>NW_027362963.1:2400000-3000000 GCF_046119375.1 Phyllobates terribilis
ATTATTCAAGGACACAGTGGGTCTTCAGGTTTTACTCACAGTTGTTCAAGACTCCAGGTTACAGTTACCAGTGTGTAACATCGTCCTGTGTCCTCCGGGGTAGGGGTCCAGCAAACCCTCAGGTATCTCAGGAGCACTTACACGGGACCCCGTTCTATGTACCTTTTTCGGTCGTCTCACTGCGCTGGCTCTCACCCTCCTGCCCTGCACCTCACAATCAGTGTCCCAAGCTAGTGGCCTCGGGTCTTGTCGGGCGACGTGCTCTCAGTCCCCTGGACCCTATGCGGCCACCTTTTCGGCGATGTAATTGTGGATTTTGGCTGCAACACCTTGAAAATGCTGCTGCCTCCGGTTGGCTAGCTGAGAGTGGTTGTTCTCAACTAGTTTGGGGCCGGTCCCCTTCTGCAGCCTGATCCCTCCACGTCAGCGTGAATTCGGGGTCACGGGTTGCCTCTGCACTCGCCGTGCCTCTGGGATCCCTTCTGTCTTCCTGGAACCCTCCTCACTGCTCCTCTCTTCTTTCCTCTCTCTCTCTCTCCTCCTTGCTCTCCTGAGCAGAGCTCCTCCTGAGCTCTCACAGACTCCTCTCCACTCAACTCTTTCTCCTGACTCCAAGTCTGTGCTCTACTGAACTTCTTCCTCCATCCACATAAACTACATGGTTCCCCCTCTCTTGGTTCCCCCCCTTCCAGCCAGGGACAGGGCTCCGCAGTGAACAAGTGCATATTGCACCGCCTGCTGGTCTGGCGTGGTGTAGTGTTGGATGTAGATGTGTGGGTCCTGGGTAGTACTCCATCCTTACCTAAGAGTGGGGTACCACACCTCTGGGTGAGATGCAGTACCTCTGTGGCAACTGGACCTGCAGGGACGCCACATTAGTCAGAACTCTTTCATTTTTACATAAGCATCACTATATGACATCTGGCTTTTTTGGTGTCTTTAAGGCCGAGTTCACACAGAGAGTAAATACTCATTATTGCATTTTCGCTGCCTTTTTTATGAATTTTCTCCCTTATTTGATGTGTTTTTGGTGCAGATGTTGAAGCTGTATTTTAAATGTGTTTTTATAATACAGGAAAGCTTTGATTCTGCACGTATTTGGCTGAGTGCAGGCGCCGGGCAGCATAATAACGCTGTTATCCTGCAGATTAACCCCATATGTGCAGGCTAATAGCGTTATTTCTGGTGACGGTTTCCCTTTAAGCTGTGTATCTAATCCTATCATGTGCAGTTCAATCAAATAATACAGTCTGCTGAGCTGTGTATCTCATCCTATCATGTGTAGTCCAATCAAATAATGGAGACTGCGTTCCCCTTCATCTGGTATTAACCAGAATGCCCTGGGCACATTGCCATTAGGGTGGAAAAGCTCCTCGAAAATAATAAAAAAATATGAAAAAGATGACAGTGTAGCACCCTGAGGATTCGGCTGCTACAGGGGTATTGCACCTCAACCCAGAGGTGTGATATTCCACTCCCGGGTAAGGATGGAGTGTGGAACTGAGCTCGGTAGGCTGAATGCACTACACACATCCCATTTCCGAGGAGCAGACCGACGGTACTCCCACTTAGAAATGTGCAGGTACGACCGAGTCTGTTCCTGGCTGGAGTGGGAGGGGGGTGGTACATCCCAAGTAGTGCAGGGGCAGATAGGGGGAGCAGCCTGGGTAAAGATAGGAGCTCATTGGGTGCTGGTCACCTGAGCTCACACATAGAGGGTGTATATAAGGTGGGCACCATCAAAGAACAGGGTCAGTCTGTCAGAGTAAGAAGCAGAGGAGCAGAGCAGCCCCAGAGAGAGAGAGAGGAGAAAGCAAGAGAGACCCAGAGGGGGAAACAGAAGAGAGGACTCTGAGACCCCAAATCCAATCCACGGGTGAAGAGTCGGCATCAGGGTACCGGAACCCAAGCTGGTGGGGGCAAAAACACACCCCAGCCAGAGACCGGAGGCCGTGGGCAGCGTCTGCCACGGCCACCCACCACATCCACCCCGAAGGCATACCACGTGGAGGGTCAGGGAACCCAAGGCCAAGGGTCTCCCAACAGAAGGCCCGAGGGAGCTGGACCTGGGTGGATCACTAGTGGGGACGGCCAGAGAAAGGACAGAAGGAGAGCTCAGGGTCACGCTCCGGACTCGCTTGGGGGTTGGCTGGATCCAGGACCTGGTGGATGCAGCACGGCTCGGGAGGTCACTTGAAGCTGGAGTGACCGGAACATCAGCAGTGAGTAAATACCCTAAACTGCATAACCCGACTCTGTCTTCATTTAACACCTATGCTGCACCACCACAACCCCCATCCTCTGCACCTGACCCCCTGAGGCTATACCCCACCCGTTGGGGGTTATACCATCAAAAGCTGCACCTACACCATCAGCCTCAGCGGACCCTGCTGCAGCGGCGGCCATAGTGACCGCAATACAACGGGTGGCGTAGTCGACATTAAGAACTTATTAACATCTGTAGGACTGCCACATACAACTGAGTTTGACACCCTGGGCACGGACCGGGTCACAGCCACTCGGAAGACTACAACTCCCATCTGATCCGGCTCCGGATATTCCCCCTAAAGAATATGGCCCAGGGGGCGCGTCAACAGCACCGGGGTCTTTGAAAAATTGATACAATGTGGATTTGTTACTACCACAAAGTGCCCATATACAGATATAAATATAGGTCAAGACTACATTGATTATAGTATTTGTTAGGAAAAAAGTGAACGAAGAATGAATTAATAAAGATCACAAAAAAATTATCAAACATGATTCATAATAAGGGCTGGTTCGACAGGTAGGCAGGGTAGGCACTAGCCTAGGGCGCTACCCCTTGTCTCCCCGAGGGGGCTCAGTTAAAAAAAAAAAAAAAAAGACATTGTTTCGGCCCCTTCCTCCAGTCACAGGCATTCAGTGAGTCACTAACACCGCTCACCGCCTGTCGCTCCCTCTCTGCACTGAATTGTATTTGCCTCTTTAAGACAATCTGAGCGCTGCCCAGGACAGGAGCAAAAGAGCTGTAATCAGCTCCCTCCCCTGCCGGTAACTCCAACAAGACGCAGGCTACTTCCGGTGTGTTCTCTGTTACAGGATGGCGCCACACAGGAATACGGCACTAGAAACGCCATCAGTTTTGTTACAAGTTGCATCTGTCACATGACCTTAATTGAAACCCACGGCCTCCATTATACTAACAGCTATATTAGTTTCCATCACTATCCTTGGGTAGGACATTTAAAATATAGAATGTCAGGGATGAATAACGCTATTTGTCCCTTGTAATGTGTAATTGGTCCACAAACAATGAACGATTCTATATAGAACTTTGACATTGCGCTCCCTTTTAAGCCTCATCCCTAAAGTACGCCACATTTTTTTTACTTGTGCTGGTATTTTTTTGGTGAGAAAAGTAATAATTTGAGTGGACGTGGTCGTCAGAGATTATTATCGGACTGATCGGAGGGAGGAGGTGCAGTATTAGGGGTCCTGTTACCTCAGTTTCTTGCCTATTCCTTTGGTGGGGGTCACCATAGGCTTCATTTGCCTAAGGCTCCAAAATACCTTGTCCTTATCATGATATTAATAAAAATAACAAAAAGCAGGTCTGTATATGAGAAGAATTTAACCAAACGCACAAAAGACACTTAGATGTTTTATATATACATATATATATATTTGTGCAATAAAGTTGTTACAAATTTGCAATGATGATAAAAGAAAGTGTGTAGATACAGTGACTTTCTATAGAAAGAAGCAGATGATTCCGCTCCTCAGGCCTCGGCTTACACTTTTGCCGCTTTTGGACATCCAGGTCTGGATCACACATGAGAGAGGAGAAGAGCAGGAATGTGTGACTTGTGATCTGTATAGTTGGAGTTTTCCTGGATTCCTTCAGCATCGCGATTAGCCATATGGCCTTCTGTCTGACCATGGTCAGGAAGGTGAAGGAGCAGCCGCTTCCTTCTGTCTGACCATGGCCTGGTAGAGGAAGGAGCAGCCGCTTCCTTCTGTCTGTACATGGCCAAGTAGGAGAAGGAGCAGCCGCTTCCTTGTGTCTGTACATGGCCAAGTAGGAGAAGGAGCAGCCGCTTCCTTCTTTATGTCCATATCTTGTAGTCGTCTCCTTACCACCACATTATAGATGAGTCGTCCAGATGGTAACATAGCAAGTATGGCTGAAAGAAGTCCTTCAATTTCAGCCTTTAATTACTTGCTATGTTGATCCAGAGGAAGGCGAAAAATAACCCTGAGGACTCGTTGTTGGATCATCCTCATATCAAGGGAAAAAAATTCCTTCCTGACCCCAAATATGGCGATCGGAATAAATCCCTGGATGTTTGGTGCTCAAATCTACTTGGATGTTATGTGGTGGAAGCTTGGTAGGTTTGTCACAGTCCGGTAAATAAGAAAGTCCAGTGTAATTGTCTCATCCGATTAATGTAAATCTTCATTCCTGGATGTTGCTGGAATGGGGCTGATTTTTATCAGCCTAATACTCCTGCTGGAAGAAGAGAAATATACACGTCTGAGAATCAGCCCCTCACATACAGTATATACAGTACTAGGGGGATATAGCGATAAGGTGTATAGTGGGTAAGTGTGTTACTGGGTAGTGATAACACTATGGATGTCTGTATGTGTTGTACTTACATAGCAATATGGGAATGGTGGGTCGGCTCTGCCGGACTCCACATCGCTCCAGTCTATAGAATAGAAAAACGGATGCGATCTGATGGATGATGTAATGGCAGATCGGGCAGATGGAGATTTGCAGAGAAGCTAGAAAATGATAGAGACCATTAGTCATTATATTATGTATTATTACTGACAAGTTTTTACACAATGTCTATGGACTATTCCCATCTTATCTTCTATCTCTTTTAGTAATCCCCCCATCATACTTATCCATCTGATCTTACTCACCCCTTTTATGATGTCCATGGTATGACAGCAGATCCCAGGTGGAAAATAAGGGATGTCATCACGCAGAGACTGGTGGTATTCATCCATTGTGCCTTTGCAATAGAATGGCTGGTCACCTACACTCATTATATATAAGATGACGCCGAAGGAAAAGGAGTCTGCCAGATGGTTGTAGCCTTTACTGTCCATTATCTGTGGAAACATGAGATTGGAGAGGAGCTTAATATACCGGGAAGGGGATTTACACACAGAGACTATGAGGACCGGTCTGTGATTAGATATCAGCAGGATACATTGGGATCAGATTATCCCTCAATCCTACTATTGGCATCAATCACACAGAGATGTTCCTTACCTCGGGCGCTATGTAACCCTTAGTGCCAACCTTGTTCTTCACTATGCCATCCTCAAATACATTCATGGCTGCTAAGCCAAAGTCGGAGATTTTGATGTGTCCGGTGTCTTGGAGGAGGATATTATCTGGCTTCAGGTCACTGCAGGGAGAAGGAGCAGACACTGATTGTGAGGACAATTCATGGAAAGAACTTTCTACAATAGATATGTAAGGAGACAACAGAGAGTCACAGGTGACAGATTTATGAAGGTGAAATGATTACCGATGTATGATGCCGCGTTCATGCAGGAACTGGAGTCCGCACACCATCTCTGCCGCAAAGAGTCTGTGGAGTAGAAAGGATGGATCAGTGGTTACATGCACAATCATACAGAGAACATGAGGAGATCACACACGTGTCCTTTTCATGTCATTATTTTCTCCTGTTGTCGTTGTCCATTGCTCTAGGACTACAGTGCGAGGGCAACGGATTATTAATATTCAGTATAAGACATTTACCTTGTTGTCCTTGTGTTAAACAGCATTGAATCTGCCATGTGGTCAAACAGGTCTCCTCCGGCCATATAGTCCATGGCTATCACATACTCCAATGGTGATTCCATAAACGCCCGCATAGTCATTAGGTAGGGGCATCCGGCAGCCATTCTCAGGACTTCTAGCTCTGTAGAGAATATGTCCTCTCTACAATAACTTCTGTCCATGATTTTAATGGCCTGAAGTCCTTCATTAACCAGATCTAATGCCAAGATGACCTGGAGAAAAATCACAACAGATCAGACCAAACTCCCATCTAGTAGTGTGTAGTAGTTCACTAGTTTATCTCATATATCATTACATATGAGAATCCTGTAATGAATATGTACAACCCTCCTGTGCATCTGGTGCAGGATACATTGATGAACATGGTGGAGGATAAATTCACACTTACATTTCCGAAGCCTCCCTTTCCAAGAACTTTCTGGAAGTCAAGGCTGTCAAAGTCAATAGTATTATTAGTGTTGACCACTTCTCTCAGGGGTGAAATACAGATTCTAGCATCACCGGGGTCTTCTGCTGGCATGTCTTCTATGTCAGGGGGTATCATAAGGCCTCCATCTGCTGAGAAAATACAAGATTTATTAAACCCTTTGCGAACACATAATGGAAATGTTTGTCATGTTGTGCATAAAATGTATGAAGCGGGCTCATTAGCTGAGCATGCACCATATCAGGCAGATGCTGGCTGTATTACATAGCTGACACTTGCCTATAACTGCAGCGACTGGAGCACACTCCAATTACTGTAGTTTAACCATTTCAATGCTGACAGTGATATTTAAATGAAGCTATTGCCAATTTGTGTGCACCAGCACCTATTAACCCCCCAGGACACTATTGCAGGGGGTCAATTGTTTAAAATGACTACCTGGGCCTACTGCTGAAAGCCCCAGTCTGTCACTTTTGGCCTAGTGTTAAGACCAGCCTGGCTTAATTTCATACGAGAATGTGAATTTATCTATATACAGTTCTACCACAGTATATAGTACAAGCGATCAGAAAATCACAGGTTTAAGTCCCCCAAGGAAACTAAAAAGTGAAGTAAATAAAAAAAATAGTTTAAAAAAGGGAAAATGTAAAAAATATTTGAATCACCAAATTGACATAATTATAATCATATTTATAAGCACATCTTGTATCACGACATCCGCATAAGTCCGATTTACAAAAATATAAAATTAAATATTGCAAACAGTGAACACTAACATGATAAAAAAATGAAACATTAGAATTGCATTTTTGGGGGGCGCTGTATCCACCTAAAAAATTGCAATAAAAAGATATCACAATGTCCTGTCTACCCAGGAAAGGTATCAATAAAAGCTACAGTTCACCACGCAAAAAATCATCAAGCCCTCACACATCTCCATCCAGCGATCACAATCACACAGTTCCAATGTCTCAGAACATGGCCACACAAAGCATTTTTTTAAAATAAAATTCTTAAGTATTTTTTAGAAACCCCTATGCCTGTTCAGCAGTATCATAGCTGTAACTGACATGGAGAATCATTTTGTAAGGTCATTTTTACCACTCAATGAACATCTAGAAAAAAACAATGTTGGAATCACTTTTTTTCCACAATTTTACCACAGATTAAATCTTTTTCCCCGTGTTCCAGAACATTGAATGGTAAAATAAATAATGTTCAAAACTACAGCTCGGCCACTAAGGCTGTGTTCACACGATGCGTATTTCATGCGTTTCCGCGGCGTTTTTGCAGTTGCGTAAACGCCGCGGAAACGCATGAAAAACGCATGGTAGAAGGGAAGCAATGTTCCCCAATGGAAATCCGCATGTGCTGTGCCCATGATGCGGATTTTTCCGCAGCGTTAACGCTGCGGTCAAAAATCCGCAGCATGTCAATTAATTTTGCGGAAACGCGGCGATTTCGCCGCCATTGACTTGCATTAGAACGCGCCAATTCCGCAAGACTGCATTTGTACTTGCGTAATTGGTGCGTTCTAATGTGCGGATGGTACCCGGGTGTGGAGGAGAGGAGAGTCTCATCCACACCCAGGTACCATTAAAAAAGCTGTAAAAAGAAGAATAAAATAAAAAATAATGTATTCTTACCTTCTGTCGGCCCGAGCTGCGCTCCCGCTTGGTTCCCGGCACTTTGCAGTGAGTTGTAGGACCTGCGGTGACGTCAGAGTCATGTGACGGGTCACGTGACGCTGACGTCGGCAGGTCTTTCAATTCAAAGTTGCCGGCAGCCGGGAGAACGGAGTGAGCAGGACAGCGCGGGCCATCGGAGGTAAGTATATACACTCTCTCGGTTCACACTGTATAAATCCATGCTGTTTGCATGGATTTATATAGTGTGACCTAGTTATCAAGCACTTTCCAGGTGATGCTAACATCGCCTGGAAAGCGCTTGTCAATCTGCATGCGGAAACGCATGTGAATCTGCATGTGGATCCGCATGTATTCTGCAGGAAAAACGCATGCACAATCTGCATGCGTTTTTTCTGCCAGGGAGATGCAGAAATGATGCAGAAATTTTCTGCTTCATTTCTGCATCGTGTGCACATACCCTAAAAAAACAAGTCCACATACAGCTACATTGCCAGAAAAATTAATAAATAAATAGTTATGGGTTTTCAAAGGAGGGGGAGAAAAAAAAAGGTTGCCTGGTCAATAAGGGGTTAACAAATGTAGCTCCAGAGAAAATATTATAATTTTAAATGGCATTATGTAAATGAGCAGGAAATGTCTAATATTTGGGCTCTCATTTATCAAAACTGTCCAATAGCAAAACTGTCCCTGTTGTCCATAGCAATGAATCACAACATAGATTCCATCTCTTAACATTCTATGGAACAATGAAAGCTGCATTGTGATTGGTTGCTATGGGCAACAAGGACAGTTTTTCTGCACTTTTGATAATTGATGCCAGTACATAATATTAGGAGTATAATCCTCCTCACCCCCAGTCTTATTACACTGAGCAGATCCATCTTACCTGGTCCATCTGTATCCAGTGATGTGTTTGGTGGAGAAACACTCAGCTGTTTGTTCTCTGGGATGGAGATGTTTTCAGCTGATGACCTCGACCTCCGTAATGCACCATTCCCATTTATAATGGGTTTAGCGTAGATGAGACGTCTTCTACATTGGACAACCCAGTCTCTGCTGTTCCTGATCCTCTTCTGGGCTGCTGCTCTTTGTAGTTTCGGTGCCTCCAGACTTTCAGATCTGGAGGATGTCACTTGTCTCGGTGTCTCTTGGAGAACCTCTTCCAGCTCTAACTCTGCGCTGATGTTTCTCCTCTTATTGAGGATGACATCTTTGTTCCTCCTCCGTATTTCAGGGACCAGATCTCCGAGTTTTTTCAAGGTGATAAGTATGGCCCTCTGAAGCTCAGCGGAGGTTGCAGAGTGAGACTCCATGAGGGTCTCCATTTTCCTTCTCTCTGTAAGGATCTCATGTCTTTTGGTCTTTCTCATTTTGTCCAGAGTTTGACGTTTGGACGCCATTTCTGAGGCGTCAGTGTCCACGTCCGGTAGTATAAAGCCTTTTCGCCCAATAGCGAACAATGGTACCTGCTCTTCATTTAATCCTCTCCTCTCACTGAGAACCCGATCTCTATGGGCTCTTCTTCTCTCTTTATCCATTTTATAATCAATTTTTGCTTCGTTCGTGACGAAAAACAAAAGGGGCTGCCTCACCCTTGGGAGTCTGTAAGGCAGTGATTTCCCTTAGGCCGGAACACTGGGATATAGAATGCGGTGATGTCATCACATCACTTGTGACATCATTTTCATTCTGATCTCACCTCACAATGAGATAGATGGATAGATAGATAGATAGATAGATAGATAGATAGATAGATAGATAGATAGATAGATAGATAGATAGATAAGAAATAAGATAAAAAACAGCACAAGCAAAAAGTTTAGGTGAAAAGCCCCCTGTTATATACCAGTCCTCTTATATAATCCAAAAATATGGAGGCAGCACACAGATGAAGTAGAAAAATTTATATTATGTAATAGCCCATGTAGCTTCAGAAAGGTGCACAATACTGGACCGAAACGTCGCCACATGGGCTATTAAATAATAAAAAAAAAAATTTCTTCAACTGTGTGCTGCCTCCATATTTTTGGATTAGATAGATAGATAGATATCAAATTTGGAGGATGCTGAACCAAACTTTTGCTTATAAATAAATAAATATATATATATATGCACTGTGTGCTCAATTTGCATTTTTGATTATTCATTTTAATATTGAACAACTCCAGTGCAGTCGGTCAATTTAAAACGTTAATAAACCTGAACCCTGAATATTTAGGAAAATAAAAGTGAGGTTTTGTCTTTCTTATGAGAATATCTATGTGTGCAGAATTATTATTGTTTTTTTTAAACTCGTTTCTTGAAGAATTCTTTATAATAAATGTTACAAACATACAGCAATAAGATAGAAATCCGAATCCTGTTATAAACATCAGTAAATATCCATTTTAAAACAATGTTGCAGGTATTGTATCACACGTTTAACAATAGATAACTGCAATACAGTAAAATATTTAATATATATAATCGTCTTATCCTGTCTGTCTGTCCAGGAAATCCCGCGTCGCTGATTGGGCCAATCAGCGACGCGGGATTTCAGAAAAAGATGGCGGCCGTTAGCGGCTCATCTGCCGGACGGAAGTCAGCGGCGATGCAGCCGGGAGATGAGCGGCGCTAGCTGCTCATCTCCCCGCTGCTGGCAGCACAAGTACCCCGACGGGCGGCGCCGCTGACCTCCATGCGGCTACTGTCGGGAGATCAGCGGCTTGGGCTGCTGATCTCCCGACGGCAAGTGTGAAGGGAGGGACGGCGACGCTGCCCGGTCCTCAGTAATACGGTTCGCTGATTTAAACACCGCTCTGCTGATTGGTCGCAGCCGCTACCAATCAGCGAGATTGGCGCCAAATTTAAACAACGCTCTGCTGATTGGTCGCGGCCGCCAGCAGCGAACAATCAGGGAGATTGGCGCCAAATTTAAACACCGCTCTGCTGATTGGTCGCAGTCGCCACCAATCAGCATTATTGGCGCCAAATCTAAACCCCGCTCTGCTGATTGGTTGCGACCGCTGGCCGCGACCAGTCAGCGATATTGGCGCCAAATTTAAACACCGTTTTGCTGATTGGTCTCGGTCGCGACTAATCAGCGATTTTAGCGACAAATTTAAACAAGCTCTCCGGTCCTCACTAACACAGTTCGCTGAATGGTCGCGGCCGCCACCCGCAACCAATCACCGATATTGCCGCCAAATTTAAACACCGTTTTGCTGATTGGTCGCGGTTGCCGGCCGCGACCAATCAGCAATTTTGGCGCCAAATTTAAACAACGCTCTGCTGGATGCACCCGGTCGGCCGCGTACATATTGTAGAATACCCGATGCGTTAGAATCGGGCCACCATCTAGTATTAATATATAGGACATTGAAGTATCGGAATTATGTGAATATTACAGAGATCAAAGTATTTATTATTCAAGACAGGAGGACAGTCTTCTTGATCCATTTTATATCAGGAATCTCATCATCCCATGTATTTAGGAACCTGGAGCACATCGGGCTGCTACATATTTTTTAATTTCTTTGATTATTATTATTTATTCTTTCTGAATAACCTATTATTTTTTATTCCTTATGGTTCATTTTTCATTATTTTTCTTTATTTTTCATCTTTTATCTTTATTTTTCCCCTTTTTTCATCTTTATTTTTTTATTTTATTTTATTTTTTATTAATTTTATTTTTTCCTTTATTTTTTTTCATTTTCATTTTTATTTTATTTTTCTTTCCTCTTATTCAGTCTTTTCCTATGTTTTTTTCCCTTCCTCTACACTTTTTATCTGCTCCTAGCATGGTTTCATTTTCCACCTCTTTCTCTCTTCTGTTTTTTTATGACAATAAAACTACCCCTCCTGCTTTCCCACCCATTCCTCATGTTCTGCTCCATCCGTTAGTGGCCTGACATACAGTACAGACCAAAAGTTTGGACACACCTTCTCATTTAAAGATTTTTCTGTATTTTCATGACTATGAAAATTGTACATTCACACTGAAGGCATCAAAACTTTGAATTAACACATGTGGAATTATATACTTAACAAAAAAGTGTGAAACAACTGAAAATATGTCTTATATTCTAGGTTCTTCAAAGTAGCCACCTTTTGCTTTGATGACTGCTTTGCACACTCTTGGCATTCTCTTGATGAGCTTCAAGAGGTAGTCACCGGAAATGGTTTTCACTTCACAGGTGTGCCCTGTCAGGTTTAATAAGTGGGATTTCTTGCCTTTTAAATGGCGTTGGGACCATCAGTTGTGTTGTGCAGAAGTCTGGTGGATACACAGCTGATAGTCCTACTGAATAGACTGTTAGAATTTGTATTATGGCAAGAAAAAAGCAGCTAAGCAAAGAAAAACGAGTGGCCATCATTGCTTTAAGAAATGAAGGTCAGTCAGTGCGAAAAATTGGGAAAACTTTGAAAGTGTCCCCAAGTGCAGTTGCAAAAACCATCAAACGCTACAAAGAAACTGGCTCACATGAGGACCGCCCCAGGAAAGGAAGACCAAGAGTCACCTCTGCTTCTGAGGATAAGTTTATCCGAGTCACCAGCCTCAGAAATCGCAGGTTAACAGCAGCTCAGATTAGAGACCAGGTCAATGCCACACAGAGTTCTAGCAGCAGACACATCTCTTCAACAACTGTTAAGAGGAGACTTTGTGCAGCAGGCCTTCATGGTAAAATAGCTGCTAGGAAACCACTGCTAAGGACAGGCAACAAGCAGAAGAGACTTGTTTGGGCTAAAGAACACAAGGAACGGACATTAGACCAGTGGAAATCTGTGCTTTGGTCTGATGAGTCCAAATTTGAGATCTTTGGTTCCAACCACCGTGTCTTTGTGCGACGCAGAAAAGGTGAACGGATGGACTCTACATGCCTGGTTCCCACCGTGAAGCATGGAGGAGGAGGTGTGATGGTGTGGGGGTGCTTTGCTGGTGACACTGTTGGGGATTTATTCAAAATTGAAGGCATACTGAACCAGCATGGCTACCACAGCATCTTGCAATGGCATGCTATTCTATCCGGTTTGCGCTTAGTTGGACAATCATTTATTTTTCAACAGGACAATGACCCCAAACACACCTCCAGGCTGTGTAAGGGCTATTTGACCAAGAAGGAGAGTGAAGGGGTGCTACGCCAGATGACCTGGCCTCCACAGTCACCAGACCTGAATACAATCGAGATGGTTTGGGGTGAGCTGGACCGCAGAGTGAAGGCAAAAGGGCCAACAAGTGCTAAGCATCTCTGGGAACTCCTTCAAGATTATTCTAAGACCATTTCCGGTGACTACCTCTTGAAGCTCATCAAGAGAATGCCAAGAATGTGCAAAGCAGTCATCAAAGCAAAAGGTGGCTACTTTGAAGAACCTAGAATATAAGACATATTTTCAGTGGTTTCACACTGTTTTGTTAAGTATATAATTCCACATGTGTTAATTCATAGTTTTGATGACTTCAGTGTGAATGTAAAATTTTCATAGTCATGAAAATACAGAAAAATCTTTCAATGAGAAGGTGTGTCCAAACTTTTGGTCTGTACTGTATATGATAAGGTTCCGCTTTGTATCTTATTTTACAGTTTGGGATAAATTAGTTCTAGATCAGGACTCTCCAGTGGACTTTGGACTTGGGGCTTCTTTGTGACCACCATTCAATCCCCCCACCTTCTATGTACCATCTGTTTCATTTTTTATAGTCCCATGTTAAGTATTGCTTATTTCTATTTTGCGTTGTACCCTGCATATTTATTTCCCCATAGAGACATAGTATCTTCTACACTATATATATTTTGGAGTTAGGGACCTGCCTACCTCCAACCCTGGTCTTCATGTATATTGTTTGGTGGCTCTTACAAACTGCAATACATATATATTTTTCACCATTGCTCATAGACTTGGTGTCTGTATCTGCCAGATCTTGTGGTCCTCACTTAAGCATTACGTCATATCTATCTTTATAGTTTCATGTTCTGTATTATATTTCTCATGTTAAGTCTTTTGTTTTTTTATTTGTTGTGTGGCGCCCCTGAGGGTTCAGTCGCCACAGGGGTACTGCACGTCAGATAGAGATGTGGTATCTCCTCTCCCAGGTAAGGATGGAGCATCACTCAGAACCTCACTTCGCACTCAACACTACACCACTCCTGTCCTGTAGGGGGCCTAAATGGACCAGGGTGCTGCCCTGGCCCGGGATAGAGGAGATGGGGGGTAACCAAAGATAGGGGGAACCAAGTAGTGGGTGAGGGTGGAGGAAACACTTACAGGAAGCACTTATAGAACCATATATAATAAATGGCCATCTTTAGTTCAAGGTCTTTTGATTGTGGTCTTCTGTCAGGGTCCAGCAAGAGTCTGCAGCTGGCTGAAGATTCACGGTCCTCGTTCTCTGGCCTTGAGACGAGGAGCGGGTCAGGGTTAACCAGTTTCTCTGCCCGGTCAGGGTCCTGTTCTAAGAAGGCCTTGGAGGGGAGCAGAGGAGATAGGCTCCACAGGCAAAAGGATCCCAGGGGAATACGGACGGAGCGGAGTCGCCACCTGTATTCTTCACTCTGGCTTAGCCAGAGGGATTCCTTCTGCAAGAGGGGTGACCGGCTCCCGATATCTGACTGTGTACTTCACGTCACTGTTGGAAAAGCCCGGCGGCTTAGTGGATCCCAGGGAGGAACACAAGCGGGAGGAGAGAAAAAGGAGAGGAACACACCAGCGGGGTCTTGACAGGTGCCCTTGATCTACCTGGGAAGTGCTGAACCCCCTACCCGGTGGCCGCAGTACGCCGTGTGTAGCAGAGAGAAGCTTTGCGGCTGAAAGTACATCTAAAGTGAGTAAAGACCAGGATGACTTCATCCACCGCCTCCGCTTGTTTATTCCTGCGCGGCACTGCACCCACCATACCTCCACACAGATCGTTCATTGATCACTGCCCTGAGGCCTACTCCGCCTGTGGGGAGTAGTACCAAACCGAGCTGCCATAACATCAGCCTCAGAGGACTGTTGCAGCGCTCGTGGCCTTCACCAGAAACCACAGGTGGCGAAGTCAAACAACCACTCATCCAATTGCCCATATTTTTCATGTGACAGCCCTGGGCACGGAACGGGCCAAGGCCACGACTGCATCCCCGCGACATCTGCAAGGCCCGGCTCCGAGTATCCTCTACAGTATATGTTTGACAAAGGTCTTTGATGATGGAAACGTTACTTGTAATACACACTGTCCATATGGACCACTGCAATAAAAGATTCACGTTTTTCACTCTACTCACCTCAGAGTGACGGATTCTTTCTACTATTTGATTGATACGGATTGGGATCCTATCCGGGGACCTACAATTACCAGGAGTGCTGTATTTTATTGCTACTACTTAATAACATCACTGTTTTATCTGCGGCAGATCTAGCGGTTCTCTGAATGCTGAGCTCTGTATATCACCACCCACACCACTGATTGGCAGCTTCCTGTCTACACTGTGCATAGGCAGAAAGCTGCCAATCAGTGGTGGGGGCTATGTTGGATTACCTGGCAACAGGTTTACTAGTCATCTAATGATAATTTCCTGCTGATACTATTGTAAAAAACTGGCAAGTCCTTCGGTCGACAAAATGGACCAAGGAAATAGAGGTAGAAACCACTGTAGCACATTCTATTATTATTATGATGATGATTCAAACGTGAATAACTGCATTTATAATTCTGCTGGTAAGTTTTGGAAACAATCAGAAAGCTGGATGGATTGATGGCTCCCAATCAGATGAGCTCTTGTAAAGCAGAAAGGTATTTTGTTATTCCTATATCAGATGAATGTACAGAGGCTGATGACATCTCATTAATGCAAATGATCAGAGTAAGCTCCGCACAGACACTGAAGTAGCAGGGAATGCTGGGGGATTTCAGCTTTACAGAAAGACTTCAGCTTTATCTACTGTCATGTAAAGCCCTTTCCTCATTAGCCTGAACACATGAGTGAACAGAGTCACAGCCTCCAGTATCCCTGAGTGCAATTTTTCTAGTCTGATTTTCTAGTCTGTTTTGCTTCAATTTCCTATAAAATGAAGGTCCTCTATGATCCTAACCCTATAAAAACAACCCCAATAAGGTCATAGGATTAGACCACATCCATTATGTTGGGATATCCCAGAGTGAATACTCATTGTTGGTCTGATGTATTGACCAAGCTCTCAATATGGCTAATTTCTCCTTCACCCCTGGTGAGCAGGTTCTTCAGACCTGGGTGGTGTCAAGGTGATTTGGAGATCTACGCAGGGTGATGTGGATCCAAGGAGGTGTTTCAACCTATGGGTTTATCCTCTGCTTAGCCAACGGGTCTCTAAAGGCCACTTCTTACTGTCTGTATGGGGAGCTACAGCGCAACCCTGACAGATTGTTCTCATTTTGCCGCATGCACCTTGTAACCATTGATCGCCTGTTGGAGGAGCTTCATCCTGGCCTTTAGTTCCTAAACACAACAATTAGGCGCTGTATTTCGGTAGAGGAACATCTTTTTATCGCCCTCAGGTGAGTTTAAACTGTGCCATTTGATTTGATTCTAGTGGTGCTTAATTTATAAGGAGGTGCTGCCGCCCTTCCTTTGCGGAGTGCTATGGCTCCTCACAAGCTTGCCTCTGTCTTTAGGTAAAACGTTCCTGTAAGCAAACCAAGAGATTTATCCACAATCAGCTCTGCTAGGCCACATAAATGGAGCCAGTATGGCGGGCCTTCATCTAATTTTATATATGATGGGTTCTGGCGTCCATGTCACTTGTAGATACATAAAAGTGTTTTTTAGATTTTAATAGCTTGTGCAAATACAGAATGATTTGACTCACATTATGAGATGTCCTTCCCCTCCTATTAATTATATACTGTGGTTACCAGGCTCCATATAATTGCCATCAGTCCACATAACAATTGTTCCACTAAACCACCCAAAAAGCAATATAATGTTCAAGCACCTTGTGATTTATAGTTGATGCCAGTGTGGCCCTAAACAGTGGTGTGATTGGAGGCAGTTGGGCCCCGGTGCAAGATTTGGATGGCCCACCATCCTGATTTTTTATATAGGTGTATATATATATATATATATATATATATATATATATATATGTATATATATATATATATATATATATATATATATATATATATATACAGTATATACTGTACATACATATATACAGTATAGTGAAAAGGCAACGTTTCGTTCCAAGTGTGGAACTTTCTCAAGCAGTGCAATGGTATACATTGATATATTAAATAGGTGCAGCAATGATATCAATAAATAAACATTCCAGCACATCATAAAAATTACATATATAAAGTGCTTACATAAGATCCTTCCATTTTTGTCCCAATTCCACAAAATGCTTTCACATAGGTAAATCTAATTTCTTTTTCCTAATTGTATATCGATGGTGGTTTATTCTAGTTTTAAAATCCCAAGTTGTTTTCCCCACATATAACAATTTACATGGGCATTGTAAAACATAGATAACATATTCAGTATCACATGCCATATAGAACTTAGTATTAAATATTGTTTGAGACATGGGATTGTTGGAAATTCTCACCCTTTAACATATACATGTTACACGCACGCCGCTAGGTTCAGGTAGGGGCGAAACAGGTTACATCCTGGGGGAACAGTTACTCAGGGAGGCCATAGACCATGTGCTGTAGCTTCTCTCAGGCACACAGGGGTATTGACCCTCAGGCACAGACACGTAGGTTGTTTCACTTGGTGACCAGACACACTTGACAAGAGTCCTTATAAACGGTAGAACAGTAGCTTTTAATAAGAAACCGCACAGCCAGTGCAAGTTAAGTCTTATGAGCAACAGACTCCAGTAACAAACAATACAGTTTCCTTAGCAGCACAGCAGTGCACAGTCTTCCCAGTAGTACAGAACAGCACAGTTCTAATGCAAAGGCACATTAATGAACACAGCATTCTTTACAGCAGAGGGAGATGGAGGAGGGGGGATGGGTTTGCTGAGGGAGATGATCCCTGTGACACCATTTCTTACAGTCCTTATCTGTCTGCCTGACAATACTCTGCACTGTTAGTTCAGGAACTCTCCCTGACCTGTGCTTAGCTTTACTCCTGACTTGAATCCTTTTCACTTGCAGTGGTGCTTCTGTGAGATACAGAACACACACACCACCTTTCTCTTTGGCTCCAGCCAGACAGTACACAACTTCCCCACAATCCCCCTGGGGCTCTGCTAAAACACTCCCCTTCTCCTGTGACTGTGTTAAACCCTCTAGTTGCTGGATGCTTCTGGAGCACAACACTTCCTGTCTCATGTACCTGTGTTACTTCTAATAGTTGCTGAATGCTTTTAAAGCAACAGCCCTACTTCTGCATGCCACACATTTCCCTCCTTTTTGAATGTCGTCCTCGACATTCGTCTTAATTGATCAATCTAACCAATTCTGAGACAGTGGTGAAAGTTGAATAACTTTATATGCAAATTGGCATTGTGAAATTAGTATAACGTTCATAAACATTGATAACAACCTAATCTTATAACCTTTTTCTTGTAGGATGCCTATAAGAAATAAACAATTAACACAATTAAAACACTCAGCATCTCTTCAGCTGGAGCTTTTCGTACGTCTTCAACCAGCTCTCTCTCTCTATGCTTTAACAGTTCTTTGTTTCTACAAAGTCTTTTAAGGAAAATCAAAGCATGAAAACAAGTCTTTCCACCAGGCAACATCTTCAATACTGCCTCACATTGGTGAATACCACTCAAGTGGGCTTACCTAGTCCACAGGCAGAGATACCTGTTTCCAGTCAACAGTCCTTGGCACTTGACTCGGTTCAGCAAGTGTCTCATACGTCAGCATCATGGGCTTCCTCACTTCTCGCGTCGACATCCTCCTGGTGGGTTGTTCCTCAGAGACCACGGGTTCTTCGGTCACAGAAGTTTCTTCCGCCGCACTCATTTCCCGTGCATCCTCAAATGCTCATGGAGCTGCCTCTGTAAGTTCCTGTACTTCTCCTGAGTCGCTTGTTTCCGCACAGTCTGGTAATTTTGCTCCTCCTGAGTCTCTATCGGTCTCTTCAGGAGCCAGTGTTCGATCATCAGATCTGAATTGGACTTCATCTATACTCTTTGGTACGAACTCTGGAGCCTCAGGGTTTAGTTAACTCTCCTGAGGATGGTACAGCCCTCTCCTTGCTGGTCCAAGAGATACAATGGTGTGTTCTTCTCCATCGGAACTTTCAAGGTCACTATTCACCTCCGGAGCTTCAGTCTGTGGTGGTCTTTTAGTCAATCTCGGACGATGTCAGTCTACTTCTGGGAAGTCTTGTTGTGGTGGGAGATAGTCACAGGGTAGTAGTAAATTCCGATGGACTATTCTGGTTTTCTTGTCTCCCATTTCCAATCGGATTTCATACACTGGGCTGTCATCAGCTTTTCTTCTTACGACCACATACACCTCGTCTTCCCAGTACGAACGTTTTCCTGGACCGCCTTTCTCACGTACTTTCTTGACTAGCACCTGGCTTCCTGGTGCCAATTCTGCTCCATAACATTTTCGATCATAGTACTCATTACTCTTGCTCAGTCCTTGCGTAACTACTTTGGGCGCTATATTGTATGCCCCTGCCATCCGTTCCTTCCATTTCCAAACGTACTCCTGATACAATCTGTAAGTCTCTGACACCGGAGTATGGAACATGATGTCGATTGGCAGTCTTGGCGACCGTCCATACAATAGGAAAAAGGGTGAGCAACCCGTTGGACTTTGCACAGTTATAGGCATGTACCACTTTTGACAGAGAACTCTTCCAGTCTTTCTTCTCATCAGCAGTTAAAGTGCGCAACATTGACAATAATGTTTGGTTAAAACATTCCACTTGTCCATTACCTTCTGAGTGATAGGGCGTTTTGTGGGATCTCTGAATTCTACAGTACTTTCCGAGCTTGGCAAAGAGCTGGTTCTCAAATTCTCTTTCTTGGCCGTGGCGTAACCTTGTAGTGAACCCAAACCTCACAGCAAAATCATTGAAGATCTTCTCTGCCGCTGTTCGACCCGATGTATTGGTGGTGGCATATGCTTGAGCAAATCGTGTAAAATGGTCCATCACCACCAAGATGTATTAGTAACCACCCTTGCACGTCTCGAGATGTAGAAAGTCTATTGAGACCATCT
The DNA here is from genome assembly GCF_046119375.1 of Phyllobates terribilis. Lineage (NCBI taxonomy): Eukaryota > Metazoa > Chordata > Amphibia > Anura > Dendrobatidae > Phyllobates > Phyllobates terribilis. The sequence goes on from NW_027362963.1 coordinate 2,420,028, forward strand.
CAAACGGATATGTAGTTTGGATGTTTCCCATAGGTGCCCGGGTTGATGTGTTGATGTGTTTCAGACACGCACACTCCCTGGTCACGTACCTCTCAATACCTCTCTGTATGTACGGCCAGAAGAAATGTTCATGGATCAAGTTGGTTGTCCTTTCCACTCCCAGGTGTCCCATGTTTTCATGGAGTGCTTTGAAGACCAACCTATGGAATACTCTGGGTAGTACCAACTGCCGTTTTTGTCCTCCTTTACGATACAGGATACCGTCTTCAGTGAGGGAGAGCTTCGTCCACTCTTTAATTAAAACAGATACTGCTGATGACTCATTGGCTCTCTCTCGTTTACTTGGAAACCGATTTTGGTCCACATAAAGTAGTATTCTACCAATTATCTAATCTTCCCGTTGTGCTGCCGTTTTGGTAATTGTTGAATAGACCGGGGGTGATCTTGTGCTCTCGTTTTTATGGTGTTTTCCACCATCAACGGATACCATAATTGTGTGTCTTCCTCCTGATAAGCTTGTACTGCTTGGGTACTGATCTCAATTGCTTCCAGACTGACTTCCTCCGAGCATTCTTGCATGAACTCCTCAGGCTCTAGTGGCATTCTTGACAATCCGTCAGCATCCACATTGCATTTTCTTGGCCTGTACTTGATGCTGAAATTGAAGTCAGCTAGTTCAGCAACCCATTTCTGACCCGTTGCAATCAGTTTGGCTGTAGTAAGGACATAGGTCAAAGGGTTTTTGTCAGTGCATACCTCAAACTCTTTCCTCTAGTAGAACTAATCTCTAAATCGTTCTCAGATAGCCCATTTCAATGCCAGGAACTCCAATTTTCTGGAATGTAGATGGTATTTCTTCTCGACATCTGTCAACGTTCTAGAACCGTAACCGATCACTCTCATTTTTCCATCTTGATGCTGATACAGGGCAGCTCCCAGTCCAACTTGAGAAGCGTTACAATGAAGAACAAATGGTAAATTGAAATCAGGATATCCCAAGGTTTTACCAGGTAGTCTGCTAGTTTTTCCAATACCTCCTGGTGGTCGGCTGTCCAGAGAATGGGCTGATGGGATGAAACAGCGTTCTTTCTTTTAAGCCCGGTCCTACCCGCGTTCTTCTTTTTCTCCGTGAGTGTTGTTGTCTCTGTTATCCCCCCCAAGAGGAGGTATAGTACGGCGACAATCCTGGAGAAGTTCCGAACGTAAGTACGATAGTAGGAGAGGAATCCTAATATCTGCATCAACTCCCCGACGGTCGAGGGCTGCCTGTCTTTTAAGGTTAGTACAGGAGCGATTTCTGCTAGGTCCATGGTATATCTTTCTCTGGACACAATTTTCCCTAGAAAGCGGACTTGTCTTTTGAACAGTTCACACTTCTTTGGGGTCAACTTAACTCCATGTTGTTAATATCGTTGAAATACGGTCCTCACGTGTTCAACATGCTCCCGGAAGGTTTTGCTGTGTACCACATTGTCATCCAAGTACGGCTGGCAGATATCGTCCCTCAATCCTTCTAAACATGACTCCATGCTCATCTGAAATTATGCTGGAGCTGAACTGAGTCCAAACGGTATGCAGATCCACTCATATAATCTCCACGGTGTGATGAATGCTGTCAAAGGTCTACTGGACTCTTCGACAAACCTTTGGTGGTATGCCTTACTCTGATCGAGGACAGAGAACCAGGTGCTTCTTGATTGGCTATCCAGCATATCTTGGATCTTTGGTATCGGGTGTCGATCAGGTACTGACTTTCGGTTTAGCTCCCAGTAATTACAACAGAGTCTCAACGTACCATCCTTCTTCCTAACACAGAAAATTGGAGAGGAATAAGATGACTTCGACTTTTGGACCCAACCTCTCTTGATGAGATCTTGTGAATATTCTTTCACTTCACAATGTAATGGTTTTAGCACAGACATGTCACTTCTAGTTACTGGGGTCGTGTCTTTCAAATTGATTTTCAAATGCAATGACGGGATACTGCCTATATCAGAGTCATATCCGAGTCATCTTTGGAGAAGACATGACACTATTCTCTCAGCATTTGTTTTGCTACCGCTATATCTTCAGCACACAAGTGTTCCAGGGGTACTGGGGGATCCCAGGACCCCGAGGTGGGTTGCACAATTTCCTCCCCTGGGCAATATATGGGGCCATTATACTGTATGGAGCAATATATGGGGCCCATTATATACTATATGAGGCCCTTATACTGTATTGAGCAATTTATGGTGCCCAGTATATACAGTATGGAGCAAAATATGTGGCACATTATACACTATATGGGGCCATTTTACTGTGCAGCAATATATGGGACCATTATACTGTATGGAGCAATATATGGGGCCTATTATACTGTATGAAGCAATATATGGGACCATTATACTGTATGGAGCAATATATGGGGCCTATTATACTGTATGAAGCAATATATGGGACCATTATACTGTATGGAGCAATATATGGGGGCCTATTATACTGTATGAAGTAATATATGGGACCATTATACTGTATGGAGCAATATATGGGGCCTATTATATACTATATGGGGCCATTATACTGTATTTTACAATTTATGGAGCCCATTAAATACTATATGGGGCCATTATACTGTGCAGCAATATATGGGGACCAGTAAGTACTGTATGGAGCAATATATGGGGCCCAGTATATACAGTATGGAGCAATATATGGGGCCAAGTATATACTGTATGGAGCAAAATATGGGACCCAGTATATACAGTATGGAGCCAAAAATGTGTCCCTTTATATATTATAAGTGGAAATTATACTGTGCAGCAATAAATGGGGCTCAGTATATACTGTATGGAGCAATATATGGGGCCCATTATATACTATGTGGAGCAATATATGGGGCCTATTATATGCTATATGGGGCCATAATACTGTATGGAGCAATATATGTCGGCCATTATATACTATATGGGGCCATTGTACTGTATGAAGCAATATATGGGACACAGTATATACTGTATGGAGCATTATATGAGGCCCATTATATACTCTATGGGGCCATTATACTGTATGGAGCAATACTGTATATGGGGCCCAGTATATACTATATGGAGCCATTATACTGTATGGAGCAATATATGGGGCCCATTATATACTATATGGAGATAATATACTGTATGGAACAATTTATGGGGCCCAGTATATACAGTATGGAGGCAAAAATGTGTCCCTTTATATATTATAAGGGGAAATTATACTGTGCAGCAATAAATTGGGCTCAGTATATTCTGTATGGAGCAATATATGGGGCCCATTATATACTGTGTGGAGCAATATATGGGGCCTATTATATGCTATATGGGGCCATAATACTGTATGGAGCAATATATGTCGGCCATTATATACTATATATGGGGCCATTGTACTGTATGAAGCAATATATGGGACACAGTATATACTGTATGGAGCATTATATGAGGCCCATTATATACTTTATGGGGCCATTATACTGTATGGAGCAATACTGTATATGAGGCCCAGTATATACTATATGGAGCCATTATACTGTATGGAGCAATATATGGGGCCCATTATATACTATATGGAGATAATATACTGTATGGAACAATTTATGGGGCCCAGTATATACTGTATAGAGCAATACATGGAGCCCATTATATACTATATGGGGCAATTATATTGTATGGAACTATTTATTGGGCCCAGTATATACTGTGAGGAGCAATACATTGGGCCCATTATATACTACATGGGGCATTTATATTGTTTGGAGCTATTTAGAGGACCCAGTATATACTGTGTGGAACAATATATAGTGCCCATTATATACTATATGGGGCCATTATACTGTATGGAGCAATATATGGGGCCATTATACTGTATGGAGCAATACATGGGGCCAATTATATACTATATGGGGCCATTATACTGTATAGAGCAATACATGGGGCCCATTATATACTATATAGGGCCCATTATATACTATATGGGACCAATATACTGTATGGACAAGATATGGGGCCAATTATATACTGTATGGAGCAATATAAGGGGCCTATTATATACTATATGGGGCCATTATAGTGTATGGAGCAATAAATGGGGCTCAGTATATACTGTATGGAGCAATATATGGGGCCCATTATATACTGTATGGAGCAATATATGGGGCCCATTATATACTGTATGTAGCAATATATGAGGCCATTATACTGTATGGAGCAATATGTGGGGCCTATTATGTACTATAAGGGGCTATTATACTGTATGGAGAGATATATGTGGCCAGTATACTGTATGGAACAATATATGGGGATCATTATATACTATATGGGGCCATTATACTTTATGGAGCAATATATGGATCCAGTATATACTGTATGGAGCACTATATGGGGTCCATTATATACTATATGGCACCATTATACTTTATGGAGCAATATATGAGGTCCAGTGTATGCTGTATGGAGCAATATATGGGGCCCATTATACTGTATGGAGCATTATATGGGGCCTATTATATACTATATGTGGTCATTATACTGTATGGAGCACTATATTGGGCCATTATACTGTATTGAGTAATTTATGGTGCCCAGGATATACAGTATGGAGCAAAATATGTGGCACATTATACACTATATGGGGCCATTACACTGTATGGAGCAATATATGGGGCCATTATTTACTATATGGGGCATTATACTGTGCAGCAATATATAGGGCTCAGTATATAATGTATGGAACAATATATGGGGCCCATTATATACTATATGGGGCCATTATACTGTATGGAGCAATAAATGGGGCCTATTATATACTATATGTGGCCATTTTACTGTATGGAGCAATATATCGGGCCCATTATATAATATATGGAGCCATTATACTGTATGCATCAATATATGGGGCCCATTATATTCTATATGGGGCCATTATACTGTGGATTAATATCTGGGCCCAGTATATACTGTATGGAGCAATATATGGGGCCCAGTATATACTGTTTGGAGCAATATATGGGGCCTATTATATACTATATGTGGTCATTATACTGTATGGAGCACTATATGTGGCCATTATGCTGTATGGAGCAATATATGGGGCCCATTATATACTGTATGGAGCAATATATGGGGCCCAATATATACTATATGTGGCCATTATACTGTATGGAGCAATATATGGGGCCTATTATATACTATATGTGGTCATTATACTATATGGAGCACTATATGGGGCCATTATGCTGTATGGAGCAATATATGGGGCCCATTATATACTATAAGTGGCCATTATACTATATGGAACAATATATCGGGCTTATTTTATACTATATGGGGCCATAATACTGTGCAGCAATATAAGGGGCACAGTAAGTACTGTATGGAGCAATATATTGGGCCCAGTATATACATTATGGAGCAATATATTGGGCCCATTGTATAATATATGGGTCCATTATACTGTATGGAGCAATTTATGGAGCCCATTATATACTATATGGGGCAATTATATTGTGCAGCAGTATATGGGGCCCAGTATATACTGTATTTAGCAATATATTGGGGCCCAGTATATACAGTATTGAGCAAAAAATGTGGCCCTTTATATATTACATGGGGCCATTATACTTTGCAGCAATATATGGGGCCCAGTATATACTGTATGGAGCAATATTTGGGGCCTATTATATACTATATGTGGCCATTACACTGTATGGAGCAATATATGGGGCCTATTATATACTATATATGGCCATTACACTGTATGGAGCAATATATGGGACCTATTATATACTATATGTGACCATTATACTGTATGGAACAGTATCTAGGGCCCAGTATATACTGTATGGAGCAATATATTGGGCCCATTATATAATATATGGGGCCATTATACTGTATGGAGCAATATATGGGCCTAGTATATACTCTATGGAGCAATATATTGGGCCCATTATATAATATATGGGGCCATTATACTGTATGGAGCAATATATGGGGCCCAGTATATACTCTATGGAGCAATATATGGAGCCTATCATATACTATATGAGGGGGTTATACTGTATGGAGAAATATATGTGGCCATTATACTGTATGGAACAATATATGGGGCTCATTATAAACTATATGCGGCCTTTATACTTTATAGAGCAATATATGGGGTCCAGTATATACTGTATGGAGCACTATATGGGGCCATTATACTGTATGGAGCAATATGTGGGGCCCAATTATATACTATAAGGGGCTATTATACCGTATGGAGCAATATATGGGGTCCATTATATACTATATGGGGCCATTATGCTTTATGGAGCAATATATGGGGTCCAGTATATACTGTATGGAGCAATATATGGGGCCCATTATACTGTATGGAGCACTATATGGGGCCATTATACTGTATTGAGCAATTTATGGTACCCAGTATATACAGTTTGGAGCAAAATATGTGGCACAGTATACACTATATGGGGCCATTATACTATATTGAGCAATATATGGGGCCATTATACTGTGCAGCAATATATGGGGCCCAGTAAGTACTGTATGGAGCAATATATGGGGCCCAGTATATACAGTATAGAGCAATATATGGGGCCCAGTTTGTACTGTATGGAGCAATATATGGGGCCCAGTATATACTGTATGGAGCCATTATACTGTATGGAGCAATATATGGGGTCCAGTATGTACTGTATGGAGCAATATATGGGGCCCATTATATACAGTATGGAGCAAAAAATGTGGCCCTTATATATTATAAGGGGAAATTATACTGTGCAGCAATATATGGGGCTCAGTATATACTGTATGGAGCAATATATGGGGCCCTTTATATACTGTGTGGAGCAATATATGGGGCCTATTATACTGTATGAAGCAATATATGGGGTCCATTATATACCGTGTGGAACCAATATATGGGGCCTCTTATATGCTATATGGGGCCATGATACTGTATGGAGCAATATATGTAGGCCATTATATACTATATGGGGCTATTATACTGTATGGAACAATTTATGGGGCCCAGAATATTCCGCATAGAGCAAAACATGGAGCCCATTATATACTATATGGGGCAATTAAATTGTATGGAACAATTTATGGGGCCAGTATATAATGTGTGGAGCAATACATTGGGCCCATTATATACTATATGGGGCCATCATACTGTATGGAGCAATATATGGGGCCTATTATATACTACATGGGGCCTTTATATTGTTTGGAGCAATTTAGAGGACCCAGTATATACTGTATGGAACAATATATAGGGCCCATTATATACTATATGGGGCCATTATACTGTATGGAGCAATACATGGGGCCAATTATATACTATATGGGGCCATTATACTGTATGGAGCAAGATATGGGGCCCATTATATACTGTATGGAGCAATATAAGGGGCCTATTATATACTATATGGGGCCATTATACTGTATAGAGCAATATATGGTGCGTATTATATACTATATGAGGCCATTATAGTGTATGGATCATTAAATGGGGCTCAGTATATACTTTATGGAGCAATATATGGGGCCCATTATATACTCTATGGAGAAATATATGGGGCCCATCATATACTGTATGTAGCAATATATGGGGCTATTATACTGTATGGAGCAATATGTGGGGCCTATTATATACTATAAGGGGCTATTATACTGTATGGAGAAATATATGTGGCCAGTATACTGTATGGAACAATATATGGGGCTCATTATATACTATATGGGGCCATTATACTTTATGTAGCAATATATGGGGTCCAGTATATACTGTATGGAGCACTATATTGGGCCATTATACTGTATGGAGCAATATGTGGGGCCCATTATATACTATATGGGGCCATTATACTTAATGGAGCATTATATGGGGTCCAGTATATACTGTGTGGAGCAATATATGGGGCCCATTCTACTGTTTGGAGCACTATATGGGGCCTATTATATACTATATGGGGCCATTATATTGTATTGAGCAATTTATGGTGCCTAGTATATACAGTATGGAGCAAAATATGTGGCACATTACACACTATATGGGGCCATTATACTGTATGGAGCAATATATGGGGCCCATTATATGCTATATGGGGCCATTATACTGTGCAGCAATATATGGGGTTCAGTATATACTGTATGGGAGCAATATATGGGGCCCATTATATACTATATAGGGCCATTATACTGTATGGAGCAATATATGGGGCCTATTATATACTATACGTGGCCATTTTACTGTATGGAGCAATATATGGGGCTCAGTATATACTGTATGGAGCAATATATGGGGCCCATTATATAATATATGGAGCCATTATACTGTATGCATCAATATATGGGGCCCGTTATATTCTATATGGGGCCATTATACTGTGGATCAATATCTGGGGCCCAGTATATACTGTATGGAGCAATATATGGGGCCCAGTATATACTGTATGGAGCAATATATGGGGACCATTATACTGTATGGAGCACTATATGGGGCCTATTAGATACTATATGTGGTCATTATACTGTATGGAGCACTATATGGGGCCATTATGCTGTATGGAGCAATATATGGGGCTCATTATATACTGTATGGAGCAATATATGGGGCCCATTATATACTATATGTGGCCATTATACTGTATGGAGCAATATATGGGGCCTATTATATACTATATGTGGTCATTATACTATATGGGGCCATTATGCTGTATGGAGCAATATATGGGGCCCCTTATATATTATATTGGGGCCATTATACTGTTTAGCAATTTATGGAGCCCATTATATACTATATGGGGCCATTATACTGTGCAGCAATATATGGGGCCTAGTATATACTGTATGGAGCAATATATAGGGCCCATTATATACTATATGTGGCCATTATACTATATGGAGCAATATATCGGGCCTATTTTATACTATATGGGGCCATTATACTGTGCAGCAATTTATGGGGCCCAGTAAGTACTGTATGGAGCAATATATGGGGCCCAGTATATACAGTATGGAGCAATATATGGGGCCAAGTGTATACTGTATGAAGCAATATATGGGGCCCAGTATATACAGTATGAAGCAAAAAATGTGGCCCTTTATATATTATAAGGGGAAATTATACTGTGCAGCAATATATGGGGCTCAGTATATACTGTATGGAGCAATATATGGGGTCCAGTATATACTGTATGGAGCAATATATGGGGCCCATTATATACTATATGTGGCCATTATACTGTGCAGCAATTTATGGGGCCCAGTAAGTACTGTATGGAGCAATATATGGGGCCCAGTATATACAGTATGGAGCAATATATGGGGCCAAGTGTATACTGTATGAAGCAATATATGGGGCCCAGTATATACAGTATGAAGCAAAAAATGTGTCCCTTTATATATTATAAGGGGAAATTATACTGTGCAGCAATATATGGGGCTCAGTATATACTGTATGGAGCAATATATGGGGCCCATGATACACTGTGTGGAGCAATATATGGGGCCTAGTATATACTGTATGGAGCAATATATGGGTCCCATTATATACTGTGTGGAGCAATATATGGGGCCTATTACACACTGTGTGGAGCAATATATGGGGCCTATTATATACTGTATGGAGCAATATATGGGGCCCATGATACACTGTGTGGAGCAATATATGGGGCCTATTATATACTGTATGGAGCAATATATGGGTCCCATTATATACTGTGTGGAGCAATATATGGGGCCTATTATATACTGTGTGGAGCAATATATGGGGCCTATTATATACTGTATGGAGCAATATATGGGGCCTATTATATACTATATGGGGCCATGATACTGTATGGAGCAATATATGTCTGCCATTATATACTATATGGGGCCATTATACTGTATGAAGCAATATATAGGGCCCAGTATATACTGTATGGAGCAATATATGGGGCCCAGTATATACAGTATGGAGCTAACGGCCGCCATCTTGTTCTGAAATCCCGCTTCGCTGATTGGTCCGGCCGGCAATTCCTGGACGGACAGACAGACGGGATAAGCCAATTATATAGTAGATGGGGCCATGATACTATATTGAGCAATATATGTCGGCCATTATATACTACAGTGGTGGCCAGAAGTATTGGCACCCCTGTAATTCTGTCAGATAATACTCAATTTCTTCCTGAAAATGATTGCAATCACAAATTCTTTGGTATTATTATCTTCATTTAATTTGTCTTCAATGAAAAAACACAAAAAGAATTGTCCTAAAGCCAAATTGGATATAATTCCACACCAAACCTAAAAAAGGGGGTGGACAAAAGTATTGGCACTGTTTCAAAAATCATGTGATGCTTCTCTAATTCGTGTAATTAATAGCACCTGTAACTTACCTGTGGCACCTAACAGGTGTTGGCAATAACTAAATCACACTTGCAGCCAGTTAACATGGATTAAAGTTGACTCAACCTCTGTCCTGTGTCCTTGTGTGTACCACATTGAGCATGGAGAAAAGAAAGAAGACCAAAGAACTGTCTGAGGACTTGAGAAACCAAATTGTGAGGAAGCATGAACATTCTCAAGGCTACAAGTCCATCTCCAAAGACCTGAATGTTCCTGTGTCTTCCGTGCGCAGTGTCATCAAGAAGTGTAAAGCCCATGGCACTGTGGCTAACCTCCCTAGATGTGGACGGAAAAGAAAAATTGACGAGAGATTTCAACGCAAGATTGTGCGGATGGTGAATAAAGAACCTCGACTAACATCCAAACAAGTTCAAGCTGCCCTGCAGTCCGAGGGTACAACAGTGTCAACACGTACTATCCATCGGCGTCTGAATGAAAAGGGACTGTATGGTAGGATACCCAGGAAGACCCCACTTCTTACCCCGAGACATAAAAAAGCCAGGCTGGAGTTTGCCAAAACTTACCTGAGAAAGCCTAAAACGTTTTGGAAGAATGTTCTCTGGTCAGATGAGACAAAAGTAGAGCTTTTTGGCAAAAAGCATCAACATAGAGTGTACAGGAAAAAAAAGAGGCATTCAAAGAAAAGAACACGGTCCCTACAGTCAAACATGGCGGAGGTTCCCTGATGTTTTGGGGTTGCTTTGCTGCCTCTGGCACTGGACTGCTTGACCGTGTGCATGTCATTATGAAGTCTGAAGACTACCAACAAATTTTGCAGCATAATGTAGGGCCCAGTGTGAGAAAGCTGGGTCTCCCTCAGAGGTCATGGGTCTTCCAGCAGGACAATGACCCAAAACACACTTCCAAAAGCACTATAAAATGGTTTGAGAGAAAGCACTGGAGACTTCTAAGGTGGCCAGCAATGAGTCCAGACCTGAATCCCATAGAACACCTGTGGAGAGATCTCAAAATGGCAGTTTGGAGAAGGCACCCTTCAAATATCAGGGACCTGGAGCAGTTTGCCAAAGAAGAATGGTCTACAATTCCAGCAGAGCATTGTAAGAAACTCATTGATGGTTACCGGAAGCGGTTGTTCGCAGTTATTTTGGCTAAAGGTTGTCCAACCAAGTATTAGGCTGAGGGTGCCAATACTTTTGTCTGGCCCATTTTTGGAGTTTTGTGTGAAATGATCAATGATTTGATTTTTGCTTCATTCTCTTTTGTGTTTTTTCCTTGCAAGCAAATTAAATGAAGATAATAATACCAAAGAATTTGTGATTGCAATCATTTTCAGGAAGAAACTGAGTATTATCTGACAGAATTGCAGGGGTGCCAATACTTTTGGCCACCACTGTATAACCTGTAATATTATACTTTTCAAGAAAGGCATCCATGCCCTTCTTAAATTTTAATAGTGAATCACTCATTACAACATCATGCGGCAGAGAGTTCCATAGTCTCTCTGCTCTTACAGTAAAGAATCAGCGTCTGTGATTATTATTAAACCTTCTTTCCTCCAGACGTAGAAGATGCCCCCTTGTCCCCGTCTCTGGTCTCAGAGTAAAAAGATCAGTAGAAAGGTCTTTGTACTGTCCCCTCATATACTTGTACATAGTAATAAGATCACCCCTAAGCCTTAGTTTTTCCTCAGTAAATAACCCCAAGTGTAATAACCTGTCTTGGTATAGCAGACCCCCCACTCCTCTAATAACCTTGGTCGCTCTTCTCTGCACCCGCTCTAGTTCAGCTATGTCTTTCTTATACACCGGAGACCAGAACTGTACACAGTATTCTAAGTGTGGTCGCACTAGTGACTTGTATAGAGGTAAAATTATGTTCTCCTCATGAGCATCTATGCCTCTTTTAATGCATCCCATTATTTTATTTGCCTTTGCAGCAGCTGCCTGACACTGGCCACTAAACGTGAGCTTGTCGTCCACCAATACACCCAGGTCTTTTTCAGTTCCAGTTTTGCACAGTGTTTTTCAATTAAGCATATAATTATACAATTTATTTCCTCTGTCCCAGTGCATTACCTTACATTTATCTCCATTAAAGCTCATTTGCCATTTATCAGCCCAAGGTTCTAGTTTACACAGATCCTCCTGTAATATAAAATTACCCTCCTCCGTATTGATTACCCTGCAGAGTTTAGTGTCATCTGCAAATATTGAAATATTACTCTGTATGCCCCCTAAAAAGTCATTAATAAATATGTTAAAAAGAAGGGGGCCCAATACTGACCCCTGTGGTACCCCACTGTTAACTGAGACCCAGTCTGAGTGCGTTCCATTAATAACCACCCTTTGTTTCCTATCACTGAGCCAATTCTTAACCCACTTACATATATTTTCCCCTATCCCCATTGTTCTCATTTATGTATCAATCTTTTGTGTGGAACTGTATCAAAAGCTTTTGAAAAGTCCATATACACAACATTCACTTCATTTCCTTGGTCCAGTCCGGAACTTGCCTCCTCATAAAAACTGATCAAATTAGTTTGACAGGAACGGTCCCTCGTAAACCCATGTTGATATTGGGTCATGAAGTTATTCCTCCTCTGATACTCTAGTATAGCATCTCTTAGGAAACCCTCCAGGATTTTAGACACAGTAGAGGTTAAGCTTACTGGCCTATAACTTCCAAGTTCAGTTTTTGTCCCCTTTTTGAATATTGGCACCACATTTGCTATACGCCAGTCCTGTGGTACAGACCCTGTTATTATGGAATCTTTAAAGATTAAAAATAATGGTCTATCTATGACGTTACTTAATTCCTGCAGTTCTCGTGGGTGTATCCCATCCGGGCCCGGGGATTTGTCAACTTTAGTGATTTTTAGACGCCGCCGAACTTCCTGCTGGGTTAAGCAAGTGACATTTAATGGAGAATTTTTGTTATCACTGATCATGTTTTCTGTCATGCGATTTTCTTGTGTAAATACGGTTGAAAAAAATCATTTAGCATATTGGCTTTTTCCTCATCCTCATCCACCATTTCACCCAGACTATTTTTAAGGGGACCAACACTATCATTTTTTAGTTTTTTACTATTTGTGTAGTTAAAGAATATTTTGGGATTATTTTTACTTTATCTGGCAATGATTCTCTCTGTCTCAATCTTTGCTGCCTTGATTTGGTTTGTACAGAATTTATTTAATTTTCTATATTTATTTAATGCCTCATCACTACCTACTAGCTTTAGTTCTCTAAATGCTTTCTTTTTGTCACTTATTGCGCCCCTTACAGCTCTATTTAGCCATAGTGGTTTCCTCCTATTTCTAGCATGTTTATTCCCATAGGGTATACATTGTGCAACGGTCCTATTCAGGATGCTAATAAATGTCTCCCATTTGCTTTGTGTAGCTTTATGTCTCAGGATATCGTCCCAGTATATTGAACTAAGATCATCTCTCAACCGTTGGAAATTTGCCTTCCTGAAGTTTAGTGTCCTTGTAACCCCTCTACTACCCATCTTATTAAAGGTTACATGAAAACTTATTATTTTGTAATCACTATTACCCAAGTGACCCCCAACTCGTATATTTGATACGCGGTCTGGCTTGTTGGTAAATATTAGGTCTAGCAGTGCCCCCCTTCTTGTTTGTTCCTGAACCAGTTGTGAAAGGTAATTGTCTCTCATAGTAGTCAAAAACCTATTACCTTTGCTTGAACTACAGGTTTCTGTCCCCCAATGTATTTCAGGGTAGTTGAAGTCCCCCATAATAATGAGTTCTCCTTGAGTCGCTACTTTATCTATTTGCTTTACAAGGATATTCTCCACTGCTTCCATTATTTTTGGAGATTATAAGAAACCCCTATCAGTAATTTATTATTTTTTCCCCTTCCCCTTATGTCCACCCACAGGGACTCTACATTTTCATTATATTCACATATATTCTCCCGCAAGATGGGTTTTAAGGATGATTTTACATATAAACACACACCCCCCTCGCTTGTTTGTACGGTCATTTCAGAACAGACTATAGCCCTGTAAGTTAACTGCCCAGTCATGGCTCTCATCCAGCCATGTCTCAGATATCCCCACCATGTCATAATTATTTTCCAACAAAATTAATTCTAATTCCTCCATTTTGTTGGTGAGGCTTCTGGCATTAGTGTACATGCATTTTATGTATCTCTCTGTACCTCTATTCCTTCTTACTTTATTGACTGTTCTAACCCCACCCCCAATTTCTTTATTTGTGCCCAGGTCATTCTCTGCACTATCTTCCCCAGCTATAAAATGAACACCCTCCCCCCAATCCCTAGTTTAATCACTCCTCCAACCTTCTAGCCATTTTCTCCTCTGCACAGCTGCACCCTCCCCATTGAGGTGCAGCCGTTCCCTAGCGTAGTCGGCCCAGTTCTCCAGGAACCCAAATCCCTCCTTCCTACACCAGTTCTTGAGCCACTTATTTTTCTCCCTAATCTCCCATTGCCTCTCTGGCGTGGCACATGGTACAGGTAGTATTTCCGAGAATACCACCTTGGAGGTCCTTGCTCTAAGCTTGCAGCCTAATTCCCTGAAATCATCTTTAAGGACCTTCCACCTACCTCTAACTTTGTCATTTGTGCCAATGTGCACCATGACCGCTGGGTCCTCACCAGCCCCTCCCAGTAATCAGTCAACCCGATCAGCGATGTGCCGGACTCGAGCGCCAGGTAGGCAGCACACTGTTCGACGATCCCTGTCTTTGTGACAGATTGCCCTATCTGTTCCCCTAATAATTGAGTCCCCCACTACCAGCACCTGCCTGACTTGCCCTGCTCTCCTATTTGCCCCCTTACTGGAGCTGACACTCCTCCGGCTTTCAGGGGACATGCCTTGCTGCAGCAGTGCTACCCCTGTACCGACACCCCTCTCATCTGCCTTCAGTCTTCTCTTCAATCCTGTTTAGTTGCCTTCTGTCAGATACACACCACCTCTCTCTTCGGCTTGAGCCAGACTACAATAACAAGTTCACCACAGTCCCCCTGGGGCTCTGCTAAAACACTCCCTGTCTCCTGTGACCGTGTTAAGCCCTCTAGTTGCTGGATGCTTCTGAAGCACAACACTTCCTGTCTCCTGTGCTTGTGTTATTTGTAACAGTTGCTGGATGCTTTGGAAGCAACAGCACTGCTTCTGCATGTCACAATTATCTTTCCACCATCTCATTCAACCCCTTCAGCTGACCTATCCATCAAAGTCAATGGCTACCCACTCTCTCCAGTCCTACAAACTTGACTCTGATCTCTCTTTCAAACCTGAGATCCAAGCACTTTCCACTTCCTGCCGACTCCAACTCCAAAATATCTCTCTGATCTGCACATTCCTCAACCATGAATCTGCAAAAGCACTAGTGCACGCCCTCATTATCTCCCGCCTCGACTACTACAAGCTCCTGCTCTGTGGCCTCACTTCTAAAACTCTTGCACCCCTCCAATCTATCCAAAACTCTGCTGGCCGACTTATCCACCTGTCAATCCCTGTACTGGCTCCCTGTTGCCCAAAGACTCCAGTTCAAAACCCTAACTTTGGCTTACAAAGCCATCCAAAATCTGTCTCTTCCATACATCTCTGACCTAGTCTCCCAGTGCTTACCTGCACACAACCTCCGTTCCTCACAGGATCTCCTTCTCTGCTCCCCTCTTATCTCCTCTTCCCACAATCGCATACAAGATTTCTCCTGTGCATCTCCGCTACTCTGGAACTCTCAACCCCAACATACATGAGACTCTCGCCTACCGTGAACACCTTCAAAAGGAACCTGAAGACTTACCTCTTCAGACAAGCGTACAACTTGCAGTAATCCTCGCTCCACCATCACCTTCTGTATCCTCACCCATTCCTAGTAGATTGTTTGTGAGCCTTCGCTTGCATGGTCCGCTCTCCTCTTGTACCAGTCGGTGACTCTTGTTTTTGTTCAAGATTATTGTACTTGTTGTTTGCTATGTATAGCCCTTTTCACATGTAAAGCGCCATGGAATAAATGGCGCTGTAATAATAAATAATAATAATTATACTATTTGTACTGTGGGTCAATTTTCCTGGTGTCTGCAGCTAATTTGAGCTGTTTTAGCAGCTTTTGGGTCCCTTTGAAGGTGTTGTGTATGCTTTTGGTTTTACCTTTCATTGAATGCAATGGGATTCGGATTTGCTCGGCGAACCGTTCAGCGAACATCGGGAAGTTCGCCAAGCAGAACCAAACTTTGAAAGTTTCCTCATCTCTAGTGTCCATCTGGTGTGTTTCCTGTAGTGCAAGGGGAGTAGGTCCCCATTATACTATTTCTACTTTGGTGAAATTGATGTCACTTTGTTGGTGTCTGCCCCTATTTTTTCAAAACATGGAGACTCCAAGTTGGGTTTCCATCTGCTGGGTTTCCTGTAGTGGAAGAGGTGTCGGTCCCCATTATACTATTTTTACTTTGGTGAAATTGATGCCACTTTGGTGGTGTCTGCCTTTAATTTTTTTAAATCTGGAGACTCCTCTTTGGATCTCCTTCATGTGTGTTGCCTGTAGCGCTAGGGCTCTCAGATCGGAAGGCGTGCACTTACTTTCAGTCAACTACCTGTGTTACTATCCTTACATTTTTCTATCAATAGTAGTCTATGAAACTGATGTTTGTGCCACCTGAGTGTGGCTGACCAGAAAAGCAGGTTGAACTGTTGCATGTGGTATCAGGGCTCCCAGCACAGCAGGCCTACACCGATCCCTCACCCACCTCGTCTTAATTTGAAGTTAAATTCAAAGCTATAAATGCTGGCCCATACCCTGATACCTCATGCATGGCCCATGGCTGACTGCTGCTGTGCCATTATAAAATTTGTACTGTGGGTCAATTGATGCCACTTTTCCTGGTGTCTGCCCATAATTTGAGCTGTTTTGGCAGCTTTTCGGTCCCTTTGAACATGTTGTGTATGCGTTTGGTTTTGCCTCCCATTGAATGCAATGGGATTCGGATATGTTCGTCGAACCGTTCGACGAACATCGGTAAGTTCGCGGAGCAGAACCAAACCAACCCTTGAAAGGTTCGCTCAATTATGATATTATTAAACATACCAACAAGCAGTTCTGTATATAAGAATAATCTAACCAGAAACACCATAGATGTTCAATATATATATTTGTGCATATAAGTTGTTAATAATATGCAAAGATGAAAAAAGAAAGTCTGTAGATACAGTCACTTTCTATAGAAAGGAGCAGATGATGATTCCGCTCTTCAGGCCTTTGGTTGCACTTGAGCTGTTTTTGGACATTCAGGTCTGGATCACACATGACGGAGAGGAGAAGAGCAGGAATGTGTGATCTATGCAGTTGGAGTTTTCCTGGATTCCTACAGCACTGCGATCAACCATACGGCCTTCTGTTTCACCATGGCTAGGTAGATGAAGGAGCAGCCGCTTCTTCTCTCTGTCCACAGCCAGGTAGTAGAAGAAGCAGCCGCTTCATTCTGTTGCTACATGGCCAAGTATGAGAAGGAGCAGCCGCTTCCATCTCTCTTTACTTGGCCAATTATAAGAAGGAGCAGCCGCTTTCTTCTGTCTGTCCATATCCGGTAGGTGAAGGAGCAGCCGCTACCTTCTTTTTTTCCTGTCTGGTAGGAGAAGGAGCAGCGGCTGCCTTCTGTCTGTCCATATCTGATAGTCGTCTCCTTACCACCACATTGTAGATGAGTCGTCCAGATGGTGACATAGCAAGTATGGCTGAAAGAAATCCTTCAATTTCAGCCTTTAATTACTTGCTATGTTGATCCAGAGGAAGGCGAAAAATAACCCTGAGGACTCGTTGTTGGATCATCCTCATATCAAGGGAAAAAAATTCCTTCCTGACCCCAAATATGGCGATCGGAATGAATCCCTGGATGTTTGGTGCTCAAATCTACGTTGATGTTATGTGGTGGAAGATCGGTAAGTTTGTCACAGTCCGGTAAATAAGAAAGTCCAGTGTAATTGTCTCGTCCGATTAATGGAAAGCTTCATTCCTAGATGTTACTGGAATGGGACTGATTTATATCAGCCTAATCCTCCTGTAAGGAGAGAAATATATTCAAAATAAAGAAAGTTAGGCGATTCTGCACTATCATAAAGTCTGAGTACAATGTTGCGAGTTGCACAATTAAGAAAGGGTTCGTGGACCACAGTAGTGCTCAGCTAAATACACCCCAGACTGGGGAAACAATTGCTGTCCAAAAATAGAGAAAAGCGTCACTCACCGTATAAAATTACTTTTTCATTAATGTGCTTTAAAACATATTGTCGGGTCTGTCTGACCAGCCACACCTGCTCCTTCTCTCTCTCCCTGCTGATATGTTTTAAAGGACATTAATAAAGAAGTAATTTGATATGGTGTGCGCCGCTATTCTCCATTTTAAGACGAGAAATATACACATCTGAGAATCGTCTCCTCACATATATAATGTATACCGGGGGGATATAATGATAAGGTGTATAGTGGATGTGTGTGTTACTGAGCATTGATAACACTATGGATGTCCCTATGTGCTATACTTACATCATCGCCCCATCGGAATGGTGGGTCGGCTTCGCCGGACTCCACGTCGAACCAGTATATAGGGTAGAAGAATGGGCGCTCTCGGATGAAGGATGTTATAGCATACCGGGCAGATGGAGATTTGCAAAGAAGCTGGAAAATGAGAGAGACCATTAATCATTATATTACGGATTATTACTGATACGTTATTACACAATGTCCATGGACTCTCCACATCATATCTTATAGCTTTCCTTATAGTCCTTCATCTTCCTTCTTTCTCTGATCCTACTTACGCCTTCTAGGATGTCAAGGGCATCGTTGGGCATCCAGTCTGGAATATCTGGGACGTCCTCCTGCAGAGACCGGTGGTATTCCTCCAGTGTGCCGCTGCCATAGAACGGTTGGCTCCCCACAATCATCATGTACAGGATGACACCAAATGAAAAGGAATCTGCCAGATGATTGAAGGCTTCTCCATCCATTATCTGTGGGAACATAATATAGGAGATGAGGTGAATATACCGGGGAGGGGATTTACACACAGAGGCCATGAGGACCAGTCTGTGATTAGATATGAGCAGGATACTCAGATTAATACTCAGTCCTACTATCGCCATCAATCACACTGGGATGTTTTTTACCTCAGGTGCGATGTAACCCTGAGTGCCAACTTGTTCTTCTAATAGGTCATCCTCGCCCATATTCATGACTGATAAGCCAAAGTCAGAGATTTTTATATGTCCCATGTCATCGATGAGAATGTTCTGTGGCTTCAGGTCACTGAAGGGAGAAGGAGCAGATACTGATTGTGAGGATAATTCATGAAAATAACTTTATACAATAGATATGTAAGGAGACAACAGAGATTTATGAAGATGAACTGATTACCAATGTATCACGCCGTGTTCATGGAGGAACTGGAGTCCGCAAACCATTTCTGCCGCAAAGAGTCTGTGGAGTAGAAAGTAGAGGATGGATCAGTGGTTACATACACTCTAGGACTACAATGTACGGGCAGCAGATTATTAGGATTTGGCTGTTAGAAGTTTACCTTGATGTTTCCATATCAAATGAATTAGATGGAGCCAGGTGGTGAAACAGATCTCCTCCGGCCATATACTCCATGGCTAATATATATTCTAATGGTGTTTCCATAAACCCCCGCAGAGATGTTAGGAAGCGGCAGCCAGTGGCCATACAGAGGATGTCTAATTCTGTAGAGATTGTGTCCTCATCAATACGACTCTTGTCCATCATTTTAATAGCCAGCAGTTCTCCGCTGACCGGATCTGATGCCAAGAGGACCTGGAGAAAAATCAAAGGAGATCAGACCAAACTCCCATCTATTATAGGGATCTGTGTAATGGATCACTGGTTTATCCCAATCACCATTACATATGAACATCCTGTAATGAATATGTATATCCTCCTGTGTATCTGGTGCAGGATACATTGAGGAACACAGAGAAGGAGAAATTCACACTTACCTTTCCAAAGCCTCCCACTCCAAGATCTTTGTGGAATTCAAGGCTGCACAGGTCAACAGGATTTTCCATTTTAACCAGTTCTCTCTGGGGTAAAAGAAGGGATCTGGCATCAGCATGTGCTGGCATGTCTGCTATGTCAGAGGGCATCATAAGGCTTCCACCTGCTGAGATGATACAAGATTTGTTAGTCTCTTTGAGAAGACATAATGGAAATGTTTGTCATGTTGTGTGGTAAGTGTATGGAGCGGGCTCAGTCGCTGAGCCTGCATTTTACCAGGCTGATACCGGCTGTATTACATAGCTGCCACGTGCCAATAAATACAGCGACTGGAGCACACTCTGATTACTGCGGTTTAACCGTTTCAATGCTGACAGTGGTATTTAAATGAAGTGATTGCCAATTTGCTACCAGCACCCATTAGCCCCCACCAGGTCACAATTGCAAGAGGTTAATTAACTGTAATGACTATCTGGACCTACTGAAAACCCATATCTTTCACTTTTGTCCTCCTGTTTAGACCAGCCTGGTTTAATTTCTTATGATAACATATAATATAGCCATATACAGCGATACAGTTCCATTACAGCACATACAGGTGCTTCTCACTAAATTAGAATATCATCAAAAAGTTAATTTATTTCAGTTCTTCAATACAAAAATAATACCTGGTTTAAAAACAACACTATCACTGTGCTTGATTGGCCAGCAAACTTGCCTGACCTTAACCCCATAGAGAATCTATAGGGTATTGTCAAGAGGAAGATAAGAGACACCAGACCCGACAATGCAGACGAGCTGAAGGCTGCTATCAAAGCCACCTGGGCTTCCATAACACCACAGCAGTGCCACAGGCTGATCGCCTCCATGCCACGCGGCATTGATGCAGTAATTGATGCAAAAGGCGCCCCGACCAAGTATTGAGTTCATTTACTGAACATACATTTCAGATTTTAAAATCATTTTTCAAACTGGTGTTATAAAGTATTCTAATTTACTGAGATAATGACTTTTGTGTTTTCATTGGCTGTAAGCCATAATCATCAACATTAACAGAAATAAACACTTGAAATTGATCACTCTGTTTGTAATGACTCTATATAATATATGAGTTTCACTTTTTGTATTGAAGAACTAAAAATAAATTTACTTTTTGATGATATTCTAATTTAGTGAGAAGCACTTGTAGTACAAGCGATCAAAAAATTGCAGGTTCAAGTCTTCTAAGGAGACTAAAAAATTAAATAAATTAAAAAAAATTAATAAACCCAAAAAATTATTTAAAAATATAATTTGAATGAAACAACTTTCCTAATGAATAATAATAATAATAATAAAAAATGAAAAATAAGCATAACTGGGATCACGGCATTAGTATAAGTCCGTTATACAAAAATATAAAAATAATTTTCCCAAACAGTAAATACTAAAATGAGAAAAAAAAAAATCTAACAATAGCAATAAAAAGATATCGTAATGTCCTGTCTACCCAAGAAAGGATCATTAAAAGTTACAGCTTCATACACAATAAAGAAGCCTTTACACTGCGCCATTGAGGTATCACAATCACAAAGTTACAATGTCTCAGAATATGGAGACACAAATCAATGTTTTTTATTACATTTTTAATTTTCTTCCACCACTTATGTAAAAAGGAAACCCATGCATGTTCAGCATTACCACACTTGTCACTGACATGGAGAATTACTTTATGAGGTCATTTTTACCACACAATGAACACAATAGAAAAGAACAATGTCGGAATCCCTCCCCCCGTCCCACAATTTTACCACTCTTTGATTTTTTCCCCTCTTTTCTAAATAATTGAAAGACAAAATAAATAGTGTTCTTCAAAACTGCAGCTCGGTCCACTAAAAAAGCAAGCTCACATGCAAATAAAAGAAAAGTTATGGCTTTTCGAAGAAGGAAGAAAAAAAGCGAAAGTTTTTCCGGTCAAAGGGGGGTTAATAGATATAGCTCCAGCGCATATATTATAATTTTAAACAAAACTATGTAAATGAGCAGGAAATGTCTAATATTTGGTCCTTCATTTATCAAAACTCTCTAATAGCAAAACTGACCCTGTTGCCCATAGCAACGATTCACAGCACAGATTCTATTTCTCAACATTCTATAGAACACTGAAAGGTGACTGGTTGCTATGGGCAACAAGGACAGTTCTTCCATTAGTCAGCATTTATAATTGAGGCCTGTACATAATATTAGGAGTATAATCCCCCTCACCCCCAGTCTTATTATACTGAGTAAGTTTATTTCTTACCTGGTTCATCTTTATCCATTGATCTGTCTGGTGAAGAAACACTCAGATGGAACAGAAAATCCGGGATGGAGATGGTTTTGGTTGATGAGTGGGATCTCCATAGGGCACCATTCCCATTAATGATGGGTGTAGCATATCTCAGATGTCTCCTGCATTGGACAACCCAGTCTCTGCTGTTCCTCATTCTTTTCTGGGCTGCCGCTCTTTGCAGGTTCAGGGTGTCTTGGCTTTCAGCCTTGGATGAGACCTGTCTTGAAGTTTCTTGGAGAACTTCCTCCAGCTCTATCTCTGCGCTGATGTTTCTCTGCTTATTGAGGATGGCTTCTTTATTCCTCCTCCTTATTTCAGGGACCAGATCTCCGATTTTTTTCAAGGAGATAATAAAGGCCCTCTGAAGCTCAGCGGAGGCAGCAGAGTCAGACTCCATGAGGTTCTCCATGTTCCTTCTCTGTGTAAGGATCTCTTGTCTTTTGGACTTTCTCATTTTCTCTAAATGTTGTCGTTTGGACGCCATTTCTGAGGCGTCAGGGTCCATGTCCGGTAGATTAATGTCTTTTCGCCCTAAAGCGAACAACAATACCTGCTCTTCATTTATTCCTCTCCTTTCTCTCAGAACCCGATCTCTTTGGGCTCGTCTTCTCTCCATTTTAGAATAAATTTTTGCTTCGTTCATCACGAAAAACAAAAGGTACTCCCTCACCCTTGTAAGTCTGTGAGGCAGTGATTTCCCTTGGGCTGTAACACTGGGATATAGAATGTGATGATGTCATCACATCACTGTGACTTACTGTAGATTTTACCCTGATGTCATAATGAGAGAGTGATAGGTAGATAGACAGACAGACAGGTGTGAGCCTCTCAAGTATTAACAAAGTGAACATAGTGAACCTTATATAGTATAACAATTACAAATAGTGTTAACAGTAATTATACAAATAGGAGCATATCATATAATGGAGATACGATATACAAGGAGTGAATGGCAATTCAAGTATATACAATCAAGTTAAAGTTCATTATAGTGCCTGTGCTGTGAACATAACATACAAAATACATGAAAAGAGTCATTATTATTATTTAAGAACAGCTTTATATGATTGATCACTTGATGACTCACCCCATACAATTTGTGAAAAAAGCGCCAACATCGGCGTCCTGCTGGGTACAATGCGCATGTCAAAACAGAAAGGTAGTGGAAAACAAACACTTTGCGCATGCGCGAGCATGCTATGAAGCTTCCCAGCGTTTTCTTCGTAAGGGAAACATCTTAGAATCATCGGCGCATGCGCAAAACAGCGGTATAGCGCTATTAAATCACCGTCAAAGATGCAGGGAAAGTAGCCTAATTGCATACAGCAATCCTTCAAACTTCACCAGCTTTTTTTTCACCAGGTTTTATTTTATTTTTGCCTGTACATTTATTCTATATGCATTCTAATAAAGGACAATTCTTATTTTCTTCCAATCCCCATATATAATGCTTAACCCCTTTACAACCTAAGGTGGTTTACACATTAATGACCGGGCCAATTTTTACAAATCTGACCACTGTCACTTTATGAGGTAATTACTCTGGATCGCTTCAATGGATCCCCCTGATTCTGAGATTCTTTTTTCTTGACATATTGTACTTCATGATTGTGGTTAAACTTCTTCGATAACACTTGCGTTTATTTGTGAAAAAAAAGGAAATCTGCAAAATTTTGAAACTTTAGCAATTTTCAAAATTTGAATTTTTATGCCCTTAAATCAGAGAGATGTCACACAAAATAGTTAATAAATAACATTTCCACATGTCTACTTTTTTTTTATTAGAGAGCTATAAGGGTTAAAATTTGACCAGCGATTTCTAATTTTTCCAACAAAATTTACAAAACCATTTTTTTAGGGACCGCATCACATTTTAAGTGACTTTAAAAGGCCTTTATGACAGAAAATACCCAAAAGTGACACCATTCTAAAAACTGCACCCCTCAAGGTACTCAAACCACATTCAAGAAGTTTATTAACCCTTCAGGTGCTTCACAGGTAGTATATAGAGGATCTGCCCGCTCTCCTGTGTGGTGTAGTATATAGAGGATCTGTCAGCTCTACTGTGTGGTGTAGTATATAGAGGATGTGTCAGCTCTCCTGTGTGGTGTAGTATATAGAGTATCTGTCAGCTCTCCTGTGTGGGGTAGTATATAGAGGATCTGTCAGCTCTCCTGTGTGGTGTAGTATATAGAGGATCTGTCAGCTCTCCTGTTTGGTGTAGTATATAGAGGATCTGTCAGCTCTCCTGTGTGGTGTAGTATATAGTGGATCTGTCAGCTCTACTGTGTGGTGTACTATATAGAGGATCTGTCAGCTCTCCTGTGTGGTGTAGTATATAGAGGATCTGTCAGCTCTCCTGTGTGGTGTAGTATATAGAGGATCTGTTGGCTCTCCTGTGTGGTGTAGTATATAGAGGATCTGTCAGCTCTCCTGTGTGGTGTAGTATATAGAGGATCTGTCAGCTCTCCTGTGTGGTGTAGTATATAGTGGATCTGTCAGCTCTCCTGTGTGGTGTAGTATATAGAGGATCTGTCAGCTCTCCTTAGTGGTGTAGTGTATAGAGGATCTGTCAGCCCTCCTGTGTGCTGTAGTATATAGAGGATCTGTCAGCTCTCCTGTGTGGTGTAGTATATAGAGGATCTGTCAGCTCTCCTGTGTGGTGTAGTATATAGAGGATCTGTCAGCTCTCCTGTGTGGTGTAGTATATAGAGGATCTGTCAGCTCTCCTTTGTGGTGTAGTGTATAGAGGATCTGTCAGCCCTCCTCTCTGCTGTAGTATATAGAGGATCTGTCAGCTCTCCTGTGTGATGTAGTATATAGAGGATCTCTCAGCTCTACTGTGTGGTGTAGTATATAGAGGATCTGTCAGCTCTCCTGTGTGGTGTAGTATATAGAGGATCTGTCGGCTCTCCTGTGTGGTGTAGTATATAGAGGATCTGTCAGCTCTCCTGTGTGGTGTAGTATATAGAGGATCTGTCAGCTCTCCTGTGTGGTGTAGTATATAGAGGATCTGTCAGCTCTCCAGTGTGGTGTAGTATATAGAGGATCTGTCAGCTCTCCTGTGTGGTGTAGTATATAGTGGATCTGTCAGCTCTACTGTGTGGTGTAGTATATAGAGGATCTGTCAGCTCTCCTGTGTGGTGTAGTATATAGAGGATCTGTCGGCTCTCCTGTGTGTTGCAGTATATAGAGGATCTGTCAGCTCTCCTGTGTGGTGTAATATATAGAGGATCTGCCAGCTCTCCTATGTGGTGTAGTGTATAGAGGATCTGTCGGCTCTCCTGTGTGGTGTAGTATATAGTGGATCTGTCAGCTCTCCTGTGTGGTGTAGTTTATAGAGTATCTGTCAGCTCTCCTGTGTGGTGTAGTATATAGAGGATCTGTCAGCTCTCCTGTGTGGTGTAGTTTATAGAGTATCTGTCAGCTCTCCTGTGTGGTGTAGTATATAGAGGATCTGTCAGCTCTCCTGTATGGTGTAGTATATAGAGGATCTGTCAGCTCTCCTGTGTGGTGTAGTATATAGAGGATCTGTCAGCTCTCCTGTGTGGTGTAGTATATAGTGGATCTGTCAGCTCTCCTGTGTGGTGTAGTATATAGTGGATCTGTCAGCTCTCCTGTGTGGTGTAGTTTATAGAGTATCTGTCAGCTCTCCTGTGTGGTGTAGTATATAGAGGATCTGTCAGCTCTCCTGTATGGTGTAGTATATAGAGGATCTGTCAGCTCTCCTGTGTGGTGTAGTATATAGAGGATCTGTCAGCTCTCCTGTGTGGTGTAGTATATAGTGGATCTGTCAGCTCTCCTGTGTGGTGTAGTTTATAGAGTATCTGTCAGCTCTCCTGTGTGGTGTAGTATATAGAGGATCTGTCAGCTCTCCTGTATGGTGTAGTATATAGAGGATCTGTCAGCTCTCCTGTGTGGTGTAGTATATAGAGGATCTGACAGCTCTCCTGTGTGGTGTAGTATATAGAGGATGTGTCAGCTCTCCTGTGTAGTGTAGTATATAGAGGATCTGTCAGCTCTCCTGTGTGGTGTAGTATATAGATGATCTGTCAGCTCTCCTGTGTGGTGTAGTATATAGAGGATCTGTCAGCTCTCCTGTGTGGTGTAGTATATAGTGGATCTGTCAGCTCTCCTGTGTGGTGTAGTATATAGAGGATCTGTCAGCTCTCCTGTGGGGTGTAGTATACAGATGATCTGTCAGCTCTCCTGTGTGGTGTAGTATATAGAGGATCTGTCAGCTCTCCTGTGTGGTGTAGTATATAGAGGATCTGTCAGCTCTCCTGTGTGGTGTAGTATATAGAGGATCTGTCAGCTCTTCTGTGTGGTGTAGTATATAGAGGATCTGTCAGCTGTCCTGTGTGGTGTAGTATATAGTGGCTCTGTCGGCTCTCCTGTGTGGTGTAATATATAGAGGATCTGCCAGTTCTCTTATGTGGTGTAGTGTATAGAGGATCTGTCAGCTCTCCTGTGTGGTGTAATATATAGAGGATCTGTCAGCTCTCCTGTGTGGTGTAGTATATAGAGGATCTGTCAGCTCTACTGTGTGGTGTAATATATAGAGGATCTGTCAGCTCTCCTGTGTGGTGTAGTTTATAGAGTATCTGTCAGCTCTCCTGTGTGGTGTAGTATATAGAGGATCTGTCAGCTCTCCTGTGTGGTGAAGTATATAGATTATCTGTCGGCTCTCCTGTGAGGTGTAGTATATAGAGGATCTGTCAGCTCTCCTGTGTGGTGTAGTAAATAGTGGATCTGTCAGCTCTCCTGTGTGGTGTAGTATATAGAGGATCTGACGGCTCTCCTGTGTGGTGTAGTATATAGAGGATCTGTCAGCTCTCCTGTGTGGTGAAGTATATAGAGGATCTGTCAGCTCTCCTGTGTGGTGTAGTATATAGTGGATCTGTGAGCTCTCCTGTGTGGTATAGTATATAGAGGATCTGTCAGCTCTCCTGTGTGGTGTAGTATATAGAGGATCTGTCAGCTCTCCTGTGTGGTGTAGTATATAGAGGATCTGTCCTGTGTGGTGTAGTATATAGAGGATCTGTCGGCTCTCCTGTGTGGTGTAGTATATAGAGGATCTGTCAGCTCTCCTGTGTGGTGTAGTATATAGAGGATCTGTGAGCTCTCCTGTGTGGTATAGTATATAGAGGATCTGTCAGCTCTCCTGTGTGGTGTAGTATATAGAGGATCTGTCAGCTCTCCTGTGTGGTGTAGTATATAGAGGATCTGTCCTGTGTGCTGTAGTATATAGAGGATCTGTCCTGTGTGGTGTAGTATATAGAGGATCTGTCGGCTCTCTTGTATGGTGTAGTATATAGAGTATCTGTCGGCTCTCCTGTGTGGTGTAGTATATAGAGGATCTGTCAGCTCTCCTGTGTGGTGTAGTATATAGTGGATCTGTCAGTTCTCCTGTATTGTGTAGTATATAGAGGATCTGTCGGCTCTCCTGTGTGGTGTAGTATATAGAGGATCTGTCGGCTCTCCTGTGAGGTGTAGTATATAGAGGATCTGTCAGCTCTCCTGTGTGGTGTAGTAAATAGTGGATCTGTCAGCTCTCCTGTGTGGTGTAGTATATAGAGGATCCGACGGCTCTCCTGTGTGGTGTAGTATATATAGGATCTGTCAGCTCTCCTGTGTGGTGAAGTATATAGAGGATCTGTCAGCTCTCCTGTGTGGTGTAGTATATAGAGGATCTGTCAGCTCTCCTGTGTGGTATAGTATATAGAGGATCTGTCAGCTCTCCTGTGTGGTGTAGTATATAGAAGATCTGTCAGCTCTCCTGTGTGGTGTAGTATATAGAGGATCTGTCGGCTCTCCTGTGTGGTGTAGTATATAGAGGATCTGTCATCTCTCTTGTATGGTGTAGTATATAGAGTATCTGTCGGCTCTCCTGTGTGATGTAATATATAGATGATCTATCAGCTCTCCTGTGTGGTGTAGTATATGGAGGATCTGTAAGCTCTCCTGTGTGGTGTAGTATATAGAGGATCTGTCAGCTCTCCTGTGTGGTGTAGTATATAGAGGATCTGTCGGCTCTCCTGTGTGGTGTAGTATATAGAGGATGTGTCAGCTCTCCTGTGTGGTGTAGTATATAGAGGATCTGTCAGCTCTCCTGTGTGGTGTAGTATATAGAGTATCTGTCAGCTCTCCTGTGTGGTGTAGTAAAAAGAGGATATGTCAGCTCTCCTGTGTGGTGTAGTATATAGAGGATCTGTCAGCTCTCCTGTGTGGTGTAGTATATAGAGGATCTGTCAGCTCTCCTGGGTGGTGTAGTATATAGAGTATCTGTCAGCTCTCCTGTGTGGTGTAGTATATAGAGGATCTGTCAGCTCTCCTGTGTGGTGTAGTGTATAGAGGATCTGTCGGCTCTCCTGTGTGGTGTAGCATATAGAGGATCTGTCAGCTCTCCTGTGTGGTGTAGTATATAGTGGATCTGTCAGCTCTCCCGTGTGGTGTAGTATATAGAGGATCTGTCAGCTCTCCTGTGTGGTGTAGTATATAGAGGATGTGTCAGCTCTCCTGTGTAGTGTAGTATATAGAGGATCTGTCAGCTCTCCTGTGTGGTGTAGTATATAGATGATCTGTCAGCTCTCCTGTGTGGTGTAGTATATAGAGGATCTGTCAGCTCTCCTGTGTGGTGTAGTATATAGTGGATCTGTCAGCTCTCCTGTGTGGTGTAGTATATAGAGGATCTGTCAGCTCTCCTGTGGGGTGTAGTATACAGATGATCTGTCAGCTCTCCTGTGTGGTGTAGTATATAGAGGATCTGTCAGCTCTCCTGTGTGGTGTAGTATATAGAGGATCTGTCAGCTCTCCTGTGTGGTGTAGTGTATAGAGGATCTGTCAGCTCTCCTGTGTGGTGTAGTATAGAGAGGATCTGTCAGCTCTCCTGTGTGGTGTAGTATATAGAGGATCTGTCCTGTGTGGTGTAATATATAGAGGATCTGTCAGCTCTCCTGTATGGTGTAGTATATAGAGGATCTGTCGGCTCTCCTGTGTGGTG
The DNA here is from genome assembly GCF_046119375.1 of Phyllobates terribilis. Lineage (NCBI taxonomy): Eukaryota > Metazoa > Chordata > Amphibia > Anura > Dendrobatidae > Phyllobates > Phyllobates terribilis. The sequence continues at coordinate 2,449,712 of NW_027362963.1, forward strand.
TAGTATATTGAGGATCTGTCAGCTCTCCTGTGTGGTGTAGTATATAGAGGATCTGTCAGCTCTCCTGTGTGGTGTAGTATATAGAGGATCTGTCCTGTGTGGTGTAATATATAGAGTATCTGTCAGCTCTCCTGTGTGGTGTAGTATATAGAGGATCTGTCGGCTCTCCTGTGTGGTGTAGTATATAGAGTATCTGTCAGCTCTCCTGTGTGGTGTAGTATATAGAGGATCTGTCAGCTCTCCTGTGTGGTGTAGTATATAGAGGATGTGTCAGCTCTCCTGTGTGGTGTAGTATATAGAGGATCTGTCAGCTCTCCTGTGTGGTGTAGTATATAGAGGATCTGTCAGCTCTCCTGTGTGGTGTAGTATATAGAGTATCTGTCAGCTCTCCTGTGTGGTGTAATATATAGAGGATCTGTCAGCTCTCCTGTGTGGTGTAGTATATAGAGGATCTGACAGTTCTCCCTTGTGGTGTAGTATATAGTGGATCTGTCAGCTCTCCTGTGTGGTGTAGTATATAGAGGATCTGTCAGCTCTCCTGTGTGGTGTAGTATATAGAGTATCTGTTGGCTCTCCTGTGTGATGTAATATATAGATGATCTATTAGCTTTCCTGTGTGGTGTAGTATATAGAGGATCTGTCAGCTCTCCTGTGTGGTGTAGCATATAGAGGATCTGTCAGCTGTCCTGTGTGGTGTAGTATATAGTGGCTCTGTCGGCTCTCCTGTGTGGTGTAATATATAGAGGATCTGCCAGCTCTCTTATGTGGTGTAGTGTATAGAGGATCTGTCAGCTCTCCTGTGTGGTGTAATATATAGAGGATCTGTCAGCTCTCCTGTGTGGTGTAGTATATAGAGGATCTGTCAGCTCTACTGTGTGGTGTAATATATAGAGGATCTGTCAGCTCTCCTGTGTGGTGTAGTTTATAGAGTATCTGTCAGCTCTCCTGTGTGGTGTAGTATAGAGAGGATCTGTCAGCTCTCCTGTGTGGTGAAGTATATAGATTATCTGTCGGCTCTCCTGTGAGGTGTAGTATATAGAGGATCTGTCAGCTCTCCTGTGTGGTGTAGTAAATAGTGGATCTGTCAGCTCTCCTGTGTGGTGTAGTATATAGAGGATCTGTCAGCTCTCCTGTATGGTGTAGTATATAGAGGATCTGTCAGCTCTCCTGTGTGGTGTAGTATATATTGGATCTGTCAGCTCTCCTGTGTGGTGTAGTATATAGAGGATCTGTCAGCTCTCCTGTGTGGTGTAGTATATAGAGGATGTGTCAGCTCTCCTGTGTAGTGTAGTATATAGAGGATCTGTCAGCTCTCCTGTGTGGTGTAGTATATAGATGATCTGTCAGCTCTCCTGTGTGGTGTAGTATATAGAGGATCTGTCAGCTCTCCTGTGTGGTGTAGTATATAGTGGATCTGTCAGCTCTCCTGTGTGGTGTAGTATATAGAGGATCTGTCAGCTCTCCTGTGGGGTGTAGTATACAGATGATCTGTCAGCTCTCCTGTGTGGTGTAGTATATAGAGGATCTGTCAGCTCTCCTGTGTGGTGTAGTATATAGAGGATCTGTCAGCTCTCGTGTGTGGTGTAGTGTATAGAGGATCTGTCAGCTCTCCTGTGTGGTGTAGTATAGAGAGGATCTGTCAGCTCTCCTGTGTGGTGTAGTATATAGAGGATCTGTCCTGTGTGGTGTAATATATAGAGGATCTGTCAGCTCTCCTGTATGGTGTAGTATATAGAGGATCTGTCGGCTCTCTTGTGTGGTGTAGTATATTGAGGATCTGTCAGCTCTCCTGTGTGGTGTAGTATATAGAGGATCTGTCCTGTGTGGTGTAATATATAGAGTATCTGTCAGCTCTCCTGTGTGGTGTAGTATATAGAGGATCTGTCGGCTCTCCTGTGTGGTGTAGTATATAGAGGATCTGTCAGCTCTCCTGTGTGGTGTAGTATATAGAGGATCTGTCCTGTGTGGTGTAATATATAGAGTATCTGTCAGCTCTCCTGTGTGGTGTAGTATATAGAGGATCTGTCGGCTCTCCTGTGTGGTGTAGTATATAGAGTATCTGTCAGCTCTCCTGTGTGGTGTAGTATATAGAGGATCTGTCAGCTCTCCTGTGTGGTGTAGTATATAGAGGATGTGTCAGCTCTCCTGTGTGGTGTAGTATATAGAGGATCTGTCAGCTCTCCTGTGTGGTGTAGTATATAGAGGATCTGTCAGCTCTCCTGTGTGGTGTAGTATATAGAGTATCTGTCAGCTCTCCTGTGTGGTGTAATATATAGAGGATCTGTCAGCTCTCCTGTGTGGTGTAGTATATAGAGGATCTGACAGTTCTCCTTTGTGGTGTAGTATATAGTGGATCTGTCTGCTCTCCTGTGTGGTGTAGTATATAGAGGATCTGTCAGCTCTCCTGTGTGGTGTAGTATATAGAGTATCTGTTGGCTCTCCTATGTGATGTAATATATAGATGATCTATTAGCTTTCCTGTGTGGTGTAGTGTATAGAGGATCTGTCAGCTCTCCTGTGTGGTGTAGTATATAGAGGATCTGTCAGCTCTCCTGTGTGGTGTAGCATATAGAGGATCTGTCAGCTGTCCTGTGTGGTGTAGTATATAGTGGCTCTGTCGGCTCTCCTGTGTGGTGTAATATATAGAGGATCTGCCAGCTCTCTTATGTGGTGTAGTGTATAGAGGATCTGTCAGCTCTCCTGTGTGGTGTAATATATAGAGGATCTGTCAGCTCTCCTGTGTGGTGTAGTATATAGAGGATCTGTCAGCTCTACTGTGTGGTGTAATATATAGAGGATCTGTCAGCTCTCCTGTGTGGTGTAGTTTATAGAGTATCTGTCAGCTCTCCTGTGTGGTGTAGTATAGAGAGGATCTGTCAGCTCTCCTGTGTGGTGAAGTATATAGATTATCTGTCGGCTCTCCTGTGAGGTGTAGTATATAGAGGATCTGTCAGCTCTCCTGTGTGGTGTAGTAAATAGTGGATCTGTCAGCTCTCCTGTGTGGTGTAGTATATAGAGGATCTGACGGCTCTCCTGTGTGGTGTAGTATATAGAGAATCTGTCAGCTCTCCTGTGTGGTGAAGTATATAGAGGATCTGTCAGCTCTCCTGTGTGGTGTAGTATATAGAGGATCTGACGGCTCTCCTGTGTGGTGTAGTATATAGAGAATCTGTCAGCTCTCCTGTGTGGTGAAGTATATAGAGGATCTGTCAGCTCTCCTGTGTGGTGTAGTATATAGTGGATCTGTCAGCTCTCCTGTGTGGTGTAGTATATAGAGGATCTGTCAGCTCTCCTGTGGGGTGTAGTATACAGATGATCTGTCAGCTCTCCTGTGTGGTGTAGTATATAGAGGATCTGTCAGCTCTCCTGTGTGGTGTAGTATATAGAGGATCTGTCAGCTCTCCTGTGTGGTGTAGTGTATAGAGGATCTGTCAGCTCTCCTGTGTGGTGTAGTATAGAGAGGATCTGTCAGCTCTCCTGTGTGGTGTAGTATATAGAGGATCTGTCCTGTGTGGTGTAATATATAGAGGATCTGTCAGCTCTCCTGTATGGTGTAGTATATAGAGGATCTGTCGGCTCTCCTGTGTGGTGTAGTATATTGAGGATCTGTCAGCTCTCCTGTGTGGTGTAGTATATAGAGGATCTGTCAGCTCTCCTGTGTGGTGTAGTATATAGAGGATCTGTCCTGTGTGGTGTAATATATAGAGTATCTGTCAGCTCTCCTGTGTGGTGTAGTATATAGAGGATCTGTCGGCTCTCCTGTGTGGTGTAGTATATAGAGTATCTGTCAGCTCTCCTGTGTGGTGTAGTATATAGAGGATCTGTCAGCTCTCCTGTGTGGTGTAGTATATAGAGGATGTGTCAGCTCTCCTGTGTGGTGTAGTATATAGAGGATCTGTCAGCTCTCCTGTGTGGTGTAGTATATAGAGGATCTGTCAGCTCTCCTGTGTGGTGTAGTATATAGAGTATCTGTCAGCTCTCCTGTGTGGTGTAATATATAGAGGATCTGTCAGCTCTCCTGTGTGGTGTAGTATATAGAGGATCTGACAGTTCTCCCTTGTGGTGTAGTATATAGTGGATCTGTCAGCTCTCCTGTGTGGTGTAGTATATAGAGGATCTGTCAGCTCTCCTGTGTGGTGTAGTATATAGAGTATCTGTTGGCTCTCCTGTGTGATGTAATATATAGATGATCTATTAGCTTTCCTGTGTGGTGTAGTATATAGAGGATCTGTCAGCTCTCCTGTGTGGTGTAGCATATAGAGGATCTGTCAGCTGTCCTGTGTGGTGTAGTATATAGTGGCTCTGTCGGCTCTCCTGTGTGGTGTAATATATAGAGGATCTGCCAGCTCTCTTATGTGGTGTAGTGTATAGAGGATCTGTCAGCTCTCCTGTGTGGTGTAATATATAGAGGATCTGTCAGCTCTCCTGTGTGGTGTAGTATATAGAGGATCTGTCAGCTCTACTGTGTGGTGTAATATATAGAGGATCTGTCAGCTCTCCTGTGTGGTGTAATATATAGAGGATCTGTCAGCTCTCCTGTGTGGTGTAGTATATAGAGGATCTGACAGTTCTCCCTTGTGGTGTAGTATATAGTGGATCTGTCAGCTCTCCTGTGTGGTGTAGTATATAGAGGATCTGTCAGCTCTCCTGTGTGGTGTAGTATATAGAGTATCTGTTGGCTCTCCTGTGTGATGTAATATATAGATGATCTATTAGCTTTCCTGTGTGGTGTAGTATATAGAGGATCTGTCAGCTCTCCTGTGTGGTGTAGCATATAGAGGATCTGTCAGCTGTCCTGTGTGGTGTAGTATATAGTGGCTCTGTCGGCTCTCCTGTGTGGTGTAATATATAGAGGATCTGCCAGCTCTCTTATGTGGTGTAGTGTATAGAGGATCTGTCAGCTCTCCTGTGTGGTGTAATATATAGAGGATCTGTCAGCTCTCCTGTGTGGTGTAGTATATAGAGGATCTGTCAGCTCTACTGTGTGGTGTAATATATAGAGGATCTGTCAGCTCTCCTGTGTGGTGTAGTTTATAGAGTATCTGTCAGCTCTCCTGTGTGGTGTAGTATAGAGAGGATCTGTCAGCTCTCCTGTGTGGTGAAGTATATAGATTATCTGTCGGCTCTCCTGTGAGGTGTAGTATATAGAGGATCTGTCAGCTCTCCTGTGTGGTGTAGTAAATAGTGGATCTGTCAGCTCTCCTGTGTGGTGTAGTATATAGAGGATCTGTCAGCTCTCCTGTATGGTGTAGTATATAGAGGATCTGTCAGCTCTCCTGTGTGGTGTAGTATATATTGGATCTGTCAGCTCTCCTGTGTGGTGTAGTATATAGAGGATCTGTCAGCTCTCCTGTGTGGTGTAGTATATAGAGGATGTGTCAGCTCTCCTGTGTAGTGTAGTATATAGAGGATCTGTCAGCTCTCCTGTGTGGTGTAGTATATAGATGATCTGTCAGCTCTCCTGTGTGGTGTAGTATATAGAGGATCTGTCAGCTCTCCTGTGTGGTGTAGTATATAGTGGATCTGTCAGCTCTCCTGTGTGGTGTAGTATATAGAGGATCTGTCAGCTCTCCTGTGGGGTGTAGTATACAGATGATCTGTCAGCTCTCCTGTGTGGTGTAGTATATAGAGGATCTGTCAGCTCTCCTGTGTGGTGTAGTATATAGAGGATCTGTCAGCTCTCGTGTGTGGTGTAGTGTATAGAGGATCTGTCAGCTCTCCTGTGTGGTGTAGTATAGAGAGGATCTGTCAGCTCTCCTGTGTGGTGTAGTATATAGAGGATCTGTCCTGTGTGGTGTAATATATAGAGGATCTGTCAGCTCTCCTGTATGGTGTAGTATATAGAGGATCTGTCGGCTCTCTTGTGTGGTGTAGTATATTGAGGATCTGTCAGCTCTCCTGTGTGGTGTAGTATATAGAGGATCTGTCCTGTGTGGTGTAATATATAGAGTATCTGTCAGCTCTCCTGTGTGGTGTAGTATATAGAGGATCTGTCGGCTCTCCTGTGTGGTGTAGTATATAGAGGATCTGTCAGCTCTCCTGTGTGGTGTAGTATATAGAGGATCTGTCCTGTGTGGTGTAATATATAGAGTATCTGTCAGCTCTCCTGTGTGGTGTAGTATATAGAGGATCTGTCGGCTCTCCTGTGTGGTGTAGTATATAGAGTATCTGTCAGCTCTCCTGTGTGGTGTAGTATATAGAGGATCTGTCAGCTCTCCTGTGTGGTGTAGTATATAGAGGATGTGTCAGCTCTCCTGTGTGGTGTAGTATATAGAGGATCTGTCAGCTCTCCTGTGTGGTGTAGTATATAGAGGATCTGTCAGCTCTCCTGTGTGGTGTAGTATATAGAGTATCTGTCAGCTCTCCTGTGTGGTGTAATATATAGAGGATCTGTCAGCTCTCCTGTGTGGTGTAGTATATAGAGGATCTGACAGTTCTCCTTTGTGGTGTAGTATATAGTGGATCTGTCTGCTCTCCTGTGTGGTGTAGTATATAGAGGATCTGTCAGCTCTCCTGTGTGGTGTAGTATATAGAGTATCTGTTGGCTCTCCTATGTGATGTAATATATAGATGATCTATTAGCTTTCCTGTGTGGTGTAGTGTATAGAGGATCTGTCAGCTCTCCTGTGTGGTGTAGTATATAGAGGATCTGTCAGCTCTCCTGTGTGGTGTAGCATATAGAGGATCTGTCAGCTGTCCTGTGTGGTGTAGTATATAGTGGCTCTGTCGGCTCTCCTGTGTGGTGTAATATATAGAGGATCTGCCAGCTCTCTTATGTGGTGTAGTGTATAGAGGATCTGTCAGCTCTCCTGTGTGGTGTAATATATAGAGGATCTGTCAGCTCTCCTGTGTGGTGTAGTATATAGAGGATCTGTCAGCTCTACTGTGTGGTGTAATATATAGAGGATCTGTCAGCTCTCCTGTGTGGTGTAGTTTATAGAGTATCTGTCAGCTCTCCTGTGTGGTGTAGTATAGAGAGGATCTGTCAGCTCTCCTGTGTGGTGAAGTATATAGATTATCTGTCGGCTCTCCTGTGAGGTGTAGTATATAGAGGATCTGTCAGCTCTCCTGTGTGGTGTAGTAAATAGTGGATCTGTCAGCTCTCCTGTGTGGTGTAGTATATAGAGGATCTGACGGCTCTCCTGTGTGGTGTAGTATATAGAGAATCTGTCAGCTCTCCTGTGTGGTGAAGTATATAGAGGATCTGTCAGCTCTCCTGTGTGGTGTAGTATATAGAGGATCTGACGGCTCTCCTGTGTGGTGTAGTATATAGAGAATCTGTCAGCTCTCCTGTGTGGTGAAGTATATAGAGGATCTGTCAGCTCTCCTGTGTGGTGTAGTATATAGTGGATCTGTCAGCTTTCCTGTGTGGTATAGTATATAGAGGATCTGTCAGCTCTCCTGTGTGGTGTAGTATATAGAGGATCTGTCAGCTCTCCTGTGTGGTGTAGTATATAGAGGATCTGTCGGCTCTCCTGTGTGGTGTAGTATATAGAGGATCTGTCATCTCTCTTGTATGGTGTAGTATATAGAGTATCTGTCGGCTCTCCTGTGTGGTGTAGTATATAGAGGATCTGTCAGCTCTCCTGTGTGGTGTAGTATATAGTGGATCTGTCAGCTCTCCTGTATTGTGTAGTATATAGAGGATCTGTCGGCTCTCCTGTGTGGTGTAGTATATAGAGGATCTGTCGGCTCTCCTGTGAGGTGTAGTATATAGAGGATCTGTCAGCTCTCCTGTGTGGTGTAGTAAATAGTGGATCTGTCAGCTCTCCTGTGTGGTGTAGTATATAGAGGATCTGACAGCTCTCCTGTGTGGTGTAGTATATAGAGGATCTGTCAGCTCTCCTGTGTGGTGAAGTATATAGAGGATCTGTCAGCTCTCCTGTGTGGTGTAGTATATAGAGGATCTGTCAGCTCTCCTGTGTGGTATAGTATATAGAGGATCTGTCAGCTCTCCTGTGTGGTGTAGTATATAGAGGATCTGTCAGCTCTCCTGTGTGGTGTAGTATATAGAGGATCTGTCTGCTCTCCTGTGTGGTGTAGTATATAGAGGATCTGTCATCTCTCTTGTATGGTGTAGTATATAGAGTATCTGTCGGCTCTCCTGTGTGATGTAATATATAGATGATCTATCAGCTCTCCTGTGTGGTGTAGTTTATGGAGGATCTGTAAGCTCTCCTGTGTGGTGTAGTACATAGAGGATGTGTCAGCTCTCCTGTGTGGTGTAGTATATAGAGGATCTGTCAGCTCTCCTGTGTGGTGTAGTATATAGAGGATCTGACAGTTCTCCTTTGTGGTGTAGTATATAGTGGATCTGTCAGCTCTTCTGTGTGGTGTAGTATATAGTGGATCTGTCGGCTCTCCTGTGTGGTGTAGTATATAGAGGATCTGTCAGCTCTCCTGTATGGTGTAATATATAGAGGATCTGTCATCTCTACTGTGTGGTGTAGTATATAGAGGATCTGTCATCTCTCCTGTGTGGTGTAGTATATAGAGGATCTGTCAGCTCTCCTGTGTGGTGTAGTATATAGAGGATCTGTCAGCTGTCCTGTGTGGTGTAGAATATAGTGGATCTGTCGGTTCTCCTGTGTGGTGTAATATATAGAGGATCTGCCAGCTCTCCTATGTGGTGTAGTGTGTAGAGGATCTGTCGGCTCTCCTGTGTGGTGTAGTATATAGAGGATCTGTCAGCTGTCCTGCGTGGTGTAGTATATAGAGGATCTGTCAGCTCTCCTGTGTGGTGTAGTATATAGAGGATCTGTCGGCTCTCCTGTGTGGTGTAGTATATAGAGGTTCTGTCAGCTCTCCTGTGTGTTGTAGTATATAGTGGATCTGTCAGCTCTCCTGCGTGGTGTAGTATATAGAGGATCTGTCAGCTCTCCTGTGTGGTGTAGTATATAGTGGATCTGTCAGCTCTCCTGTGTGGTGTAATATATAGATGATCTGTCAGCTCTCCTGTGTGGTGTAGTATATAGAGTATCTGCCCGCTCTCCTGTGTGGTGTAGTATATAGAGGATCTGTCAGCTCTCCGTTGTGGTGTACTATATAGTGGATCTGTCAGCTCTCCTGTGTGGTGTAGTATATAGAGGATCTGTCAGCTCTCCTGTGTGGTGTAGTATATAGAGGATCTGTAAGCTCTCCTGTGTGGTGTAGTATATAGAGGATCTGTCAGCTCTCCTGTGTGGTGTATTATATAGAGGATCTGTCAGCTCTCCTGTGTGGTGTAGTATATAGAGGATCTGTCAGCTCTCCTGTGTGGTGTATTATATAGAGGATCTGTCAGCTCTCCTGTGTGTTGTAGTATATAGAGGATCTGTCAGCTCTCCTGTGTGGTGTAGTATATAGAGGATCTGTCAGCTCTCCTCTGTGGTGTAATATATAGAGGATCTGTCAGCTCAGGGGCGGACACAGACTGTAGTGGGCCCCTGTGCAAGAAATTTTTTGGGCCCCCCCCCCCTGCGCTTCATAAGGCAACAAAGTTATCTAAACATAACCCCCCCCCATGTGCATCTCTCGCCCCCCCATGTGCAGCTCTCATCCCCCCCATGTGCAGCTCTCATCCCCCCCATGTGCAGCTCTCATCCCCCCCCATGTGCAGCTCTCATCCCCCCCCATGTGCAGCTCTCATCCCCCCCGTGCATCTCCCATCCCCCCCATGTGCATCTCTCATCCCCCCCATGTGCATCTCTCAACCCCCCCCATGTGCATCTCTCAACCCCCCCCATGTGCATCTCTCATCCCCCCCCATGTGCATCTCTCATCCCCCCCACTCCTAGTTAACTACTTGTATTTAAAACAAATAAAACTTGTTATACTTACCCCCATGCGATCCCTGCAGAATCCTGGCGCTCGTCCACGTCGCTGCCACCAGACGGTGCCACATACATAGCCATCAGCTTTTGTTTTGGCCAAAAGATTTTTAAAGCCGCCACCACGATAAGGTAGACTCTTCTGGCTGGGCCCTACTCTAACCTATTAAAATTTTCTTAAAATATCCAATACTCTTTTTAGATATATTTTTATTTAGTTTTCTTTAAGGGAATGTGTCATATACATTTTTTTTTTAAAATGACCAATAATACCACATACAGGGAATACTGCCACACCATGACCAGACCACATATTACCACAACATAGTGACCGAATAATACCACACAGAAGGGGGAAAAACTGCCACACCATGACCAGACCACATATTACCACCACATTACTAATATTACCACCACATTACTAATATTACCATAAGTGTCATTATGCACGGGAGCTCTATACATGGTATGTATAATGTAAGTGTCCAGGTAATCTAGTGATCACCAGTGACATTATACACAGGAGCTCTGTATATAGTGTCAGTGTACAGGTAATACAGTGATCACCAGTGACATTATACACAGGAGCCCGGTACATAGTATATAGTGTAAGTGTACATGTAATACACTGACTCACTGGTGACGTCTCTAGGTGAAGTCCTTCAGCTACGCTTTTCTCCTTCATCCAGCACAGACCGCCATTACGTCTTCCAGCCAGGACTCGTCTCTGCATAAAATAACACAGTTATCTAGTGCACATTCCCCAACTTCTACATTACGCAGCTGAATACAGACGTGTATCCACCATCAATATATGGTTAGTTATTATACAACCTACCATTCCAAATATAAATTGTAATCCACCACGGTGCCCCCACTAACTGTAAATAGGCACTTAATATATAATTTAATTAGAACCTCTACTCTTTCCGCCAATTTGTTACCAGTTACACTCCTGCATCCGCAACGCCCCCTACTCTATACTTCCTGCTCCCCGCATTCATTATTTACATGCACCCCCTGCCCCAATTCATTATATCATGTCCTGCTCTCCCCACCCCATCATCATTTATCATTTACTGTCCCCCACCCCACATTCATTATGTGCAGCTCATTATCCCCCTACTCCCAATTCCCCCATGTGCAGCTCATTTTCTCCCAATTCCCCCATGTGCAGCTCTCACCCCCCCATGTGCACATCTCTCATCCCCCTCCCCCACATGTGCCCCTCTCTCATCCCCCTCCCCCACATGTGCCCCTCTCTCATCCCCCTCCCCCACATGTGCACCTCTCTCATCCCCCTCCCCCACATGTGCACCTCTCTCATCCCCCTCCCCCACATGTGCACCTCTCTCATCCCCCTCCCCCACATGTGCACCTCTCATCCCCCTCCCCCACATGTGCACCTCTCTCATTCCCCCTCCCCCACATGTGCACCTCTCTCATTCCCCCTCCCCCACATGTGCACCTCTCTCATCCCCCTCCCCCACATGTGCACCTCTCTCATCCCCCTCCCCCACATGTGCACCTCTCTCATCCCCCTCCCCCACATGTGCACCTCTCTCATCCCCCTCCCCCACATGTGCACCTCTCTCATCCCCCTCCCCCACATGTGCACCTCTCTCATCCCCCTCCCCCACATGTGCACCTCTCTCATTCCCCTCCCCATGTGCACCTCTCATCCCCCTCCCCCACATGTGCACCTCTCTCATCCCCCTCCCCCACATGTGCACCTCTCTCATTCCCCTCCCCCACATGTGCCCCTCTCTCATCCCCCCCATGTGCACATCTCTCATCCCCCTCCCCCACATGTGCACATCTCTCATCCCCCTCCCCCACATGTGCACCTCTCTCATTCCCCTCCCCCACATGTGCACACCTCTCATCCCCCTCCCCCACATGTGCACCTCTCTCATCCCCCTCCCCCACATGTGCACCTCTCTCATTCCCCTCCCCCACATGTGCACCTCCCATTCCCCCCACTCCTAGTAAATTGTATTTAAAAAAAAAAAAACTTGTTATACTTACCCCCATGCGATCCCTGCAGAATCCTGGCGCTCGTCCAAATCGATGACACCAGGTTCTCCTGACTTCCGGTCATGTGACGGTGCCGTCACATGACCGGAAGTCAGGGGAATCATGAAAGCGCTGCCGCAGCAGCGCAGCGCTGAGATGTTCCGGCCCCGGCGCTTAGCATGGGGCCGGGGGCCCCATGAGGAGAGAGACGCACAAGAGGGGGGCCCCCAAGGGGGCCCCTACCGGCTGGGCCCCATACTGGAGTCAGGGCAGTCATGCCCTGATGGCGGCCCTGCTGGAGGCTGAAGGGGCCCCCTCTCCCTCGGGGCCCCCGTTCAATGAACCGGCTGCACGGGCGGTAGTTCCGCCCCTGTGTCAGCTCTCCTGTGTGGTGTAGTATATAGAGGATCTGACAGTTCTCCTTTGTGGTGTAGTATATAGAGGATCTGACATTTCTCCTTTGTGGTGTAGTATATAGTGGATCTGTCAGCTCTCCTGTGTGGTGTAGTATATAGAGGATCTGTCATCTCTACTGTGTGCTGTAGTATATAGAGTATCTGTTGGCTCTCCTGTGTGATGTAATATATAGATGATCTATTAGCTCTCCTGTGTGGTGTAGTATATAGAGTATCTGCCTGCTCTCCTGTGTGGTGTAGTATATTGAGGATCTGTCAGCTCTCCTGTGTGGTGTAGTATATAGTGGATCTGTCGGCTCTCCCGTGTAATGTAGTGTATAGAGGATCTGTCAGCTCTCCTGTGTGGTGTAGTATATAGAGGATCTGTCAGCTCTCCTGTGTGGTGTAGTATATAGAGGATCTGTCAGCTCTCCTGTGTGGTGTAGTATATACAGGATCTATCAGCTCTCCTGTGTGGTGTAGTATATACAGGATCTATCAGCTCTCCTGTGTGGTTTAGTGTATAGAGGATCTGTCAGCTCTCCTGTGTGGTGTAGTATATAGAGGATCTGTCAGCTCTCTTGTGTGGTGTAGTATATACAGGATCTATCAGCTCTCCTGTGTGGTGTAGTATTTAGAGGATCTGTCAGCTTTCCTGTGTGGTGTAGTATATAGAGGATCTGTCAGCTCTGCTGTGTGGTGTAGTATATAGAGGATCTGTCAGATCTCCTGTGCGGTGTAATATATAGAGGATCTGTCAGCTCTCCTGTGTGGTGTATTATATAGAGGATCTGTCAGCTCTCCTGTGTGGTGTAGTATATAGAGGATCTGTCAGCTCTCCTGTGTGGTGTAGTATATAGAGGATCTGTCAGCTCTCCTGTGTGGTGTAGTATATAGTGTATCTGTCGACTCTCCTGTGTGGTGCAATATATAGAGGATCTGCCAGCTCTCCTATGTGGTGTAGTGTATAGAGGATCTGTCGGCTCTCCTGTGTGGTGTAATATATAGAGGATCTGTCAGCTCTCCTGTGTGGTGTAGTGTATAGAGGATGTGTCCTGTGTGGTGTAGTATATAGAGGATCTGTCAGCTCTCCTGTGTGGTGTAATATATAGATGATCTGTCAGCTCTCCTGTGTGGTGTAGTATATAGAGGATCTGTCAGCTCTCCTGTGTGGTGTAATATATAGAGGATCTGTCAGCTCTCCTGTGTGGTGTAGTATATAGAGGATCTGTCAGCTTTCCTGTGTGGTGTAGTATATAGAGGATCTGTCAGCTCTCCTATGTGGTGTAGTATATAGAGGATCTGTCAGCTCTCCTGTGTGGTGTAGTACATAGAGGATCTGTCAGCTCTCCTGTGTGATGTAGTATATAGAGGATCTGTCAGTTCTCCTGTGTGATGTAGTATATAGAGGATCTGTCAGCTCTCCTGTGTGGTGTAGTATATAGAGGTTCTGTCAGCTCTCCTGTGTGGTGTAGTGTATAGAGGATCTGTCAGCTCTCCTGTGTGGTGTAGTATATAGAGGATCTGTCAGCTCTCCTGTGTGGTGTAGTATATAGAGGATCTGTCACCTCTCCTGTCTGGTGTAGTATATAGAGGATCTGTCAGCTCTCCTGTGTGGTGTAGAATATAGAGGATCTGTCAGCTCTCCTGTGTGATGTAGTATATTGAGGATCTGTCAGCTCTCCTATGTGATGTAGCATATAGAGGATCTGTCAGCTTTCCTGTGTGGTGTAGTGTATAGAGGATCTGTCAGCTCTCCTGTGTGGTGTAGTATATAGAGGATCTGTCAGCTCTCCTGTGTGGTGTAGTATATAGAGGATCTGTCACCTCTCCTGTCTGGTGTAGTATATAGAGGATCTGTCAGCTCTCCTGTGTGGTGTAGTATATAGAGGATCTGTCAGCTCTCCTGTGTGGTGTAGTATATAGAGGATCTGTCAGCTCTCCTGTGTGATGTAGTATATAGAGGATCTGTCAGCTCTCCTATGTGATGTAGTATATAGTGGATCTGTCAGCTTTCCTGTGTGGTGTAGTATATAGTGGATCTCTCGGCTCTCCTCTGTGGTGTAGTATATGGATGATCTGTCAGCTCTCCTGTGTGGTGTAGTATATAGTGGATCTGTCAGCTCTCCTGTGTGGTGTAGTATATAGAGGATCTCTCAGCTCTCCTGTGTGGTGTAGTATATAGTGGATCTCTCAGCTCTCCTGTGTGGTGTAGTATATAGATGATCTGTCAGCTCTCCTGTGTGGTGTAGTATATAGTGGATCTGTCAGCTCTCCTGCGTTGTGTAGTATATAGTGGATCTGTTAGCTCTCCTGTGTTGTGTAGTATATAGAGGATCTGTCAGCTCTCCTGTGTGGTGTAGTATATAGTGGATCTGTCAGCTCTCCTGTGTTGTGTAGTATATAGAGGATCTGTCAGCTCTCCTGTGTGGTGTAGTATATAGTCGATCTGTCAGCTCTCCTGTGTTGTGTAGTATATAAAGGATCTGTCAGCTCTCCTGTATGGTGTAGTATGTAGAGGATCTCTCGGCTCTCCTGTGTGGTGTAGTATATAGTGGATCTGTCAGCTCTCCTGTGTTGTGTAGTATATAGTGGATCTGTCAGCTCTCCTGTGTTGTGTAGTATATAGAGGATCTGTCAGCTCTCCTGTGTGGTGTAGTATATAGTGGATCTGTCAGCTTTCCTGTGTGGTGTAGTATATAGAGGATCTGTCAGCTCTCCTGTGTGGTGTAGTATATAGAGGATCTGTCAGCTCTCCTGTGTGGTGTAGTACATAGAGGATCTGTCTGCTCTCCTGTGTGGTGTAGTATATAGACGTTCTGTCGGCTCTCCTGTGTTGTGTAGTATATAGAGGATCTGTCAGCTCTCCTGTGTGGTGTAGTATATAGAGGATCTGTCAGCTCTCCTGTGTAGTGTAGTATATAGAGGATCTGTCAGCTCTCCTGTGTGGTGTAGTGTATAGAGGATGTGTCCTGTGTGGTGTAGTATATAGAGGATCTGTCCTGTGTGGTGTAGTATATAGAGGATCTGTCAGCTCTCCTGTGTGGTGTAGTATATAGAGGATCTGTCAGCTCTCCTGTGTGGTGTAGTATATAGAGGATCTGTCAGCTCTCCTGTGTGGTGTAGTATATAGAGGATCTGTCAGCTCTTCTGTGTGGTGTAGTATATAGAGGATCTGTCAGCTCTCCTGTGTGGTGTAATATATAGAGGATCTGTCAGCTCTCCTGTGTAGTGTAGTATATAGAGGATCTGTCAGCTCTCCTGTGTGGTGTAGTGTATAGAGGATGTGTCCTGTGTGGTGTAGTATATAGAGGATCTGTCCTGTGTGGTGTAGTATATAGAGGATCTGTCAGCTCTCCTGTGTGGTGTAGTATATAGAGGATCTGTCAGCTCTCCTGTGTGGTGTAGTATATAGAGGATCTGTCAGCTCTCCTGTGTGGTGTAGTATATAGAGGATCTGTCAGCTCTTCTGTGTGGTGTAGTATATAGAGGATCTGTCAGCTCTCCTGTGTGGTGTAATATATAGAGGATCTGTCAGCTCTCCTGTGTGGTGTAGTACATAGAGGATCTGTCAGCTCTCCTGTGTGGTGTAGTATATAGTGGATCTGTCAGCTCTCCTGTATTGTGTAGTATATAGAGGATGTGTCAGCTCTCCTGTGTGGTGTAGTATATAGAGGATCTGTCAGCTCTCCTGTGTGGTGTAGTACATAGAGGATCTGTCAGCTCTCCTGTGTGGTGTAGTATATAGTGGATCTGTCAGCTCTCCTGTATTGTGTAGTATATAGAGGATGTGTCAGCTCTCCTGTGTGGTGTAGTATATAGAGGATCTGTCGGTTCTCCTGTGTGGTATAGTATATAGAGGATGTGTCAGCTCTCCTGTGTGGTGTAGTATATAGTGGATCTGTCAGCTCTCCTGTGTGGTGTAGTATATAGAGGATCTGTCAGCTCTCCTGTGTGCTGTAGTATATAGAGGATCTGTCGGATCTCCTGTGTGGTATAGTATATAGAGGATCTGTCAGCCCTCCTGTGTGCTGTAGTATATAGAGGATCTGTCGGATCTCCTGTGTGGTGTAGTATATAGAGGATCTGTCAGCTCTCCTGTGTGGTGTAGTATATAGAGGATCTGTCAGCTCTCCTGTATTGTGTATTATATAGAGGATGTGTCAGCTCTCCTGTGTGGTGTAGTATATAGACGATCTGTCAGCTCTCCTGTGTAGTGTAGTATATAGAGGATGTGTCAGCTCTCCTGTATTGTGTAGTATATAGAGGATGTGTCAGCTCTCCTGTGTGGTGTAGTATATAGAGGATGTGTCAGCTCTCCTGTGTGGTGTAGTATATAGAGGATCTGTCAGCTCTCCTGTGTGGTGTAGTATATAGAGGATCTGTCAGCTCTCCTGTGTGGTGTAGTATATAGAGGATCTGTCGGTTCTCCTGTGTGGTGTTGTATATAGTGGATCTGTCAGCTCTCCTGTGTGGTGTAGTATATAGAGGATCTGTCAGCTCTCCTGTATGGTGTAGTATATAGAGTATCTGTCAGCTCTCCTGTGTGGTGTAGTATATAGAGGATCTGTCAGCTCTCCTGTGTGGTGTAGTATATAGAGGATCTGTCAGCTCTCCCGTGTGGTGTAGTATATAGAGGATCTGTCAGCTCTCCTGTGTGGTGTAGTATATAGAGGATCTGACGGCTCTCCTGTGTGGTGTAGTATATAGAGGATCTGTCAGCTCTCCCGTGTGGTGTAGTATATAGAGGATCTGTCAGCTCTCCTGTGTGGTGTAGTATATAGAGGATGTGTCAGCTCTCCTGTGTGGTGTAGTATATAGAGGATCTGTCAGCTCTCCTGTGTGGTGTAATATATAGAGGATGTGTCAGCTCTCCTGTGTGGTGTAGTATATAGAGGATCTGTCAGCTCTCCTGTGTGGTGTAGTATATAGAGGATCTGTCAGCTCTCCTGTGTGGTGTAGTATATAGAGGATCTGTCAGCTCTCCCGTGTGGTGTAGTATATAGAGGATCTGTCAGCTCTCCTGTGTGGTGTAGTATATAGAGGATGTGTCAGCTCTCCTGTGTGGTGTAGTATATAGAGGATGTCAGCTCTCCTGTGTGGTGTAGTATATAGAGGATGTGTCAGCTCTCCTGTGTGTTGTAGTATATAGAGGATCTCTCGGCTCTCCTGTGTGGTGTAGTATATGGATGATCTGTCAGCTCTCCTGTGTGTTGTAGTATATAGAGGATCTCTCGGCTCTCCTGTGTGGTGTAGTATATAGAGGATCTGTCAGCTCTCCTGTGTGGTGTAGTATATAGTGGATCTGTCAGCTCTCCTGTGTGGTGTAGTATATAGAGGATCTGTCAGCTCTCCTGTGTGGTGTAGTATATAGAGGATCTGTCAGCTCTCCTGTGTGGTGTAGTATATAGAGGATCTGTTAGCTCTCCTGTGTGGTGTAGTATATAGAGGATCTGTCAGCTCTCCTGTGTGGTGTAGTATATAGAGGATGTGTCAGCTCTCCTGTGTGGTGTAGTATATAGAGGATGTGTCAGCTCTCCTGTGGGGTGTAGTATACAGATGATCTGTCAGCTCTCCTGTGTGGTGTAGTATATAGAGGATCTGTCAGCTCTCCTGTGTGGTGTAGTATATAGAGGATCTGTCAGCTCTCCTGTGTGGTGTAGTATATAGAGGATCTGTCAGCTCTCCTGTGTGGTGTAGTATATAGTGGATCTGTCAGCTCTCCTGTATTGTGTAGTATATAGAGGATCTGACAGCTCTCCTGTATTGTGTAGTATATAGTGGATCTGTCAGCTCTCCTGTATTGTGTAGTATATAGAGGATCTGTCAGCTCTCCTGTGTGGTGTAGTATATAGAGGATCTGTCAGCTCTCCTGTGTGGTGTAGTATATAGAGGATCTGTCAGCTCTCCTGTATTGTGTAGTATATAGAGGATCTGTCAGCTCTCCTGTATTGTGTAGTATATAGAGGATCTGTCAGCTCTCCTGTGTGGTGTAGTATATAGAGGATCTGTCGGCTCTCCTGTGTGGTGTAGTATGACTCGCCCAGGGGGAATATGGGTGACTCGGTACCCGGGCCTTTACCTTCTTCGGATGTCACGGGCCCGTACCCTGGGGTCACTCTTTAAAAAAAAAGGGTTTGTTAACAGTTTTGTCTCGTGACGCCACCTGTGGTTCCCGGTAATGAGTACCGGCGCTGCTGCAGACCTCTGAAGCAGATGTTAGGGCAGCTGGGTTGGCATGGCTCTCCACAGGCAGAGCACAGCTCCAGGGCAGTGTAGATGCAGATGGTGATGCTGGGCGTTGTAGTGCAGGAGCGATAGCGTTGTAGAAATAACTGACAGAAACAGTGGGGTGCAGTCATCCGAGTTTACTCACAGTTCTTTAGCTTCCTCAGGTGCACTGTACAGGTGTCAGCCTCCCATGTCGCGCTGCGTTTACCAGGCAGGGGCTCAGCACTCTCCCACGTACTTCAAGAGCACTTAACGGGACCCCCTTTCTGTATGTTCCTTTCTTAGCTGACTTCCCGCGGTGGGTCTTCTCCCTCCTGCCATGCGCCCCGCCACACAAAGTGCCGATCTGTTACCTTGAGATCCCTCTGGGCAACTTGAAGTTCCCGGACCTTGCTTGGTGCCCTTCACGGCGGCTTAGGTGAGGTTGTAACTGCACAATGAAAGTTTTCCAGCCGAGACCTGAAGTAACTCGGCTAGTCCAGGGACCGGTTCCCTTCTTGCAGCCTGATCCCTCTGACACCTGGCAGATTCGGGCGTACGGGTGCCGTCCTGCACTCACCGTACCCCCTGGGATCCCTTAAGTTACTGGAGCCTTCCTCCCTAGCTCCCACTCCTCTCTCCTTCTTGGGCATGACAGGCCGAGCCTGCCTGCCGAGCAGAGCTCCTGCAGAGCCCCTGCTCCTCTCACTTCTCCTCACTGAATCCACCCCTACACATGGTGATGTGACGCTCTCAGCCCTGCCCTGGGAAGATGGGGGTACTCGGAGTCGGGTCAGATGTTGAGAACGGGGGTGCAGTCGTGGCCTGGACCCGTTCCTTGCCCAGGGCCGTCACATTGAAAATGATGCTAGGGCTTTCCGGGTTGAGTGGTAATTGTCGACTACGCCACCTGTGGTGTCTGGTGATGCGCCACCAGCGCAACTACAGTCCGCTGAGGCCTGGAGTCATGGCGGCTAAAGTTCTCGCCGCTCCCTACAGGCGGAGCGCGGCCTCAGGGCCGGTAAAGCAGGATAAAGGGGGGGTAGTAGTGCGGCAGTAGGGACGCGGCGTCGCACGGAATGGCGCGTAATGAACAGTCCGGAGGCCATAGGGATGAATTTCCAAGGCTTTACTCACATTAGAGATGGCAGAAGGAAGGCGACTCCCTGCTCCCCACGGAGTCCTGCGGTCACCAGGGACCGGGGTCCGACAACCTCCGAGCAAGTCCAGCATTCAATCGGGACCCCGCACCTGAGTGTTCCTGAACTACAGACCGTATCCTCTCCTGTCTGTGTGTGTGTAGATAGGCCGGATCTCCCTCTGAACTCCTCTCAGAACAAGGGCACGGGTGGCAGCTCTGCTCCTTCCGATACCCGATGGGATCCTCTGGGCCTACCGGGCTTTACCAACCAGGACATGGAGTAGCAAGGTCGGGTGTCGGGGGCCGGTACCCCTCTTGCAGCTGGACTCCCTCTGAATATATCAGGTGGTGAGGACAGGTGGCGTACACTGCTCCATCTGCATCCTCCCCGGGATCCATTTGCTGTGGAGCTACACTCTTTAGCTCCGGGCCTTCTTGGTCGTGGTCCTTGACCGGGTTGAGACATTCCTCGTCTGCAACCTGCCCCTCGTTCCAAGGCTGGGGTATGAGGGCTGTGTCTCCATCCACTGTAGGTTCACACAGGATCCACGTTCAGGGTGGGAGATCACAATACCTCACAGTAATTAACAGCACAAAGACCAAAACCAAAGATGGCTTTTTATTAAATATGAAATTTAAAGTGTCACTAAATTGTAAGTCCTCCACCCTCACCCACTAACTGGTTCCCCTCACTCTTGGTTCCCCAGTCTCCCTGTAACCAGGAGGGCAGCACCTGGTGCATACTAGCCCCCTCTGGTGGAGAAATGTGGTGTTGGATGCAAAGGTTGGGTCCCGACCATCACGCTGTTCTTACCTCGGAGGAGGAACACTACACTCAATTACAGAAGTGCAGCATCCCTGTGGCGGTCGAATCTTCAGGGGCGCCACAAGTGGGATGTGCTACATAATGAAGTTTCTCTTAAGGGGCACTTGGAAGGGAAGATGTCCTTATCACCCCGGTCAGTAAAATCTTTATAGTGGTGGCAGGATGAGCCTAACCTTTCTCGAGGGGTTCCCTGGGTACTTAGGGTCACTAGAACAATTACCACAGATGCGAGTCCGAGAGGGTGGGGAGCCCATCTGGGAGATATGGTAGCCCAGGGGACCTGGTCAGATATCGAAAAGGGTCTCTCCTCCAATGCAAAAGAACTTCTGGCGGTAGACAAGGCGGTGAATAATTTCTTACCTTTCCTTCAGGGCCAGAATGTAAAGATCCTCTTGGATAATCTAGTTGCGGTAGCATATGTGAACCACCAGGGGGATACATGGTCAAGATCGCTGATGAGAGTGACAGATCATCTCTTCCAGATTACAGAAAGTCACCTCCTTTCCCTGATGGCCCTCCATATAATGGAAAAAGAAAACATGAGAGCAGATTTCCTAAGCTGCTATCCTCTGATGCAAGGGGAATGGGAACTAAATCAAGGAATTTTTACCCAAATAGCCGAAGATGGGGGGAGGCCTCCGGTCAGGTAGATCCGTTTGCCACAAAACTAAATCGGAAGACAAAGATCTTGTGTTCCCTAAATCCCCTAGCTGTGGACGCTTTCCTGATTCGTTGGTATTTCAGCCTGGCGTATGACTCCTCCCCCCCCTGGTTGGCTGTTCTTCTCATGGTAATAAGAAAGATCAGGGAGGACAAGGCCAGGGTTCTGCTGATCGCACCCTTTTGGCCCAGGAGGGTGTCCATCTACGATCCTTGGGTTCTTCCAGAGATTCCATATCTCCTTCTCCGGGGTTCGATATTCCATCCTCAAGCAACTGGCCTCCACTTGACGGTGTGGAACTTGAAAGGACACTGCCAAATCAGAAAGGTTTTTCCAAAGGTCTAGTAACCATCCTGCACAGGAGAAAACCTGTTACAACCCAGATTTATGCCACAAGTTGGAGAAAGTTTTTGTCTTTCTCTGGTTCTGGGGTTCATGGGGAGGGGGTGCCAATAGGACAAATCTTTGGAGTTTTTACAAAAAAGTCTTGAACTAGGGTTATCCACCAGCACCCTTAAAGTACAGATTTCTGCCTTGGGTGCCCTATATAGCTGTGATGTAGCTTGTAACTACTGGGTTTCTCGGTTCATTAAGGCAGCTTTTAGATCTAGACTCATTATTAAAAGCAGCTTGGTTCCCTGGTATTTAAATTTGGTTCTAAAGGCCTTGACTATCTCGCTGTTTGAGCTATTAGTCAGCAACCCTTAAATCCCTCTCTCTTAAGACCGCTTTAATATCTTTAACCTCGGCCAGGAGCATTAGTGACATCCAGGCCCTGTCTATGGCCTCGCCGTTTACTCAAATTCTGGATGATAGGCAGGATCTGGTCTAAAAATCACTCTCTCTCCCTAAGGTAGCTACTCGTTTCAACAGACTTCAGGAAGTCCTCCTACCCTCCTTTTGTCCACATCCTAGTAACCAGAAAGAGGTGGAGTTACATACGTTAGAAGTGAGGAGATGTCTGGTTAGGTAACATTCAGTTACCAAAAGCTTTAGGAAAGATAACTCGTTGTTTATATCCTACCAAGGGACTAGGAACGGTCTAAGGTCACGAAGTCCACCATAGCTAGATGGAATTGGGAGGCCATTTCTCTATCATATACAGTATAGACCAAAAGTTTGGACACACCTTCGCATTTAAAGATTTTTCTGTATTTTCTTGACTATGGAAATTGTACATTCACACTGAAGGCATCAAAACTATGAATTAACACATGTGGAATTATATACTTAACAAAAAAGTGTGAAACAACTGAAAATATGTCTTATATTCTAGGTTCTTCAAAGTAGCCACCTTTTGCTTTAATGATTGCTTTGCACACTCTTGGCATTCTCTTGATGAGCTTCAAGAGGTAGTCACCGGAAATGGTCTTCCAACAATCTTGAAGGAGTTCCCAGAGATGCTTAGCACTTGTTGGCCCTTTTGCCTTCACTCTGCGGTCCAGCTCACCCCAAACCATCTCGATTGGGTTCAGGTCTGGTGACTGTGGAGGCCAGGTTATCTGGCGTAGTCCCCCATCACTCTCCTTCTTGGTCAAATAGCCCTTACACAGCCTGGAGGTGTGTTTGGGGTCATTGTCCTGTTGAAAAATAAATGATGGTCCAACTAAACGCAAAGCGGATGGAATAGCATGCTGCTGCAAGATGCTGTGGTAGCCATGCTGGTTCAGTATGCCTTCAATTTTGAATAAATCCCCAACAGTGTCACCAGCAAAGCACCCCCACACCATCACACCTCCTCCTCCATGCTTCACGGTGGGAACCAGGCATGTAGAGTCCATCCGTTCACCTTTTCTGCGTCGCACAAAGACACGGTGGTTGGAACCAAAGATCTCAAATTTGGACTCATCAGACCAAAGCACAGATTTCCACTGGTCTAATGTCCATTCCTTGTGTTCTTTACCCCAAACAAGTCTCTTCTGCTTGTTGCCTGTCCTTAGCAGTGGTTTCCTAGCAGCTATTTTACCATGAAGGCCTGCTGTACAAAGTCTCCTCTTAACAGTTGTTGAAGAGATGTGTCTGCTGCTAGAACTCTGTGTGGCATTGACCTGGTCTCTAATCTGAGCTGCTGTTAAACTGCGATTTCTGAGGCTGGTGACGCGGATAAACTTATCCTCAGAAGCAGAGGTGACTCTTGGTCTTCCTTTCCTGGGGCGGTCCTGATGTGAGCCAGTTTCTTTGTAGCGCTTGATGGTTTTTGCAACTGCACTTGGGGACACTTTCAAAGTTTTCCCAATTTTTCGGACTGACTGACCTTCATTTCTTAAAGTAATGATGGACACTCATTTTTCTTTACTTAGCTGCTTTTTTCTTGCCATAATACACATTCTAACAGTCTGTTCAGTAGGACTATCAGCTGTGTATCCACCAGACTTCTGCACAACACAACTGATGGTCCCAACCCCATTTATAAGGCAAGAAATCCCACTTATTAAACCTGACAAGACATACCTGTGAAGTGAAAACCATTTCCAGTGACTATCTCTTGAAGCTCATCAAGAGAATGCCAAGAGTGTGCAAAGCAGTCATCAAAGCAAAAGGTGGCTATTTTGAAGAACCTAGAATATAAGACATATTTTCAGCTGTTTCACACTTTTTTGTTAAGTATATAATTCCACATGTGTTAATTCATAGTTTTGATGCCTTCAGTGTGAATGTACAATTTTCATAGTCATGAAAATACAGAAAAATCTTTAAATGAGAAGGTGTGTCCAAACTTTTGGTCTGTACATCTAGCGGCGAGGAAGGGCCAGAAGGGCTGAAGGCTCATTCCACCCGGGCTGTGGCGACCTCCTGGGCTGAGAAGACAGGTGTCTCGATAGAAGACATATTTAAGGCTGCTACCTGGTCCTGTCCCTCTACATTCCATAGACACGATAGGTTAGATATAGGTGTATCGGCTGACCTCACCTTTGGGAGAAGAGTGTTCCAGGCTGTGGTCCTTCAATAGATTACTTCATCTCTGTAATTCTTTCGTGGTGCTGTCATGGTCGACCGATAAAATCTTAAATTACATACCGGTAATGGGATTTTTCGGAGACCATGACAGCACCCTTATATTCCCTCCTTTCACGTTTGTGGGAACACTCCCGTTTTATTAATTATAATCTCACACTCAGTAGGTTTCGTCTGGTATGGCAATTTTGTGATTGTTTGCTGTGTTTATTAACCTGGCGGTCCTCTCAATGCTCTGTAATCCAAACTGAGGCGGGAGAGAGGTTGCGCCCTTTTAAGCCTGTATGTTTCCTCTCCTTGGTGGGCGGATCCCCTCTCTCGTGGTGCTGTCATGGTCTCTGAAAAATCCCGTTACCGGTAAGTAACTTACGACTATTCATTTGATGGAGCAATCAAAAAATTGTACCCCAAAATGGTATTAAAAACGGTCTTAGAAAATTGGAACACAAGCCAAACAATTTGTTTGCAAAGTTTAGAATTTTTTAAAAGCAGTAAAATGTTTTTGTTTTCTTCTGCACCATTTCACTTTATTTGGAATTCATTGCCCTTTTTTTTCTATATGTTGCACAGTAAAGTGAATGGCGTCTTTCAAAAATGCTGTAATTTTGTCCCACAAAGTACACCTCAACCCTGCTGTATTGAATAGTGTCTGTGTTATTCACTATGTGATATGTGTTTTTTTATTGTATACTAATGTATAGTGACTAGTGATGATCGAGCGTGTTCTATGAACCCATTCAGCGAGCACGCTAACAGCCGTGACACTTGCAGGCACGGCGACCTTAAAAGAAATGCCGAGCATGCCAAAATACTCGGCGAGCACCCGAGCGTGCTTGCCGAAGGGGTTGATAGAACACGCTCGATCATCACTAATAGTGACCAGATGCCTCTAAGGAATCTTTTTTGGCCTCTGTTTTACTGGTGCTTGAAGTGCAATTTTTTGTAGCTCTAATGATTAAGCAATATGCAACTATGTGAACTGCAATTGCCAATTAACAATTTAAGGGAATCCATCAGATATACCCCTCCCTCCAATTCCCATTCATGACCATGCAGGATTTGGAAAGCTAAATCCATAGACACCTCTATATCTTTTATCTGTTGCTGCATTTCTGAGTGCTCTGGGTGTAACGGAGCACTAACCAAGCCTCAGCCTTCCAAGGTTGCTTCCCTGCCCAGCACCAGCCTCTGTATCTTGATTGATAGCTCACTGTCAGTTTTTTGGGACGTCAGGCACCAAGCAAGGAAAATCAGTGAGCTAGACACTAGCACTGGGAACTTTCCCTCCGTACATAAACAAAACATAAACCAAAAAAAAAGCAATTTGGCACGTTACTTAATTTATGTAGATTTATAGAATGAAATGTTGGATTTCGCATGAGCTCGATCCTTGTTTTTCACAGAACTCATATCTATTATAGTCTAGGGCTGTTCACATATTTCTGCGGACCGCGTATTTTTCACTGAAACACGTTGACCTGTCGAATTTTGATCCAAATCAAAGTTTAGAGCTTCTCGGATGCAAAACAAAGCTGATGAAAGTCTGAATGAGGCCTTACTCTATTATTTATTTTTTAAGCAGCGTTCATTCCAGGCTGCTGTACACATGAAGAGGGTTTACACACCTAAAATACATATATAAAACACAGAAACAAGCTACCATTGACAGACTAGTATGGAGGGAGACACTGCCACTACGATCTAACAGTGTGGATTCTGGTGTCTCGCTCCTTCCCTCAGGTTGTATGCCAAAAGCCTCCTCCAACAAGCAAGTTCTGGACAAGCTGCAGGTGGAGAGGGAGTGCGGGATTACGGTGAAGGCCCTGACTGCGTCTCTGTTTTACACTTACGAGGGAAAGAAGTATCTCCTGAACCTGATCAACACTGCGGTGAGTGTGACGTTTCTTCTTGATTTGTTTCTCTGTGCTCTTGTTGCGGATGTTCAACAGGTCACGGCAGTCTCGTCTCCTGTCCAATGACTAAATGACGTCATGGAAGATCCTTTCACTCCACCGCGAGCCATACAAGAGACCAGACGCAGTGGAGAAAAGACCGGGGGCCATCAGAAGGTAAGTATAATGTTATTTTCTCCAATCCCCTCCATGACAGCACACCTGGAGGTAGCATCCCCATCCTAATTAGGGACAGGAAAACAAGAGGTTAAATAGCCCCTTCCCCCAACAATCCCCAGTGTTTTCCTGTCCCTATGGGATGAAGAGGTTACGTGGGGTGCCTGCGGCCGGCAAGCAGGGCCCTATTAAATTTACCTGCCGGGCTGCAGGGAGCGATCGCCTCCGACCTTCCTTCCTTTGCAGCTCCCGTGTCTCCTTGAGAGCGGGACCCCCCCCACACACACTCGCCTGCGTGTAAAGCCGAGTAGGGTTTTGGGGGCTGGGGGCCTCCTGTTGCTCCCCGGCCGGAGTCTCCTCTGTCCTCCATGGCGGCGTGCCGGAAGTCAGGCTTTTGGCCAGCGGGACGTCACTTCTGGTGCGTTCCACCGTGGAACGCATGGGGCTGCGGCGGGAAATTCAAAAGGAGAAGCCGCGGTTTGCCCTGAAAATGAGGATCCTTCACTAGATAGGTGAAAATTTGGCACTGGATCTCGGTCTCCCCTATAAAAGACCCAGATGAGAAGACTCCATTAAGGTAGGACAGAATATTCTGCTACTATGGAGGGTGCTGTTCCAAAGCCTGCGTCTGCAGAGCCCAGCGCTAACCCGGCCCCAGTAAGTACTAGGTCCTAGGTTATTCCCCACTCTCTTTTGAGCAGGATCCTAAATATATTTTAAATCTCCCCTTTTTTTATTTTTAATTTAGGGAGACAAGGATCCTGCACCGACAGTGGGAGAAAGCACTACAGTTCGCAAATGTGCCATCTGTATAAAAAAGCTAGCTTCAGGGCATAAGAAACCCCTCTGCTGGAAATGCACTGACAACATTGTGAAGGAAGAACAGCCTTCCCTTATGGAAGAAGTCAGGGGAATGGTTCGGCAGGAAATACAATCTTCCCTAGCCTCCTTCTCACAAGCCAGAGCTGAAGGTCCATCTCCCCCCAAAAGGAGAAAATATACGGTTAGGGAGACCTCTGATTCAGAATTAGGGTCTATGGAGGAACCGGAAGAAGGGGTCCTAAGTGAAGATCATGAGGAAGATAGGAAATATTACTTTTCGTCTGAGAATATGGAGGAATTGTTGTCGCAGGTGAGAGACACGATGCAGGTGGAAGAGGAGAAGGAAACCAGTACAGTTCAGGATGAAATGTTTGGCGGTCTGAAATCCAAGAAGAAGGTAGTGTTCCCTGTGCATGACAACATTTGGAGTCTTATTTTGGATGAATGGGAGTCACCTGAGAAAAGGCTTAGTATGGCAGGAGAAATGAAGGATAGATTCCCTCTAGATGAAAAGGCGGCTAAGCTATGGATGGAAGTCCCGAAGGTTGATGTACAGGTGGCAAGGGTTGCGAAGAAAACAACCCTTCCCTTTGAAGACTCGTCACAGCTCAAAGATCCTATGGATAGGAAGATGGAAAGCCTTCTAAGGAAGGCATGGGAAACATCGGCGGCTTCACTGAAGACTAATATCGCTTCAACTTGTGTAGCTCGTTCCATGTTCCTCTGGCTCCAACAACTAGAGGAACATCTCTGGAAAGGTACCACTCAAGAGGACCTCCTAGCATCTCTTCCTTTTCTGCAGAAGGCCACTGGATTCCTAGCGGATGCCTTGGCGGAGTCGGTCAAGATTGCGGCAAGATTGGCAGCATTATCAAATTCTACGAGAAGAGCTTTGTGGTTGAAGATGTGGAGTGGGGACAACGCATCAAAATCTAAGCTTTGTTCCATTCTATTTAAAGGAGAGTATATGTTTGGGGCGGTCCTAGACGAGTTGTTGGAGAAAGCATCCGACAAGAAGAAGTCTCTGCCAGAGCCAAAGAATCCAAAAAGTTTCAGAAAGAGACCATTTCTTCTCCCTCAACAACAACAGCAGCAAGCATTTCAGTACAGAGGCAAGGGTAAAACTGGTCGCTGGAGTTACACAAAAGGGGGAAGAGGTAGGAATATCTTTCAAGGTTCTAGGCAGGACAGACAATGACGCCAAGAAGGTAGGAGGCAGAATTGCGAGCTTCCTTCCTCAATGGCAGCTTATTGATTGGAAAAGGATTTGTCGTGGCAACAGTAGACCAGCCAGAGGCTTACTACCACGTGCCAATTCATCCGGATTACAGAAAATTTCTCAGATTTGCTGTAACTCAGAACCGAGAGGTACTTCATTTTCAATTCAATGTACTCCCCTTCGGCATTTCGTCAGCACCCCGCCTGTTTACAAAGATCATGGCAGAGGTAGTAGGTTTATCTAAGGAAACTGAATATCTGCATCGTCCCATATTTAGACAATTTTTTGGTGATGGTTCCCTCGGTTTCAAGTTTGGAAAGAGACCTCCAGATGACCCTCCAGATCCTGGAATCCTTGGGATGGTTGATAAACAACCAAAAGTCAGATCTGATTCCCTCCACCAGGAAGACCTCCTTGGGAATTCTCCTGGATTCTCAGCAACAAGCCTCTTTTCTGCCAAAAGAGAAGCAGATTCAGTTGAGGTCGAAAGTTTATGCACTAAAGAACCAGAGCGGAGTGTCATTAAGATTCGCCATGACCGTCCTCAGGTCCATGACCTCATCTATTCAGGCGGTACCTTGGGCTCAAGCGCATTCAAGGGTCCTTCAAAACTACATCCTTTCCTGTTGGGACAGATCTCCAAGTTCCCTCTCCAACAGAATTCATCTGCCAGAGAAGGTGAAAGCATCTTTAAATTGGTGGCTCTGTCCAGGAAATCTGGAGAAAAGTTCAGCATGGATTCAACTTCCCTTGTTATCCGTCAAAACAGACGCAAGCAAAAGGGGATGGGAGCAGTAGTCTCCCACGTGGCCTTCCAAGGGGTCTGGTCGCAAGAAATAGCAGAGCAGTACTCAAACTTAAGAGAAATGAAAGTGGTGGAAGAAACCCTATGGGCAGCCACTACTGTGCTTCAGGGGTCGCATGTCAGAGTCTACTCGGACAATATGACAACTGTAGCCCACTTGAGACATCAGGAAAGTACAAGAAACAGGAGGTTACAGATGATCTCCGAAAGGATCTTCCACTGGGCGGAGCATAATCTACTATCCTTATCGGCTCTGCATCTGAGGGGCTCCGACAACTATCATGCAGATCTTCTGAGCAGAAAAGACATTCATCCAGGGGAGTGGAGCATGAACTCGAAGATATTTCAGATGATTGTTCAAAAGTGGGAATACCCAGATGTGGACCTGTTTGCGAACCAGGAAAACGCAAAAGTAAGAGCCTTTTTCTCTTTGAAACCCGAGGATTCAGCAACAGGGATAGATGCATTCGCTCACCCTTGGAAAGTTGGGCTCGCTAATGCTTTTCCCCTGATTCTGTTAATACCAAGGACTTTACAAAAAATCAGGTCGGAAGGGGTCAAGACTATCCTAATAGCTCCAATGTGGCCAAAAAGAGCATGGTTCGGAACATTGAGCAGTCTAAGAATGGATGATCCATTGATGCTTCCTCGAATCCACGATCTGCTGCATTAGGGCCAGATTTTCCATCCGGCCCCTCAGAATTTGGCTCTAGCTGCTTGGCTTCTGAGACCGCCCTCTGAAAAGCCAGAGGCTTCTCAGTACAGGTGATCCAAATGTGGCGCCCTGCTGTGCATTGGTGCCACAGAACCCAGAAGGGTGCATGGATGGATTTCTCCACAAGAGGCCCTCACTACATACAAACACCTCTACCTTCCAACTCATACCAGCAGAGGGAGCCCAGATAGAGAGAGAGCCTGAGAACGTGCCGACGCTCAGATAGCGGTGAAGACGCAGCACGTCAGCTGCCTAGTAGTGAGGGCCCCGAGTGTGGCCGACGGCAAGGAGAAAAAGGGGAGTGAAACCAAGGGGGCAGAGGAGCACAATAAGCTCACCCCATTATATCTACCGGACACCGGGTCCGCACCTACAGGGACCCTTTACACCCAGTGGGGATAACCGGAATCCCAGGAGGACTACAAGTCCCTGGCAAACCTGAAGGCTAGACACACACAGGATCAGGAACCACGAAGGCCCCGACGTCCAGGGAAAGTGGTTACCAACCAGAGGTCCTGTTTCTGAGCATCTGGTGAAGTAAAAGCAGGACACATAAGCTATGCCCAGTTGCAGGCTGGCCAGGAGCATACATAGGGACAGACACGGATCAGGAGGCCCTATACCCGCTCCCTGGGGAGAAGTCCAAAAGTGCGCCCTTCATCTGGAGTACCCTGGACCGTACCTAACAGCTGTACCAGTAAAGGTAATGAAGCAAATCCCCTGTCTCTGTCCGTTACTCCTGCTGTGCCATCGCTTTCCCTGCACCACAACGCTCAGCGCAACCTGCATCATTTATACTGCCCTGAGGCCTGCTGCACCTGTGGGGAGCCGTTCCATCTCAAGCTGTCCTGACATCTGCCTCGGAGGACTGTTGCAGCGCTGGTGATCCTCACCAGACACCACAGGTGGCGTCACGACAAATTCCCTACAAATAATTCCTTTTGGCACTGACCGCCCTGGGCCAGCCACCGCGATAATCCCCGCAGGCAGTCTTAGGCCCGGCTGCCGGGTGCCCCGCGACACCCCTGGGGGCGAGTCACATACACTGCAGAAAAGCAGAAAACCAGTCACAAATTCCATCTATGGAAAAATCTAGAAAGCTTTCAAGCTATGGTATGAGCCTCGTCCATTAGATCCCTTTCGGCCTGACGTGGCCAGAATCTTGGATTTCCTACAGAACGGTCTGTCTAAAGGATTAAGACCAAGCACGCTGAAGGTCCAAGTCTCGCCTTTATGTTCCTATTTTGATGCTGATTTGGCCCAAAACAGATGGATTAAGAGGTTCATGATAGCTGCTTCTCGGATTAATCCAACAAGAGCTAAAATAGTTCCACCTTGGGATCTCAACGTAGTTCTTAGAGGTCTAACTATGCATCCTTTCGAGCCAATAGCCGAGGCACACATAGACAAATTGTCTTGGAAAGCGGCATTGCTTGTAGCTCTGACTACAGCCAGAAGAGTGAGTGAAATCCAAGCCCTGTCTATCAGAGAGACTTATTGTCGTATTTTGGAGGACAGGATCATCCTCCAGTTGGATCCTTCTTTTCTACCTAAAGTGTCGTCTAATTTTCATATGTCTCAGCCCATAATTCTTCCGTCATTCTGTCAAAATCCATCAAATAGCAAGGAAGAAGAATTCCACGCGTTGGATGTAAGAAGGACTATAATCCGCTATTTGAGGCAGACTGAAACCTGGAGGAAGGATCAGAACCTATTTGTCCAATATGGAGGCCCCAATAAAGGAAAGCAAATTGCAAAAATACGCTAGCAAATTGGATTAAGAAAGCAATTTGTGAAACATACATAGTTCAAGATTTGCCTCCTCTGGAATCCTTGAAAGCTCTTTCTACTAGAGCTATGTGGGTCTCCTGGGCGGAAAAAGCTAGTGCATCCATTGAGCAGATTTGCCGGGCAGCTACATGGTCGTCTGTCCATACCTTTGCTAAGCATTATAGACTAGATGTAATATCTAATAGAGACTTAGCATTTGGAAGGAAAGTCCTTCAGGCTGTTGTCGCTCCCTAAAATTCATTCTTTGGTATTACTCCAGGTGTGCTGTCATGGAGGGGATTGGAGAAAACAGAATTAGACTTACCAGTAATTCGGTTTCTAAGGCCCTCCACAACAGCATGGGTAGTTCCCTCCATCTCTTTATTGATTGGAAAAATCCTTAGTGTTAATAAATATTTAGAGCATTCATACTGTGTGGTCCTTTGAAAACACTGGGGATTGTAGCAGAGAGGGGCTATTTAACATCTTGTTTTCCTGTCCCTAATTAGGATGGGGAGGCTACCTCCAGGTGTGCTGTCGTGGAGGGTCTTAGAAACAGAATTACCGGTAAGTCTAATTCTATTTTTCTTTTTTTACCATTTTTATTCTTTTTTTCAACTATTAACTTGGTCCCACTATATAAATACATGCCGGTTGCAAGGATTTATATAGCGTGACCAAGTTGTCAAGCACTTTCCAAGTGATGCTAAAATCGCTTGGAAAGCAGTTGACAACCCGCATGCGGACATGCATGTGAAAAACGCTTCACTTACGTTTACCAGGGAGATGCAGAAACACTCAGGAAAAATCCGGAGCATTTCTGCATCGTGGGCATGTGGCGCCCCTGAGGGTTCAGTCGCCACAGAGGTATTGCACCTCACCCAGAGGTGTGGTGTCTCCCTTCACTCAGGTAAGATGGGAGTGCTGCAGAGAACCCCCCAAAACACCTGCATCCAACATTACACTGCTTCAGACCGGCTGGAAGGGCAACATGCAGAGCGCAGCTGCTGAGCCCTGTCCCTGGCTGGAGTGGGGGAAACCCAAAGGTAGGGGGAACCAGTAGTGGGTGTGGGTGGAGGAAGCAGTTAGAAGGAGCACACAGTAGGTATATAATGGGAAGCAATCTTAGGGTGGCAGTTCAGAACAGAATGGTCAGTCAGTACAGTACAGACGGTCAGTGAGGACTGTCTGGGAGCAGAGGCTCAGCAGGAGCTCTGCTCCACAAGAAGGGCCCGGGATAGAGGCCCCGGAGGGGAGCAGGGAGTAGACTCCATTCTAAGAAGAAATCCCAGGGGTACGGCGCGTGGAGGACAGCACCCGTACACCCCGCATCTGTCAGAAGACAGAGGGATCGGTTGCTGCATTCTAATCTCCAGGGGGTGAGGTTGGTCCCGGATCCGACGTATAGGAAGGACTTCAGCATACCCGAGCGGGATTGAGAGTGGGCAGCGCAGGGCAGCAGGGAGAAGGACCTAGTGTGAAGACGGTCAAAGTAGGAACACGAGAAAGTGGGGTTCTGCCAAGCATTCCTAAACTTCCTGAGGAAGGATTGAACCCCTGCCAGGGTGACCACGGCGCAACGTGGGAGGTCTTCACCTGTAACGTGCACTTGTGTGTTTCCTGAAGAACTGTGAATAAAAATCTTGGACGACTGCACTGAGTTGCCTCCGTCTATTCCTTCACTGGTGTCATTTTCCTCCCTGCACTATAACGCCCAGCGCACCCTCCATCAATTTACACTGCCCTGAGGCCCGATCCACCTGTGGGGAGCCGTTCCATCTCTAGCTGCCCTAACATCTGCCTCAGAGGACTGTTGCAGCATTGGTGATCCTCACCAGACACCACAGGTGGCTTCACGACAAATCCTATAAATAATCCCTTTTGAACTGACCGCCCCGGGCCAGCCACCGTGATATTCCCCAAAGCAGCCATAAGGCCCGGCTGCCGTGTGCCCCGCGGCCCAGGGGGCAGCGAGTCACCACTTGGCGTCACGAACAGGATATGTGACCAGCCCGCCATCTGCGGGTAATGTGCGCCTAAAGAAGTGTTTTCTGCCTTGAATGTGGCGCCCGCCCCAGAAGAACGGGCACCATTATGTGCGTGCTAAAGAACAACAGAATGGAACCTCCCGTCGTGGGCCGAGTCCCAGAATGGCGCCAAAAGCAGGCCCTGCCCCTTGCAACAGTGACTGTCCGCATAGATGTGTCCGTCAAAGCGGGGAGGCCGACACAGGGAGTGACCGACAGCAAAGTGCCATGGGACCGCACCCGAAAGAGGAGAGGAGGTGGAGAGAAGCTGCGTAAAGACCGGGAGGTGTCAGGCCGAGCTGACGCAGTCGCGGGAGCAGGTAGGAGTGATGTCCCTTTCCCAAATGCGGCTGGCGCTGCTTCATCCCTGGTCCCCCTGCAGCCTGAGGCTGATGACCAGGCTGGGTCAGCCTGCAGAAACCAGGGGTTCCCCCGGAGGGGGCCCCACTGTTAAACTGTTTTAGTTAACTGGACTGTACATAAGTTGCCCGGAAGGGTGCAGTTGACTTCATGTTTGCTACCCAGTTACCCGTCAGGGTACAGAGACTGACAGGCTGAGGACTGTGAGAAGCCGGACGTTGACATTGTACATAGTTTAGCACTTCTTAAAGTGCATCCTATTGGTTTTATAATTACAAATATACCTCAG
Organism: Phyllobates terribilis; assembly: GCF_046119375.1. Lineage (NCBI taxonomy): Eukaryota > Metazoa > Chordata > Amphibia > Anura > Dendrobatidae > Phyllobates > Phyllobates terribilis. Next base: position 2,483,801 of record NW_027362963.1, read on the forward strand.
AACAAAAACCCGTTTGGCGTGGCGGAAGACGAGGTCCAGGATTGGATCGTCTATGCCCTGCAGCCATGCCCAGGGCCTACGTTGAGGGTTTGTGGACGGGTCCCTCATGCTGCTACTGTTGCACCCTGGTGCTGGAACTGTCTTGAAAATTGTTTTATATGACAATGCTCTTATGATGTTTTATAATGTAACCAGTAACATTAAAAGAAATGTGCCTCCCATAAAGGGAAGAAATGTTGTTTTATGGTCTTATATGCGGATGCATCTTAAAAATTTTGCATGTCAGTTATGCCTGGTTTTGCTCTGTTCCAGACCGCGGACGTGCTGTGTTTTACCGGGGGGGGGAATGTGGCGCCCCTGAGTGTTCAGTCGCCACAGCGGTACTGCACCTCTCCCAGAGGTGTGGTGTCTCCCTTCACTCAGGTAAGATGGGAGTGCTGCACGGAACCCCCCAAAACACCTGCATCCAACATGCAGAGTGCAGCTGCTGAGCCCTGTCCCTGGCTGGAGTGGGGGGAACCCAAAGGTAGGGGGAACCAGTAGTGGGTGTGGGTGGAGGAAGCCGTTAGAGGGAGCACTTATACAGTAGGTATATAATGGGAAGCCATCTTAGGGTGGCAGTTCAGAACAGCATGGTCAGTCAGTCTACCATTGGGCCATATAAGACGTTCTTCATCTCCCGTTGCAGTGGGGTTTTTATTTGTCAAAAAAAAAGACTGGGGGTTGCGCCCCCGCCTTGATTTTCGCGAGTTTAATCGGATCACGGTCTGGGATGCATATCCTCTCCCTCTCATCCCCGACCTCTTTAGAAAAAAAATTGGCTCCTACGATTTGATTAAACTAGACCTCAGGGGGGCTTATAATCTCATTCACATTGAGGAGATGAGTGGAAGATGGCCTTCAATACTCCTGAGGGGCACTATGAAAAGCTTGTGATGACATTTGGGTTGACTAATGCTCCCGCTTTCTTTCAACACTGTTAGTGACATTTTTAGTCATCTGGCAGGTAGATCACAACAAACCAATCTTGATTACATATTAATTTATTTACCTCCAGTCACATCAGGTACATGTCAGGCAGGTCTTACAGATACTCAAAGATAATAAATTATTTGTCAAACCAGAGAAATGTATGTTCTCCATTCAGGGTTAGTTCTTATCATTCACCGTTTTTGCATGGATCTGGCCAAAGTCCGGACGGTACTGGATTGGTATTATATTCAAGACTTAAAGGCGTTACAAAGTTTTTTGGGTTTCGCCAGCTACTACTGTAAGTTCATCAAAAACTTTTCGGTAGTGGCCAAACCTCTGATGAACGATTTTGCCAAATAGAAAAAAAAAATAAAGATTTTATTATTTTACTTTCCATTCTTCTAGCTAAACACAATCCAGCTAAGTTTAAAATTGAAATGAAGCCCCTATACCCCCCTCTCTAGGTGCTTCTGTACCAACTCCTCCCTGGTCCAGGATGGTCTCTATATCACGGCCTCCAGCAATAACCTATTGACACATGATTGTGGCAGCCCTCACGTGCTGATATATCACACTGCCAATAGAAGTGGGAAGCGGCACAGAAATCACAAAATAAAGGCAGTGTTTGTGGTAATGCAAGAATCCAACAAGCAGAGTAATCCACACGTCATACAACAGCCCAACATGGATGATGAAAAGCTGCGTCTTCAGGCGTCTGTGTAAGAACATCACATTTTTGTTTTCCTTCCAGAATAAGCACCAAATGGAATAGCTGAATGCCTGGATACAGAGACCGGCGGGGGGCAGGGAAGCGCAGTCTGCTGGATTTTGTGCTGGTTTCACAAGTGGTCACCCTGCAGTTTTCTCCGGATAATGCTGTGGAGACTATTCACAACACATCTAATAATTGTGAACCTTCCACTCACATGTTTATTATCTTGTCCGCTGGTCAGACTGGGGGGGATGAAAGCTGGACAAGGGATGAAGAATGATCCTTATTACATATAATGGGTGCACTGAGCGATTGTGAAAAGTCGCAGAGGACTGAGAGCAGAAGGGCAGAGGGTTTCCTCTTCCTCACAGGGACCAGCACAGAAGCCGGAGCAGAAGGGCAGAGGGTTTCCTCTTCCTCACAGGGACCAGCACAGAAGCCGGAGCAGAAGGGCAGAGGGTTTCCTCTTCCTCACAAGGACCAGCACAGAAGCCGGAGCAGAAGGGGAGACAAGGGCTGAGCCACTTACACAGACAGAAAGCTGAGGAGAGGAGGACATGTTATTACTCCAGGATCCGCTCCATTCATTCCCTATGTGGCATTCAAGCGCTGAGCTCGGCTTTTCCGGAGCCCCATAGAGAATGAATGGAGCTGCAGTTGATCCCTGACTTTCCACTCCTTCCCGATCAGACGATGGCTCGCAGCGGTCAGACCCCACGATCAGTAAGTGATCACCGAGCCTGTGGATAAGTGATAACTTGTTGTCTTCAGACATCCCCTTTAAGTAATGGAGCATGCCAGCAGAGAAGGTGGGAGGAGGCGCTGGTTACAGGGGAGACTTTACCTCTGGAGGCCGCATATAGGGCATGTGAGGGGCGGACACTTCCCATATTCATCATTACTGAACCCCCGCTCTGTGCGGCTCTTATCTGAGCTGCAGGAGATGCAGCAGTTACTAATCAGCCGCTCTCCGTTCACTTGCAGCCGTCCGAGCTCTGCTGTGCCTGTTAGGGGTGAAGTTAGGGTCCTTCGAGGCATCTACTATGCAGCCTGCACAGCAGATCACAGCCCGAGCACAGCGTCTCCGGGTAAATCTCCACCTTGTGAGTTGCTTCTTGTGCAGCAGCCCCATGCAAGTTGCTCTGCTCTCCTCGGCCAGCTCCTGCTGAATACTGAGCTCCTCTGCCTAATCTAGGAGCTCAATAGCCCTGATCACGTTAGTGGTAGCCCAGCGCTGCTGGATCAGATTTACAAATGGCAAACTAATCAGCCCTAGGTATTTCTAATATGTGCAGAGCAGGCGACATAAGTCTGACCGGTGTCCTCATAGACCTTTCCTCAGCCGGGGTCTAATAGGAGCAGTAAGATGGCCGTCATGGGGTCCATTGTTAGATCTCAGCTGCCATAGAAACTCATTGGCACCATGATCATGCCTCCCTCTCCTGTCTAAAGTGCCTAAATGCTGTGGAAGCCCCCTACTGTGTCATACAATGGATTAAGCTGCCAGGATCAAGGTTGGCTCCACTGTGGGCAGCTGAGGCAGGAGCAGGACTGTGTTACACAGCCACACTTCTGCCGCAGATCTTGTAAGGACCTGCCTGATGATAATGTGTCCTATAGAGCAGGTCTTGGTACCGGACTGCCCTGTACATATTTACCACTAGCTGGGAACCAGTTACTTACAAGGTCTAGTTTCGGATGTGTTTCCAGGATCTGTAGTTATCAGCATTTTATCCTTAAGGCCGAGTTATAATATCACTGTAACACTCTCGCCCTGTACCTGTATGCCTGCCCTGTGTGCTGCACAAAAGTATATAACAAAATGTGTGTACACAGATATCTATCTCCTGAATGGTATTACTGCTAGATCTCCTGTACATAGAAATATGAGGTTCTTAGCGCACATTTTGAGCAAATTGTGCGAGCCCATCTGCCAACGTCAAGGCGACCTCTTCAGATGGGTCCCTACACTAACATTACACTAACTTACTAACTGGGACTAGTTTTTTGTATTATTATTATTACCACCATTTTTACTATTTATTATTATTGCATTAATGCAATTAATTGTAACTGTTATAAAACTAATTAAAAAAATGTAATTCTAATTTTTTTTTATTAATCTTGTGATTCTAATAATGGTATTACTAAAATCCCTATGCCTAAAGCTGTTGATCCAGAAGAAGGCAAAAACCCCAGGACACCTTCAGCCAATTTGTGTCATAGGAGAAAAATTCCTTCTTGACCCCGGCAAAAGGCGATCAGTCCTAGGACCCTGGATCAAACCTAATAATGTTATTACAAGTTATATAATATTACACTAATTATTGTACTACTGGAGTTATTTTAATTTGTTTTTATAAATCTATTTGATATGGTTATTATTACATTGTGCTATCTTATTACAGTATTATTCTTCTTTCCTTTCACTACTAATACTGCCCTATACCTACAGTGTTGATCCAGAAGAAGGCAAAAACCCCAGGACACCTTCAGCCAATTTGTGTCACAGGGGAAAAATTCCTTCTTGACCCCGGCAAAAGGCGATCAGTCCTAGGACCCTGGATCAAACCTAATAATGTTATTAGAAGTTATATAATATTACACTAATTATTGTACTACTGGAGTTATTTTAATTTGTTTTTATAAATCTATTTGATATGGTTATTATTACATTGTGCTATCTTATTACAGTATTATTCTTCTTTCCTATCACTACTAATACTGCCCTATACCTACAGTGTTGATCCAGAAGAAGGCAAAAACCCCAGGACACCTTCAGCCAATTTGTGTCACAGGGGAAAAATTCCTTCTTGACACCGAGAGAAGGCGATCAGTCCTAGGACCCTGGATCACACTCCTATTCTACCTACTACTATTACTACTGTTATTTTATTACTTTCTTACTATTATCACTAGTATTATTACTCATATTACACTAATATGGATATACTACCACTATATTACTACCATCCCTTTCCCCCTAGGGATCTTAAGGTGCAGTTCTGTCCTCCTCCTCCTATTCTGTCCTCCTCCTCTTCCATCCTCCTCCACTTCCGTCCTCCTCCTCTTCCGTCCTCTTCCTCTTACGTCCTCCTCCTCTTCCGTCCTCCTCCTCTTCCATCCTCCTCCTCTTCCGTCCTCCTTCTCTTCCGTCCTCCTCTTCGGTCCTCCTTCTCTTCCGTCCTCCCCCTCTTCCGTCCTCCGCCTCTTTTGTCCTCCGCCTCTTCCATCCTCCGCCTCTTCCATCCTCCGCCTCTTCCGTCCTCCTTCTCTTCCATCCTCCTCCTCTTCCGTCCTCCTCCTTTTCCGTCCTCCTCCTCTTCTGTCCTCCTCCTCTTCCATCCTCCGCCTCTTCCGTCCTCCATCTCTTCCGTCCTCCGCCTCTTCTGTCCTCTTCCTCTTCCGTCCTCCTCCTGAGACGTAATAAATAGCATTAAAGCTGCAGTAATTGTTTATATTATATATACACACTGCTCAAAAAAATAAAGGGAACACTCAAATAACACATCCTAGATCTGAATGAATGAAATATTCTCATTGAATACTTTGTTCTGTACAAAGTTGAATGTGCTGACAGCAAAATCACACAAAAATCATCAATAGAAATCAAATGTATTAACCAATGGAGGCCTGGATTTGGAGTCACCCCCAAAATTAAAGTGGAAAAACACACTACAGGCTGATCCAATTTTGATGTAATGTCCTTAAAACAAGTCAAAATGAGGCTCAGTATTGTGTGTGGCCTCCACGTGCCTGTATAACCTCCCTACAATGCCTGGACATGCTTCTGATGAGGTTGCGGATGGTCTCCTGTGGGATCTCCTCCCAGACCTGGACTAAAGCATCCACCAACTCCTGGACAGTCTGTGGTGCAACGTGACATTGGTGGATGGAGTGAGACATGATGTCCCAGATGTGCTCAATGGGATTCAGGTCTGGGGAATGGGCGGGCCAGTCCATAGCTTCAATGCCTTCATCTTGCAGGAACTGCTGACACTCTCCAGCCACATGAGGTCTGGCATTGGGCACAACCCCCATCTGTGGACGTCTGGCCCTCATCCCACTCTCATGGAGTCGGTTTCTAACAGTTTATGCAGACACATGCACATTTGTGGCCTGCTGTAGGTCATTTTGCATGGCTCTGGAAGTGCTCCTCCTGTTCCTCCTTGCACAAAGGCGGAGGTAGGGGTCCTGCTGCTGGGTTGTTGCCCTCCTATGGCTCCCTCCACGTCTCCTGGTGTACTGGCATGTCTACTGGTAGCGCCTCCAGCCTCTGGAACTACGCTGACAGACGCAGCAAACCTTCTTGCCACAGCTCGCATTGATGTGCCATCCTGGATGAGCTGCACTACCTGAGCAACTTCTGTGGGTTGTAGAGTCCGTTTCATGCTACCACGAGTGTGAAAGCACAACCAACATTCAAAAGTGACCAAAACATCAGCCAGAAAGCATTGGTACTGAGATATGGTCTGTGGTCTCCACCTGCAGAACCACTCCTTTATTGAGTGTGTCTTGATAATTGCCAATAATTTCCCTCTATTGTCTTCCATTTGCACAACAGCATGTGAAATTGATTGTCAATTTGTGTTGCTTCCTAAGTGGACAGTTTGATTTCACAGAAGTTTGATTTACTTGGAGTTATATTCTGTTGTTTAAGTCACCTGCCAGATTCCTGCTTGATACCTGCCTGATATCCGCTTACCTGCTTGCAAGACTGCGGTCCGACGGTCTGCCTTTCGACACCTGTCAGTCTGTCTATGGACCAGCCTGCCCGCTCACCTGGGAGCGCTCACCTGCTACCTGCCTGCTAGCCTACCTGGAGGCTCTGCCGTCACTTGCCGTGACCACCTGCCTGTCCAGAGACTCTTGCCCGCTCACCTGGGAGCGCTCACCTGCTACCTGCCTGCTAGCCTACCTGGAGGCTCTGCCGTCACTTGCCGTGACCACCTGCCGGTCCAGAGACTCTTGCCCGCTCAACTGGGAGCGTCCACCTGCTACCTGTCTGCTAGTCTACCTGGAGGCTCTGCCGTCACTTGCCGTGACCACCTGCCTGTCCAGAGACTCTTGCCCGCTCAACTGGGAGCGTCCACCTGCTACCTGTCTGCTAGTCTACCTGGAGGCTCTGCCGTCACTTGCCGTGACCACCTGCCCGTCCAGAGACTCTTGCCCGCTCACCTGGGAGCATCCACCTGCTACCTGTCTGCTAGTCTACCTGGAGGTTCTGCCGTCACTTGCCGTGACCACCTGCCTGTCCAGAGACTCTCGCCTGCTCACCTGGGAGTGCTCACCAGCCACCTGCCTGCTGTCCTTCTACCCAGAGACTGTCCCTGTCACTTGCCGTGACTACCTGCCCTTCTACCCAGAGACTGTTCCTGTCACTTGCCGTGACTACCTGCCCTTCTACCCAGAGACTGTCCCTGTCACTTGCCGTGACTACCTGCCCTTCTACCCAGAGACTGTCCCTGTCACTTGCTGTGACTACCTGCCCGTCTTCCCTGGGAGCCACCCGCTTCCTTACAAGGACCGCCCCATTGTATAGTTGCTCAGAGGTTCCTCCCAGACCCGTTACAGTTTGCTCGGGCCATGGAACCCGGTGGCACCCAAGCTCCCTCGCTCTCGGACCTATGTCATGAACTTTCCCGTCAGAGGTCCCAACAGGAGTCCATCCTGAGTCACCTGCGTGGTGTTAACTCCCGCCTGGACACATTGACTACCTCTTCGAGAGCTGCCTCCACTCGCACACTTACTACCCCAGCACCGCCGCAGCCCATCAACACCATGGCATCTCTTCCCGGTCCCCGCCTCTCCGCCCCTCCTCATTTTGGCAGAGATCCCAGCCAGGCACAGGGCTTCATTAACCAGTGCACTCTGCACTTCGAACTGTTGACACACCAGTTTTCCAGCGACCGAGCCAGAGTAGCCTACATCATGTCCCATCTCACGGGAGAGGCACTGGCTTGGCTAAATCCTCTATGGGAGAGAGGAGACCCCCGGGTGTCCAACCTGCCAGCCTTTCTCATGGCCTTCCGGAAAGTCTTCGACGAACCAGAACGGAAGACCTCATCCGCATCATCTCTGCTACGCCTCCGTCAAGGAAATCTCTCCGTGGGCCAATACGCCATACGGTTCCGTACCCTTGCTTCGGAGCTGGCCTGGGATAACGACGCCCTGGTGTCTGTCTTTTGGGAGGGTCTGTCCGGCCGTATTAAAGATGAACTCGCCGGTCGGGACATTCCTACCACTCTCGACGACTTAATAACACTTGCCACCCGGATTGACATCCGGTTCCAGGAGCGCGCCAAAGAGGTCACCCGTGAGAGGAGGTTTCCACGTCTAGCCCCTACCTTCCAGAAACCTGTCACTTCTCCCGTTACTACCCAGGCGCACTCACCTGAGCCTATGCAGGTCGACCAGACCAAGATGGTCAAAACCCGTCAAGAGTTACGCCGAGCCGAGGGGAGCTGCTTCTACTGTGGCAGTAAGTTGCACCGGATCCGTTCCTGCCCGGAGAGGTCGGGAAACGCCTGTGTCTAGGATCGCTCAGAGAGGTCGTCCTAGACAAGAGTAAACCCTCTCCATCTCTGTTGCTGTCGGTCTCTATCATCTGCGGGGAGAACCGTTATTTTGAACTAGCCCAACTTGACTCTGGAGCTGCCGGAAATCTCATTTCTCAGTCTCTGGTAGAGAAATACCGCATTCCCACCAAACCTCTAGCTGTACCCTTATCTGTCGCTGCCGTGGATGGGGGCCTCTTACCACATCCCATCCAACTCATCACCGAATCCATAACCCTGCAGGTGGGAATGCTGCACTCTGAGAGCGTCTTCTTTCATGTTCTGCCTGGACTCTCTCACGCCCTCTTATTAGGCCTACCTTGGCTTCAGAGACATGCACCCGTGCTTGATTGGCAGACCGGAGAAGTCCTTCGCTGGGGACAGGACTGCCATAAGACTTGCTTAGTTCCCGTCCATCCTGTCCGTCCTTCTCCTACTCCAGCCAATCTACCTGGTCTTCCGGCTCCTTATTGGTCGTATGCGGACGTCTTTAATAAAAAGGAGGCAGAGACATTATCCCCTCATAGACCATACGACTGCCGAATCGACCTGATGCCCGGCGCTACTCCTCCCCGTGGGCGCATTTACCCTTTGTCCGCTGCTGAGACCCGATCCATGTCAGAATATATTGAGGAGAATCTGGCCCGGGGATTCATCCGGAAATCTAATTCCCCGGCGGGAGCAGGCTTCTTCTTCATCAAAAAGGACAGCTCACTCCGTCCCTGTATAGACTATAGAGGCCTTAACCAGATCACGGTGAAGAATAAATACCCCCTTCCGCTCATTCCGGAATTATTTGACCGTCTGAGGGGGGCTAGAATCTTCACCAAGCTGGACCTCCGTGGGGCGTATAACCTGGTCCGTATCCGTCAGGGGGATGAATGGAAGACGGCATTCAACACCCGGGACGGCCACTATGAATACCTGGTAATGCCCTTCGGTCTCTGTAACGCTCCCGCCGTCTTTCAAGAGTTGGTCAATGACATCTTCTGGGACCTTCTCTACTCCTGCGTAGTGGTGTACCTGGACGACATCTTGGTCTTCTCTCCGGATCTCCCCACACACCGGGGGGATGTTCGTCAGGTTCTGCTCAGGCTCAGGCAGAACCACCTCTACGCTAAATATGAGAAGTGCCTCTTTGAGCAGACCTCGCTTCCGTTTCTGGGCTACATAATCTCTCAGACCGGCCTACAAATGGATCCTGAGAAACTGTCTGCCATCCAGAAGTGGCCCGACCAGAGGGGTTGAAAGCTATTCAGCGGTTCCTGGGTTTCGCCAACTACTACCGCCTCTTCATACCGCACTTCTCTTCCCGGACTGCCCCAATCTCTGCGCTCACCAGTAAGGGCACTAATTACAGAAAATGGCCGCCCGAAGCAGAGGAAGCCTTTCTTTCCTTAAAACAGGCTTTCTCTTCCGCCCCGGTGCTGCATCGTCCGGACGGCAACAAACAATTCTTCCTGGAAGTTGACGCCTCCTCCTCTGGAGCCGGAGCGGTACTTACCCAAAAGTCGCCTTCCGGAAGAATGGTAACTTGCGGCTTCTTCTCCAAACTCTTCTCCTCTTCTGAGCGCAATTATTCTATAGGAGATCGAGAGTTATTGGCCATTAAGCTGGCACTGGAGGAGTGGCATTACCTGCTCGAGGGGGCTCTTCACCCGGTAATTATTTACACGGACCACAAGAACTTGGCTTACCTCCAGAGCGCCCAGAGACTTAACCCGCGCTAAGCCCGGTGGTCCTTGTTTTTTGCCCGCTTTGATTTCGTTCTTCATTTTCGCCCGGCAGACAAAAACATCAAAGCTGACGCCTTGTCCCGATCCTTCCTGGTGTCTGACCTAGAGGAGGAACCGAAGCACATCATTGATCCCGCCAGAGTAATGCAGGTGGCTCCCGTGAATCTAAATCGTCTCCGTCCCGGTAAGACGTTCGTAACAGTACCTGATCGGAAGAAGATCCTACTCTGGGGTCACTCATCTAAGCTAGCTGGCCACGCCGGTCAGAAAAAGACCCTCCAGTTTATTACCCGGCATTACTGGTGGCCTACCCTGCACAAGGATGTAATAGACTTTGTTTCAGCCTGTGTGTCCTGCGCCCGCAACAAAGTTTCGAGACACCTGCCAGCCGGTCGCCTCCTTCCTCTTCCAGTACCTGCTGCCTAGTGGCAGCATATAGCTATGGACTTTATAACGGATCTCCCTGTCTCTGCCGGTTGTACGGTCATTTGGGTGGTCGCTGACCGCTTTTCCAAGATGGCGCACTTCATTCCCCTGCCGGGTCTCCCGTCTGCACCCGAACTGGCTAAAGACTTTATCCGCCACATCTTCCGTCTCCATGGCCTGCCCCTCCACATCGTGTCGGATCGTGGGGTTCAGTTCACCTCACGCTTCTGGAGAGCCACATGTAAGCTGCTTGACGTTACTCTGGACTTCTCCTCCACTTACCACCCACAGTCCAATGGCCAAGTGGAGCGGATCAATCAGATCCTGACCAGTTACCTCCGGCACTTCGTTAATGCCCACCATTCGGACTGGGTGGATCTCCTACCATGGGCTGAATTCTCTTACAATAATCACGAGAGCGAATCTTCCTCCAAATCCCCGTTTTTTGTAGTCTTCGGTCAGCATCCTCGGATCCCATTTCCCGTCTCCACCTCGGTGGACAATCCGGCTGCGGAATCTCTCATTAGCAAATTCTCCTCCATTTGGGAGAGTACCCGATCCGCACTCCTTCAGTCGTCCGAGCGGATGAAAAAACACGCTGACAAAAAACGACTGGATCCTCCACAATTCCGTCCTGGAGATAAAGTCTGGCTCTCGTCCAAGTATGTCCGGCTCAAGATTCCCTCCTACAAGTTAGGGCCTCGGTTCATCGGCCCACTGGAAGTTATCAAACAAATCAATCCGGTGGCCTATAAATTGAAACTCCCGGCCAACTTACGGATCCCTAACTCCTTCCATGTATCTCTCCTCAAACCCGTGGTACTTAACTCTTTTTCCAAGTCTACAGGTACGCCCCCTGCTCCGGTTTCCGCTGAGAACGAGTTTGAGGTAGAGAACATTCTGGCCACCAAATGGGTAAGAGGAAAAACCTTTTTTCTGGTAGATTGGAAGGGGTTTTGTCCTGAGGAGAGAACGTGGGAGCCCCGGGAGAACATCCATGCCCCTCTCATCCTTGATAAATTTCTCTCTGGCTTAAAAAAGGGGGGGCCTAAAGGGGGGGGTACTGTAGCGTCGGCGTCCCTGCCTCCTGCTAGGCAGGGATGCTGTTCCCCTCACCTCTCCGCTCCGTGCCCAGCGTCTTCCTCCCGCTCTGCTGGCAGCGCGCGCTGCTTCCCGGCCACGGTGCTTAGTGCGCGCGCGGGCGCGCTCCCCCTCTCTTAAAGGGGCCGCGCGCGTCGTCCTAAGGAGTCCCCGGCCAATGGCCGGAGGACTTCACCATATATAAGGCACCTCCTCCAAAATGGAGGTGCCCGAGCAATGTTGTTGCAAAGCCTTCACTCTGCTTCAGCCCTCAGGTCCCGTTACCAGTTACCTGCCAGATTCCTGCTTGTTACCTGCCAGTCACCTGCCAGATTCCTGCTTGTTACCTGCCAGTCACCTGCCAGATTCCTGCTGGATACCTGCCTGATATCCGCTTACCTGCTTGCAAGCCTGCGGTCCGACGGTCTGCCTTCCGACACCTGTCAGTCTGTCTATGGACCAGCCTGCCCGCTCACCTGGGAGCGCTCACCTGCTACCTGCCTGCTAGCCTACCTGGAGGCTCTGCCGTCACTTGCCGTGACCACCTGCCGGTCCAGAGACTCTTGCCCGCTCAACTGGGAGCGTCCACCTGCTACCTGTCTGCTAGTCTACCTGGAGGCTCTGCCGTCACTTGCCGTGACCACCTGTCTGTCCAGAGACTCTTGCCCGCTCAACTGGGAGCGTCCACCTGCTACCTGTCTGCTAGTCTACCTGGAGGTTCTGCCGTCACTTGCCGTGACCACCTGCCTGTCCAGAGACTCTCGCCTGCTCACCTGGGAGCGCTCACCAGCCACCTGCCTGCTGTCCTTCTACCCAGAGACTGTCTCTGTCACTTGCCGTGACTACCTGCCCTTCTACCCAGAGACTGTCCCTGTCACTTGCCGTGACTACCTGCCCTTCTACCCAGAGACTGTCCCTGTCACTTGCTGTGACTACCTGCCCGTCTTCCCTGGGAGCCACCCGCTTCCTTACAAGGACCGCCCCCTTGTATAGTTGCTCAGAGGTTCCACCTCCCAAACCCCATTACAACATGATTGTAATAACATTACAGCCCCATTCAGACTTACAGGTTTTACCCATGAGAAACTGAGCAGAACAATATATAGGTTTGTGGAAGAAGATTCAGTATAAATTGTAATTCATTCATTAGATTTGAGAGTCCTCAGTGGTTGATACCTTTAATGGCTAACTGAAAAGATGGTAACAAATTGCAAGCTTTCCAAACTGCTCAGGCCTCTTCATCAGGCAGACCTGAGACCTGAGTAGTCTGGAAAGCTTGCAATTTGTTACCATCTTTTCCGTTAGCCATTAAAAGGTATCAACCACTGAGGACTCTCAAATCTAAATACTCTTCTATCTACTGGCTAACACAGTACAAAGATAGATATTTTTCCTGTATCAATTTATTCAGTGGAATCCTGCTGTTTGTATAGATGAGTCCAGTGGGTGGTCATGCTGGTGATTGACAGCTATCTTTGCCTGCATGGTCATACAGGGAACTGTCAATCACTTAGGACCGCCCACTGGACTAGTATACATACTGCAGGACTTTCTCTGCATAAAATGCAAGTCTTACTGACTCTCTTCCCACAGATATGTCTATCAGTCTGATCAACTTCTCTGCTCTACAACATCCCCCTACAGATCTTATACCATTTCAACATGACAGGTTCCTTTAATCACCTGCAGATGACATAAGTAGCCATGTTCTGTGTGGCTTACGGAGGGGCTTGATTGCTTGTCAGCTTCAAACAGGTTTCATTTCTTGTGATTCATTGGAGCCGAGGTCTAAACTGTATTAAGAAATTAATTTCTCTGTTTATTTCTATTAGATCTCGGCGAAGTTTGGAACAAATGTGGAAAGTGTTCTTCAAGAAGTTGTCAGGAGGCTTCCACCGTGAGTATGGACTAATGCGGCTCTATCCATCTTCTCTTTATTAAAGGGAACCTGTCACCTTGAAAAATGCTATGTACCTTCAGGTATAGGGTTAATCTGCAGATAAATATTGTTACAATGTTGCCCGGCCGCCTTATTGATAATGCAGGTACCGGGAGAAAATTAACTTCTTTCCTCCCTGCAGCCGCCGGCCTTCACTCATCGTTGTGCACGGAGCGGCTACAGTCTTGGATCACAGCACCGCTCACTATATCAGGGGCGACGGCTGTAAACCCGGCCCGGATTTTGATTGACAGCTTGCTCTGCACAGATGCGCTGCAGAATCACTTACAATCTGAGTGAAGGAGAGTAGTATGTTCACAGACAGAGAATATGGCTCATTCACGTGCGGATCTGCTCCACGTCCGATTACATATTTGTGGGAGAAACCCTAGTGGCAGCCTCATATTTCTGACATGGATCCTCTAGCACTATTTGTGAAACTGCGACTCCCAGCATAACTTGATGAGAGACCGTCAGCCTGCTGGGATCTGTAGTTTCACAAGCTGCGTACCTCCGCTCACTCCAGCACTGGTCGGCATTTTCAGCACGTGAACGTACGCCATGCTTTCCGGAGACACAAGGGTGTAGATAACTTTATCAAACCCTTGACTGTAAGTTTGCTGAACCCTAAGTGGATTCGATTGTTCCCACAGTTTCAGTTTTGGACCATTTAAGGGGAATTTACAGGGTTCTGGCCACTGACCAGGGGTATCAGTATCCCTGTATGTCTTTGTATATACTTGATAAAGACCTATAACAGGTCGAAACGTTATGTGATGGCAGAATAAACTTTGTCTTTTGGAATTCATCACCCCGGACTGAACGCGGTTTACTTACCTTTATACCCCTTAACAGGATGTCTTATTTTTGTGTTTTAGTCCCAAGATTGAAAAGGGCAGCCCTCTTAAAGCCCTGCTGTTTGACTCAACGTTTGATCACTACAGAGGCGTCGTAGCCAGCATCGCCCTGTGTGGAGGTGACGTGTGTAAAGGCAATAAATCGTGTCTGCCCACTCTGGCAAGTGCTATGAAGTCAATGAGGTTGGCATACTGACCCCAGAGGAAGTACCAGCTGAAAAACTAAGTTTTTTTTAATAATCTTATTAGCCTTTCCCTCTGTCTTCACCAATCAGCCCTCTGTATTGATGATCAGATCAAAGATCTAGACAGGGATTGTCTCACGCTGCATCTCCTTCCTGATTGTATCACTGAGAAGACAGAAGCTGCCCCATCCCATTCTCCAAGAAATGCAGAACCCAATGCATCTGCTGTCCGTGATCCGCTTATTGTCAGAGGACATCATTAGGGACTGCATTTTCTCATTGCTTAAGAAATTGTTGGGGGATCCTGCTAATTGCTGAATAATAAAACTGCAGCACCGCTCCATTTAAGGCAGTGTTTCCCAAACTCCAGTCCTCATGGCCCCCAACAGGTCAGGTTTTCAGGATTTCCTCAGTATTACACATGTGATGAAAGTATCATCAAGGAATCAGGAATTCTCTCACCTGTGCAATACTATAGAAATCCTGAAGACATGACCTGTGGGGGGCCGTGGGGACTGGAGTTTGGGAAACACTGATTTTAAAGGGACTGTCAGCACAGAATGACTGTTGAAACCAAGTACAAGCGCTCCATGGATCACGGCGTGGGCCAATCATTTATATACACCTTCCCACCTGCTTGTTTTACCTCTGTCTCCTTCCTTCTCTGGTTCTATGAAGCCAGAGCTGTCAATCAAAGAAGAGGAGGGTGTGGATAGAGGGAAAACAAGCAGGTGGGAAGGTGTATATAAATGATTGGCCCCGAAGCACCGAGAGTTGGGATTTAGTTTGAACAGTCATTCTGTGCTGACAGTCCCTTTAGGTGGACGAGATCCAGATGCAGCTCATTTCACCGCGTAAGGTTGTTTACCCACTATGCGCTCTCCACGGCATCTCCAGACTCTGTCTCGTCTGTCGCATGAGCTCAGTGTGAACCTGCTTTCATCTATGAAGAGCACAGGGCGCCAGTGGCGACTTTGCCAATCCTGGTGTTCTGTGGAAAATGCCAAGTGTCAATCACGGTGTTGGGCTGTGAGCACCACCCCTATCTGTGGACGTTGGGCCCTCATACCACCCTCATGGAGTCTGTTTCAAACCGTTGGTGCAGACACATGCACATTTGTGGCCTGCTGGAGGTCATTTTGAAGGACTCTGGCAGTGCTCCTCCTGTTCCTCCTTGCACAAAGGCGGAGGTAGCGGTCCTGCTGCTGGGTTGTTGCCCTCCTACGGCCCCCTCCACGTCTCCTGGTGTACTGGCCTATCTCCTGGCAGCGCCTCCAGGCTCTGGACACTGCGCTGACAGATGCAGCAAACCTTCTTGCCACAGCTTGCATTGATGTGCCATGTTGGATGAGCTGCACTACCTGAGCAACTTCTGTGGGTTGTAGAGTCCGTCTCATGCTACCACGAGTGTGAAAGCACAACCAACATTCAAAAGTGACCAAAACATCAGCCAGAAAGCATTGGTACTGAGATGTGATCTGTGGTCCCCACCTGCAGAACCACTCCTTTATTGAGGGTGTCTTAATAATTGCCAATAATTTCCATCTATTGTGTATTCCATTTGCACAACAGCATGTGAAATTGATTGTCAATCAGTGTTGCTTCCTAAGTGGACAGTTTGATTTCACAGAAGTTTGATTTACTTGGAGTTATATTCAGTTGTTTAAGTGCTCCCTTTATTTTTTTGAGCAGTTTACTTTTTCCCCCCACTGTATATAGAGAAGATGCACAGCCCAAAAAGGGTGTTCTGTGTACCTATGTTCCCTGGAACTTGTAGGGTCTTATTTGTGGACCTAGGAAGGGAAAATATTAAAAAATCCCCAAATCACCTCCCAAACCAGTGCCCTCTTATACTCATTGCTGTGTATCCCGCCATTATTCTGACATCAACATCAGGCAGGGGTGTCATGTGAGCACTACTTCTTCTGGCTTAGATGAAATATGAATGCTGCAACCAATCAGAAGCTGCAACACTCATGCGTTGCCCCCACCGGTTGTTAACCTCATGTAACCAGTGGGGTATGCAGCGCTGGTCTGGAGATATCAATTTCTTTTAGTTTTCTCACCTCCCTTGGCCCATCAATAGTTGGTGTCTAGTAGTGGATAACCCAATTAAAGGGTTATTTCCCTCTCAGATATATCCACCGAAGAAGCCATAAATGGCTAATAGATGTTGGCTCCACCTCTGTAGCCCCCCCCAGCTATCGAGATAAGGCTGTATCTCTAGTTAATATGAACATAGAAGTGGCTGTGCATGATAGGCTTTCTCCATTCACTTCTATGGAGGTTCAGAATAATACAAAGGGTTGTAGATGTGTTAATAAAGACTACAATGGAAGTCTACTAACAATACACGGGCACTGATTCCCTGTGGGCACCTGAGATCAGCCACTGAAGCTGTAGGGGGCAGTGTTAGCTTATATGTGCACATTTATATGGAGGGTGTTTGTACATATCCCTATGGACCTGTCCCACATCTATGGATTATTTTACATAAATGAACACTGTCCCATTGTGCAGCAAAGGTCTATACAATAAACTGTGTACACCGCTGTCTAATGAGGATAATAGAACTGTACTGGTTATTGTATCATTATGGGATCTAATTGATGGCTGTCGTAGCGCAGTGTTTTAATAATTAATTTACTACATCTTTTTACAGAAAACCACATTGGCAGCACGGCATATACAGTAAAATGTTACATGCATATCACATCAAGTGAAAAATCCCCATGGAAATGCCTCTACTAAAGCACGCTGCTATAAGAAACACTCTGTAAAGTAAGTCCACGCTGCAGCATGAATATAACGGGCCAACTAGAAAACAGGTTTGGCAAAAAAATGTGTCCATCAGATAGATGTCAACTGTATACTTTTATAATATAGATCTGGACAGGGGTATATATAGCATAGACAGGATTGGGTTTATTAAGGATTGCATTCATACGACAACCCTACAAGGGAACCAGTCACGTGAAAGAAAGGCTATTAACCTGCAGATATGCAGTTAATCTGCAGGTTAATGGTCAAATGTATATAGAGGTCTCAAAAAGTCAGAAATCATAAAGGGATCTAATAATAAAATGTAACCTTTATTTATACAATGCTAAAAAGACATAAATATGATCTAGGACATAAACAAAAACTGCACCCAAAACGTGAAAATATATGAAAGAAAAATATTATTTTTAAAACCAATTCAAATAGCTGTATGTGAACCTCTCTGATGACCCTCAAATGCTCCCATGAAGGGAGGAAAAAAGCCCCATGTTTAGGAAGTTGGTGAAATGACGTTGAAGGGAAAGGATCTAGGCTGAGGTCCTGGACCCATGGATGAATGGCATATGGAGTTTGAAGATCGGTTGATCACTGGGCTGGATAAATATGCTACAGTTGTGGAATCTGTCGTCTGGATTTGATGAACTTTCTTAAGGACTGTTGCTACTGGATACCTGTGTCTCTATTGTTTTATCTTGTCGTCTGGAGGAGCGAGGAATGTGAATACAAACTATACTGGTTGGCGATACGAAATCTGTGAGCCAACCAAAAGTGGTGAAATAGTGAGTATCGCCTGGTACAAAGGCAGTTGAACTACCGCCCCAGGAAGGGTATCTTGTGCACTGGGGGCAATGTATTTTGGCCATTTACCTAGAGTTGTAGTAAAACCTTGGATGTAAGAGATAAACTATTGTTGCATCGTTAACTTGTCTAGGTGATTATTGCAACCCACAACCTCAGATCTTCACATACAGGATTAGAAAAACATTATTGTTTTCTTTCAAAAGCAATATCACATCTGTCCATAGATTGTGACTGGCATTGGACTTCAGCTCTACTGAAATAAATGGAGCTGAGCTGCAATACCACACTGAACCTGTAGACAGGTTGTGGTGCTGTTTTTAGACAAAAAACACAAGTTTCTAATCATGGACAACACCTTTGAAGACTTAGGCTGCGTGCTCACCAGGGCTGTGGAGTTGGTAAGCCACAGTTGCGACTCCGACTCCTGGATTTTATCAGGTTCCGACTCCTACTCCGGCTCCGACTCCTTCATAAATGGCCAATTCGTAACAATAAATTTACTGTTGTAAAATATTAACATCGTGCTTATTCAGTTTCTCACCATCATATAAGTAATCAGACCACTTAGAGCAAAAACTATATTTATTAGAATACAATTAGAATATAGCAAATAACTTTTATAAACTTTTCTAAACTCTTGTAAGTAAATATGCAATAAACACTGTTATGCAGTTAATAAGAAGAAATCTATAAATTTGTCCTCAGAAAAAGTATTGCCTCTGTCAGATCCTCCTTCATGGATGCCCTCAAATCTGATCTAATTATTTTGAGAGCAGAGAACAACCTCTCTACACTAACTTGGGTTGGTGGCAAAGCAGTAACCACTCGGGCAACATCTCTGACAATGTCAGGATACAGAGGAATCGCTTGTTTCACTGTTATTTTTGATGAACGGTCAAATTTCTCAATTTCTTTTAGTGCACATGAAAAATTCTGCTGAAATGTACTGGCTGTGTTCTTTGATGGGGATGACTCTTCTTCTATGCGGGAACGCTTTGCACGGTCCTTGTGATCCAAATATTTTTCGAAATTAAATTCTTCATCAGTTGATGATGAGGGTGAAGATGTGGCAGGACGACCAAGCTCTTCTTGTTCCTCCTGACTGTTCTGCAACCCTTTCATCCTTACTGCTATTTCAAACAGAGCTTCTTTTCCTTTAGTTAGCTGTTGATCATCTAGAAGAATCCGATGCATTGGGTCTACATAAACAGCTGCCAAAAGAATGGTATTTTGTAATAGTAGCTCCTCTCTCCGTTTCATTGATGTAGCAATGCCACTTGCAATTAACCCTCCTCTTTGGGACAGGCGAAACATCAGGTTCTTCCACTCCTTTAAGAAAATACCTGGAGTTAAGTCCTCTGCTTGTCATTTTTTAATCACTGTAAATGGGTGCTCTAGCAATTTTTCCAGCTCAGTCACCTGATTCCACTGACTTTCATTTAGCGTCAGTTGAGGGTTAGCCATGTCTCCAAGAAAGGTTTTCAGTTCAACCAAGCGCTGAATCATTAAGTAAGTACTGCCCCATCGTGTGGCTTGATCAATAATTGCCCCTTTTCCAGCACGTCTCTTCAAAATTGAGTCAACTTTAGGGGTTCTGGCAACAGTAGCCAATTTTCTCCCCTTGCCAATCAGTGCAGCAGCATGTCCTTCTTGCAGACTGTCTCTTATAGCCAGCTGTAGCGTACGCACAACACAGCGCATGTGATGAATGAAAGAACGTATTGACACAGTTTCAACAAGATCATCTAAACTATCATGTTGCTGTTCATCTGAAGCAACTTCAGTTTGCTCCTCAGTTACAATACTGTGTTCCTCTATTTCAAACATTTCTGTGTCTGTGGACCCAGAATGTTCTTCTAGCTGCTGGTCACCATCATTACTCTCATTCATTAGCTTAATAGTACTTATCATATTTGAAGCATTGAACTTGCTCTTTTTTAAGTTCATAGTCTTGCAGAACCTTTTCCACCAAGACCTGGAGAAACTCACTGGTGTGATGAGCTTTGGTGTCTTTTACTGCCAATGTCTTGGTAACTATTTCATTTTTGTCACAAACAAATCGGACATTGATGGCAAAATAGTTTACTCTGTGACGTGTGCAGGCATCCATTTTAAGAAGCAGAAAGCGTCCCTTGAGAGTTTTTTTAAGTTCTTCCTTTTGTTTAAAAGCTTCTTCGATTACTAATTTTCTAATACTCTCTCTCTCCAGAGAAACACCAAGCTTGCGGGCCATTTCCCCATTCAGACACATAAAAGCTGGTCGTGAAAATAATGAAATAGGCACACTATCCTTTACAACTAGCTTTATGATCTGTTTTTTTAAATGTATCTACTGTCATTGTCACAGTAACTTTGTCACTGACAAAATATCTTGCAACTGATGGCTGCAAAGTTCTCTGCTCCTTTGTTTGGCTGGAAGAGCTGGGCACTGGTTCATTGGTTTGGATGCAGTCTCTCTCATCCACTGCTTTCAGTACTTCTGGATGAAATCGCTGTAAATGTCTCTTTAGATTAGAAGCTCTGGTAGGAGCATTTTAATCTTTGCCTGAATATGCACTGATCTTGGCTTCACAGCATTTGTTTTCGTCTGGATCATTTGTCATACACTGACAGACATAATGTTTTCTATCTTGAGTGATGGTGAAATGTTCAAATACAGCTGATTTAATGTGACGCTTCTTTGACATTCTCAGGTTTTTAATTCTGCGTTTCACAATCCAAATGACAATTGTTTTTCCTAAAAACAATGGTACAAAATTATTGCCAGGTCGTACAACTGATATAGTGGTCAGTAATACTGTTATTCCTCATGTACTCACAGTTAACTGATGCAAAGTTTGTTGAAAGGATTATACTTCTTACAGTCTTCCTCTTCTGAGTAGCAGCTGTGAGATGCTTGGAAGACGCACACCTAGTAAACATCTAGTCTAGAGGAGGAGCTTTACTACTAAGAATTTGCAACACATTTTCACTTTCAGTTTCATACATTGTAAGTAGGGGGGTTGGGGCAGCATGAGGTTAACCAAGTATAAGATTAGATAAGGGCAGTGGAGAACAGTGACACACAAAAAGTAAGAAATGTCTCTATCTCCAGCAGAACTGCTTATCACTGTTGTTCATAGTTTGATAGAACATATATATTTGAGTAACATTTATAAAATTCATATGAAAGTTCAATTATGAAATATTAATACATTTTTTTAAAGCTGGAGTCGGTACATTTCTACCGACTCCGACTCCAACCAAAACTAACTCTGACTCCACGACTCCGACTCCACAGCCCTGGATGTAACAGCAGAATAGTGAGTGCAGCTATGGAGGTAACTGGTAGATAGGACATGATGTAACAGCAGAATAGTGAGTGCAGCTCTGGAGGTGACTGGAGGATAAGACATGATGTAACAGCAGAATAGTGACTGCAGCTCTGGAGGCAACTGGAGGATAAGACACGATGTAACAACAGAATAGTGAGTGCATCTCTGTAGGTGAATGGAGGATAAGACAGGATGTAACAGTAGATAAGACTGCAGCTCTGGAGGTGACTGGAGGATAAGACACGATGTAACGGCAGAATAGTGACAGCAGCTCTGGAGGTGACTGGAGGATAAGACACGATGTAACAGCAGAATAGGGAGTGCATTTCTGGAGGGAATGGAGGATAAGACAGGATGTAACAGTAGATAAGACTGCAGCTCTGGAGGTGACTGGAGGATAAGACACGATGTAACGGCAGAATAGTGACAGCAGCTCTGGAGGTGACTGGAGGATAAGACACGATGAAACAGCAGAATAGTGAGTGCAGCTCTGGAGGTGACTGGAGGATAAGACATAATGTAACAGTAGAATAGTGATTGCAGCTCTGGAGGTGACAGGAGGATAAGACACAATGTAACAGCAGAATAATGATTGCAGCTCTGGAGGTGACTGGAGGATAAGACCTGATGTAACAGCAGAATAGTGACAGCAGCTCTGGAGGTAACTGGAGTATAAGACACGATGTAACAGCAGAATAGTGAGTGCAGCTCTGGAGGTGACTGGAGGATAAGACACAATGTAACAGCAGAAAAGTGAATGCAGCTCTTGAGGTGACTGGAGGATAAGACATGAAGTAACAGCATAATAGTGAGTGCAGCTCTGGAGGTGACTGGAGGATAAGACACCATGTAACAGCAGAACAGTGATTGCATCTCTGGAGGTGAATGGAGGATAAGACATGATGTAACAACAGAATAGTGACCAGCTCTGGAGGTGACTGGAGGATAGGACATGATGTAACAGCAGAATAGTGAGTGCAGCTCTGGAGGTGACTGGAGGACAAGACACGATGTAACAGGAGAATAGTAACTGCAGCTCATGAGGTGACTGGAGGATAAGACATGATGTAACAGCAGAATAGTGACTGCATCTCTTGAGGTGACTGGAGGATAACACACGATGTAGCAGCAGAATAGTGACTGCAGCTCTGGAGGTGACTGGAGGATAAGACAAGATGTAACAGCAGAATAGTGAGTGCATCTCTGGAGGTGAACGGAGGATAAGACCTGATGTAACAACAGAACAGTGACAGCAGCTCTGGAAGTGACTGGAGGATAAGACCTGATGTAACATCAGAATAGTGACTGCAGCTCTGGAGGTGAGTGGAGGATAAGACATGATGTAACAGCAGAATAGTGAGTGCAGCTCTGGAGATGGCTGGAGGATAGGACATGATGTAACAGCAGAATAGTGACTGCAGCTCTGGAGGTGACAAGGGGATAAGACACGATGTAACAGCAGAATAATGATTGCAGCTCTGGAGGTGACAAGGGGATAAGACACGATCTAACAGCAGAATAATGATTGCAGCTCTGGAGGTGACTGGAGGATAAGACCTGATGTAACAGCAGAATAGTGACAGCAGCTCTGGAGGTTACTGGAGGATAAGACATGATGTAACAGCAGAATAGTGAGTGCAGCTCTGGAAGTGAGTGGAGGATAAGACCTGATGTAACAGCAGAATAGTGACTGCAGCTCTGGAGGTGGCTGGAGGATAAGACACGATGTAACAGCAGAATAGTGAGTGCAGCTCTGGAGGTGGCTGGAGGATAAGACATGATGTAACAGCAGAATAGTGAGTGCAGCTCTGGAGGTGGCTGGAGGATAAGACATGATGTTACAGCAGAACCGTGACTGCAGCTCTGGAGGTGACTGAAGGATAAGACATGAAGTAACAGCAGAATAGTGACTGCAGCTCTGGAGGTGGCTGGAGGATAATAGATGATGTAACAGCAGAATAGTGATTGCAGCTCTGGAGGTGACTGGAGGATAAGACATGATGTAACAGCAGAATAGTGAGTGCAGCTCTGGAGGTGACTGGAGCATAAGACACGATGTAACAGCAGAATAGTGAGTTCAGCTCTGGAGGTGACTGGAGGATAAGACATGATGTAACAGCAGAATAGTGAGTGCAGTTCTTGAGGTGACTGGAGGATAAGACACAATGTAACAGCAGAAAAGTGAGTGCAGCTCTTGAGGTGACTGGAGGATAAGACATGAAGTAGCAGCATACTAGTGAGTGCAGCTCTGGAGGTGACTGGAGGACAAGACACGATGTAACAGCAGAATAGTGACTGCAGCTCTGGAGGTGACTGGAGGATAAGACACCATGTAACAGCAGAACAGTGATTGCATCTCTGGAGGTGACTGGAGGACAAGACACGATGTAACAGCAGAATAGTGACTGCAGCTCATAAGGTGACTGGAGGATAAGACATGATGTAACAGCAGAATAGTGACTGCATCTCTTGAGGTGACTGGAGGATAACACACGATGTAGCAGCAGAATAGTGACTGCAGCTCTGGAGGTGACTGGAGGATAAGACAAGATGTAACAGCAGAATAGTGAGTGCAGCTCTGGAAGTGAGTGGAGGATAAGACCTGATGTAACAGCAGAATAGTGAGTGCATCTCTGGAGGTGAACGGAGGATAAGACCTGATGTAACAACAGAATAGTGACAGCAGCTCTGGAGGTGACTGGAGGATAAGACCTGATGTAACATCAGAATAGTGAGTGCAGCTCTGGAGGTGGCTGGAGGATAAGACATGATTTAAAAGCAGAATAGTGAGTGCAGCTCTGGAGGTGACTGGAGGATAAGACATGATGTAACAGCAGAATAGTGACTGCAGCTCTGGAGGTGACTGGCGGATAAAACATGATGTAACAGCAGAATAGTGACTGCAGCTCTGGAGGTGGCTGGAGGATAAGACACGATGTAACAGCAGAATAGTGACTGCAGCTCTGGAGATGAGTGGAGGATAAGACATGAAGTAACAGCATAATAGTGAGTGCAGCTCTGGAGGTGACTGGAGGACAAGACCCGATGTAACAGGAGAATAGTGAGTGCAGCTCATGAGGTGACTGGAGGATAAGACATGATGTAACAGCAGAATAGTGACTGCAGCTCTGGAGGTGACTGGAGGATAAGACAAGATGTAACAGCAGAATAGTGAGTGCATCTCTGGAGGTGAACGGAGGATAAGACCTAATGTAACATCAGAATAGTGACTGCAGCTCTGGAGGTGAGTGGAGGATAAGACATGATGTAACAGCAGAATAGTGAGTGCAGCTCTGGAGGTGGCTGGAGGATAAGACATGATTTAAAAGCAGAATAGTGAGTGCAGCTCTGGAGTTGACTGGAGGATAAGATACGATGTAACAGCAGAATAGTGAGTGCAGCTCTGGAGGTGACTGGAGGATAAGACATGATGTAACAGTGGAATAGTGATTGCAGCTCTGGAGGTGACAAGGGGATAAGACACGATGTAACAGCAGAATAATGATTGCAGCTCTGGAGGTGACAAGGGGATAAGACACGATCTAACAGCAGAATAATGATTGCAGCTCTGGAGGTGACTGGAGGATAAGACCTGATGTAACAGCAGAATAGTGACTGCAGCTCTGGAGGTGACTGGAAGATAAGACATGATTTAACAGCAGAATGGTGAGTGCAGCTCTGTAGGTGACTGGAGGATAAGACATGATGTAACAGCAGAATGGTGAATTCAGCTCTGGAGGTAACTGGAGGATAAGACACGATGTAACAGTAGAAGAGTGAGTGCATCTCTGGAAGTGAATGGAGGATAAGACCTGATGTAACAGCAGAATAGTGACAGCAGCTCTGGAGGTGACTGGAGGATAAGACATGATGTAACAACAGAATAGTGAGTGCAGCTCTGGAAGTGAGTGGAGGATAAGACCTGATGTAACAGCAGAATAGTGACTGCAGCTCTGGAGGTGGCTGGAGGATAAGACACGATGTAACAGCAGAATAGTGACTGCAGCTCTGGAGGTGACTGAAGGATAAGACATGAAGTAACAGCAGAATAGTGAGTGCAGCTCTGGAGTTGACTGGACCATAAGATACGATGTAACAGCAGAATAGAGAGTGCAGCTCTTGAGGTGATTGGAGGAATATAGATGATGTAACAGCAGAATAGTGACTGCAGCTCTGGAGGTGACAGGAAGATAAGACATGATGTAACAGCAGAATGGTGAATTCAGCTCTGGCGGTAACTGGAGGATAATACACGATGTAACAGTAGAATAGTGAGTGCAGCTCTGGAGGTGACTGGAGGATAAGACATGATGTAACAGCAGAACAGTGATTGCATCTCTGGAGGTGAATGGAGGATAAGACATGATGTAACAGCAGAATAGTGACTGCAGCTCTGGAGATGAGTGGAGGATAAGACATGAAGTAACAGCATAATAGTGAGTGCAGCTCTGGAGGTGACTGGAGGACAAGACACGATGCAACAGGAGAATAGTGACTGCAGCTCATGAGGTGACTGGAGGATAACACACGATGTAGCAGCAGAATAGTGAGTGCATCTCTGGAGGTGAACGGAGGATAAGACCTGATGTAACAACAGAATAGTGACAGCAGCTCTGGAGGTGACTGGAGGATAAGACCTGATGTAACATCAGAATAGTGACTGCAGCTCTGGAGGTGAGTGGAGGATAAGACATGATGCAACAGGAGAATAGTGACTGCAGCTCTGGAGGTGACTGGAGGATAAGACATGATGTAACAGCAGAATAGTGAGTGCAGCTCTGGAGGTGGCTGGAGGATAGGACATGATGTAACAGCAGAATAGTGACTGCAGCTCTGGAGATGAGTGGAGGATAAGACATGAAGTAACAGCATAATAATGAGTGCAGCTCTGGAGGTGACTGGAGGACAAGACCCGATGTAACAGGAGAATAGTGAGTGCAGCTCATGAGGTGACTGGAGGATAAGACATGATGTAACAGCAGAATAGTGACTGCAGCTCTGGAGGTGACTGGAGGATAAGACAAGATGTAACAGCAGAATAGTGACAGCAGCTCTGGAGGTGACTGGAGGATAAGACCTAATGTAACATCAGAATAGTGACTGCAGCTCTGGAGGTGAGTGGAGGATAAGACATGATTTAAAAGCAGAATAGTGAGTGCAGCTCTGGAGGTGGCTGGAGGATAAGACATGATTTAAAAGCAGAATAGTGAGTGCAGCTCTGGAGTTGACTGGAGGATAAGATACGATGTAACAGCAGAATAGTGACTGCAGCTCTGGAGGTGACTGGAGGATAAGACATGATGTAACAGTGGAATAGTGATTGCAGCTCTGGAGGTGACAAGGGGATAAGACACAATGTAACAGCAGAATAGTGAGTGCAGCTCTGGAGGTGACTGGAGCATAAGACACGATGTAACAGCAGAATAGTCAGTGCAGCTCTGGAGGTGACTGGTAGATAGGACATGAGGTAACAGCAGAATAGTGAGTGCAGTTCTTGAGGTGACTGGAGGATAAGACATGAAGTAGCAGCATAATAGTGAGTGCAGCTCTGGAGGTGACTGGAGGACAAGACACGATGTAACAGCAGAATAGTGACTGCAGCTCTGGAAGTGACTGGAGGATAAGACACCATGTAACAGCAGAACAGTGATTGCATCTCTGGAGGTGAATGGAGGATAAGAAACGATTTAACAACAGAATAGTGACAGCAGCTCTGGAGGTGACTGGAGGATAAGACATGATGTAACAGCAGAATAGTGACTGCAGCTCTGGAGATGAGTGGAGGATAAGACATGAAGTAACAGCATAATAGTGAGTGCAGCTCTGGAGGTGACTGGAGGACAAGACACGATGTAACAGCAGAATAGTGACTGCAGCTCATGAGGTGACTGGAGGATAAGACCTGATGTAACATCAGAATAGTGACTGCAGCTCTGGAGGTGAGTGGAGGATAAGACCTGATGTAACAGCAGAATAGTGACTGCAGCTCATGAGGTGGCTGGAGGATAAGACACGATGTAACCGCAGAATAGTGACTGCAGCTCTGGAGGTGACTGGAGGATAAGACATAATTTAACGGCAGAATAGTGACTGCAGCTCTGGAGGAGACTGGAGGATAAGATACGATGTAACAGCAGAATGGTGAATTCGGCTCTGGAGGTAACTGGAGGATAAGACACGATGTAACAGTAGAATAGTGAGTGCATCTCTGGAGGTGAATGGAGGATAAGACCTGATGTAACAGCAGAATAGTGACAGCAGCTCTGGAGGTGACTGGAGGATAAGACATGATGTAACAGCAGAATAGTGAGTGCAGCTCTGGAGGTGAGTGGAGGATAAGACCTGATATAACAGCAGAATAGAGAGTGCAGCTCTTGAGGTGATTGGAGGAATAAAGATGATGTAACAGCAGAATAGTGACTGCAGCTCTGGAGGTGACTGGAGGATAAGACAGGATGTAACAGTAGAATAGTGATTGCAGCTCTGGAGGTGACAGGAGGATAAGTCACGATGTAACAGCAGAATAATGATTGCAGCTCTGGAGGTGACTGGAGGATAAGACCTGATGTAACAGCAGAATAGTGACTGCAGCTCTGGAGGTGACAGGAAGATAAGACACGATGTAACAGCAGAATGGTGAATTCAGCTCTGGAGGACAATACACGATGTAACAGTAGAATAGTGACTGTAGCTCTGGAGGTGGCTGGAGGATAATAGATGATGTAACAGCAGAATAGTGACTGCAGCTCTGGAGGTGACTGGAGGATAAGACATGATGTAACAGCAGAATAGTGAGTGCAGCTCTGGAGGTGACTGGAGGATAAGACATGATATAACAGCAGAATAGTGACAGCAGCTCTGGAGGTAACTGGAGTATAAGACACGATGTAACAGCAGAATAGTGAGTGCAGCTCTGGAGGTGACTGGAGGATAAGACACGATGTAACAGCAGAATAGTCAGTGCAGCTCTGGAGGTGACTGGTAGATAGGACATGAGGTAACAGCAGAATAGTGAGTGCAGCTCTGGAGGTGACTGGAGGATAAGACATGATGTAACAGCAGAATAGTGAGTGCAGATCTGGAGGTGAGTGGAGGATAAGACCTGATGTAACAGCAGAATAGTGACTGCAGCTCTTGAGGTGACTGGAGGATAAGACATGAAGTAACAGCATAATAGTGAGTGCAGCTCTGGAGGTGACTGGAGGACAAGACACGATGTAACAGCAGAATAGTGACAGCAGCTCTGGAGGTAACTGGAGTATAAGACACGATGTAAGAGCAGAATAGTGACTGCAGCTCTGGAGGTGACTGGAGGATAAGACATGATGTAACAGCAGAATAGTGACTGCAGCTCTTGAGTTGACTGGAGGATAAGACACGATGTAACAGCAGAATAGTGACTGCAGCTCTGGAGGTGACTGGAGGATAAGACAAGATGTAACAGCAGAATAGTGAGTGCATCTCTGGAGGTGAACGGAGGATAAGACCTGATGTAACAACAGAATAGTGACAGCAGCTCTGGAGGTGACTGGAGGATAAGACCTGATGTAACATCAGAATAGTGACTGCAGCTCTGGAGGTGAGTGGAGGATAAGACCTGATGTAACAGCAGAATAGTGACTGCAGCTCTGGAGGTGGCTGGAGGATAACACACGATGTAACAGCAGAATAGTGACTGCACCTCTGGAGGTGACTGGAGGATAAGACACGATGTAACGGCAGAATAGTGACTGCAGCTCTGGAGGAGACTGGAGGATAAGACATGATGTAACAGCAGAATAGTGAGTGCAGCTCTGGAGGTGGCTGGAGGATAAGACATGATTTAACAGCAGAATAGTGAGTGCAGCTCTGGAGTTGACTGGAGGATAAGATACGATGTAACAGCAGAATAGTGAGTGCAGCTCTGGAGGTGGCTGGAGGATAAGACATGATTTAACAGCAGAATAGTGAGTGCAGCTCTGTAGGTGACTGGAGGATAAGACATGATGTAACAGCAGAATGGTGAGTGCAGCTCTGGAGGTAACTGGAGGATAAGACACGATTTAACAGTAGAATATTGAGTGCATCTCTGGAGGTGAATGGAGGATAAGACCTGTTGTAGCAGCAGAATAGTGACTGCAGCTCTGGAGGTGACTGGAGGACAAGACATGATGTAGCAGCAGAATAGTGACTGCAGCTCTGGAGGAGACTGGAGGATAGGACACGATGTAACAGCAGAATAGTGAGTGCAGCTCTGTAGGTGACTGGAGGATAAGACATGATGTAACAGCAGAATAGTGACTGCAGCTCTGTAGGTGACTGGAGGACAAGACACGATCTAACAGCAGAATAGTGACTGCAGCTCTTGAGTTGACTGGAGGATAAGACACGATGTAACAGCAGAATAGTGACTGCAGCTCTGGAGGTGACTGGAGGATAAGACAAGATGTAACAGCAGAATAGTGAGTGCATCTCTGGAGGTGAACGGAGGATAAGACCTGATGTAACAACAGAATAGTGACAGCAGCTCTGGAGGTGACTGGAGGATAAGACCTGATGTAACATCAGAATAGTGACTGCAGCTCTGGAGGTGAGTGGAGGATAAGACCTGATGTAACAGCAGAATATTGACTACAGCTCTGGAGGTGGCTGGAGGATAAGACACGATGTAACAGCAGAATAGTGACTGCAGCTCTGGAGGTGACTGGAGGATAAGACATGATGTAACAGCAGAATAGTGACTGCAGCTCTGAAAGTGGCTGGAGGATAAGACATGATTTAACAGCAGAATAGTGAGTGCAGCTCTGGAGTTGACTGGAGGATAAGATACGATGTAACAGCAGAATAGTGAGTGCAGCTCTGGAGGTGACTGGAGGATAAGACATGATGTAACAGTGGAATAGTGATTGCAGCTCTGGAGGTGACAGGAGGATAAGACACAATGTAACAGCAGAATAATGATTGCAGCTCTGGAGGTGGCTGGAGGATAAGACACCATGTAACAGCAGAATAGTGACTGCAGCTCTGGAGGTGAGTGGAGGATAAGACCTGATGTGACAGCAGAATAGTGACTGCAGCTCTGGAGGTGGCTGGAGGATGAGACACCATGTAACAGCAGAATAGTGACTGCAGCTCTGGAGGTGGCTGGAGGATAAGACATGAAGTAACAGCATAATAGTGAGTGCAGCTCTGGAGGTGACTGGAGGACAAGACACGATGTAACAGCAGAATAGTGACTGCAGCTCATGAGGTGACTGGAGGATAAGACATGATGTAACAGCAGAATAGTGACAGCAGCTCTGGAGGTGAATGGAGGATAAGACATGATGTAACAGCAGAATAGTGAGTGCAGCTCTGGAGGTGAGTGGAGGATAAGACCTGATCTAACAGCAGAACAGTGACTGCAGCTCTGGAGGTGGCTGGAGGATAAGACACGATGTAACAGCAAAATAGTGACTGCAGCTCTGGAGGTGACTGGAGGATAAGACACGATGTAACAGCAGAATAGTGACTGCAGCTCTGGACATGACTGGAGGATAAGACATGATGTAACAGCAGAATAGTGAGTGCAGCTCTGGAGGTGGCTGGAGGATAAGACATGATGTAACAGCAGAACAGTGACTGCAGCTCTGGAGGTGACTGAAGGATAACACATGAAATAACAGCAGAATAGTGAGTGCAGCTCTGGAGTTGACTGGACAATAAGATATGATGTAACAGCAGAATAGAGAGTGCAGCTCTGGAGGTGACTGGAGGATAAGACAGGATGTAACAGTAGAATAGTGATTGCAGCTCTGGAGGTGACAGGAGGATAAGACACGATGTAACAGCAGAATAGTGACTGCAGCTCTGGAGGTGACAGGAAGATAAGACACAATGTAACAGCAGAATGGTGAATTCAGCTCTGGAGGATAATACACGATGTAACAGTAGAATAGTGACTGTAGCTCTGGAGGTGGCTGGAGGATAATAGATGATGTAACAGCAGAATAGTGACTGCAGCTCTGGAGGTGACTGGAGGATAAGACATGATGTAACAGCAGAATAGTGAGTGCAGCTCTGGGGGTGACTGGAGGATAAGACATGATGTAACAGCAGAATAGTGACAACAGCTCTGGAGGTGACTGGAGGATAAGACATGAAGTAACAGCATAATAGTGAGTGCAGCTCTTGCGGTGACTGGAGGACAAGACATGATGTAACAGCAGAATAGTGACTGCAGCTCTGGAGGTGACTGGAGGATAAGACACCATGTAACAGCAGAACAGTGATTGCATCTCTGGAGGTGAATGGAGCATAAGAAACGATGTAACAACAGAATAGTGAGTGCAGTTCTTGAGGTGACTGGAGGATAAGACATGAAGTAACAGCATAATAGTGAGTGCAGCTCTGGAGGTGACTGGAGGACAAGACACGATGTAACAGCAGAATAGTGACTGCAGCTCTGGAGGTGACTGGAGGATAAGACACCATGTAACAGCAGAACAGTGATTGCATCTCTGGAGGTGACTGGAGGATAAGACATGAAGTAACAGCATAATAGTGAGTGCAGCTCATGAGGTGACTGGAGGATAAGACATGATGTAACAGCAGAATAGTGACTGCAGCTCTTGAGGTGACTGGAGAATAAGACACGATGTAACAGCAGAATAATGATTGCAGCTCTGGAGGTGGCTGGAGGATAAGACACCATGTAACAGAGAATAATGATTGCAGCTCTGGAGGTGGCTGGAGGATAAGACACCATGTAACAGCAGAATAGTGACTGCAGCTCTGGAGGTGACTGGAGGATAAGACACGATGTAATGGCAGAATAGTGACTGCAGCTCTGGAGGTGACTGGAGGATATGACATGATGTAATAGCAGAATAGTGACTGCAGCTCTGGAGGTGAGTGGAGGATAAGACACGATGTAACAGCAGAATAGTGACTGCAGCTCTGGAGGTGGCTGGAGGATAAGACACCATGTAACAGCAGAATAGTGAGTGCAGCTCTTGAGGTGACTGGAGGATAAGACATGAAGTAACAGCATAATAGTGAGTGCAGCTCTGGAGGTGACTGGAGGACAAGACACGATGTAACAGCAGAATAGTGACTGCAGCTCTGGAGGTGACTGGAGGATAAGACACCATGTAACAGCAGAACAGTGATTGCATCTCTGGAGGTGAATGAAGGATAAGAAACGATGTAACAACAGAATAGTGACAGCAGCTCTGGAGGTGACTGGAGGATAAGACATGATGTAACAGCAGAATAGTGACTGCAGCTCTGGAGGTGACTGGAGGATAGGACACAATGTAACAGCAGAATAGTGACTGCAGCTCTGGAGATGAGTGGAGGATAAGACATGAAGTAACAGCATAATAGTGAGTGCAGCTCTGGAAGTGGCTGGAGGATAAGACACCATGTAACAGAGAATAGTGAGTGCATCTCTGGAGGTGAATGGAGGATAAGACCTGATGTAACAGCAGAATAGTGACAGCAGCTCTGGAGGTGACTGGAGGATAAGACATGATGTCACAGCAGAATAGTGACTGCAGCTCTGGAGGTGAGTGGAGGATAAGACCTGATGTGACAGCAGAATAGTGACTGCAGCTCTGGAGGTGGCTGGAGGATAAGACACCATGTAACAGCAGAATAGTGAGTGCAGCTCTGGAGGTGGCTGGAGGATAAGACATGATGTAACAGCAGAATAGTGAGTGCAGCTCTGGAGGTGAGTGGAGGATAAGACACCATGTAACAGCAGAATAGTGACTGCAGCTCTGGAGGTGGCTGGAGGATAAGACATGATGTAACAGCAGAATAGTGACTGCAGCTCTGGAGGTGGCTGGAGGATAAGACACCATGTAACAGCAGAATAGTGACTGCAGCTCTGGAGGTGACTGAAGGATAGGACACGATGTAACAGCAGAATAGTGACTGCAGCTCTGGAGATGAGTGGAGGATAAGACATGAAGTAACAGCATAATAGTGAGTGCAGCTCTGGAGGTGACTGGAGGATAAGACATGATGTAACAGCAGAATGGTGAATTCAGCTCTGGAGGTAACTGGAGGATAAGACACGATTTAACAGTAGAATATTGAGTGCATCTCATGAGGTGAACGGAGGATAAGACCTGATGTAACAACAGAATAGTGACAGCAGCTCTGGAGGTGACTGGAGGATAAGACCTGATGTAACATCAGAATAGTGACTGCAGCTCTGGAGGTGAGTGGAGGATAAGACCTGATGTAACAGCAGAATATTGACTGCAGCTCTGGAGGTGGCTGGAGGATAAGACACGATGTAACAGCAGAATAGTGACTGCAGCTCTGGAGGTGACTGGAGGATAAGACACGATGTAACGGCAGAATAGTGACTGCAGCTCTGGAGGAGACTGGAGGATAAGACATGATGTAACAGCAGAATAGTGACTGCAGCTCTGAAGGTGGCTGGAGGATAAGACATGATTTAACAGCAGAATAGTGAGTGCAGCTCTGGAGTTGACTGGAGGATAAGATACGATGTAACAGCAGAATAGTGAGTGCAGCTCTGGAGGTGACTGGAGGATAAGACACGATGTAACAGCAGAATAATGATTGCAGCTCTGGAGGTGGCTGGAGGATAAGACACCATGTAACAGAGAATAGTGAGTGCATCTCTGGAGGTGACTGGAGGATAAGACATGATGTAACAGCAGAATAGTGAATTCAGCTCTGGAGGTAACTGGAGGATAAGACACGATTTAACAGTAGAATATTGAGTGCATCTCATGAGGTGACTGGAGGATAAGACATGATGTAACAGCAGAATAGTGACTGCAGCTCTGGAGGTGAGTGGAGGATAAGACCTGATGTAACAGCAGAATAGTGACAGCAGCTCTAGAGGTGACTGGAGGATAAGACATGATGTAACAGCAGAATAGTGACTGCAGCTCTGGAGGTGAGTGGAGGATAAGACCTGATGTGACAGCATAATAGTGAGTGCAGCTCTGGAGGTGACTGGAGGATAAGACACGATTTAACAGTAGAATATTGAGTGCATCTCTGGAGGTGAATGGAGGATAAGACCTGATGTAGCAGCAGAATAGTGACTGCAGCTCTGGAGGTGACTGGAGGATAAGACATGATGTAGCAGCAGAATATTGACTGCAGCTCTGGAGGTGAGTGGAGGATAAGGCCTGATGTAACAGCAGAATAGTGACTGCAGCTCTGGAGGTGGCTGGAGGATAAGACAACATGTAACAGCAGAATAGTGACTGCAGCTCTGGAGGTGAACGGAGGATAAGACCTGATGTAACAACAGAATAGTGACAGCAGCTCTGGAGGTGACTGGAGGATAAGACCTGATGTAACAGCAGAATATTGACTGCAGCTCTGGAGGAGCTGGAGGATAAGACACGATGTAACAGCAGAATAGTGACTGCAGCTCTGGAGGTGACTGGAGGATAAGACACGATGTAACGGCAGAATAGTGACTGCAGCTCTGGAGGAGACTGGAGGATAAGACATGATGTAACAGCAGAATAGTGACTGCAGCTCTGAAGGTGGCTGGAGGATAAGACATGATTTAACAGCAGAATAGTGAGTGCAGCTCTGGAGTTGACTGGAGGATAAGATACGATGTAACAGCAAATAGTGAGTGCAGCTCTGGAGTTGACTGGAGGATAAGATACGATGTAACAGCAGAATAGTGATTGCAGCTCTGGAGGAGACTGGAGGATAAGACATGATGTAACAGCAGAATAGTGAGTGCAGTTCTTGAGGTGACTGGAGGATAAGACACAATGCAACAGCAGAAAAGTGAGTGCAGCTCTTGAGGTGACTGGAGGATAAGACATGAAGTAACAGCATAATAGTGAGTGCAGCTCTGGAGGTGACTGGAGGACAAGACACGATGTAACAGCAGAATAGTGACTGCAGCTCTGGAGGTGACTGGAGGATAAGACACCATGTAACAGCAGAACAGTGATTGCATCTCTGGAGGTGACTGGAGGATAAGACATGAAGTAACAGGATAATAGTGAGTGCAGCTCATGAGGTGACTGGAGGATAAGACATGATGTAACAGCAGAATAGTGACTGCAGCTCTTGAGGTGACTGGAGGATAAGACACGATGTAACAGCAGAATAATGATTGCAGCTCTGGAGGTGGCTGGAGGATAAGACACCATGTAACAGAGAATAGTGAGTGCATCTCTGGAGGTGAATGGAGGATAAGACCTGATGTAACAGCAGAATAGTGACTGCAGCTCTGGAGGTGAGTGGAGGATAAGACCTGATGTGACAGCAGAATAGTGACTGCAGCTCTGGAGGTGGCTGGAGGATA
Organism: Phyllobates terribilis; assembly: GCF_046119375.1. Classification (NCBI taxonomy): domain Eukaryota; kingdom Metazoa; phylum Chordata; class Amphibia; order Anura; family Dendrobatidae; genus Phyllobates; species Phyllobates terribilis. Next base: position 2,519,448 of record NW_027362963.1, read on the forward strand.
AGACACCATGTAACAGCAGAATAGTGACTGCAGCTCTGGAGGTGACTGGAGGATAAGACACGATGTAATGGCAGAATAGTGACTGCAGCTCTGGAGGTGACTGGAGGATAAGACATGATGTAATAGCAGAATAGTGAGTGCAGCTCTGGAGGTGAGTGGAGGATAAGACACCATGTAACAGCAGAATAGTGACTGCAGCTCTGGAGGTGGCTGGAGGATAAGACACAATGTAACAGCAGAATAGTGAGTGCAGCTCTGGAGGTGACTGGAGGATAAGACACGATGTAACAGCAGAATAGTGACTGCAGCTCTGGAGATGAGTGGAGGATAAGACATGATGTAACAGCAGAATAGTGACTGCAGCTCTGGAGGTGACTGGAGGATAGGACACGATGTAACAGCAGAATAGTGAGTGCAGCTCTGGAGGTGACTGGAGGATAAGACACAATGCAACAGCAGAAAAGTGAGTGCAGCTCTTGAGGTGACTGGAGGATAAGACATGAAGTAACAGCATAATAGTGAGTGCAGCTCTGGAGGTGACTGGAGGATAAGACACCATGTAACAGCAGAACAGTGATTGCATCTCTGGAGGTGAATGAAGGATAAGAAACGATGTAACAGCAGAATAGTGACTGCAGCTCTTGAGGAGACTGGAGGATAAGACACGATGTAACAGCAGAATAATGATTGCAGCTCTGGAGGTGGCTGGAGGATAAGACACCATGTAACAGAGAATAGTGAGTGCATCTCTGGAGGTGAATGGAGGATAAGACCTGATGTAACAGCAGAATAATAACAGCAGCTCTGGAGGTGACTGGAGGATAAGACATGATGTCACAGCAGAATAGTGACTGCAGCTCTGGAGGTGAGTGGAGGATAAGACCTGATGTGACAGCAGAATAGTGACTGCAGCTCTGGAGGTGGCTGGAGGATAAGACACCATGTAACAGCAGAATAGTGACTGCAGCTCTGGAGGTCACTGGAGGATAAGACACGATGTAATGGCAGAATAGTGACTGCAGCTCTGGAGGTGACTGGAGGATAAGACATGATGTAATAGCAGAATAGTGAGTGCAGCTCTGGAGGTGGCTGGAGGATAAGACATGATGTAACAGCAGAATAGTGAGTGCAGCTCTGGAGGTGAGTGGAGGATAGGACACCATGTAACAGCAGAATAGTGACTGCAGCTCTGGAGGTGGCTGGAGGATAAGACATGATGTAACAGCAGAATAGTGACTGCAGCTCTGGAGGTGGCTGGAGGATAAGACACCATGTAACAGCAGAATAGTGACTGCAGCTCTGGAGGTGACTGAAGGATAAGACACGATGTAACAGCAGAATAGTGAGTGCAGCTCTGGAGGTGACTGGAGGATAAGACATGATGTAACAGCAGAATAGTGAGTGCATCTCATGAGGTGAACGGAGGATAAGACCTGATGTAACAACAGAATAGTGACAGCAGCTCTGGAGGTGACTGGAGGATAAGACCTGATGTAACATCAGAATAGTGACTGCAGCTCTGGAGGTGAGTGGAGGATAAGACCTGATGTAACAGCAGAATATTGACTGCAGCTCTGGAGGTGGCTGGAGGATAAGACACGATGTAACAGCAGAATAGTGACTGCAGCTCTGGAGGTGACTGGAGGATAAGACACGATGTAACGGCAGAATAGTGACTGCAGCTCTGGAGGAGACTGGAGGATAAGACATGATGTAACAGCAGAATAGTGACTGCAGCTCTGAAGGTGGCTGGAGGATTAGACATGATTTAACAGCAGAATAGTGACTGCAGCTCTGGAGGTGAGTGGAGGATAAGACCTGATGTAACAGCAGAATAGTGACAGCAGCTCTAGAGGTGAGTGGAGGATAAGACCTGATGTGACAGCATAATAGTGAGTGCAGCTCTGGAGGTGACTGGAGGATAAGACATGATGTAACAGCAGAATGGTGAATTCAGCTCTGGAGGTAACTGGAGGATAAGACACGATTTAACAGTAGAATATTGAGTGCATCTCTGGAGGTGAATGGAGGATAAGACCTGATGTAGCAGCAGAATAGTGACTGCAGCTCTGGAGGTGACTGGAGGATAAGACATGATGTAGCAGCAGAATATTGACTGCAGCTCTGGAGGTGAGTGGAGGATAAGGCCTGATGTAACAGCAGAATAGTGACTGCAGCTCTTGAGTTGACTGGAGGATAAGACAAGATTTAACAGCAGAATAGTGACTGCAGCTCTGGAGGTGGCTGGAGGATAAGACACCATGTAACAGAGAATAGTGAGTGCATCTCTAGAGGTGACTGGAGGATAAGACATGATGTAACAGCAGAATAGTGACTGCAGCTCTGGAGGTGAGTGGAGGATAAGACCTGATGTGACAGAAGAATAGTGACTGCAGCTCTGGAGGTGGCTGGAGGATAAGACCTGATGTAACAGCAGAATAGTGACAGCAGCTCTGGAGGTGACTGGAGGATAAGACACGATGTAATGGCAGAATAGTGACTGCAGCTCTGGAGGTGACTGGAGGATAAGACATGATGTAATAGCAGAATAGTGAGTGCAGCTCTGGAGGTGGCTGGAGGATAAGACATGATGTAACAGCAGAATAGTGAGTGCAGCTCTGGAGGTGAGTGGAGGATAAGACCTGATGTAACAGCAGAATAGTGACTGCAGCTCTGGAGGTGGCTGGAGGATAAGACACCATGTAACAGCAGAATAGTGACTGCAGCTCTGGAGGTGACTGAAGGATAGGACACGATGTAACAGCAGAATAGTGAGTGCAGCTCTGGAGGTGACTGGAGGATAAGACATGATGTAACAGCAGAATAGTGACTGCAGCTCTGGAGATGAGTGGAGGATAAGACGAAGTAACAGCATAATAGTGAGTGCAGCTCTGGAGGTGACTGGAGGACAAGACACGATGTAACAGCAGAATAGTGACTGCAGCTCATGAGGTGACTGGAGGATAAGACATGATGTAACAGCAGAATAGTGACTGCAGCTCTGGAGGTGACTGGAAGATAAGACATGATTTAACAGCAGAATGGTGAATTCAGCTCTGGAGGTAACTGGAGGATAAGACACGATGTAACAGTAGAATAGTGAGTGCATCTCTGGAGGTGAATGGAGGATAAGACCTGATGTAACAGCAGAATAGTGACTGCAGCTCTGGACATGACTGGAGGATAAGACATGATGTAACAGCAGAATAGTGAGTGCAGCTCTGGAGTTGGCTGGAGGATAAGACATGATGTAACAGCAGAACAGTGACTGCAGCTCTGGAGGTGACTGAAGGATAAGACATGAAAACAGCTGAATAGTGAGTGAAGCTCTGGAGTTGACTGGACAATAAGATATGATGTAACAGCAGAATAGAGAGTGCAGCTCTGGAGGTGAGTGGAGGATAAGACACCATGTAACAGCAGAATAGTGAGTGCATCTCTGGAGGTGAATGGAGGATAAGACCTGATGTAACAGCAGAATAGTGACAGCAGCTCTGGAGGTGACTGGAGGATAAGACATGATGTAACAGCAGAATAGTGAGTGCAGCTCTGGAGGTGAGTGGAGGATAAGACCTGATGTAACAGCAGAATAGTGACTGCAGCTCTGGAGGAGACTGGAGGATAAGACATGAAATAACAGCAGAATAGCGAGTGCAGCTCTGGAGTTGACTGGACAATAAGATATGATGTAACAGCAGAATAGAGAGTGCAGCTCTGGAGGTGAGTGGAGGATAAGACACCATGTAACAGCAGAATAGTGAGTGCATCTCTGGAGGTGAATGGAGGATAAGACCTGATGTAACAGCAGAATAGTGACAGCAGCTCTGGAGGTGACTGGAGGATAAGACATGATGTAACAGCAGAATAGTGAGTGCAGCTCTGGAGGTGAGTGGAGGATAAGACCTGATGTAACAGCAGAATAGTGACTGCAGCTCTGGAGGAGACTGGAGGATAAGACATGAAATAACAGCAGAATAGCGAGTGCAGCTCTGGAGTTGACTGGACAATAAGATACGATGTAACAGCAGAATAGAGAGTGCAGCTTTTGAGGTGATTGGAGGAATATAGATGATGTAACAGCAGAATAGTGACTGCAGCTCTGGAGGTGACTGGAGGATAAGACAGGATGTAACAGTAGAATAGTGATTGCAGCTCTGGAGGTGACAGGAGGATAAGACACGATGTAACAGCAGAATAGTGACTGCAGCTCTGGAGGTGACAGGAAGATAAGACACAATGTAACAGCAGAATGGTGAATTCAGCTCTGGAGGATAATACACGATGTAACAGTAGAATAGTGACTGTAGCTCTGGAGGTGGCTGGAGGATAATAGATGATGTAACAGCAGAATAGTGACTGCAGCTCTGGAGGTGACTGGAGGATAAGACATGATGTAACAGCAGAATAGTGACAGCAGCTCTGGAGGTAACTGGAGTATAAGACACAATGTAACAGCAGAATAGTGAGTGCAGCTCTGGAGGTGACTGGAGGATAAGACATGATGTAACAGCAGAATAGTGAGTGCATCTCTGGAGGTGACTGGAGGATAAGACCTGATGTAACAGCAGAATAGTCAGTGCAGCTCTGGAGGTGACTGGAGGACAAGACACGATGTAACAGCAGTATAGTGACTGCAGCTCTGGAGGTGACTGGAGGATAAGACACCATGTAACAGCAGAACAGTGATTGCATCTCTGGAGGTGACTGGAAGATAGGACATGATGTAACAGCAGAATAGTGACTGCAGCTCTGGAGATGAGTGGAGGATAAGACATGAAGTAACAGCAGAATAGTGAGTGCAGCTCTGCAGGTGACTGGAGGATAAGACACGATGTAATGGCAGAATAGTGACTGCAGCTCATGAGGTGACTGGAGGATAAGACAAGATGTAACAGCAGAATAGTGAGTGCATCTCTGGAGGTGAACGGAGGATAAGACCTGATGTATCAACAGAATAGTGACTGCAGCTCTGGAGGTGGCTGGAGGATAAGACACGATGTAACAGCAGAATAGTGACTGCAGCTCTGGAGGTGACTGGAGGATAAGACACGATGTAACGGCAGAATAGTGACTGCAGCTCTGGAGGAGACTGGAGGATAAGACATGATGTAACAGCAGAATAGTGAGTGCAGCTCTGGAGGTGGCTGGAGGATAAGACATGATTTAACAGCAGAATAATGAGTGCAGCTCTGGAGTTGACTGGAGGATAAGATACGATGTAACAGCAGAATAGTGAGTGCAGCTCTGGAGGTGACTGGAGGATAAGACATGAAGTAACAGCATAATAGTGAGTGCAGCTCTGGAGGTGACTGGAGGACAAGACACGATGTAACAGCAGAATAGTGACTGCAGCTCATGAGGTGACTGGAGGATAAGACATGATGTAACAGCAGAATAGTGACTGCAGCTCTGGAGGTGACTGGAAGATAAGACATGATTTAACAGCAGAATGGTGAATTCAGCTCTGGAGGTAACTGGAGGATAAGACACGATGTAACAGTAGAATAGTGAGTGCATCTCTGGAGGTGAATGGAGGATAAGACCTGATGTAACAGCAGAATAGTCAGTGCAGCTCTGGAGGTGACTGGAGGATAAGACACCATGTAACAGCAGAACAGTGATTGCATCTCTGGAGGTGACTGGAAGATAGGACATGATGTAACAGCAGAATAGTGACTGCAGCTCTGGAGATGAGTGGAGGATAAGACATGAAGTAACAGCAGAATAGTGAGTGCAGCTCTGCAGGTGACTGGAGGACAAGACACGATGTAACAGCAGAATAGTGACTGCAGCTCTGGAGGTGACTGGAGGATAAGACACGATGTAATGGCAGAATAGTGACTGCAGCTCATGAGGTGACTGGAGGATAAGACAAGATGTAACAGCAGAATAGTGAGTGCATCTCTGGAGGTGAACGGAGGATAAGACCTGATGTATCAACAGAATAGTGACAGCAGCTCTGGAGGTGACTGGAGGATAAGACCTGATGTATCAACAGAATAGTGACTGCAGCTCTGGAGGTGGCTGGAGGATAAGACACGATGTAACAGCAGAATAGTGACTGCAGCTCTGGAGGTGACTGGAGGATAAGACACGATGTAACGGCAGAATAGTGACTGCAGCTCTGGAGGAGACTGGAGGATAAGATACAATGTAACAGCAGAATAGTGAGTGCAGCTCTGGAGGTGACTGGAGGATAAAACATGATGTAACAGTGGAATAGTGATTGCAGCTCTGGAGGTGACAGGAGGATAAGACACGATGTAACAGCAGAATAGTGACTGCAGCTCTGGAGGTGACTGGAGGATAAAACATGATGTAACAGTGGAATAGTGATTGCAGCTCTGGAGGTGACTGGAGGATAGGACACGATGTAACAGCAGAATAGTGAGTGCAGCTCTGGAGGTGACTGGAGGATAAGACATGATGTAACAGCAGAATAGCGACTGCAGCTCTGGAGATGAGTGGAGGATAAGACATGAAGTAACAGCATAATAGTGAGTGCAGCTCTGGAGGTGACTGGAGGACAAGACACGATGTAACAGCAGAATAGTGACTGCAGCTCATGAGGTGACTGGAGGATAAGACATGATTTAACAGCAGAATGGTGAATTCAGCTCTGGAGGTAACTGGAGGATAAGACACGATGTAACAGTAGAATAGTGAGTGCATCTCTGGAGGTGAATGGAGGATAAGACCTGATGTAACAGCAGAATAGTGACTGCAGCTCTGGACATGACTGGAGGATAAGACATGATGTAACAGCAGAATAGTGAGTGCAGCTCTGGAGGTGGCTGGAGGATAAGACATGATGTAACAGCAGAACAGTGACTGCAGCTCTGGAGGTGACTGAAGGATAAGACATGAAAACAGCAGAATAGTGAGTGCAGCTCTGGAGTTGACTGGACAATAAGATATGATGTAACAGCAGAATAGAGAGTGCAGCTCTGGAGGTGACTGGAGGATAAGACAGGATGTAACAGTAGAATAGTGAGTGCATCTCTGGAGGTGAATGGAGGATAAGACCTGATGTAACAGCAGAATAGTGACAGCAGCTCTGGAGGAGACTGGAGGATAAGACATGATGTAACAGCAGAATAGTGAGTGCAGTTCTTGAGGTGACTGGAGGATAAGACACAATGCAACAGCAGAATAGTGACTGCAGCTCATGAGGTGACTGGAGGATAAGACATGAAATAACAGCAGAATAGTGAGTGCAGCTCTGGAGTTGACTGGACAATAAGATACGATGTAACAGCAGAATAGAGAGTGCAGCTTTTGAGGTGATTGGAGGAATATAGATGATGTAACAGCAGAATAGTGACTGCAGCTCTGGAGGTGACTGGAGGATAAGACAGGATGTAACAGTAGAATAGTGATTGCAGCTCTGGAGGTGACAGGAGGATAAGACACGATGTAACAGCAGAATAGTGACTGCAGCTCTGGAGGTGACAGGAAGATAAGACACAATGTAACAGCAGAATGGTGAATTCAGCTCTGGAGGATAATACACGATGTAACAGTAGAATAGTGACTGTAGCTCTGGAGGTGGCTGGAGGATAATAGATGATGTAACAGCAGAATAGTGACTGCAGCTCTGGAGGTGACTGGAGGATAAGACATGATGTAACAGCAGAATAGTGACAGCAGCTCTGGAGGTAACTGGAGTATAAGACACAATGTAACAGCAGAATAGTGAGTGCAGCTCTGGAGGTGACTGGAGGACAAGACACGATGTAACAGCAGAATAGTCAGTGCAGCTCTGGAGGTGACTAGAGGATAAGACATGAGGTAACAGCAGAATAGTGAGTGCAGCTCTGGAGGTGACTGGAGGATAAGACATGATGTAACAGCAGAATAGTGAGTGCAGTTCTTGAGGTGACTGGAGGATAAGACACAATGCAACAGCAGAAAAGTGAGTGCAGCTCTTGAGGTGACTGGAGGATAAGACATGAAGTAACAGCATAATAGTGAGTGCAGCTCTGGAGGTGACTGGAGGATAAGACATGATGTAACAGCAGAATAGTCAGTGCAGCTCTTGAGGTGACTGGAGGATAAGACATGATGTAACAGCAGAATAGTGACTGCAGCTCTGGAGGTGACTGGAGGATAAGACATGAAGTAACAGCATAATAGTGAGTGCAGCTCTGGAGGTGACTGGAGGACAAGACACGATGTAACAGCAGTATAGTGACTGCAGCTCTGGAGGTGACTGGAGGATAAGACACCATGTAACAGCAGAACAGTGATTGCATCTCTGGAGGTGACTGGAAGATAGGACATGATGTAACAGCAGAATAGTGACTGCAGCTCTGGAGATGAGTGGAGGATAAGACATGAAGTAACAGCAGAATAGTGAGTGCAGCTCTGCAGGTGACTGGAGGACAAGACACGATGTAACAGCAGAATAGTGACTGCAGCTCTGGAGGTGACTGGAGGATAAGACACGATGTAATGGCAGAATAGTGACTGCAGCTCATGAGGTGACTGGAGGATAAGACAAGATGTAACAGCAGAATAGTGAGTGCATCTCTGGAGGTGAACGGAGGATAAGACCTGATGTATCAACAGAATAGTGACTGCAGCTCTGGAGGAGACTGGAGGATAAGACATGATGTAACAGCAGAATAGTGAGTGCAGCTCTGGAGGTGGCTGGAGGATAAGACATGATTTAACAGCAGAATAATGAGTGCAGCTCTGGAGTTGACTGGAGGATAAGATACGATGTAACAGCAGAATAGTGAGTGCAGCTCTGGAGGTGACTGGAGGATAAAACATGATGTAACAGTGGAATAGTGATTGCAGCTCTGGAGGTGACAGGAGGATAAGACACGATGTAACAGCAGAATAGTGACTGCATCTCTGGAGATGAGTGGAGGATAAGACATGAAGTAACAGCATAATAGTGAGTGCAGCTCTGGAGGTGACTGGAGGACAAGACACGATGTAACAGCAGAATAGTGACTGCAGCTCATGAGGTGACTGGAGGATAAGACATGATGTAACAGCAGAATAGTGACTGCAGCTCTGGAGGTGACTGGAAGATAAGAAATGATTTAACAGCAGAATGGTGAATGCAGCTCTGGAGGTGAGTGGAGGATAAGACCTGATGAAACAGCAGAATAGTGACTGAAGCTCTGGAAGTGGCTGGAGGATAAGACACGATGTAACAGCAGAATAGTGACTGCAGCTCTGGAGGTGACTGGAGGATAAGACACGATGTAACGGCAGAATAGTGAGTGCAGCTCTGGACATGACTGGAGGATAAGACATGATGTAACAGCAGAATAGTGAGTGCAGCTCTGGAGGTGGCTGGAGGATAAGACATGATGTAACAGCAGAACAGTGACTGCAGCTCTGGAGGTGACTGAAGGATAAGACATGATGTAACAGCAGAATAGTGAGTGCAGCTCTGGAGTTGACTGGACAATAAGATACGATGTAACAGCAGAATAGAGAGTGCAGCTTTTGAGGTGATTGGAGGAATATAGATGATGTAACAGCAGAATAGTGACTGCAGCTCTGGAGGTGACAGGAGGATAAGACACGATGTAACAGCAGAATAGTGACTGCAGCTCTGGAGGTGACAGGAAGATAAGACACAATGTAACAGCAGAATGGTGAATTCAGCTCTGGAAGATAATACACGATGTAACAGTAGAATAGTGACTGTAGCTCTGGAGGTGGCTGGAGGATAAGACATGATGTAACAGCAGAATAGTGACTGCAGCTCTGGAGGTGACTGGAGGATAGGACACGATGTAACAGCAGAATAGTGAGTGCCGTTCTTGATGTGACTGGAGGATAAGACACAATGCAACAGCAGAAAAGTGAGTGCAGCTCTTGAGGTGACTGGAGGATAAGACATGAAGTAACAGCATAATAGTGAGTGCAGCTCTGGAGGTGACTGGAGGATAAGACACCATGTAACAGCAGAACAGTGATTGCATCTCTGGAGGTGAATGGAGGATAAGAAACGATGTAACAACAGAATAGTGACAGCAGCTCTGGAGGTGACTGGAGGATAAGACATGATGTAACAGCAGAATAGTGACTGCAGCTCTGGAGGTGACTGGAGGATAGGACACGATGTAACAGCAGAATAGTGAGTGCAGCTCTGGAGGTGACTGGAGGATAAGACATGATGTAACAGCAGAATAGTGACTGCAGCTCTGGAGATGAGTGGAGGATAAGACACGATGTAACAGCAGAATAGTGACTGCAGCTCTGGAGGTGACTGGAGGATAAGACACGATGTAACGGCAGGATAGGGACTGCAGCTCTGGACATGACTGGAGGATAAGACATGATGTAACAGCAGAATAGTGAGTGCAGCTCTGGAGGTGGCTGGAGGATAAGACATGATGTAACAGCAGAACGTGACTGCAGCTCTGGAGGTGACTGAAGGATAAGACATGAAATAACAGCAGAATAGTGAGTGCAGCTCTGGAGTTGACTGGAGGATAAGACAGGATGGAACAGTAGAATAGTGATTGCAGCTCTGGAGGTGACAGGAGGATAAGACACAATGTAACAGCAGAATGGTGAATTCAGCTCTGGAAGATAATACACGATGTAACAGTAGAATAGTGACTGTAGCTCTGGAGGTGGCTGGAGGATAATAGATGATGTAACAGCAGAATAGTGACTGCAGCTCTGGAGGTGACTGGAGGATAAGACAGGATGGAACAGTAGAATAGTGAATGCAGCTCTGGAGGTGACAGGAGGATAAGACACAATGTAACAGCAGAATGGTGAATTCAGCTCTGGAAGATAATACACGATGTAACAGTAGAATAGTGACTGTAGCTCTGGAGGTGGCTGGAGGATAATAGATGATGTAACAGCAGAATAGTGACTGCAGCTCTGGAGGTGACTGGAGGATAGGACACGATGTAACAGCAGAATAGTGAGTGCAGCTCCGGAGGTGACTGGAGGATAAGACACGATGTAACAGCAGAATAGTGAGTGCAGCTCTGGAGGTGACTGGAGGATAAGACATGATGTAACAGCAGAATAGTGACTGCAGCTCTGGAGATGAGTGGAGGATAAGACATGATGTAACAGCAGAATAGTGACTGCAGCTCTTGAGGTGACTGGAGGATAAGACACGATGTAACAGCAAAATAGTGAGTGCATCTCTGGAGGTGAACGGAGGATAAGACCTGATGTAACAACAGAATAGTGACAGCAGCTCTGGAGGTGGCTGGAGGATAAGACACGATGTAACAGCAGGATAGTGACTGCAGCTCTGGAGGTGACTGGAGGATAAGACACGATGTAACGGCAGAATAGTGACTGCAGCTCTGGAGGAGACTGGAGGATAAGACATGATGTAACAGCAGAATAGTGAGTGCAGCTCTGGAGGTGGCTGGAGGATAAGACATGATTTAACAGCAGAATAATGAGTGCAGCTCTGGAGTTGACTGGAGGATAAGATACGATGTAACAGCAGAATAGTGAGTGCAGCTCTGGAGGTGACTGGAGGATAAGACATGATGTAACAGTGGAATAGTGATTGCAGCTCTGGAGGTGACAGGAGTATAAGACACGATGTAACAGCAGAATGGTGAGTGCAGCTCTGTAGGTGACTGGAGGATAAGACATGATGTAACAGCAGAATGGTGAATTCAGCTCTGGAGGTAACTGGAGGATAAGACACGATTTAACAGTAGAATAGTGAGTGCATCTCTGGAGGTGAATGGAGGATAAGACCTGATGTAACAGCAGAATAGTGACAGCAGCTCTGGAAGTGACTGGAGGATAAGACATGATGTAGCAGCAGAATAGTGACTGCAGCTCTGGAGGTGAGTGGAGGATAAGGCCTGATGTAACAGCAGAATAGTGACTGCAGCTCTGGAGGTGGCTGGAGGATAAGACACCTTGTAACAGCAGAATAGTGACTGCAGCTCTGGAGGTGACTGGAGGATAGGACACGATGTAACAGCAGAATAGTGAGTGCAGCTCTGTAGGTGACTGGAGGAAAAGACATGATGTAACAGCAGAATAGTGACTGCAGCTCTGGAGATGACTGGAGGACAAGACACGATGTAACAGCAGAATAGTGACTGCAGCTCATGAGGTGACTGGAGGATAAGACAAGATGAAACAGCAGAATAGTGAGTGCATCTCTGGAGGTGAACGGAGTATAAGACCTGATGTAACAACAGAATAGTGACAGCAGCACTGGAGGTGACTGGAGGATAAGACCTGATGTAACATCAGAATAGTGACTGCAGCTCTGGAGGTGAGTGGAGGATAAGACACGATGTAACAGCAGAATAGTGAGTGAAGCTCTGAAGGTGGCTGGAGGATAAGACATGATTTAACAGCAGAATAGTGAGTGCAGCTCTGGAGTTGACTGGAGGATAAGATACGATGTAACAGCAGAATAGTGAGTGTAGCTCTGGAGGTGACTGGAGGATAAGACACCATATAACAGAGAATTGTGAGTGCATCTCTGGAGGTGAATGGAGGATAAGACCTGATGTAACAGCAGAAGAGTGACTACAGCTCTGGAGGCGACTGGAGGATAAGACCTGATATAACAGCAGAATAGTGAGTGCACATCTGGAGGTGACTGGAGGATAAGACCTGATGTAACAGCAGAATAGTGAGTGCAGATCTGGAGGTGACTGGAGGATAAGACCTGATATAACAGCAGAATAGTGACGCAGCTCTGGAGGTGACTGGAGGATAAGACACGATGTAACAGCAGAATAGTGACTGCACTTCAGGAAGTGACTGGAGGATAAGACATGATGTAACAGCAGAATAGTGAGAGCAGCTCTGGAGGTGACTGGAGGATAAGACATGATGTAACAGCAGAATAGTGACTGCAGCTCTGGAGGTGAGTGGAGGATAAGACCTGATGTAACAGCAGAATAGTGACTGCAGCTCTGGAGGTGGCTGGAGGATAAGACATGATGTAACAGCAGAATAGTGACTGCAGCTCTGGAGGTGACTGGAGGATAAGACATGAAGTAACAGCATAATAGTGAGTGCAGCTCTGGAGGTGACTGGAGGATAAGACATGATGTAACAGCAGAATAGTGAGTGCAGCTCTGGAGGTGGCTGGAGGATAAGGCATGATTTAACAGCAGAATAGTGAGTGCAGCTCTGGAGTTGACTGGAGGATAAGATACGATGTAACAGCAGAATAGTGAGTGCAGCTCTGGAGGTGACTGGAGGATAAGACATGATGTAACAGTGGAATAGTGACTGCAGCTCTGGAGGTGACTGGAGGATAAGAAATGATGTAACAGCAGAATGGTGAATTCAGCTCTGGAGGTAACTGGAGGATAAGACACGATGTAACAGTAGAATAGTGACAGCAGCTCTGGAGGTGACTGGAGGATAAGACATGATGTAACAGCAGAATAGTGACTGCAGCTCTGGAGGTGAGTGGAGGATAAGACCTGATGTAACAGCAGAATAGTGAGTGCAGCTCTGGAGGTGACTGGAGGATAAGACATGATGTAACAGCAGAATAGTGACTGCAGCTCTGGAGATGAGTGGAGGATAAGACATGATGTAACAGCAGAATAGTGACTGCAGCTCTGGAGGTGACTGGAAGATAAGACATGATTTAACAGCAGAATGGTGAGTGCAGCTCTGTAGGTGACTGGAGGATAAGACATGATGTAACAGTAGAATAGTGAGTGCAGCTCTGGAGGTGACTGGAGGATAAGACATGATGTAACAGCAGAATAGTGAGTGCAGCTCTGGAGGTGAGTGGAGGATAAGACCTGATGTAACAGCAGAATAGTGACTGCAGCTCTGGAGGTGGCTGGAGGATAAGACACGATGTAACAGCAGAATAGTGACTGCAGCTCTGGAGGTGACTGGAGGATAAGACACGATGTAACGGCAGAATAGTGACTGCAGCTTTGGACGTGACTGGAGGATAAGACATGAAGTAACAGCAGAATAGAGAGTGCAGCTCTTGAGGTGACTGGAGGATAAGACAGGATGTAACAGCAGAATGGTGAATTCAGCTCTGGAGGATAATACACGATGTAACAGTAGAATAGTGACTGTAGCTCTGGAGGTGGCTGGAGGATAATAGATGATGTAACAGCAGAATAGTAACTGTAGCTCTGGAGGTGACTGGAGGATAAGACATGATGTAACAGCAGAATAGTGACAGGAGCTCTGGAGGTAACTGGAGTATAAGACACGATGTAACAGCAGAATAGTGAGTGCAGCTCTGGAGGTGACTGGAGGATAAGACACGATGTAACAGCAGAATAGTCAGTGCAGCTCTGGAGGTGACTGGAGGATAAGACACAATGTAACAGCAGAAAAGTGAGTGCAGCTCTTGAGGTGACTGGAGGATAAGACATGAAGTAACAGCATAATAGTGAGTGCAGCTCTGGAGGTGACTGGAGGATAAGACATGATGTAACAGCAGAATAGTGACTGCAGCTCTGGAGATGAGTGGAGGATAAGACATGAAGTAACAGCATAATAGTGAGTGCAGCTCTGGAGGTGACTGGAGGACAAGACACGATGTAACAGCAGAATAGTGACTGCAGCTCATGAGGTGACTGGAGGATAAGACCTGATGTAACAACAGAATAGTGACAGCAGCTCTGGAGGTGACTGGAGGATAAGACCTGATGTAACATCAGAATAGTGACTGCAGCTCTGGAGGTGAGTGGAGGATAAGACCTGATGTAACAGCAGAATAGTGACTGCAGCTCTGGAGGTGGCTGGAGGATAAGACACGATGTAACAGCAGAATAGTGACTGCAGCTCTGGATGTGACTGGAGGATAAGACACGATGTAACGGCAGAATAGTGACTGCAGCTCTGGAGGAGACTGGAGGATAAGACATGATGTAACAGCAGAATAGTGAGTGCAGCTCTGCAGGTGGCTGGAGGATAAGACATGATTTAACAGCAGAATAGTGAGTGCAGCTCTGGAGTTGACTGGAGAATAAGATACGATGTAACAGCAGAATAGTGAGTGCAGCTCTGGAGGTGACTGGAGGATAAGACATGATGTAACAGTGGAATAGTGATTGCAGCTCTGGAGGTGACAGGAGGATAAGACACGATGTAACAGCAGAATAATGATTGCAGCTCTGGAGGTGACTGGAGGATAAGATCTGATGTAACAACAGAATACTGACTGCAGCTCTGGAGGTAACTGGAAGATAAGACATGACTTAACAGCAGAATGGTGAGTGCAGCTCTGTAGGTGACTGGAGGATAAGACATGATGTAACAGCAGAATGGTGAATTCAGCTCTGGAGTTAACTGGAGGATAAGACACGATTTAACAGTAGAATAGTGAGTGCATCTCTGGAGGTGAATGGAGGATAAGACCTGATGTAACAGCAGAATAGTGACAGCAGCTCTGGAGGTGACTGGAGGATAAGACATGATGTAGCAGCAGAATAGTGACTGCAGCTCTGGAGGTGAGTGGAGGATAAGACCTGATGTAACAGCAGAATAGTGACTGCAGCTCTAGAGGTGGCTGGAGGATAAGACACCATGTAACAGCAGAATAGTGACTGCAGCTCTGGAGGTGACTGGAGGATAGGACACGATGTAACAGCAGAATAGTGAGTGCAGCTCTGGAGGTGACTGGAGGATAGGACACGATGTAACAGCAGAATAGTGAGTGCAGCTCTGAAGGTGGCTGGAGGATAAGACATGATTTAAAAGCAGAAGAGTGAGTGCAGCTCTGTAGTTGACTGGAGGATAGGATACGATGTAACAGAAGAATAGTGAGTGCAGCTCTGGAGGTGACTGGAGGATAAGACATGATGTAACAGTGGAATAGTGATTGCAGCTCTGGAGGTGACAGGAAGATAAGACATGATGTAACAGCAGAATAGTGACTGCAGCTCTGGAGGTGGCTGGAGGATAAGACACGATGTAACAGAATAGTGAGTGCATCTCTGGAGGTGAATGGAGGATAAGACCTGATGTAACAGCAGAATAGTGACAGCAGCTCTGGAGGTGACTGGAGGATAAGACATGATGTAACAGCAGAATAGTGACTGCAGCTCTGGAGGTGGCTGGAGGATAAGACATGAAGTAACAGCAGAATAGAGAGTGCAGCTCTTGAGGTGACTGGAGGAATATAGATGATGTAACAGCAGAATAGTGAGTGCAGCTCTGGAGGTGACAGGAGGATAAGACACGATGTAACAGCAGAATAATGATTGCCGCTCTGGAGGTGACTAGAGGATAAGACCTGATGTAACAGCAGAATAGTGACTGCAGCTCTGGAGGTGACAGGAGGATAAGACCTGATGTAACAGCAGAATAGTGACTGCAGCTCTGGAGGTGGCTGGAGGATAATACACTATGTAACAGCAGAATAGTGTAGCTCTGAAGGTGACTGGAGGATAACACATGATGTAACAGCAGAATAGTGACTACAGCTCAGGAGGTGACTGGAGGATAAGACACGATGTAACAGCAGAATAGTGACTACAGCTCTGGAGGTGGCTGGAGGATAAGACATGATGTAACAGCAGAATAGTGACTACAGCTCTGGAGGTGACTGGAGGATAAGACACAATGTAACAGCAGAATAGTGACGCAGCTCTGGAGGATAAGAGGCGATGTAACAGCAGAATAGTGAGTGCACATCTGGAGGTGACTGGAGGATAAGACACGATGTAACAAAATAATAGTGAGTGCAGCTCTTGACGTGACTGAAGGATAAGACACGATGTAACAGCAGAATAGTGAGTGCAGCTCTGGAGGAGACTGGAGGATAAGACATGATTTAACAGCAGAATAGTGAGTGCAGCTCTGGAGTTGACTGGAGGATAAGATACGATGTAACAGCAGAATAGTGAGTGCAGCTCTGTAGGTGACTGGAGGATAAGACATGATGTAACAGCAGAATGATGAATTCAGCTCTGGAGGTAACTGGAGGATAAGACACGATGTAACAGTAGAATAGTGAGTCCATCTCTGGAGGTGAATGGAGGATAAGACCTGATGTAACAGCAGAATAGTGACAGCAGCTCTGGAGGTGACTGGAGGATAAGACATGATGTAACAGCAGAATAGTGACTGCAGCTCTGGAGGTGAGTGGAGGATAAGACCTGATGTAACAGCAGAATAGTGACTGCAGCTCTGGAGGTGACTGGAGGATAAGACATGATGTAACAGCAGAATAGTGAGTGCAGTTCTGGAGGTGGCTGGAGGATAAGACATGATGTAACAGCAAAACAGTGACTGCAGCTCTGGAGGTGACTGAAGGATAAAACATGAAGTAACAGCAGAATAGTGAGTGCAGCTCTGGAGTTCACTGGACGATAAGATACGATGTAACAGCAGAATAGAGAGTGCAGCTCTGGAGGTGACTGGAGGAATATAGATGATGTAACAGCAGAATAGTGACTGCAGCTCTGGAGGTGACTGGAGGATAAGACAGGATGTAACAGTAGAATAGTGATTGCAGCTCTGGAGGTGACAGGAGGATAAGACACGATGTAACAGCAGAATAGTGACTGCAGCTCTGGAGGTAACTGGAGGATAATACACGATGTAACAGTAGAATAGTGACTGTAGCTCTGGAGGTGGCTGGAGGATAATAGATGATGTAACAGCAGAATAGTGACTGCAGCTCTGGAGGTGACAGGAGGATAAGACATGATGTAACAGCAGAATAGTGACTGCAGCTCTGGAGGTGGCTGGAGGATAATACACTATGTAACAGCAGAATAGTGTAGCTCTGAAGGTGACTGGAGGATAACACATGATGTAACAGCAGAATGGTGACTTCAGCTCTGGAGGTGACAGGAGGATAAGACCTGATGTAACAGCAGAATAGTGACTACAGGTCAGGAGGTGACTGGAGGATAAGACACGATGTAACAGCAGAAAAGAGACTACAGCTCTGGAGGTGGCTGGAGGATAAGACATGATGTAACAGCAGAATAGTGACTACAGCTCTGGAGGTGACTGGAGGATAAGACACAATGTAACAGCAGAATGATGAGTGCAGCTCTGGAGGATAAGAGGCGATGTAACAGCAGAATAGTGAGTGCACATCTGGAGGTGACTGGAGGATAAGACCTGATGTAACAGCAGAATAGTGACGCAGCTCTGGAGGTGACTGGAGGATAAGATACGATGTAACAGCAGAATAGTGAGTGCAGCTCTGGAGGTGACTGGCGGATAAAACATGATGTAACAGCAGAATAGTGAGTGCAGCTCTGGAGGTGACTGGAGGATAAGACACGATGTAACAGCAGAATAGTGAGTGCAGCTCTGGAGGTGACTGGAGGAAAAAACATGATGTAACAGCAGAATAGTGATTGCAGCTCTGGAGATGACTGGAGTATAAGACACGATGTAACAAAATAATAGTGAGTGCAGCTCTTGACGTGACTGAAGGATAAGACCTAATGTAACAGCAGAATAGTGACTGCAGCTCTGGAGGTGGCTGGAGGATAAGACACGATGTAACAGCAGAATAGTGACTGCAGCTCTGGAGGAGACTGGAGGATAAGACATGATTTAACAGCAGAATAGTGAGTGCAGCTCTGGAGTTGACTGGAGGATAAGATACGATGTAACAGCAGAATAGTGAGTGCAGCTCTGGAGGTGACTGGAGGATAAGACATGATGTAACAGTGGAATAGTGATTGCAGCTCTGTAGGTGACTGGAGGATAAGACATGATGTAACAGCAGAATGATGAATTCAGCTCTGGAGGTAACTGGAGGATAAGACACGATGTAACAGTAGAATAGTGAGTCCATCTCTGGAGGTGAATGGAGGATAAGACCTGATGTAACAGCAGAATAGTGACAGCAGCTCTGGAGGTGACTGGAGGATAAGACATGATGTAACAGCAGAATAGTGACTGCAGCTCTGGAGGTGAGTGGAGGATAAGACCTGATGTAACAGCAGAATAGTGACTGCAGCTCTGGAGGTGACTGGAGGATAAGACATGATGTAACAGCAGAAAAGGGAGTGCAGTTCTGGAGGTGGCTGGAGGATAAGACATGATGTAACAGCAAAACAGTGACTGCAGCTCTGGAGGTGACTGAAGGATAAAACATGAAGTAACAGCAGAATAGTGAGTGCAGCTCTGGAGTTGACTGGACGATAAGATACGATGTAACAGCAGAATAGAGAGTGCAGCTCTTGAGGTGACTGGAGGAATATAGATGATGTAACAGCAGAATAGTGACTGCAGCTCTGGAGGTGACTGGAGGATAATACACGATGTAACAGTAGAATAGTGACTGTAGCTCTGGAGGTGGCTGGAGGATAATAGATGATGTAACAGCAGAATAGTGACTGCAGCTCTGGAGGTGACAGGAGGATAAGACATGATGTAACAGCAGAATAGTGAGTGCAGCTCTGGAGGTGACTGGAGGATAAGACACGATGAAACAGCAGAATAGTGACTACAGCTCAGGAGGTGACTGGAGGATAAGACACGATGAAACAGCAGATTAGTGACTGCAGCTCTGGAGGTGGCTGGAGGATAAGAAATGATGTAACAGCAGAAAAGAGACTACAGCTCTGGAGGTGGCTGGAGGATAAGACATGATGTAACAGCAGAATAGTGACTACAGCTCTGGAGGTGACTGGAGGATAAGACACAATGTAACAGCAGAATGATGAGTGCAGCTCTGGAGGTGACTGGAGGATAAGAGGCGATGTAACAGCAGAATAGTGAGTGCATATCTGGAGGTGACTGGAGGATAAGGCCTGATGTAACAGCAGAATAGTGAGTGCAGATCTGGAGGTGACTGGAGGATAAGACCTGATGTAACAGCAGAATAGTGACGCAGCTCTGGAGGTGACTGGAGGATAAGACACGATGTAACAGCAGAATAGTGAGAGCAGCTCTGGAGGTGACTGGAGGATAAGACGTGATGTAAAAGCAGAATAGTGAGTGCAGCTCTGGAGGTGACTGGAGGATAAAACATGATGTAACAGCAGAATAGAGAGTGCAGCTCTGAAGGTGACTGGAGGATATGACATGATGTAACAGCAGAATAGTGACTGCAGCTCTGGAGGTGACTGAAGGATAAGATACGATGTAACAGCAGAATAGTGAGTGCAGCTATGGAGGTGACTGGAGGATAAGACGTGACGTAACAGCATAATATAGACTGCAGCTCTGGAGATGACTGGAGTATAAGACACGATGTAACAGCACAATATTGACTGCAGATCTGGAGGTGACTGGAGGATAAGATACGATGTAACAAAATAATAGTGAGTTCAGCTCTTGACGTGACTGAAGGATAAGACATGATGTAACAACAGAATAGTGTCTGCAGCTCTGGAGGTGTCTGGAGGATAAGACACGATGTAACAGCAGAATAGTGAGTGCAGCTCTGGAGGTGAACGGAGGATAAGACACGATGTAACAGCAGAATAGTGACTGCAGCTCTGGAGGTGACTGGAGGATAAGACATGATGTAACAGCAGAATAGTGACTGCAGCTCTTGAGGTGACTGGAGGATAAGACACGATGTAACAGCAGAATAGTGACTGCAGCTCTGGAGGTGACTGGAGGATAAGACAAGATGTAACAGCAGAATAGTGAGTGCATCTCTGGAGGTGAACGGAGGATAAGACCTGATGTAACATCAGAATAGTGACTGCAGCTCTGGAGGTGAGTGGAGGATAAGACCTAATGTAACAGCAGAATAGTGACTGCAGCTCTGGAGGTGACTGGAGGATAAGACACGATGTAACGGCAGAATAGTGACTGCAGCTCTGGAGGAGACTGGAGGATAAGACATGATTTAACAGCAGAATAGTGAGTGCAGCTCTGGAGGTGGCTGGAGGATAAGACATGATTTAACAGCAAACCAGGCAATGTGAACTGAGGTCTAAGATGGTAGACATGCAAGAAATAGGAGCATGTTCACACTAGCAAAAAAGAAACAAAACCTACAAAAGACAAAAATATATCTCATACCCTACCATCATTATATATAAATGTAAAGCAAAATTGCATAATAAATATAGGGTACTTAGTGAACTATTTTTGATCAAAAAAAGTATACAAGCCGTCCCACCAGCGGCAAGGTGACCCTAAATTGGGACGGTACCTATACTGCCTATATTAAAAACCTTACTGTATATCAAAGTTGAAGCAATGCATATAAAAGGGTAGACAAATAGGACCGGGTCCCAACTCCAGACCACCCAGGCCCGTGGTAAGCTACATATATACCAATCAGCTCAACAAAGGGCATGCCACACCCTTAAATTGCACAGAATGCAAACAAGTCAAAAAACCAGACAATGTGAACTGAGGTCTAAGATGGCAGACATACAAGAAACAGAGGCATGTTCACACTAGCAAAAAAGAAAAAAAAGAAGCAAGACAAAAATATATCTCATACCCTACCATCATTATATATAAATGTAAAGCAAAGTTGCATAATAAATATAGGGTACTTAGTGAACTATTTTTGATCAAAAAAAGAGTTGGGACCCGGTCCTATTTGTCTACCCTTTTATATGCATTACTTCAACTTTGATATACAGTAAGGTTTTTAATATAGACAGTATAGGTACCGTCCCAATTTAGGGTCACCTTGCCGCTGGTGGGACGGCTTGTATACTTTTTTTGATCAAAAATAGTTCACTAAGTACCCTATATTTATTATGCAACTTTGCTTTACATTTATATATAATGATGGTAGGGTATGAGATATATTTTTGTCTTTTGTCTTTTGTAGGTTTTGTTTCTTTTTTGCTAGTGTGAACATGCTCCTATTTCTTGCATGTCTACCATCTTAGACCTCAGTTCACATTGCCTGTTTTTTTGTCTTGTTTGCATTCTGTGCAATTTAAGGGTGTGGCATCCCCTTTGTTGAGCTGACTGGTATATATGTAGCTTACCACGGGCCTGGGTGGTCTGGAGTTGGGAGCCGGTCCTATTTGTCTACCCTTTTATATGCATTGCTTCAACTTTGATATACAGTAAGGTTTTTAATATAGGCAGTATAGGTACCGTCCCAATTTAGGGTCACCTTGCCGCTGGTGGGACGGCTTGTATAC
Source organism: Phyllobates terribilis (assembly GCF_046119375.1). Classification (NCBI taxonomy): domain Eukaryota; kingdom Metazoa; phylum Chordata; class Amphibia; order Anura; family Dendrobatidae; genus Phyllobates; species Phyllobates terribilis. Next base: position 2,541,464 of record NW_027362963.1, read on the forward strand.
TTTTTTTGATCAAAAATAGTTCACTAAGTACCCTATATTTATTATGCAACTTTGCTTTACATTTATATATAATGATGGTAGGGTATGAAATATATTTTTGTCTTTTGTAGGTTTTATGATTTAACAGCAGAATAGTGAGTGCAGCTCTGGAGTTGACTGGAGGATAAGATACGATGTAACAGCAGAATAGTGAGTGCAGCTCTGGAGGTAACAGTAGGATAAGACACGATGTAACAGCAGAATAATGATTGCAGCTCTGGAGGTGACTGGAGGATAAGACCTGATGTAACAGTAGAATAGTGACTGCAGCTCTGGAGCTGAGTGGAAGATAAGACATGATTTAACAGCAGAATGGTGAGTGCAGCTCTGTAGGTGACTGGAGGATAAGACATGATGTAACAGCAGAATGATGAATTCAGCTCTGGAGGTAACTGGAGGATAAGACACGATGTAACAGTAGAATAGTGAGTCCATCTCTGGAGGTGAATGGAGGATAAGACCTGATGTAACAGCAGAATAGTGACAGCAGCTCTGGAGGTGACTGGAGGATAAGACATGATGTAACAGCAGAATAGTGACTGCAGCTCTGGAGGTGAGTGGAGGATAAGACCTGATGTAACAGCAGAATAGTGACTGCAGCTCTGGAGGTGACTGGAGGATAAGACATGATGTAACAGCAGAATAGTGAGTGCAGTTCTGGAGGTGGCTGGAGGATAAGACATGATGTAACAGCAGAACAGTGACTGCAGCTCTGGCGGTGACTGAAGGATAAAACATGAAGTAACAGCAGAATAGTGAGTGCAGCTCTGGAGTTGACTGGACGATAAGATACGATGTAACAGCAGAATACAGAGTGCAGCTCTTGAGGTGACTGGAGGAATATAGATGATGTAACAGCAGAATAGTGACTGCAGCTCTGGAGGTGACTGGAGGATAAGACAGGATGTAACAGTAGAATAGTGATTGCAGCTCTGGAGGTGACAGGAGGATAAGACCTGATGTAACAGCAGAATAGTGACTGCAGCTCTGGAGGTGACTGGAAGATAAGACATGATGTAAAAGCAGAATGGTGAATTCAGCTCTGGAGGTAACTGGAGGATAATACACGATGTAACAGTAGAATAGTGACTGTAGCTCTGGAGGTGGCTGGAGGATAATAGATGATGTAACAGCAGAATAGTGACTGCAGCTCTGGAGGTGACAGGAGGATAAGACATGATGTAACAGCAGAATAGTGAGTGCAGCTCTGGAGGTGACTGGAGGATAATACACTATGTAACAGCAGAATAGTTAGTGTAGCTCTGGAGTTGACTGGAGGATAAGACATGATGTAACAGCAGAATGGTGACTTCAGCTCTGGAGGTGACTGGAGGATAAGACACGATGAAACAGCAGATTAGTGACTGCAGCTCTGGAGGTGGCTGGAGGATAAGAAATGATGTAACAGCAGAAAAGAGACTACAGCTCTGGAGGTGGCTGGAGGATAAGACATGATTTAACAGCAGAATAGTGACTACAGCTCTGGAGGTGACTGGAGGATAAGACACAATGTAACAGCAGAATGATGAGTGCAGCTCTGGAGGTGACTGGAGGATAAGGCCTGATGTAACAGCAGAATAGTGAGTGCAGATCTGGAGGTGACTGGAGGATAAGACCTGATGTAACAGCAGAATAGTGACGCAGCTCTGGAGGTGACTGGAGGATAAGACACGATGTAACAGCAGAATAGTGAGAGCAGCTCTGGAGGTGACTGGAGGATAAGACGTGATGTAAAAGCAGAATAGTGAGTGCAGCTCTGGAGGTGACTGGAGGATAAAACATGATGTAACAGCAGAATAGAGAGTGCAGCTCTGGAGGTGACTGGAGGATATGACATGATGTAACAGCAGAATAGTGACTGTAGCTCTGGAGATGACTGGAGTATAAGACACGATGTAACAGCACAATATTGACTGCAGCTCTGGAGGTGACTGGACGATAAGATACGATGTAACAAAATAATAGTGAGTTCAGCTCTTGACGTGACTGAAGGATAAGACACGATATAACAGCAGAATACTGACTGCAGCTCTGGAGGTGTCTGGAGGATAAGACACGATGTAACAGAAGAATAGTGAGTGCAGCTCTGGAAGTGAACGGAGGATAAGACACGATGTAACAGCAGAATAGTGATTTCAGCTCTGGAGGTGACTGGAGGATAAGACGTGATGTAACAGCAGAATAGTGAGTGCAGCTCTGGAGGTGAACGGAGGATAAGATACGATGTAACAGCAGAATAGAGACTGGAGCTCTGGAGATGACTGGAGTATACAACACGATGTAACAGCAGAATAGTGAGTGCAGCTCTTGAGGTGACTGGAGGATAAGACACAATGTAATAGCAGAATAGTGAGTGCAGTTCTGGAGGTGTCTGGAGGATAAGACACGATGTAACAGCAGAATAGTGAGTGCAGATCTGGAGGTGACTGGAGGATAAGACACGATGTAACAGCAGAATAGTGTCTGCAGCTCTGGAGGTGTCTGGAGGATAAGACACGATGTAACAGCAGAATAGTGAGTGCAGCTCTGGAGGTGGCTGGAGGATAAGACACGATGTAACAGCAGAATAGTGTCTGCAGCTCTGGAGGTGTCTGGAGGATATGACACGATGTAACAGCAGAATAGTGAGTGCAGCTCTGGAGGTGGCTGGAGGATAAGACACGATGTAACAGCAGAACAGTGACTGCAGCTCTGGAGGTGACTGGAGGATAAGACCTGATGTAACAGCAGAATAGGGAGTGCAGATCTGGAGGTGACTGGAGGATAAGACCTGATGTAACAGCAGAATAGAGACGCAGCTCTGGAGGCGACTGGAGGATAAGACACGATGTAACAGCAGAATAGTGTCTGCAGCTCTGGAGGTGACTGGAGGATAAGACACGATGTAACAGCAGAATAGTGTCTGCAGCTCTGGAGGTGACTGGAGGATAAGACACGATGTAACAGCAGAATAGTGTCTGCAGCTCTGGAGGTGTCTGGAGGATAAGACACGATGTAACAGCAGAATAGTGACTGCAGCTCTGGAGGTGAACGGAGGATAAGACACGATGTAACAGCAGAATAGTGACTGCAGCTCTGGAGGTGAATGGAGGATAAGATACGATGTAACAAAATAATAGTGAGTGCAGCTCTTGAGGTGACTGGAGGATAAGACACGATGTAACAGCAGAATAGTGACTGCAGCTCTGGAGGTGACTGGAGGATAAGACACGATGTAACAGCAGAATAGTGTCTGCAGCTCTGGAGGTGACTGGAGGATAAGACACGATGTAACAGCAGAATAGTGTCTGCAGCTCTGGAGGTGTCTGGAGGATAAGACACGATGTAACAGCAGAATACTGACTGCAGCTCTGGAGGTGAATGGAGGATAAGATACGATGTAACAAAATAATAGTGATTGCAGCTCTTGAGGTGACTGGAGGATAAGACACGATGTAACAGCAGAATAGTGAGTGCAGCTCTGGAGGTGTCTGGAGGATAAGACACGATGTAACAGCAGAATAGTGAGTGCAGCTCTGGAGGTGACTGGAGGATAAGACCTTATGAAACAGCAGAATAGAGACCACAGCTCTTGAGGTGACTGGAGGATAAGACACGATGTAACAGCAGAATAGAGAGTGCAGCTCTTGAGGTGACTGGAGGATAAGACACGATGTAACAGCAGAATAGTGTCTGCAGCTCTGGAGGTGTCGGGAGTATAAGACACGATGTAACAGCAGAATAGTGAGTGCAGCTCTGGAAGTGACAGGAGGATGAGACACGATGAAACAGCAGAATAGTGACTACAGCTCAGGAGGTGACTGGAGGATAAGACACGATGAAACAACAGAATAGTGACTGCAGCTCTGGAGGTGGCTGGAGGATAAGAAATGATGTAACAGCAGAAAAGAGACTACAGCTCTGGAGGTGACTGGAGGATAAGACAAAATGTAACAGCAGAATGATGAGTGCAGCTCTGGAGGTGACTGGAGGATAAGAGGCGATGTAACAGCAGAATAGTGAGTGCAGATCTGGAGGTGACTGGGGGATAAGACCTGATGTAACAGCAGAATAGTGACGCAGCTCTGGAGGTGACTGGAGGATAAGACACGATGTAACAGCAGAATAGTGAGAGCAGCTCTGGAGGTGACTGGAGGATAAGACGTGATGTAACAGCAGAATAGTGGGTGCAGCTCTGGAGGTGACTGGAGGATAAAACATGATGTAACAGCAGAATAGAGAGTGCAGCTCTGGAGGTGACTGGAGGATATGACATGATGTAACAGCAGAATAGTGACTGCAGCTCTGGAGGTGACTGGAGGATAAGATACGATGTAACAGCAGAATAGTGAGTGCAGCTATGGAGGTGACTGGAGGATAAGACGTGATGTAACAGCAGAATATAGACTGCAGCTCTGGAGATGACTGGAGTATAAGACACGATGTAACAAAATAATAGTGAGTTCAGCTCTTGACGTGACTGAAGGATAAGACACGATGTAACAGCAGAATAGTGACTGCAGCTCTGGAGGTGTCTGGAGGATAAGACACGATGTAACAGCAGAATATTGAGTGCAGCTCTGGAAGTGAACGGAGGATAAGACACGATGTAACAGCAGAATAGTGATTGCAGCTCTGGAGGTGACTGGAGGATAAGACACTATGAAACAACAGAATAGTGTCTGCAGCTCTGGAGGTGTCTGGAGGATAAGACACGATGTAACAGCAGAATAGTGAGTGCAGCTCTGGAGGTGAACGGAGGATAAGATACGATGTAACAGCAGAATAGTGACTGCAGCTCTGCAGGTGACTGGAGGATAAGACACGATGTAACAGCAGAATAGAGACAGGAGCTCTGGAGATCACTGGAGTATAAGACACGATGTAACAGCAGAATAGTGACTGCAGCTCTGGAGGTGAATGGAGGATAAGATACGATGTAACAAAATAATATTGAGTGCAGCTCTTGAGGTGAGTGGAGGATAAGACACGATGTAACAGCAGAATAGTGAGTGCAGCTCTGGAGGTGAACGGAGGATAAGACACGATGTAACAGCAGAATAGAGACTGGAGCTCTGGAGGTGAATGGAGGATAAGATACGATGTAACAAAATAATATTGAGTGCAGCTCTTGAGGTGACTGGAGGATAAGACACGATGTAACAGCAGAATAGTGAGTGCAGATCTGGAGGTGACTGGAGGATAAGACACGATGTAACAGCAGAATAGTGTCTGCAGCTCTGGAGGTGTCTGGAGGATAAGACACGATGTAACAGCAGAATAGTGAGTGCAGCTCTGGAGGTGGCTGGAGGATAAGACACGATGTAACAGCAGAATAGTGTCTGCAGCTCTGGAGGTGTCTGGAGGATAAGACACGATGTAACAGCAGAATAGTGACTGCAGCTGTGGAGGTGACTGGAGGATAAGACACGATGTAACAGCAGAATAGTGAGTGCAGATCTGGAGGTGACTGGAGGATAAGACCTGATGTAACAGCAGAATAGAGACGCAGGTCTGGAGGTGACTGGAGGATAAGACACGATGTAACAGCAGAATAGTGTCTGCAGCTCTGGAGGTGTCTGGAGGATAAGACACGATGTAACAGCAGAATAGTGAGTGCAGCTCTGGAGGTGGCTGGAGGATAAGACACGATGTAACAGCAGAATAGTCACTGCAGCTCTGGAGGTGACTGGAGGATAAGACACGATGTAACAGCAGAATAGTGATTGCAGCTCTGGAGGTGACTGGAGGATAAGACACGATGTAACAGCAGCAAAAAAGAAAAAAAAGAAGCAAGACAAAAATATATCTCATACCCTACCATAATTATATATAAATGTAAAGCAAAGTTGCATAATAAATATAGGGTACTTAGTGAACTATTTTTGATCAAAAAAAGTATACAAGCCGTCCCACCAGCGGCAAGGTGACCCTAAATTGGGACGGTACCTATACTGCCTATATTAAAAACCTTACTGTATATCAAAGTTGAAGTAATGCATATAAAAGGGTAGACAAATAGGACCGGGTCCCAACTCCAGACCACCTAGGCCCGTGGTAAGCTACATATATACCAATCAGCTCAACAAAGGGCATGCCACACCCTTAAATTGCACAGAATGCAAACAAGTCAAAAAACCAGACAATGTGAACTGAGGTCTAAGATGGCAGACATACAAGAAACAGAGGCATGTTCACACTAGCAAAAAAGAAAAAAAAGAAGCAAGACAAAAATATATCTCATACCCTACCATAATTATATATAAATGTAAAGCAAAGTTGCATAATAAATATAGGGTACTTAGTGAACTATTTTTGATCAAAAAAAGTATACAAGCCGTCCCACCAGCGGCAAGGTGACCCTAAATTGGGACGGTACCTATACTGCCTATATTAAAAACCTTACTGTATATCAAAGTTGAAGTAATGCATATAAAAGGGTAGACAAATAGGACCGGGTCCCAACTCCAGACCACCTAGGCCCGTGGTAAGCTACATATATACCAATCAGCTCAACAAAGGGCATGCCACACCCTTAAATTGCACAGAATGCAAACAAGTCAAAAAACCAGACAATGTGAACTGAGGTCTAAGATGGCAGACATACAAGAAACAGAGGCATGTTCACACTAGCAAAAAAGAAAAAAAAGAAGCAAGACAAAAATATATCTCATACCCTACCATAATTATATATAAATGTAAAGCAAAGTTGCATAATAAATATAGGGTACTTAGTGAACTATTTTTGATCATAAAAAGTATACAAGCCGTCCCACCAGCGGCAAGGTGACCCTAAATTGGGACGGTACCTATACTGCCTATATTAAAAACCTTACTGTATATCAAAGTTGAAGTAATGCATATAAAAGGGTAGACAAATAGGACCGGGTCCCAACTCCAGACCACCTAGGCCCGTGGTAAGCTACATATATACCAATCAGCTCAACAAAGGGCATGCCACACCCTTAAATTGCACAGAATGCAAACAAGTCAAAAAACCAGACAATGTGAACTGAGGTCTAAGATGGCAGACATACAAGAAACAGAGGCATGTTCACACTAGCAAAAAAGAAAAAAAAGAAGCAAGACAAAAATATATCTCATACCCTACCATAATTATATATAAATGTAAAGCAAAGTTGCATAATAAATATAGGGTACTTAGTGAACTATTTTTGATCAAAAAAAGTATACAAGCCGTCCCACCAGCGGCAAGGTGACCCTAAATTGGGACGGTACCTATACTGCCTATATTAAAAACCTTACTGTATATCAAAGTTGAAGTAATGCATATAAAAGGGTAGACAAATAGGACCGGGTCCCAACTCCAGACCACCTAGGCCCGTGGTAAGCTACATATATACCAATCAGCTCAACAAAGGGCATGCCACACCCTTAAATTGCACAGAATGCAAACAAGTCAAAAAACCAGACAATGTGAACTGAGGTCTAAGATGGCAGACATACAAGAAACAGAGGCATGTTCACACTAGCAAAAAAGAAAAAAAAGAAGCAAGACAAAAATATATCTCATACCCTACCATAATTATATATAAATGTAAAGCAAAGTTGCATAATAAATATAGGGTACTTAGTGAACTATTTTTGATCAAAAAAAGTATACAAGCCGTCCCACCAGCGGCAAGGTGACCCTAAATTGGGACGGTACCTATACTGCCTATATTAAAAACCTTACTGTATATCAAAGTTGAAGTAATGCATATAAAAGGGTAGACAAATAGGACCGGGTCCCAACTCCAGACCACCTAGGCCCGTGGTAAGCTACATATATACCAATCAGCTCAACAAAGGGCATGCCACACCCTTAAATTGCACAGAATGCAAACAAGTCAAAAAACCAGACAATGTGAACTGAGGTCTAAGATGGCAGACATACAAGAAACAGAGGCATGTTCACACTAGCAAAAAAGAAAAAAAAGAAGCAAGACAAAAATATATCTCATACCCTACCATAATTATATATAAATGTAAAGCAAAGTTGCATAATAAATATAGGGTACTTAGTGAACTATTTTTGATCAAAAAAAGTATACAAGCCGTCCCACCAGCGGCAAGGTGACCCTAAATTGGGACGGTACCTATACTGCCTATATTAAAAACCTAACGATGTAACAGCAGAATAGTGACTGCAGCTCTGGAGGTGACTGGAGGATAAGACACGATGTAACAGCAGAATAGTGAGTGCAGCTCTGGAGATGACTGGAGGATAAGACCTTATGAAACAGCAGAATAGAGACCACAGCTCTTGAGGTGACTGGAGGATAAGACACGATGTAACAGCAGAATAGTGAGTGCAGCTCTTGAGGTGACTGGAGGATAAGACACGATGTAACAGCAGAATAGCGTCTGCAGCTCTGGAGGTGTCTGGAGTATAAGACACGATGTAACAGCAGAATAGTGAGTGCAGCTCTGGAGGTGGCTAGAGGATAAGACACGATGTAACAGCAGAATAGTGACTGCAGCTCTGGCGGTGTCTGTAGAATAAGACACGATGTAACATCAGAATTGTGAGTGCAGATCTGGAGGTGACTGGAGGATAAGACCTGATGTAACAGCAGAATAGTGACGCAGCTCTGGAGGTGACTGGAGGATAAGACAGCAAAATTGAGATTACAGCTCGGGAGGTGACTGGAGGATAAGACACGATGTAACAGCAGAATAGTAACTGCAGCTCTGGAGGCGACTGGAGGATAAGACATGATGTAACAGCAGAATAGTTAGTGCAGCTCTTGAGGTCACTGGAGGATAAGACACGATATTACAGCAGAATAGTGAGTGCAGCTCTGGAGGTGACTGGGGGATAAGACCTGATGTAACAGCAGAATAATGACTGCAGCTGTGGAGGTCACTGGAAGATAGGACATGATGTAAGAGTAGAATAGTGACTGCAGCTCTGGAGGTGACTGGAGGATAAGACATGATGTAACAGCAGAATAGTGACTGCAGCTCGGGAGGTGGCTGGAGGATAAGACATGATGTAACAGCAGAATAGTGACTACAGCTCTGGAGGATAAGACATGATGTAACAGCAGAATGGTGAGTGCAGCTTTGGAGGTGACTGGAGGATAAGACACGATGTAACAGCAGAATAGTGACTGCAGCTCTGGAGGTGACTGTAGGATAAGACACGATGTAACAGCAGAATAGTGACTGCAGCTCTGGAGTTTACTGGAGGATAAGACACGATGAAACAGCAGAATAGTGAGTGCAGCTCTGAAGGTGGCTGGAGGATAAGACACGATGTAACAGCAGAATAGTTAGTGCAGCTCTTGAGGTCACTGGAGGATAAGACACGATATTACAGCAGAATAGTGAGTGCAGCTCTGGAGGTGACTGGGGGATAAGACCTGATGTAACAGCAGAATAATGACTGCAGCTGTGGAGGTCACTGGAAGATAGGACATGATGTAAGAGTAGAATAGTGACTGCAGCTCTGGAGGTGACTGGAGGATAAGACATGATGTAACAGCAGAATAGTGACTGCAGCTCGGGAGGTGGCTGGAGGATAAGACATGATGTAACAGCAGAATAGTGACTACAGCTCTGGAGGATAAGACATGATGTAACAGCAGAATGGTGAGTGCAGCTTTGGAGGTGACTGGAGGATAAGACACGATGTAACAGCAGAATAGTGACTGCAGCTCTGGAGGTGACTGTAGGATAAGACACGATGTAACAGCAGAATAGTGACTGCAGCTCTGGAGTTTACTGGAGGATAAGACACGATGAAACAGCAGAATAGTGAGTGCAGCTCTGAAGGTGGCTGGAGGATAAGACACGATATAACAGCAGAATAGTGACTGCAGCTCTGGAGGTGACTGGAGGATAAGACATGTAGCAATAGCATAATAGTGAGTGCAGCTCTGGAGGTGACTGGAGGACAAGACACGATGTAACAGCAGAATAGTGACTGCAGCTCTTGAGGTGACTGGAGGATAAGACACGATATTACAGCAGAATAGTGAGTGCAGCTCTGGAGGTGACTGGGGGATAAGACCTGATGTAACAGCAGAATAATGACTGCAGCTGTGGAGGTCACTGGAAGATAGGACATGATGTAAGAGTAGAATAGTGACTGCAGCTCTGGAGGTGACTGGAGGATAAGACATGATGTAACAGCAGAATAGTGACTGCAGCTCGGGAGGTGGCTGGAGGATAAGACATGATGTAACAGCAGAATAGTGACTACAGCTCTGGAGGATAAGACATGATGTAACAGCAGAATGGTGAGTGCAGCTTTGGAGGTGACTGGAGGATAAGACACGATGTAACAGCAGAATAGTGACTGCAGCTCTGGAGGTGACTGTAGGATAAGACACGATGTAACAGCAGAATAGTGACTGCAGCTCTGGAGTTTACTGGAGGATAAGACACGATGAAACAGCAGAATAGTGAGTGCAGCTCTGAAGGTGGCTGGAGGATAAGACACGATGTAACAGCAGAATAGTTAGTGCAGCTCTTGAGGTCACTGGAGGATAAGACACGATATTACAGCAGAATAGTGAGTGCAGCTCTGGAGGTGACTGGGGGATAAGACCTGATGTAACAGCAGAATAATGACTGCAGCTGTGGAGGTCACTGGAAGATAGGACATGATGTAAGAGTAGAATAGTGACTGCAGCTCTGGAGGTGACTGGAGGATAAGACATGATGTAACAGCAGAATAGTGACTGCAGCTCGGGAGGTGGCTGGAGGATAAGACATGATGTAACAGCAGAATAGTGACTACAGCTCTGGAGGATAAGACATGATGTAACAGCAGAATGGTGAGTGCAGCTTTGGAGGTGACTGGAGGATAAGACACGATGTAACAGCAGAATAGTGACTGCAGCTCTGGAGGTGACTGTAGGATAAGACACGATGTAACAGCAGAATAGTGACTGCAGCTCTGGAGTTTACTGGAGGATAAGACACGATGAAACAGCAGAATAGTGAGTGCAGCTCTGAAGGTGGCTGGAGGATAAGACACGATATAACAGCAGAATAGTGACTGCAGCTCTGGAGGTGACTGGAGGATAAGACATGTAGCAATAGCATAATAGTGAGTGCAGCTCTGGAGGTGACTGGAGGACAAGACACGATGTAACAGCAGAATAGTGACTGCAGCTCTTGAGGTGACTGGAGGATAAGACACGATGTAATAGCAGAATAGTGACTGCAGCTCTTGAGGTGACTGGAGGATAAGACACGATGTAACAGCAGAAGAGTGAGTGCAGCTCTGGAGATGACAGGAGGATAAGACACGATCTAACGGCAGAATAGGGACTACAGCTTGGGAGGTGACTGGAGGATAAGACACGATGTAACAGCAGAATAGTGATTGCAGCTCTGGAGGAGACTGGAGGATAAGACATGATGTAACAGCAGAATAGTGAGTGCAGCTCTTGAGGATAAGACGCGATATTACAGCAGAATAGTGACTGCAGCTCTGGAAATGAATGGAGGATAAGACTTGATGTAACACCAGAATAGTGACTGCAGCTCTGGAGGTGACTGGAAGATAGGACATGATTTAACAGCAGAATAGTGATTGCAGCTCTGGAGGTGACTGGAAGATAGGTCATAATGTAACAGCAGAAGTGTGACTGCAGCTCTGGAGGTGACTGGAGGATAAGACATGATGTAACAGCAAAATAGTGACTACAGCTCTGGAGGTGACTGGAGGATAAGACACAATGTAACAGCAGAATGGTGAGTGCAGCTCAGGAGGTGACTGGAGGATAAGACACGATGTAACAGCAGAATAGTGAGTGCAGCTCTGGAGGTGACTGGAGGATAAGACCTGATTTAACAGCAGAATAGTGAGTGCAGCTCTGGAGGTGACTGGAGGATAAGACACGATGTAACAGCAGAATAGTGAGTGCAGCTCTGGAGGTGAATGGAGGATAAGACACGATGTAACAGCAGAATAGTGATACAGCCCCATCCTGCAGTATATCCCACCTCTCACCTATATACAGCCCCATCCTGTAATATATCCCACCTCTCACCTATATACAGCCCCATCCTGCAGTATATCCCACCTCTCACCTATATACAACCCCATCCTGTAGTATATCCCACCTCTCACCTATATACAACCCCATCCTGCAGTATATCCCACCTCTCACCTATATACAGCCCCATCCTGTAGTATATCCCACCTCTCATCTATATACAGCCCCATCCTGCAGTATATCCCACCTCTCACCTATATACCGTCCCATCCTGCAGTATATCCCACCTCTCACCTATATACCGTCCCATCCTGCAGTATATCCCCCCTCTAATCTATATACAGCCCCAGCCTGTAGTATATCCCACCTCTCATCTATATACCATCCCATCCTGCAGTATATCCCACCTCTCATCTATATACCGTCCCATCCTGCAGTATATCCCACCTCTCATCTATATACCGTCCCATCCTGCAGTATATCCCACCTCTCACCTATATACCGTCCCATCCTGCAGTATATCCCACCTCTCACCTATATACTGTCCCATCCTGCAGTATATCCCACCTCTCACCTATATACTGTCCCATCCTGCAGTATATCCCACCTCTCACCTATATACTGTCCCATCCTGCAGTATATCTCACCTCTCATCTATATACCGTCCCATCCTGCAGTATATCCCACCTCTCATCTATATACCGTCCCATCCTGCAGTATATCCCACCTCTCATCTAGATACCGTCCCATCCTGCAGTATATCCCACCTCTCATCTATATACAGCCCCATCCTGCAGTATATCCCACCTCTCACCTATATACCGTCCCATCCTGCAGTATATCTGACCTCTCATCTATATACCGTCCCATCCTGCAGTATATCCCACCTCTCATCTATATACCGTCCCATCCTGCAGTATATCCCACCTCTCATCTAGATACCGTCCCATCCTGCAGTATATCCCACCTCTCACCTATATACAGCCCCATCCTGCAGTATATCCCACCTCTCACCTATATACCGTCCCATCCTGCAGTATATCCCACCTCTCATCTAGATACCGTCCCATCCTGCAGTATATCCCACCTCTCACCTATATACAGCCCCATCCTGCAGTATATCCCACCTCTCACCTATATACCGTCCCATCCTGCAGTATATCTCACCTCTCATCTATATACCGTCCCATCCTGCAGTATATCCCCCCTCTCAGACCCTCTATATAGCTCTGTATAATGCAGCCCCATATAGTATAATGCACCCCTATTGCCCATTCAGTGTAAAGCACTCCCATATAGTATAATGCAGCCCCATAGTCTTAAATGTAATTTAATGGCCACAACAATGTCCTAAAAAATAAAATACAATACTCACCTCTCCTCCGCGGTCGCCGCAGCTTGTGTTCTATGCGTCGCACCTCCCAGCGTAGAGGACGCTACGTAGTGACGTCATCGTGCTGAGACGTTAGACGCTGAGATAGAACGATGGGGGAGGGAGCGTCAGCTGTGACGTAACGTTTCCTTCTCCATCGCATTCAAGTGTATCTGCAGATGTCGCCTATACAGTGACCCTGCGGAGGGGCCCCCAGCTCAAAGGGCCCAATAGAGGCAAAGCAGCACAGTTTAACCTTTTCAGCTCCGGGTGGCCCATCAGAGCGCGGGGCCCGGGGCGGTCACAGTCTTTGCCCCCGGTAGCTGCGCTACTACATCACTTCAGCCTGCAGGACCGGGCTCCTCGTAGTGACCTGCGGACTGTGCTGCGGCCTCCGTGAATGAGCTCCGCACTGTGGGAAGCTCTGCCGCCGGGTGACGTTATCCCTCAGAAGAGCTGCTCCATTATACAGGTCTGTGAGGAGCAGGAGAGGATTGTCAGCTGGACACAGAGCAGCTACAGCACAGGGACAGGTGTGATGGGTGAGCTGCTGGGGAAGGTGATGGCAGGTGACTGGTGCCACAACACTGACCACACAGTGACAGCTCTCCCGGCTAACAGTGCTCAAGGCACAAGCTCCACCCCCGGTCCATGCCCCCCCTCTGCCCCACCCCCGGTCCATGTCCCTCCTCTGCCCCACCCCCGGTCCATGCCCCTCCTCTGCCCCACCCCCGGTCCATGCCCCACCCCCGGTCCATGCCCCCACCTCTGCCCCACCCCCGGTCCATGCCCCACCCCCGGTCCATGCCCCCACCTCTGCCCCACCCCCTGTCCATGCCCCACCTCTGCCCCACCCCCGGTCCATGCCCCCCCTCTGCCCCACCCCCGGTCCATGCCCCACCTCTGCCCCACCCCCGGTCCATGCCCCCCCCTCTGCCCCACCCCCGGTCCATGCCCCCACCCTCGGTCCATGCCCCCACCTCTGCCCCACCCCCGGTCCATGCTCCACCCCCGGTCCATGCCCCACCCCTGGTCCATGCCCCACCTCTCCCCCACCCCCGGTCCATGCCTCACCCCCGGTCCATGCCCCCACCTCTGCCCCACCCCCTGTCCATGCTCCACCCCCAGTCCATGCCCCACCCTCGGTCCATGCCCCACCCCCGGTCCATGCCCCACCCCTGGTCCATGCCCCACCCCTGGTCCATGCCCCACCTCTCCCCCACCCCCGGTCCATACCTCACCCCCGGTCCATGCCCCCACCTCTGCCCCACCCCCTGTCCATGCTCCACCCCCAGTCCATGCCCCACCTCTGCCCCACCCTCGGTCCATGCCCCACCCCTGGTCCATGCCCCACCCCCGGTCCATACCCCTCCTATGCCCCACCTCTGCCCCACTCCCAGTCCATGCCCCACCCCCGGTCCATGCCCCACCTATACCCCACCCCCCCCAGTCCATGCCCCACCTCTACCCCACCCCCGGTCCATGCCCCACCCCAGGTCCATGCCCCCACCTCTACCCCACTCCCGGTCCATGCCCCACCCCCCGGTCCATGCCCCCACCCCCGGTCCATGCCCCCACCTCCACCCCGCACCCCGGTCCATGCCCCCACCTCCACCCCACTACCGGTCCATGCCCCCACCTCCACCCCGCACCCCGGCCATGCCCCTACCTCCACCCCACTACCGGTCCATGCCCCCACCTCCACCCCACTCTCGGTCTATGCCCCCACCTCTGCCCCACCCCCGGTCCATGCCCCCACCTCTACCCCATCCTCGGTCTATGCCCCCACCTCTGCCCCACCCCCGGTCCATGCCCCACCTCACCCTACCCCCGGTCCATACTCCACCTCTCCCCACCCCCGGTCCATGCCCCCACCTTAGAATAGATATCTCAATGTGATTTTTTTCAGTGTCATTTTGATGTTAAAGCCTAGAAAAAAAAAACAGATTAATCCTGGAAAGAGCATTGCCCCCTGTCATTCTAACTTCCCAGCTGTGCGATAAAAGGTGGAGATGAATGGAGAGCACAGATCAATATTGTGCGATGTGTCCAAGCATCATTAAACTCATCTAAATGCCATCTATTTCCTTAAAGGGAAACGTCCTAGCTGCTATGTAAACTGCCCCTATAGCGTTGGTAGTGATGCAATGTACATCACTAACACACTTTTTTCATTATAATTGGTGCAACTATAATGAGTGTATAGCACTTTACATACTTACTAGCTATTGAACCCGTTCTACGTCCAGGTGGCGAGCATTTTTATTGGTATATGGTCTCCCATGCTGGTATGTGCTGCCCCCCTCCTTGTATTTGTGCTGCCCTCATCCTGTCCCCACCATCCAATCCTGGTATGCGTGGCCCCCCTCACCCCCAATCCTGGTATGCGTGGCCCCCCTCACCCCCAATCCTGGTATGCGTGGGCCCCCCTCACCCCCAATCCTGGTATGCGTGGCACCCCTCACCCCCAATCCTGGTATGCATGGCACCCCTCACCCCCAATCCTGGTATGCGTGGCACCCCTCACCCCTATCCTGGTGTGTATGGTATCCCTCATCCTGGTATGCATGGCACCCTATCCCTCACTCCCAATCCTGGTATGCGTGGCACCCCTCACCCCCAATCCCGGTGTGCGTGTCACCCCTTATCCCGGTATGTGTGGCTCCCCTCATCCCCAATCCCGGTATGCGTGGCACCCCTCACCCCCAATCCCGGTATGCATGGCACCCCTCATCCTTATCCTGGTGTGTATGGTATCCCTCATCCTGGTATGCATGGTACCCCATCCCTATCCTGGTGTGTATGGTGTCCCTCATCCTTGTATGCATGGCACCCCATCCCTCATTCCCAATCCCGGTATGCGTGGCACCCCTCATCCCCAATCCCGGTATGCATGGCACCCCTCATCCCCAGTCCCAGTATACCTGGCACCCCTAATCCCCCCAATCCCAGTATGCGTGGCACCCCTCATCCCTATCCTGGTGTGTATGGTATCCCTCATCCTAGTATGCGTGGCACCCTATCCCTCACTCCCAATCCCGGTATGCGTGGCACCCCTCACCCCCAATCCCGGTGTGCGTGTCACCCCTCATCCCGGTATGTGTGGCTCCCCTCACCCCCAATCCCGGTATGCGTGGCACCCCTCATCCTTATCCTGGTGTGCATGGTACCCCATCCCTATCCTGGTGTGTATGGTATCCCTCATCCTGGTATGCATGGCACCCCATCCCTCATCCCCAATCCCGGTATGCGTGGCACCCCTCATCCCCAATCCCGGTATGCGTGGCACCCCTCATCCCCAATCCTAGTATGCCTGGCACCCCTCATCCCCCCAATCCCGGTATGCGTGGCACCCCTCATCCCTATCCTGGTGTGTATGGTATCCCTCATCCTGGTATGCATGGCACCCTATCCCTCACTCCCAATCCGGTATGCGTGGCACCCCTCACCCCCATTCCCGTTATGCGTGGCACCCCTCATCCCGGTATGCGTGGCTCCCCTCACCCCCAATCCCGGTATGCGTGGAACCCCTCACCCCCAATCCCGGTATTCATGGCACCCCTCATCCTTATCCTGGTGTGTATGGTATCCCTCATCCTGGTATGCATGGCACCCCATCCCTCATTCCCAATCCCGGTATGCGTGGCACCCCTCATCCCCAATCTCGGTATGCATGGCACCCCTCATCCCCAATCCCAGTATGCCTGGCACCCCTCACCCCCAATCCCGGTATGCGTGGCACCCCTCACCCCCCAATCCTGGTATGCGTGGTACCCCTCAATCATGGTATGCGTGGTATCCCTCACCCCCATTCCTGGTATGCGTGGTACCCCTCACCCCCAATCGTCACAGCGCATGCGCGGCTCCCAGCGCTACAAGCTTTGCTGTCAGCTGTGTCATACTGCACAAGCGTCCCATAACTTCAGCGCTCACCGGGAGCAAAATTCAAACACCTGGGCGGCGCCACCTATGACTGAATGTGAGGATCACACCCCTATGACTGAACGAGCAGGTAGGGTATAAGTATATAAAGTGCTATACACTCATTATAGTTGCACCAATTATAATGAAAAAAGTGTTAGTGATGTACATTGCATCACTATCAACGCTATGAGGGCAGTTTACATAGTAACTAGGATGTGACAGCTTCCCTTTAACATGACAACATGTCAGTTCAGAGTCTTCATAAATGCCTGCTCCAGGAATCTTTTTTTTCCAGCCCCCATCTGGGCTCATCATCTATAATGTTGATAATTTACCTTTATCATAAAATATTTTCCCGCAGCTTGGAATCTCACTATTTCCCGATGCATTGGCTCTTTGCTTCTCATTGTCTCCTGTGTTGCAGTTTATTTCTTCTACTGAATTCTGAGTTTGGAGCAGATGGAATAAAATATATATTCAGGTTCCCCAAGGGGGTGGGCTGCAAGTAATAGATAACTTCAGAGCAGACACGAAATAAAAGCGCAGTGAGCCGTACTTCGAGTTCTTGACAATTTCTGCTCATCAGTCTGACTGATGAGAATGGAGGAGTAGGAGTTATCTGAATGTATAATCCTTTTTACTTAGAGACTTGTGTTTTTGAAATTTCTCGATAGGCTGGAAACTGAGCGTTATTAGATTTTCTCTCAGTGAATTAATGGCTGGAATAATGTTATTACCTTACAAAAAGGAGTAGTATTGAAGTTCTTTCTGCTTGCATTCATCATGGTTGTATATTACTGCGGTATTTTATTGCTATTTTTAGTTGAGTTATATTAATCACACTAAAATTTATTAAAGAGAATCTGTAACCACCTGCATGATGTAGAGGCAGAGACCATGATTACAGCGATGTATCACTTACTTTACTGGGTGCTGCAGTATTGATTAAAAACAGTTTTATCTGCCACAGATCTAAGAGATCTCTGAATTCTGAGATCTAGATAGCTCCGCCCTCACACCACTGAGCTGCCAATCAGTGATGGAGGCGGGGTTGGACTACCTAGCATCAGGCCAAGTAGTCCTGATAATCTGCTGCTAATAAAACAGTATTTTTTTCAAAACTACATTAACCCCTTAAGGACGGAGACAATTATGTCCTTAATGATCAGGCCAATTTTTACAATTCTGTCCACTGTCACTTTATGAGGTAATAACTCTGGAACGCTTCAACAGATCCCGCTGATTCTGAGACTGTCCTTTCGTGACATATTGCACTCCATGTTAGTGATAAAATTTCTTCGATATCACTTGCATTTATTTGTGAAAAAAATCAGAAATTTGATGAAAATTTTGAAAATTTCACAATTTTCAAAATTTTAATTTCCATGCCCTTAAATCAGATATACAGTACAGACCAAAAGTTTGGACACACCTTCTCATTTAAAGATTTTTCTGTATTTTCATGACTATGAAAATTGTACATTCACACTGAAGGCATCAAAACTGTGAATTAACACATGTGGAATTATATACTTAACAAAAAAGCTCAAGAGTGTGCAAAGCAGTCATCAAAGCCAAAGGTGGCTACTTTGAAGAACCTAGAATATAAGACATATTTTCAGTTGTTTCACACTTTTTTGTTAAGTATATAATTCCACATGTGATAATTCATAGTTTTGATGTCTTCAGTGTGAATGTACAATTTTCGTAGTCATGAAAATGCAGAAAAATCTTTAAATGAGAAGGTGTGTCCAAACTTTTGGTCTGCACTGTATATATGCAGTATATATCTAACACATATATTTAAATGCAACCAAGGGAACACATAAAAGTGTGGTATAGAAGTAACGGAGTATAAGGTATTTGTATAGCCTAGAGTAAAAATGTCACACTGTAATCTGTGTAATTTATGTGGGATGATGATGATGGCAGCCTAGACAGTCTGAGAAGTTCAGAAAAAAGGGGAGAAAGAAAACCGACCAAAAAAGTCTAGATACAAAGTAGAAATATAGTGTAAAGTTTATTGTAAAATCAGGGAGGTAACATTCGCATAACAAGGAAGGGGTGCACGTGCAAAGTACAGGATGGGCCATTTATATGGAAACACCTATATAAAATGGGAATGCTTGGTGATGTCAACTTCCTGTTTTTGGCACATTAGTATATGGGAGGGGGAAAACTTTTCCAGATGGGTGGTGACCATGGCGGCCATTTTGAAGTCGGCCATTTTGGATCCAACTTTATTTTTTTCAATGGGAATAGGGTCATGTAACACATCAAACTTATTCAGAATTTCATAAGAAAAACAATGGTGTATTTGTTTTTAACGTAACTTTATTCTTTCATGAGCTTTTTACAAGTTTATGACCACTGATAAAATGTGTTCAAAGTGCTGTCCATTGTGTTGGATTGTCAATGCAACCCTCTTCTCCCACTCTTGACACACTGACAGCAACACCGCAGAAGAAATGCCAGCACAGGCTTCCAGTATCCGTTGTTTCAGATGCTGCACATCTCGTATCCTCACAGCATAGACAATTGGCTTCAGATGACCCCAAAGATAAAATTCTAAGGGGGTCAGATTGGGAGACCTTGGTGGCCATTCAACTGGCCCACGCCGACCAATCCACTTTCCAGGAAACTGTTCATGTAGGAATGCTCGCATCTGACACCCATAATGTGGTGGTGACCATCTTGTTAGAAAAACTCAGAGAACGTGCCATCTTCAGTGCATAATGATATGGACATGATAGGCATTTCTATATACCTCTCCCAGAGCAACCCATTTTTGCATGTTCATGTATGCTATTGCCTCCTGCCTTTGGTTATCTGCTAGGAATATATTTAGGACGTCTTTTTGTTATATTTGTATGTACTGACTTTATTCTACATACAATAGATATTTGTACGTATTGGGAACTGTATATGATGACACTACCTTGTGTAGTATCTTCCCACTTTTATGATGGCCTTCTTTCCCTTGTTCATTAACTGTCTGGGTTTCTGTATTGTATTTGGGATTTACCATTGCTAGTGTGGATTTGGCTATAGATTGTGCATCTTGGGGTCTGTATGCTTATTATTTACTATTATTGATGACTACTGTCATGTGGGAAACAGTTGTATACCATGTCTATGGTTTTTAAATGCTTTTAATAATGTGCTTATGTTCAATAAACTTTTTGCGATTTTTCTATTGGAGGTGTGCATGTACTTATGTAGTGCCTTTTGTAATGCCTTCAAATCCTCCAGATGATCCCATTCCAATACCGCCCGGACTTTTGCTGGATCCATGCGAAAACCGGTGGAGGACAACACATATCCTAGGAAAGGCATCTCCTCAACTGAGAACTTACACTTCTCAGGCTTAATATATAATTTTTTGTCTCGAAGAATATGTAAAACCTGCCTGACGTGAACCTGGTGCGACTCAAGGTCAGGAGAATAAATTAGTATGTCATCCAGATAGATAACCACAAATCTGCCTATCAGATGACTAAAAATGTAGTTTATGAAGTTTTGAAAGACAGCTTGTGCCTTTGTCAACCCAAAGGGCATCACCAGATTCTCATAGTGTCCCTCAGGCGTGTTAAACACTTTTTTCCACTCATCCCCCTCTTTAATTCGGACAAGATTATACGCCCCCCTAAGGCCCATCTTAGAGAACCATTTTGCCCCTTCAATTTGATTGAAGAGGTCAGGAATGAGAGGAAGCGGATAAGGATCACTGACAAGTTCAAGGAAATCCAGGTAAGGGCGTAACCCCCCCATCTTTTTTCTTTACAAAAAAAAAACCAGCGCAATGGGGAAGAGGATGGTCTGATATGACCTTTAGTCAGGCTTTCCGTGATTTAGTTTTTCATGGCCTGCCTCTCCGAACCAGATATGTTATAGAGTCTGCTCTTTGGCAGCTTGGCCCCCGGAATGAGATTTATAGTGCTATCATAAGGACGATGGGGAGGGAGTTTTTGGCACCCCTGCTCCGAGAACTCTTCCCCAAAATCTGACAGGTAATTAGGCACAGACCGGGTATCCACCCTTGCCAACCGGGTACCCAAGCAGTGCTCTTGACAATACCCACTCCATTTAACAATCTCCTGAGTCTGCCAATCAACAACAGGTTTGTGCACGGTGAGCCAAGGGAGTCCCAGTACTACAAGTGAGGGCAGACCCTCTAGCACATAGCAGTCTAACACGTCAGTGTGCATAGCCCCCACCTGAAGCCACACGTCACAGATGACTTGAGTAAAGTGCCCTTGTCTCAAGGGGGTGGAGTCGATGGCGACAATGTGAATGGGTCTGGACAGTGGATGTGGGACGGGGACTTGGACCTGGACGAACCTAGAGTCGATCAAATTTAACACGGCCCCACTGTCCAGAAAGGCCCACACCTCCGCCTTAACTCCACCCACATGAACCACGGCTGGTAGAAAAAATTGTGTCTTACCCATGGAGGTGATGAATACACCCAGGTTGCTAACCTCCCAGCAACCTGGGCTATCAGGCTTCTCCGGTGGTTGCTTACACTGGGAAGGACACATGCCTACGAAATGTCCCCTTTTCCCACAAAAGGAACACACTCCCCCTTACGACGGACTACAGTCAATTTGCCAGCGGAGGATGCCGCTCCCACCTGCATGAGATTCACAGTTGGCTCAACGCTGACTTCCCGTGACCCCGGATCCCCCACACACGGACTCCCTATGTCTCTGGCGAAGACGGCAGTCAACCCGGATCGCCAGAGACATGGCTGTCTCAAGGAAGTCTGGAGTCTCATACAGGGCCAAGGCATCCTTCACACTTACTGAAAGCCCCTCACAAAAGAGACTACCAAGTGGGGGTCGTTCCACATGGTATCCGTGGCCCACTTCCGAAACTTGGAGCAATATTCCTCCGCCGGCCGATCTCCTTGCTGAAGTTGGTGCAGTGTGGACTCCGCTAAGGAGACACGATCGGGGTCATAATATATATGGCCTAGAGTCCGCAAAAACCCCTCCACCGTCTGGAGCGACGGTGAATCAGGAGCGAGATTATTATGCCCACATGTTGCTCCTCTGAATCTGAGGAAACGGAATGTAGCCTGAAGTACAGTTCACAGGCCTCTCTAAAGACCACAAAGTTGTCCCGCCCCCCAGAGAACCTGTCCGGCAATGCAACCTTGGGCTCCACTATGGTTTGTCTGAGAGACGAGACACCCACACCCGATGTATTAAGGGACCGCAAAACCACTGTGCTTAAATCCGCCACCTCCAGACTGAGCTGCTGCAATTGCCCCGTCAGAGCAGTAAAAGGATCCATAATGGAGCAGAAAAACGGTTATGGTCAGAGATAATGTCACAACACAGCTGTCGGGTGACTAGAGATCAGGGGCTCCTACCCTGAACCTAACACTACAGGGTGCTCTAGCTCACCCTATTCCCCGGGATACCTCTGAAGGTGAGGATGCCAGGGCCTCCGCCAGGGGCGGACTGGCCCACCGGAGGATCGGGAAAACCCCCGGTGGGCCCCGAGTCCCGATGGCCACGCCCCCAAGCTCCACCCCCTATCCTTCATGGGCCCTGAACAGAGGGCCCCCCGGTTCGCTAATCATATCGGTAGCACTGCTTCCTGTGCGATGATGTCATCGCCCTGGGACTGCTTCCTGTGGAGGACGGACCCGGCGTCGCCCCTGGCAACTCGGCACGCGAGTATGAAACGCGCGGGGGGGGAGAACCCCTGGCCGAGGACCCCTGGCCGAGGCTGGCAGTAAATACTACTGGGCAATGGGCATGATTATCATCATGCCCATTGCCCAGCATGTCCTGCTGCCAGCCTCTGGTTACTGGTACTATGCCCAGCAGCATGTACTACCACCAGTGGCTGGCAGAACATGCTGGGTGGGCATGATAGTACCACGGAGGCTGACAGGACATACTAGGCATGAATCATGCCTAGTATGTCCTGTCAGCCTCTGTGGTACTATCATGCCCAGCATGTCCTGCCAGCCACTGGTGGTACCATCATGCATGCCCATTGCCCATTTTGTTTTTTATTAAAGATGGAGTCCCTACATGTGTTTTATTTTTATTAAAACATTTTTTTCTCTGTGTTGTGTTTTTTTTCTGTTTACTAGAAATTCATTGTGGCCATGTCTAATTTGGCTTGACGCCATGAATTTCAGGCTGTTGGAAGAGCCGGATAAAGCGCCTGGAAATGGCGCTACGATGAATGCGCCAATTCCAGGGGTGGCTGTGGGCTGCCGTTTTCAGCATGGGGGCCCAGAATGCTTGGGCCTTACTATGCTGAGAATCCCAGCCCCCAGCTGCCTGGTTTTACCTGGCTGGCGATCAAAATATGGTGGGCGCCCACGCATTTTTTTTATTGTTATTTTTTTAAATAATTAAAAAAAAAACCATTGGCCTTTCCAGACTTTTGATCAGCAGCCACGGTAAAGCCAGGCAGCCAGAGGTGGCAGCCCTTAGCTGTCTGCTTTATCTGCGCTGAGAATCAAAAATTCTGCGGAACGCTGTCATTTTTGTTTTATTATTTATTTATTTTCACACTTCTATATGTGTGACAGTCCCAACAGCCAATCACAGACGCTGACACAGAGAATGGGCATCGTGATTGGCTGCTTGAGTAACCTGAAAGCAGCCCATACATAGTACCATACTAGAATATATGGGCTAATTGTACATTAGTCGAACAGTCAATCACAGAGGCCCATCCTCTTTGACAGAATCTGCGATTGGCTGTTGGGTCTGTCACATATAGAAGTGTGAAAAGAAATTTTTAAAAACGATGTAGCGCTCCGCAGAATTTTTGATTCTCACCGCAGATAAAGCAGACAACTACGGCCTGCCACCCCCAGCTGCCTGGCTTTACCTTGGCTGGCGATCAAAAGACAGAGAAGCCGAATATTTGTTTTAAACGTATTTAACATTTAAAAAAAAAAAAAAATGCGTGGGCTCCCGCCATATGTTGATCGCCAGCCAGATAAAACAAGGCAGCTGGGGGCTGGGATTCGCAGCATGGCATGGTAAGGCCCAAGCGTTCTTGGCCCCCCACGCTGAAAATCGCAGCCCGCAGCCACCCCTGAAAATGGCGCATTCATCCTAGCACCATTTCCACATGCTTTACCTGGCTATTCCAGCGGCCCTGGTGGGAGTGGCACCCTGGGTAATAATAGGGTTAGTACCAGGCCAGCTTTGTATTATCAGCTGGTACTAAGCCCAAAATTCATGGTGTCACGCCAAATTAGACATAGCCACCATGAATTTCTAGTAAACAGAAAAATAAAAAAGACAGAATTTTTTTTTTTATTAAAAATAAAACACATTTAGGGACTCCATCTTTAATAAAGAAAAATCCTCACTCCAACGTAATCCATAGGTCTTCTGTCTTCAGCTCTGCTACATCTTTGCCATCAGACAAATATGTCTGCTGACAGAGATGAGCAGGCAAAGAATGACACTGGAGCTCTGTTACTGTGTAGTGCGGCACTAGGTTGCTTTTTTTGTCATTTCATGCAGTGTAGAAATCTTGGGAAAAGTGTGGATTGTGCTCTGGAAGTGATCAGTTATAGCTATAGTTATTTTCTGCAGACATAAGTCCTGCATAGAAGATGTGATATATTGGTCTGCGGCAGATAAAGAACTTGTGAGTATGTGTATTACCTATACACGCACACTGACACTATATACAGAGCTCCTGTGTGTAATGTCACTGGTGATCACTGTATTACCTGTACACTGACACTATATACAGAGCTCCTGTGTGTAATGTCACTGGTGATCACTGTATTACCTATACACACACACTGACACTATATACAGAGCTCCTGTGTATAATGTCACTGGTGATCACTGTATTACCTATACACACACACTGACACTATATACAGAGCTCCTGTGTATAATGTCACTGGTGATCACTGTATTACCTATACACACACACACTGACACTATATACAGAGCTCCTGTGTGTAATGTCACTGGTGATGACTGTATAACCTGTACACTATATACAGAGCTCCTGTGTATAATGTCACTGGTGATCACTGTATAACCTGTACACTGACCCAATATACAGAGCTTTTTTACATTTTTATTATTTTAGCATTATTTGTCACTATGTGGTGGCATTATGTGCTTTGGTCATGGTGTGGCGGTATTTGTGCCTTGTATGTGGCATTATTTGGGCACTATGTGGTGGTAATATGTGATCTGGTCACGGTGTGGTAGTATTTCTGCCTTCTATCTGGTAATATTGGTCTTGGTAGAGTGGATTGTGGTTGGTCATTTGTTTTATCTGATATCAATTAGGGGAAACCTCTTCATTTCCAACAGATATTAAATACTTGGATGTTTAACCCCTCCCTGTCCTGTAACTATTACACAGCAGCAGAGATGCAGTTACAGAGGTTCATCAGAGAAAGCAAGTTGGCATTTGGTGAGATTTTGACCTCTGTATTTATAAGAAAAAAACAGAAGTGGGTGAGAAATGCATAAAACATTACCTCGGATTGCTCCACGCCTGGTTTTGTCTTATAAATACTGAGGTAAAAATCTCACCAAATACTCAAAGTGCCACAATCTTCTGACAGTGCGGATTCCACCAATAAATAAGTGATCACCTTCCCAACCTGTTCATCGCTGATAACTTGTTTTCACCAATAAAAACCCTTTAATGCAAACTACAGTAATTGAACATCACAGTTCTGGTGAGGGCACAGTGATGGGCAGGAGCCGCCAATATAATGGGTATAACGGCTAACCGGTATTTGCAAATAGCTGAAGGGTGGGTTGGCCTGGGTGGGTGGGCCCCTGGAGTCAATTTCCCTGGTGGGCTCCAGACACTCCAGTCCGGCGCTGGCCTCCGCCTTCGCCCTAACTCCTGCCTTAGCCCTCCTTCTGTTCTCCGCCACCTGGGGAAGAGTGGCGCTACTGTGCACTGTACTACACCAACCCGACAAACAGGGCTACAAAGACAGGGGTTAATAGAAAACTCCAGGCATACGAAATATTCACTCACATATTACAGAGGGAAACACCAGGGTGTGAAGATAGGGGGAATAAACCAAAATGGAGAAGGATAAGGAATTACACGCATACAAACCAGACACCAGTCACAAGTAATTCCTCCAACACTCCTTCTCATAAGAAACTCCTCTCCCTCCTCTGACATAGATTAGTATCAGAGCCCAGATTATAAAGGGAAAAGGAGTGGCTAACCGAGCTCAGCTGTGAGCACAGGGAAATCCAACATGGCCGCTTAACCCCTGTTCAGCCAGAATAAATACACACAATTAAAATGACAGAGAAGTGCTTTGTCTCAGAGCCGGAGTAGGAGCAATATGACGCTTAGGTCTCCTGGCTCCAAACTGTCGTGGTAACCATGTGACAAAATCATTTTTCGCATGATTTTTAACTGCTTTGTTTCTTCCTGACCATCCCCCAATGCTGCGCAGAGATTTGTGGAAGAAGTATCATAGAACCTGCAATTATCAGGTGACAAAACCTTTCCCAGTCCAGCACAGAAGGTGGGTGTGCGTGCATTTGCCAGTGTATGCATGTGCCTCTGTCTGAAAAAAATAAATTTTGCGCATGATTATTAACTCCATTATTTTTTACTTCCTGACCCTCCCCCTGCATGGAGATTTTATCATAGGACCTGCAATTATCAAGTGAGAAAATATTTGAAGGTCCAGCACAGAAGGTGGGTGTGCGTACATGTGCCTGTGTCTGCAAAATATTATTTTCACAGATAATTATTAACTGTATTATTTCTTTCTTCCTGACCCTCTCCTATTGCTGCACTGAGATTTGTGGAGTAAGTATCATAGGACCTGCAATTATCAAGTGAGAAAACCTTTCAAGGTCCAGCACAGGAGGTGGGTGTGCATGCATTTGCCTGTCTATACATGTGCCTGTGTCTTCAAAAAATAATTTTTGCTGATGACTATTAACTGCATTGTTTCTTTCTTCCTGGCCATCCCCCAATGCTGCACTGAGATTTGTGGAGTAAGTATCATAGGACCTGCAATTATCAAGTGAGAAAACCTTTCAAGGTCCAGCATAGTAGGTAGGTGTGCATGCGTGTGCCTGTGTCTGCATAAAATGATTTTTGCTGATGATTATTAACTGCATTGTTTCTTTCTTCCTGACCCTCCCCCAATCCTGCACTCAGATTTGTGGAGTAAGTATCATAGGACCTGCAATAATCAAGTAAGAAAACATTAAATTCTAGCACAAAAGGTGGGTGTGCGTACATGTGCCTGTGTCTGCAAAATATTATTTTCACAGATAATTATTACCTGCATTATTTCTTTCTTCCTGACCCTCTCCTATTGCTGCACTGAGATTTGTGGAGTAAGTATCATAGGACCCGCAATTATCAAGTGAAAAAAATTTCAAGGTCCAGCAGAGAAGGTGGGTGTGTATGCATGTGTTTGCAAGAAATCATTTTTGCGGATGATTATTAGCTGCATTTTTTTTTCTTCCTGACCATCCCCGAATGCTGCACTGATATTTGTGGAATAAGTATCATAGGACATGCAATTATCAAATTAGAAAACTTTTCAGGGTCCAGCACAGAAGGTTTGTGTGCGTGCGTGCGTGCATTTGCCTGTGTATGCATGTGCCTGTGTCTGCAAAAAATCAGCTTTTCAATTGATTATTAACTGCATTGTTTCTTTCTTCTTATCCCTCCCCCAATGCTGCACTGAGATTTGTGGAGTAAGTATCATAGGACCCGCAATCATCAAGTGAAAAACCCTTTCAAGGACTAGCACAGAAGGTGGGTGTGCATGCGTGCATTTGCCTATGTATGCATGTGCCTGTGTCTGCAAAAAATCAGTTTTGTTGATGAATATTAACTGCATTGTTTCTTTCTTCCTGACCATCTCCCAATGCTGCACTGAGATTTGTCGCATAAGTATCATAGGACCTGCAATTATCAAGTGAGAAGCCATTTCAAGGTTCAGCACAGAAGGTGGGTGTGCATGCATTTGCCTGTGTCTGTATGTGCCTGTGTCTGCAATAAATAATTTTTGCTGATGATTATTAACTGCATTGTTTCTTTCATCCTGGCCATCCCCCAATGCTGCACTGTGATTTGTGGCGTAAATTTCATGGGACCTGCAATCATCAAGTGAGAAAACCTTTTAAGATCCATCACAGAAGGTGGGTGTACATCATTTTGCCTTTGTATACGTGTGCCTGTGTCTGCAAAAATCATTTTTGCGGATGATTATTAGCTGCATTTTTTCTTTCTTCCTGATCCTGCCTCAATGCTGTACTGAAAGTTGTGAAGTATCATAGGAACTGCAATTATCAAGTGAGAAAACATTTGAAGGTCCAGCACAGCAGGTGGGTGTGCATGCATTTGCCTGTGCATGCATGTACCTGTGTCTGCAAAAAATCATCTTTGCGCATCATTATTAACTGCATTGTTTCTTTCTTCCTTACCCTCCCCCCAATGATGAACGGAGATTTGTGGACTAAGTATCATAGGAACTGCAATAATCAAGTAAGAAAACTTTTCAAATTCCAGCTCAGAAGGAGGGTGTGTGTAAAGGTGCCTGTGTCTGCAAAAAATCAGTTTTGCAGAAGATTATTAACTGCATTGTTTCTTTCTTCCTGACCCTCCCCCAAGACTGCACTGAGATTTGTGGACTAAGTATCATAGGAACTGCAATTATCAAGTGGGAAAACATTTCAAGGTCCAGCACAGAAGGTGGGTGTGCATGCATTTGCCTGTGTATGCATGTGCCTGTGTGTGCAAAAATAATTTTTGCTGATGATTATTTACTGCATTGTTTCTTTCTTCCTGGTCATTCCCCAATGCTGCACTGAGATTTGTGGCGTAAATTTCATGGGACCTGCAATCATCAAGTGAGAAAACTTTTCAAATTCCAGCACAGAAGGTGGGTGTGCATGCGTGCATGCATTTGTCTATGTATGCATGTGCCTGTGTCTGCAAAAAATCAGTTTTGCTGATGATTATTAACTGCATTGTTTCTTTCTTCCTGGCCATCCCCCAATGCTGCACTGAGATTTGTGTAGTAAGTATCATTGGACCTGCAATTATCAAATGAGAAAACATTTGAAGGTCCTGCACAGAAGGTGGGTGTGCATGCATTTGCTTGTGCATGCATGTACCTGTGTCTGCAAAAAATCATCTTTGCACATGATTATTAACTGCATTGTTTCTTTCTTTCATACACTCCCCCAATGATGGACTAAGTACCATAGGACCTGCAATAATCAAGTGAGAAAACATTTCAAGGTCCAGCACAGAAGGTGGGTGTGCATGCATTTGCCTGTGTATGCATGTGCCTGTGCAATAAATAATTTTTGCTGATGATTGTTAACTGCATTTTTTCTTTCTTCTTGATCCTGCCTCAATGCTGTACTGAAACTTGTGAAGTATCGTAGTACCTGCAGTTATCAAGTTAGAAAACATTTCAAGGTCCAGCTCAGAAGGTGGGTGTGCATGCATGTGCCTGTGTCTGCAAAAAATCATCTTTGCACATGATTATTAACTGCATTGTTTCTTTCTTCCTTACCCTCCCCCAATGATGCACGGAGATTTGTGTAGTAAGTATCATAGGACCTGCAATTATCCAGTGAGAAAACCTTTCAAGGTCTAGCACAGAAGGTGGGTGTGCGTGCATTTGCCTATGTATGCATGTTCCTGTGTGTGCAATAAATAATTTTTGCTGATGATTATTAACTGCATTGTTTCTTTCTTCCTGGTCATCCCCCAATGCTGCACTGAGATTTGTGGCGTAAATATCATGGGACCTGCAATCATCAAGTGAGAAAACTTTTCAAATTCCAGCACAGAAGGTGGGTGTGCATGCGGGCATTTGCCTGTGTATGCATGTGCCTGTGTCTGTAAACAATCAGTTTTGCAGATGATTATTAACTTCATTTTTCTTTTTTCCTGATCCTCCCCCAATGCTGCACTGAGATTTGTGGACGAATTATCATAGGACCTGCAATTATCAAGTGAAAAAACCTTTCAAGGTCTAACACAGAAGGTGGGTGTGCATGCGTGCCTGTGTCTGCAAAAAAATCAGTTTTGCTGATAATTATTAACTGAATTTTTATTTTTTCCTGACCATCCCCCAATGCTTCACTGAGATTTGTCATGTATCATAGGACCTGCAATTATCAAGTGAGAAAACATTTCAAGGTCCAGGACAGAAGGTGGGTGTGCATGCATTTGACTGTGTCTGCAATAAATAATTTTTGCTGATGATTATTAACTGCATTGTTTCTTTCTTCCTGACCATCCCCCAATGCTGCACTTTGTGGCGTAAATTTCTTGGGACCTGCAATCATCAAGTGAGAAAACCTTTTAAGATCCATCACAGAAGGTGGGTGTTCATGTGTGCATTTGCCTTTGCATGCGTGTGCCTGTATCTACAAAAATCTTTTTTGCGGATGATTATTAACTGCATTTTTTCTTTCTTCCTGATCCTGCCTCAATGCTGTACTGAAACTTGAGAAGTATCATAGGACCTGCAATTATCAAGTGAAAAAAACTTTAAAGGTCCAGCACAGAAGGTGGGTGTGCGTGCCTTTGCCTGTGTATGCATGTGCCTTTGTCTGCAAAAAAAATTTTTTTTCAGATGATTATTAACTGCCTTGTTTATTTCTTCCTGACCCTTCTCGAATGCTGCACTGAGATTTGTGGAGTAAGTATCATAGGACCTGCAATTATCAAGTTAGAAAACCGTTTATGTTCCAAAACAGAAGGTGTGTGTTCATGCGTGCATTTGCCTGTATATGCATGTGCCTGTGTCTGCAAAAAGTCAGTTTTGCTGATGATTATTAACTGAATTATTCTTTCTTCCTGACTATCTCCCATTGCTGCACTGAGATTTGTCGCGTATCATAGGACCTGCAATTATCAAGTGAGAAAACATTTCAAGGTCCAGCACAGAAGGTGGGTGTGCATGCATTTGCCTGTGCATGCATGTGCCTGTGTGTGCAATAAATAATTTTTGCTGATGATTATTAACTGCATTGTTTCTTTCTTCCTGGTCATCCCCCAATGCTGCACTGAGATTTGTGGCGTAAATATGGGACCTGCAATCATCAAGTGAGAAAACTTTTCAAATTCCACAACAGAAGGTGGGTGTGCATGCGTGCATTTGTCTATGTATGCATGTGCCTGTGTCTGCAAAAAATCAGTTTTGCTGATGATTATTAACTGCATTGTTTCTTTCTTCCTGGCCATCCCCCAATGCTGCACTGTGATTTGTGGCGTAAATTTCATGGGACCCGCAATCATCAAGTGAGAAAACCTTTTAGGATCCATCACAGAAGGTGGGTGTGCATGCTTTTGCCTTTGTATGCATGTGCCTGTGTCTGCAAAAAATCAGTTTTGCAGGAGATTATTAACTGCTTTGTTTCTTTCTTCCTGACCCTCCCCCAATGCTTCACTGAGATATGTGGACTAAGTATCATAGGACCTGTAATTATCAAGTGAGAAAACCTTTCAACGTTCTGCACAGAAGGTGTGTGTGCATGCCTCTGCTTGTGTATGCATATGCCTGAGTCTGCAAAAAATCATTTTTACAGAAGATTTTTAACTACATTTTTCTTTCTTCCTGACCCTCTCCCAATGCTGCACTGAGATTTGTGTAGTAAGTATCATTGGACCTGCAAATATCAAGTGAGAATACATTTGAAGGTCCTGCACAGAAGGTGGGTGTGCATGCATTTGCTTGTGCATGCATGTACCTGTGTCTGCAAAAAATCATCTTTGTGCATGATTATTAACTGCATTGTTTCTTTCTTTCTTACCCTCCCCCAATGATGGACTAAGTACCATAGGACCTGCAATAATCAAGTAAGAAAACTTTTCAAATTCCAGCTCAGAAGGAGGGTGTGCGTAAATGTGCTTGTGTCTGCAAAAAATCAGTTTTGCAGAAGATTATTAACTGCATTGTTTCTTTCTTCCTGCCCCTCCCCCAAGACTGCACTGAGATTTGTGGACTAAGTATCATAGGACCTGCAATTATCAAGTGAGAAAACATTTCAAGGTCCAGCACAGAAGGTGGGTGTGCATGCATTTGCCTGTGTATGCATGTGCCTGTGTCTGCAATAAATAATTTTTGCTGATGGTTGTTAACTGCATTTTTTCTTTCTTCCTGATCCTCCCTCAATGCTGTACTGAAACTTGTGAAGTATCGTAGGACCTGCAGTTATCAAGTTAGAAAACATTTCAAGGTCCAGCTCAGAAGGTGGGTGTGCAGGCATTTGCCTGTGCATGCATGTGCCTGTGTCTGCAAAAAATCATCTTTGCACATGATTATTAACTGCATTGTTTCTTTCTTCCTTACCCTCCCCCAATGATGCACAGAGATTTGTGTAGTGAGTATCATAGGACCTGCAATTATCAAGTGAGAAAACCTTTCAAGGTCTAGCACAGACGGTGAGTGTGCGTGCATTTGCCTATGTATGCATGTGACTGTGTGTGCAATAAATAATTTTTGCTGATGATTATTAACTGCATTGTTTCTTTCTTCCTGGTCATCCCCCAATGCTGCACTGAGATTTGTCGTGTAAATATCATGGGACCTGCAATCATCAAGTGAGAAAACTTTTCAAATTTCAGCACAGAAGGTGGGTGTGCATGCGTGAATTTACACATTCTGTGCTTGACCTTAAAAGGTTTTCTCACTTGATAATTGCAAGTCCTACGATATTTATTTCACAAATCTCAGGGCAACATTTCGGGAGGGCCAGGAAGAAAGAAATAATGCAGTTAATAATCATCAACAAAAATTATATTTTGCAGACACAGGGACATGCATACTCAGGCAAATGCATGCACACCCACCTTCTGTGCTGGACCTTGTAAGGTTTTCTCACTTGATAATTGCAGATCCTATTATACTTACTTCACAAATCTCAGTGCAGCATTGGGAGAGGGTCAGGAAGAAAGAAACAATGTAGTTAGTAATCTTCTGCAAAACTGATTTTTTGTAGACACAGGTGTTAAGATGAATAAATTAAGTTGTTTATGAAATTAATTATTGCCTTTATATGAGTCAGTAGAGATGCTAGAAAGTGCTGTGAGACAAGATGGCGCCTGCACTCAGGACCAAGCCCTGGAAAGCAAGATATCTCGTGCTGGAAGTCTACGCAATGCAAAGACCATATATGGACTATCCAATGGAAAAGGACATGACAATCAGCTAGCTACGCCTTAGTATGCGATGATATAAAATGCCCCTTGCTTGTGTCGCAATAAAGATTTGACGCACCTACTCTGTCAAGAGAGGAGCTGCACCTGACTGTGTCTGGTTTTATTTCTTCTGCGCATGCACTTGATTTAAACCATTAGGTCAGGAGCAGGCAATCGAGCGTCCTGATATAGGACCACCCTAACATTCTTGGCGCCCAACGTGGGGCCACCAGCAGGAGGCGCCCCAACTCCAGCAACCGAAGGAGATGCCGCGGGGCACATCGGCGAGGCTTGATACGGAGACTGATCACCTCCAAAGGAACACATTTTTTGGATATTCTATCTCTCAATGTTAAAATTACCCTACCCTTAAAATTATAGACTGTTCATGTCTTTGTAAGTGGGCAAACTTACAAAAACAGCAAGGTATCAAATACTTATTTCCCCCACTGTGTATGTATATACACTGCTCAAAAAAATGAAGGGAACACTTAAGCAACAGAATATAACTCCAAGTAAATCAAACTTCTGTGAAATCAAACTGTCCACTTAGGAAGCAACACTGATTGACAATCAATTTCACATGCTGTTGTGCAAATGGAATAGACAATAGATGGAAATTATTGGCAATTATCAAGACACCCTCAATAAAGGAGTGGTTCTGCAGGTGGGGACCACAGACCACATCTCAGTACCAATGCTTTCTGGCTGATGTTTTGGTCACTTTTGAATGTTGGTTGTACTTTCACACTCATGGTAGCATGAGACGGACTCTACAACCCACAGAAGTTGCTCAGATAGTGCTGCTCATCGAGGATGGCACATCAATGCGAGATGTGGCAAGAAGGTTTGCTGTGTCTGTCAGCGTAGTGTCCAGAGGCTGGAGGCGCTATCAGGAGACAGGCCAGTACACCAGGAGACGTGGAGGGGGCCGTAGGAGGGCAACAAACCAGCAGCAGGATCGCTACCTCCACCTTTGTGCAAGGAGGAACAGGAGGAGCACTGCAAGAGCCCTGCAAAATGACCTCCAGCAGGCCACAAATGTGCATGTGTCTGCACAAGCTGTTAAAAACCGACTCTATGAGGGTGGTATGGGGGCCCAACATCCACGGATGGGGGTTGTGCTCACAGCCCAACACCGTGCAGGACGCTTGCCATTTGCCACAGAACAACAGGATTGGCAAAGTCGCCACTAGTGCCATGTGCTCTTCACAGATGAAAGCAGGTTCACACTGAGCACATGTGACAGACGTGACAGAGTCTGGAGACGCCGTGGAGAGCGATCTGCTGCCTGCAACATCCTTCAGCATGACCGGTTTGGCAGTGGGTTAGTAATGGTGTGGGGTGGCATTTCTTTGGAGGGCCGCAGAGCCCTCCATGTTCTCGCCAGAGGTAGCCTGACTGCCATTAGGTACCGAGATGAGATCCTTAGACCCCTTGCGAGACCATATGCTGGTGTGGTTGGCCCTGGGTTCCTCCTAATGCAGGACAATACCAGACCTCATGTGGCTGGAGTGTGTCAGCAGTTCCTGCAAGATGAAGGCATTGAAGCTATGGACTGGCCCGCCCGTTCCCCAGACCTGAATCCGATTGAGCACATCTGGGACATCATGTCTCGCTCCATCCACCAACGTCACATTGCTAGTGTTGAGCGAGCACTAAAATGCTCGGGTGCTTGAAGCTCGGGCCGAGCTCGCCGTGATACTCGGGTGCTCGACCCGAGCAACTAGCCCAATGTTAGTCTATGGGAGACCCGAGCATTTTTGCGGCGGCTCCCCCGGCAGTCTTTTAAAAGCCTAACAAGTGCCCAAAACGATAGTGACAGTGCTGAAATGACATGGGGACAGCATGGGGATCGCCCCAGGAAGCATTTCTGACCCCCAGGTCACTGCTGTCAGCAACGTGGTCAGAGATATTAAGCCACTGTTAAGGGCTCACAATAAAATGTTCAAAAACGAAACTGAAGTGCTTTCCTGTGAAATATGTTAAGGAAGTTCCTTTCCAGGGTAAAGACTTGTGTATAAGGTAAAATAAATAACCCAAAAAAATACTCCTCCACACCTTGGGCTATGTTCACAAGTAGCATTTTTTATGCGTTTTTACACTTTTGTATTGCCTTCAACCGTGACAAATGCATTCACCGGGAAATGTCATTTTAACATTTTACAACCTTATCTGGCCATGTGCTGTGTGACACATGCATACAGTGCTGAAAAGACATGGGAACAGCATGGGGAAGACCCCTGAAAGCATCTCTGACACCCAGGTCACTGCCTAAATGTGTGCCCATCAGAAGTCATCCTTGCCGCATCAGAAGATACAGACTTGCAGCTATCCCCGTGCAAGTTCTTGTCCCAGGGCAGTGCTCAATTGTACCTCCCCCATTCCTTGCGATGCAAGCACAAATATGCAGCCAACTACCCACCCACCCCCAGGCTGCAATACCATACTGCTTGCTTGCACTTGAAATTGGGCCTTTTAGGCATGTGGAGGCGGAATCTGGCCACCACGTCATGGCTGCGTTGGCGGCCTGGTATCCATACTGAGTCCCCAGCCGCCCGGCGGCCGGGTGTCCACACTCGGTCCCCAGCCGTAAGGGGGCGGCCGGGTGTCTATGCTCGGTCCCCAGCCGCCCCGCGGCCAGGTGTCCACACACGGTCCCCAGCCGCCTGGGGGCAGCCGGGTGTCCATAAACAGTCCCCAGCCGCTCCTATTTCTCCTTGGAACATCCCCCACACACTTTTCTCCGGTGGGCCCTGGCTTTTCCATCAGGGGAGTTGAGAGTGCCAAGGTGAGGAGCATGATGATGATGATAGAAGTTAGCATCTGCTTTGTTTTCTTGGAATGCAAGCGTAAGTGTGCAGCCTGCCACCCACCCACCCCCAGGCTGCAATACCATACTGCTTGCTTGCACTTGAAATTGGGCCTTTTAGGCATGTGGAGGTGGAATCTGGCCACCACGTCATGGCTGCGTTGGCTGCCTGGTATCCATACTCAGTCCCCAGCCGCCCGGCGGCCGGGTGTCCACACTCGGTCCCCAGCCGCAAGGGTGTGGCCGGGTGTCCACACACGGTCCCCAGCCGCCTGGGGGCAGCCGGGTGTCCATAAATGGTCCCCAGCCACCCCTATTTCTCCTTGGAACATCCCCACACACACTTTTCTTAGCCCGGCCTGCTTTAGGGCAGCATTGGACGAGCCCACCAGAGAACCAGACTCCTCCGGTGGGCCCTGGCTTCTCCATCAGGGGAGTTGAGAGTGCCAAGGTGAGGACCATGATGATGATGATAGAAGTCAGCATCTGCTTTGTTTTCTTGGAATGCAAGCGCATGTATGTAGTAGCGGCTAGGCCTGAGGTGGTCAGCATTTTGGTGCATATCCTACCTCCTCCGTGGATTGCTGGATGTTTTCCTGCTACTATTCCAGTTCTATGACTCCCGTTAAAACAAAGCTTCAGGTGATAAATAATGGATGAGGTAGTGGCAAAGGAGAAAGAGCAGGAGGAACAGGGACCATTCACATCAATATCAGGCCAGTCAACCACATATGTCTTGTAGGATATGTTTCTGTAACAAAAGGAGCGGTTCGGCTACACAGTTATAGGGCATACAGTGAGTGCAATGCCTACCAAAAATTTTGAGGCACTCCAATGCCCCTTGGAAATGACATGGAGGTCAGAGGGCCTTAACTAAACCTTTTTTTCCATTTATAGCAACTGGGTCTCCTGTACACTGTTGGCCTAAGCAGTGAATGGAAGGCTTTCCAAAAATTATGAGGAACTGCAATGCCCCTTGAAACAGACGTGGATTACAGCGTACTAAAAACTTTCTACCCATTATTGGGGAGTGGGTCTCCCTTAGTTTTCGCCTTTGCATTGAAAAGCAAAAGCTGACTAAAATTAGGAGGAAATGCAATGCCCGTTGGAAGAGTGGTGGAGGTTAGAGGTAATTAAAAACAACATTTCAATGCCCCTTGGAAGAGCTGTGGAGTTCAGAGTGGCTTAAGAAGACGCTTTTAATGCCCCTTTGAAGAGACGTGGAGGTCACAGTAGCTTAACAAGATGGTTTTAATGCCCCTCGGAAAAGACGTGGAGGTCCCAGTAGCTTAACAAGACGGTTTGAATGCCCCTTGGAAGAGACATGGAGGTCACAGTAGCTTAACAAGACGGTTTTAATGCCCCTCGGAAAAGTGGTGGAGGTCGCAGTAGCTTAACAAGACTGTTTTAATGCCCCTTACAAGAGCCATACAGTACAGCATCTTAAAAACATTATTCCCATGATTGGGGAGTGTGTCTCCCATAGTATTTGCTTATGCCTTCCAAGCAAAAGCTGCCAAAAATTAGGACGGAGGAACAAGCAATGCCCCTTACAAGAGCCATGCAGTACAGCATATTACAAACATTATTCCCTCCTCCTCCTCCCCTCTGTTCTCAGGCCACCCACGCTGACTCGACGGTATGACAGTTGTACAGGTACTACCGTCTACAGCGCATGATACAAGCTCCTGTTCTTCCTCCTCCTCCTCCTCTCCCTCATTGTCCCCCAATGCACGTTGGGATGAGATGAGGCTGGGCTGTGTGTAATCGACCGCTACGGCTTCTTGATCCATCTCATCATACTCTGGCTGCAATGCCTCCTCTTTAATTCTCTGCAGAGAGCGTTGCAAAAGACAGACAAGTGGAATGCTGACACTAATGATGGCGTCATCGCCACTCACCATCTGGGTGGACTCCTCAAAGTTTGTCAAGATGGTACAGATGTCAGACATCTAGGTCCACTCCTGAGGTCTTATGTGTGGAGTCTGACCTGAATATCGACTGCCTTGTTGCAGCTGGTACTCCACAACTGCTCTCTTCTGCTCACAAATCCTTTGCAACATGTGGAGGGTAGAGTTCCAACGTGTGGGGACATCACACACCATCGGTGTGAGGGAAGCTGCAATCGCTGCTGCAACACAGCAAGGGCGGCGGAAGCTGTAGCCGACTTGAGAAAATGAGCTGACAGGCGGCGTACTTTGATGAGCAGATCTGGCAACTCGGGGTACGATTTAAGAAACTGCTGAACCACGAGGTTAAGCACATGAGCCAGGCATGGTACGTGTGTGATCTCGCCTCAGAGCCGCCACCAGGTTACGGCCATTGTCACACCCAACCATGCCTGGATGTAGGTTCAGCAGTCTCAGCCACAGATCTGCCTGCTCTTTCACAGCTGTCCACAACTCACAAGCAGTGTGAGGTTTCTCACCTAAGCTTATGAGTTTCAGCACAGCCTGTTGCCGCTTGGGGGAGGCAGTAATGCAGTGCTTCCAGCTTGTAACTGATGTGGAGATATCTGAGATGGAGGCTGAACATGAGGAGGAGGAAGATGATGCGCAGGAGCTGTACACTGTGGGGGCAACTCTGACTGACATAGGGCCCGCAATCCTCGGTGTGGGGAGGATGTGTTCCGTCCCAAGGTCCGACTGGGTCCCGGCTTCCACTATGTTTACCCAGTGTGCCGTCAGGGAGATGTACCGTCCCTGGCCACAAGCACTTGTCCACGTGTCCGTTGTCAGGTGGACTCTCCCAGTAACTGCTTTGTTGAGGACACGGCAGTTGTTTTGGGACACGTGCTTGTGTAGTCCGGGGATGGCACACCGGGCAAAATAGTGTCGGCTGGGGACCGAGTACCGAGGGACGGCCACCGCCATAAGGTTGCGGAAGGATTCCGTCTCCACCAGCCTAAAAGGCAGCATTTCCAACGCAAGCAGTCGTGAAATGTGCGAATTTAGGACTGTGGCCTGTGGGGCGTTAGCTGCGAATTTCCGCTTTCATTCAAAGGTCTGGGATATGGACAATTGAACGCTGCGGTGGGACGTGGACGTTGATGCTGTTTCTTGAGAAACTGCCATAACAAGTGAAGACTGAGAGGAGGGGGCATCTTTACATGCAGTATGGACAGGGGATTGCCTTGCACACACAACAGGGGGTTCTATTGGATGCACAACAGCGGAAGAAGCAGTGGTGACACCCGCTGACACTGGTCGTGGACCCTGGGGTTCGCCCCACAAAGTCGGGTGCTTTGCTGCCATGTGCCTGATCATGCTGGTGGTGGTCAGGCTGGTAGTTTTGTCACCCCTGCTGATGCTGGCATGGCAGGTGGCACAAATGGCCCTTTTGGGGTTATCAGCAGAGTCTTTAAAAAAATTCCAGACTCTGGAAGACCTACCGCTTGTACTGCCAACGTCCCTCGTGTTGGTGTTACGAGGAACTGTTGCCCGCCTTCAGTCTGCGGCCACCACATTGCTTCTTCCTGTCTGTTGGGGTACTCTGCCTCCTTCCCCCTTAGTGCTGCTGGCGTCACTCTGCATGTCCTCCTGCCACGTTGGGTCAGTTACTAGATCATCCACCACCTCCTCCTCTTCCACTTGCGCACCACGATCCTCCTCCTCACTTCCTGGCAATTGTGTCTCATCATCGTCCACCTCTTGTGACAAATTGCCAGCGTCGACTTCCTGTGGCCGTGGCTGTTCAAATATTTGGGCATCGCTACATGGGATCTCCTCTTCCACCACTTCAAGCGGAGCAGGCGAGGGGCACAAATCTGGAAATGACCAGTGAACAGCTCTTCAGAGTGTCCAAGTGTGGGATCAGTTACTGTCTGACGACACTCGGCATGGTGGGGGGAAGGAGCATCAGCGTGAGGAGGAGTATGCGGTCGAGACTCACGGCTACTAAGAGTCGACCGTGTGGAAGACAGGCCGGAGGTGGTGGTGCCCAGGTAACTGGAAGTATTATCTGTTATCCAATTAATAACCTGTTCACACTGATCAGTTCGCAATACTGGTGTTGTTCTGTGCTTCCCTAGTAATTCGGTCAAGAAGTGGGAGCAAGAAGATGTGGCTGTTGGTTGTGGCACATTTTCACCTTGGCCACGGCCCCGTCCTCTGCACGCACCATCACCAGAACGTCCACTTCCACGTCCCTTGCCATGTGCCTTGCCCATTGTAAAGGAAGCAAAATAGCTTACACTCGCACTATCAATGGAACAAGGGTAATAAAAAGTAGATTAGAACCGGGGAAGAGGAAAACCACAGTTCTTTCTCTGGCCTACACCCGACTCTTTTAAACAATCTGAACAATCAGGGAGAAACTATTACTGTTTTTCTTTACGGAAAAAATACCAAAAGCTGAATAATAGAGATTTCTTACCGTG
This sequence comes from Phyllobates terribilis, assembly GCF_046119375.1. NCBI lineage: Eukaryota > Metazoa > Chordata > Amphibia > Anura > Dendrobatidae > Phyllobates > Phyllobates terribilis. The sequence goes on from NW_027362963.1 coordinate 2,582,110, forward strand.
GAACAGCAAAACCACAGTTATAATTTACTGGTGTATACCAGACTTTTTTAAATACATATATTTGCGGCTGAACAGTGAGCGATACACTCAAACTGTTTTTTTTAGATACAAATGGCCCAAAAGTGGATAATACAAAGGTTTGAACCGTGGAACTGCAAAACCACACTTGTATTTCTCGGGCCTACACCAAACTATTTTCAACAGATATATTTGTGTCTGAACAATCAGGAGACACTATTATTTATTTTTTCCGGCAAAAATTGCGAAAAGCAGGATAATACAGAGATTTGACCTGTGGAATTGCAAAACCACACTTGTATTTCTCGGGCCTACACCAGACTATTTTCAACAGATATATTTGTGTCTGAACAATCAGGAGACACTATTATTTATTTTTTACGGCAAAAAATGCCAAAAGCAGGATAATAGAGATTTTTTACCGTGGAACAGCAAAACCACACTTCTGTCTCTCTGGCCTACACCAGACTATTTTCAACAGATATATTTGTGTCTGAAAAATCAGGGAGACACTATTATTTTTTTTTTTACGGCAAAAAATGTCAAAAGCAGGATAATAGAGATTTTTTACCGTGGAACAGCAAAACCACACTTCTGTCTCTCTGGCCTACACCAGACTATTTTCAACAGATATATTTGTGTCTGAAAAATCAGGGACAAAGAGAATGACGGCACTTCCACTACAAAAACTAGGTGTGAACAGGTGCTTACTAAGAGCAGCTACCTCCATATATAATGAACAAATAAAGTAGCACACTGTAACACTGAGTATATAGATGTGAAATATGAAATATGAATAGCATAACTGCTATGAAAAATAGAAATAAATGAAAAATTTTTTGAAAATTTTTTTTATAGCGCATGAAATATGAAGTATGGAAAATGAATAGCATTACTGCTGTAAATAAATGAGAAATCTTAGCGCATAAATTGGCCAATTCATGTGTACCTGACAGCCGCGGTAAGGCGTTTCTCGATGTCAGGACCTACCAATGTGAATACCTCTCTAAGAGACCTCCGTCTGCTTATGTGTGGGAAAGACAGATCCTGATGCATTTAAAACCACCTGCGGCATGGGGGTGGGGGTGGAGTGATCAGTCAACGCTAAATCTAGTAACAAAGAGAATGACGGCACTTCCACTACAAAAACTAGGTGTGAACAGGTGCTTACTAAGAGCAGCTACCTCCATATATAATGAACAAATAAAGTAGCACACTGTAACACTGAGTATATAGATGTGAAATATGAAATATGAATAGCATAACTGCTATGAAAAATAGAAATAAATGAAAAATTTTTTGAAAATTTTTTTTATAGCGCATGAAATATGAAGTATGGAAAATGAATAGCATTACTGCTGTAAATAAATGAGAAATCTTAGCGCATAAATTGGCCAATTCATGTGTATCTGACAGCCGCGGTAAGGCGTTTCTCGATGTCAGGACCTACCAGGATCTGTCTTTCCCACACATAAGCAGACGGAGGTGTCTTAGAGAGGTATTCACATTGGTAGGTCCTGACATCGAGAAACGCCTTACCGCGGCTGTCAGGTACACATGAATTGGCCAATTTATGCGCTAAGATTTCTCATTTATTTACAGCAGTAATGCTATTCATTTTCCATACTTCATATTTCATGCGCTATAAAAAAAAAATTTCAAAAAATTTTTCATTTATTTCTATTTTTCATAGCAGTTATGCTATTCATATTTCATATTTCACATCTATATACTCAGTGTTACAGTGTGCTACTTTATTTGTTCATGAAAAATCAGGGAGACACTATTATTTTTTTTTTTACGGCAAAAAATGCCAAAAGCAGGATAATAGAGATTTTTTACCGTGGAACAGCAAAACCACACTGCTGTCTCTCTGGCCTACACCAGACTATTTTCAACAGATATATTTGTGTCTGAAAAATCAGGGAGACACTATTATTTTTTTTTTTACGGCAAAAAATGCCAAAAGCAGGATAATAGAGATTTTTTACCGTGGAACAGCAAAACCACACTTCTGTCTCTCTGGCCTACACCAGACTATTTTCAACAGATATATTTGTGTCTGAAAAATCAGGGAGACACTATTAATTTTTTTTTACGGCAAAAAATGCCAAAAGCATTTAGATGAAAAAAAGGGACTTTTCCTGGCCCCCGAGACCTGGAGCTAAGTCCAGCAATTTCAGCAACAGGAGCACACAGGACTGTAATGCAGCGTTTGCTGGTATAACCACTGCGTCTCCTATACAGCCTGCCTGCCTGCCTGCCTGATATCTGGGATGGATATTAGTCCTTAGAAGGACTGTTTGTTTGATCTGGCAGCCTTTACAGACCCTACACTAACTATTTCGCAGTTTATATCTCTCCCTAAATCAACAGCGCTGTCCCTACACTGTCTGTTCTGGAGCGACTGTGTCCAAGATGGCGGCGCCCAGTTTTAAATACTCAAGGTGACGCTGTGCAGCCAGCCAATCACTGTAATGCCCACAAACAACATGGCTGCGGCATTAAAGTGACTGGCTGGCAATCCCTGCATGTTCATTGGCTCTGTAAAGAGCGCCAAACATGCAGGGCGGAGACCCGAGCTCCCGCCCGAGTAACCCGGAAATGCTCGGTGCTCGCCGAACATCTCGAGTAGCGTGATGCTCGGGCGAGTACCGAGCAGTGTCGAGCATGCTCGCTCAATACTACACATTGCACCACAAACTGTCCAGGAGTTGGCGGATGCTTTAGTCCAGGTCTGGGAGGAGATCCCACAGGAGACCATCCACAACCTCATCAGTAGCATGCCCAGGCGTTGTAGGGAGGTCATACAGGCACGTGGAGGCCACACACAATACTGAGCCTCATTTTGACTTGTTTTAAGGACATTACATAAAAGTACGATCAGCCTGTTGTGTGTTTTTCCACTTTAATTTTGGGGGTGACTCCAAATCCAGGCCTCCATTGGTTAATAAATTTGATTTCCATTGATGATTTTTGTGTGATTTTGTTGTCAGCACATTCAACTTTGTACAGAACAAAGTATTCAATGAGAATATTTCATTCATTCAGATCTAGGATGTGTTATTTGAGTGTTCCCTTTATTTTTTTGAGCAGTGTATATACACAGTGTGTCTATCTGTGTCTGTGTGTGACAGCTGAGTGTGTGTACACTTTATGGAACATAATACTATGTTGTGATTGGGGTCTGTGGGGCATCATACAGTGTGTGGGCACTGTTAGGGCTGTATACTATGTGTGAGAGGCTGTTGGGTATCATGCAGTGTTGTGGGCACTATTGGGGCCATATACTATGTGTGGAGGGCTGAGGGGGCATCATAAAGTGTTGTGGGCAAAGTTGGAGCTGTATACTATATGTGGGGGGTTTCAGGGGCATCATACAGAGTTGTTTGCACTGTTGGGGCTGTGGCGCCCCTGAGGGTTCGGTCGCCACAGAGGTATTGCATCTCATCCAGATGTGTGGTACTTCACTCTCAGGTAAGGAAGGAGTATGGCTCAGGATCCTAACACCAGCATTCGCTACACCACATTTCCGGGGGACAGGGCAAGATTGCTCCTACGGGAGAGCACAGTCCCTGATCCCTGGCTGGAGTGGGGGGAACCACCTAGAGAGGGGGAACCATGTAGTGGATGGGGTGAAGGACGCAGATCCTGGGAACACTTGAGTGGGAGCAGTATAAAATAGGGACACCATCTTAGAGAGTTCAGTCAGAGGAGGAGAAGTGAAGGAGCAGAGGCTCTGTATGAGCTCTGCTCCAGAGGTGGGCCTAGCCTGTGAGGCCCAGGACTGAAGGAGAGAAGAGAGGAGTGGGAGCAGGAAGGCTCCAGGAACTGAAGGGACCCTAGGGGTACGGGCCATGCAGAAGGCCACCCGTACGCCCCCTGCTACCAGGAGGTAGAGGGGTCAGGCCAGATAAGGGGAACCGGTCCCTCAACTAGCAGAGAAACAGCAAGGCTCAACTAGAAACCGGAATCTGCAGCACTTTATGTACCGTAAGCCAAAAGTCCACACCAGTCTCACTAAGAAGGTAGCCACATAGGACCCAGGGGACGGAACACACGTCGCCCGCCAAGGCCCGAGGGTACCGGATAGAAGTGTCACTGAGTGTGAGGTGCAGGGAGAAGGCCAGAGAAAAGACACACAGAGGAGGATCCTGCTAAATACTCCGGAGTTACCTGGGGGTCGGTTGAACCCCTCACTGAGTGAGCACAGAACGACGAGGGCCGTTACATGGGTCCCTGTAACCAGAACTGCAATAACTGTGAGTAAAGACCTTGGGACTGCATCACACGGACTCTGTTTTCATTACTGACTCCTTGCCCTACAATCACCATCATCCACTCACACTGCCCTGAAGCTACACTCTTCCTGTGGGGAGTTATACCACATGTGCTGCCAAACCATCAGCTTCAGAGGACTGTTCCGCAGCGGCGGCCTCATTGCCCGCACTCCACAGGTGGCGTAGTCGGACATTATAAAACCCCTACACACAAATACTACCCTTAGATTGACCGCCCTGGGTCACGGACCGGGTCACCGCCACAGTGACTACAACCCCCAGCGTCTACCGGCCCGGCTCCGGGTACCCCACGGCCCAGGGGGCACGTCAACTTTGGCGTAGTCGGCAGGATATGAGCCCACCCGTTATCACTGGGTATCGCGCGCCTAAAGACTGTTTTCTACTAAATGTGGCGCCCGACCCAGAAGAATGGGCGCCATTATGTGCGTGCTAAAAGACGACAAGAAACCACCTCCCATCGTGGGCCAGGTCCCAGAATGGTGCCAGAAGCGGAGCCCGCCCCAAACAGCAGTGGTCACGTATGCAAGTGTGTCCATCAAGTTGGGGGGGCTGACCCTGAAAGTAACCGACAGCAGATTGCCATGGGACCACAACAAACTGCCCTGGGACCGCCCCCAAAAGGGGAGAGGAGAGAAGAAAACTGGGAGACAGGGCGTGGTCTGGATCAGTCTAGACAGACCGCACCCTGTAGGGAAGATGGAGGACGGCAGCACAAGAGCCCCAGTCAGCGGCCTGCTGCAGGCCGCAGCACCCTACACCTTGGAGGAGCTAGTGGCTAAGCTGCCCCAGGAGGACTCGGAGTTCCTCCGCTCTGGGATGGAAGACCAGGGCCGGAGGATGGAGAGGGCCTAGCGAGACGCCATCACCGGGTGGAGACGGGAGATGGAACAGCGGATGGCGAACCGGCAGCCGACGACGCTACCAAGCACCGGCGGTGCCCCAGCCTTAGCGGAGCCCGACCAGCGCCAGGAGGCGACACGTGACGCAGGAGCGGCCGCGGGAGCAGGTAGGAGGAGTTTCCCTGTCCCAGGCGCTGCCAGCGTCGACCTGCTCCTGGGCCCCCTGGTGGAGCCGCTGACCCCGGGCGCTACCAACACCAGCCCGCTCCTGACCCCGCAGCAAGGCTCCCAGCCAAGCCCTCCAGCCCCGGGCGCCACCAGCGGCGGCCCGCTCCTAGGCCCCCAGCCAAGCCCTCCAGCCCCGGGCGCCGCCAGCGTCGACCTGCTCCTGGGCCCGCTGGTGGAGCTGCTGACCCCAGGCGCCACCAGCGGCGGCTCGCACCTGACCCCGCCGCAAGGTCCACAAGTCCTGGGCGCGCCTGCCCTGCACGCCCCGCAAGCCCAGACATCGCCACCTCCGGGCACCGGCACAGCCAGCCAGCTTCTGGGTCCCCTGCAGGAACCAACTCCCCCACCAGCCAAGTGGGTATACAGACGTCGCCTGTGGGACTGGTCCACGGAGGTGGAGGACCAGCGGCCCTCGCTCCTACCCGCTCCGCAGCCTGCCGCCATCTCCCGGTTGCCGGAAGACGAGGCCCAGTTTGAGTGGGATCACTCTGGGGAGGACCTGATGGGGTTGTCCCAGGAGACCAGGGCAGCCGCAGCCCGTCGCAAAGAGTTCTGCCACCAGCAGCTGGTCCAATTTCAAAAAGGAAAAAGAGCGCAGCTCACGGCGCGTGCGGTGGGAGAAATTAGAGGCCCAGAATATGCAGGAAAAGACCCGGGCCTGCCAGGCCAACAAAGCCACCCACGGTCCCAAGGAAGAAGGGACCGTAGTTAAATTCAATTTGGATGCCGGGTGGGGATTCATCCGGGACCCATACACAGACATTGATCTGTTCGTCAACAGGAGGGACGTGGAGTCCCACCTAATAGCAGGTCACCCTGATAGGGACCTCTACCCCGGAGACATCGTGACCTATACCCATCACAAAGGAGTCAGAGGCTGGTATGCCTTAAATGTCCACAAGGTGGTAGAAGAGCACGGCTTCTACCAGTATGAAGCTGAAGACCCGGCTGGGTCAGCTTGTGATGAACTAGAGCCTCCCTGGAGGGAGCAATACTACTAAGGACTGCCAGTAGTAATCAGTACCCGTACAGCAGCATAGACGCTGCAGGTTCACCGTTTGTGTTTTTACTAGGTTGTTTAGTTACCCGTAAAGGGTCCAGAGACTAACTGGCTGAGGACTGGGAGCAGCCGCTTCTTGTAAATAGTTGCACCTCTTGAGGTACCCCTTATTGGTTTTATAAGAACTACAACGAGTGACCTCAGAACAAAAACCCGTTGTAGGTGACCGAAGACGAGGTCCAGCATCTGGATCGTCTAAGCCCTGCAGCCACCCCAGGGCCTCCGTTGAGGGTTTGGAACGGGTCCGTCATATTCATGTTTGCAAGTTTGCACTTTATCGAAAAATGGACACCTGGTTGCAGGCATTACTGTGACCGGTTGACCAAAAGTTTTACTTGAAAATGTGTTGATATGAAGAATGTTTATATTAAAAATGTCTTATATGTGTGAAGAAATATTTTATAAGTGTGAAGAGAAATGTCCTTTAAAAAGTATCCATAATGTTATATAATGTGATGCATCCAAAAATTTGCATGTCCTAATTTACCCTGTCTTTTGCTCTGTTCCAGCCCGTGGATGTGCTGTGTTTTACCAGGGGGGTGTGTGGCGCCCCTGAGGGTTCGGTCGCCACAGAGGTATTGCATCTCACCCAGAGGTGTGGTATCTCACTCCCATGTAAGGAAAGAGTACAGCTCAGGACCCTAACACCAGCATTCACTACACCACATTTCCGGGGGACAGGGCGAGATTGCTCCTACAGGAGAGCACAGTCCCTGGTCCCTGGCTGGAGTGGGGGGAACCACCTAGAGAGGGGGAACTATGTAGTGGATGGGGTGGAGGACATAGATACTGGGAGCACATGTGTAGGAGGTATAAAAGTAAGGAACCATCTTGGTTCAGACAGAAGAGCAGGTGGAGTTCCAGTCAGACAGACTGAGGAGAAGTCAGGGAGCAGAGGCTCTGTATGAGCTCTGCTCCAAAGGCGGGCCAAGTCAGGAGGCCTGAGCCTGAGAGAGAGGAGAGGGAGCAGGACGGCTCCAGGAATGAGGAGTGAAGGGACCCTAGGGGTACGGGCCGTGCAGCAAGCCACCCGTACCAGGAGGTAGAGGGGTCAGGCTAGAACAGGGAACCGGGTCCTTCAACTAGTAGAGAAACAGCAAATGCTTAACTAGGAACCGGAGGCTGCAGCATTTCAAGTACTGCAGACCACAAGTCCACACCAGTACACTAAGAAGGTATTAGCACAGGACCCAGGGGACAGAACACACGTCGCCCGCCAAGGCCCGAGGGTACCGGATAGAAGTGGCGCTGGGTGTGAGGTGCAGGAAGAGGCCAGAGGAAGGTACACAGAACGGGGTCCTGATAAGTGCTCTGGAAATACCTGAGGGTGGACTGAACCCCTCACTGAGTACGCACAGCACGACGGGGGAAGATTGCTTGGTACCTGTAATCTGAACTACAACAACAGTGAGTAAAGACCCTGGGACTGCACTATCCTGTCTCTGTGTTCCTTGCGGCGCCAGCACTCATAGCACTAGAACGCCCTGCACAATCACCACCATCATCCAAGCACGCTGCCCTGAAGCTACACTCCTCCTGTGGGGAGTCACATCACCTTGCTGCACATACCACCAGCTTCAGCGGACTGCTCCGCAGTGGCGGTTACCAATGACCGCAATCCACAGGTGGCTTAGTCGGACATTAACATTTGTACATATAGACTACCCCCTTGGTTTGACCGCCCTGGGTCACAGACCGGGTCACCACCACGGTGACTACAACCCCCAGCATCTACAAGGCCCGGCTCCGGGTATCCCCATGGCTCAGGGGGCGCGTCATCATGGCCAGGTATTTTTGACAAGGAAGGAAAAGTTTTCAAAGATGGTCAAGCAATACCTGGCCGACCAAACCAGCTTATTTGTTAATTCCTCTGCGACCTTCAGCTATTGGGTCTCAAAGCTGGACACCTGGCATGAGCTGTCCCTCTATGCCTTGGAGGTGTTGTGCTGCACTGCCGCTAGGGTCTTGTCTCAGCAGATTTTTAGTGCCAAAGGGGGGTCATAACGGACAGGCGCTTTCTCCTGCAACAGAAAGGCTGACTGATAACAATGAACAAAGCATGGATTATACCAGGCTTTTACACACCACCTGATGACAGCAGCATATAAAGTGTTTTTAATGTTCTATATTTGAATGAGGCCTGCCAGTTGTTGCCTTCTAGGGTCTATGGATGACCTTACTTATAATTTGTTCCTGCCTTTGTACTTGTGCAAAGCCTTTATGAATGTAGGAGTACCACAACTACACTTTGTTCACAATATTTGAATGAGGCACTACAGTTGGTGCCTTCAAGAGAGTATGGATAACCCTGCTTGTAATTTTTGGCAGGATTTGCACTTAGTGCATAGCCTTTATGAGTCTAGGAGTACCACTACATGACAATTTGAACAGAATGTGTATGAGACCCTCCTTTATGTCTAATACAGGGTGTATCCGAGTCGATAATTTTTGGCAGTTCGTGCTTCCTTCATAAATTACACTGAAGTTTACTATTTTTTCATAAAAAAAACAATTTTGGTTTACTTAAATTATAATTTTTTTAAAATGCTTTTTAAATTTTGCCTTATATACAAGTTATTATACAGGAAACATATTTCTTAACATTTTTTTTCATCTAAAATGCAATTTATCGTTGATTTGGAATGTTTTATTGTCAGTCCTTAAAGTGGAGTAAAAGTGTGAAACCATTGTTCTCAGCTGTGATCTGTGAGTCAGAGATGCTTCCAGGGGTCTTCCCCATGCTGTTCTCCTTCCATTCAGCACCTTTCTCATCCATTTGCACATTTTCTCTGCCCCCCAGACCTCCTTGTAGGGTCTGCCGGAAAAATGCTCAGATTTCTCATTGACTCCCATTATACTCGTTACTCGAAACGAGCACCCGAGCATTAGGAATTGTTTGGTCCGAGTAAGGAGCATTTTAGTTACTCGTGCATGCGTCCTGCAGTCACCGAGCACTGATCAGTGACACAAATCACTAATCGTCACTCGTGCTCGCTGTTTTCCAGTAATTTTTTTTCCTCTAATCCCCGACCTCCACCCTTCCTTTACACCACTTCCGTGCATGCGTCCTGCAGCCGCCGAGCCGCTGATCAGACGCGCATCACTAATTGGAACCAATGCTCACATTTGGCTAGAACTTTTTTCTTTCGTTTCTATTTTTTTTATCCTCTTTTTTCACCAGATCTGTGTATGCGTCCTACAGCCATTGAGCGCTGATCGGCATCCGATTATTTATTTTTTTTGTGTGTGATAAAACAATTAAAAAAAATGAGAGTAATTAATAGGACTAGAATAGGGACAGTAAAAATATACATGGTGTGGTAGCCTTTTTATACATGGTGTGGTAGGTCGACTTGCTCGGCCGCTTCCGGAAGTAGACTCAGGAACCAGGTTTTCTCTGCAGGCTTTATTATATGGCATAATGCTGTCACATCAGGTATTAGTGCAATACAGAGGGAAAAGGGAAAGGGAGCCCAGACACTAGGGAAAGGGGGAAGTGGAGACCTCCTAGTCTAGTCTAGCATCACTGTTTCTCAACTACCGCCCCTATATTGACTCTTCAGCAATCGCTGCACGCGTGCCTCGCCCTACTTTCCCTCATGTATGGCTACGGCTAGGGATGGAAAGAGATGAGCACTAGTCAACCGCCACTAAACACTATAGACAACAAGGGAAGACAAAATGGGGAAATTGCTTAGCTTTAGATCAGTTCAAATATACACACGGCCTCAAGCTCCAGAAAGGACTAAGTGCTGCTCCTGATAAGCCTCACAAGTGGAAATGAATATAGCCGGCGACTCCCTCTCAGACACACCAGGTATAAATATGACACGCCCCCTGGGCCGCGCGCGTGTGGGGAAACCCGGAACCGGACTCATTGCGGATGCTGGGGGTTGTAGTCTTCGTGCGGCGGGGACCCGGTCCCGTGGCTCAGGGTGGTCAACTCAAATGGCAGTCTATTTGTGTGGTTTTTATGATATTAAATGTCCGACTACGCCACCCGTGGATTGCGGTCAGGATGAACCGCCGCTGCAGGGCAGACCGCTGAGGCTGGTGTTGTAAGTGCAGCAGAGTGTAGTACAACTCCCCACGGGAGGAGTGTAGTCTCAGGGCAGTGTATGCGGAGGATGGGAGTGATGGTGCAGGAGTAGCAGTGACGACACAGAGTCAGTGATGCAGTCCAGGGTCTTTACTCACAGTTCTTATTATCCAGACCACTTCTGCAGGTAACGGCTGCCTACGTCGTACTGTGCTCACCAGCCTCTGCTCCCACCTCCTGCTCCCTCTTCTTCTCTCACTGAACTGTCTTCTCTTTTAGTGCTTGCTGAGCCTCACAGGCTAGGCCCGCCTCCGGAGCAGAGCTCCACAGAGGCCCTGCTCTGTCACTTCCTCTCTCAGACTGAACACTGATCTAAGATGGTGCCCACCTTTTATACCTCCCTCTAGGTGCACCCAGGAACTACCTCCTCCCTGCTCCTGCACTACAGGGTTCCCACTTCCTCGGTGTTCCCTCCCCCCACTCCAGCCAGGGACAGGGACTGTCGTGCTCTACTTGGAGCATATCGGTCGCCCTGCCCCCTGGAAATGTGGTGTAAAGCATGCAGGTGTCAGGGTCCTGATCCACACTGCATCCATACCTGAGAGTGAGATATCGCACATCTGGCTGAGATGCAATACCTCTGTAGCAACCGAGCCCTCGGGGTGCTACATATACACCCAGGCCAGAGAGCTAATTAGCAAGAGAGAGGTAGCCACTTGGTCCTAAAGACAGCTTCTTATCTACAATCTTATCTTATCTGTAATGCCAAACGTAGAGATCTCCTGCAACCCACTGCAGGGCGACTGTTTGTCACCTTTGACACACTTGCGATAGTAGCCCCCCCTCTACGAGTGGCCTCAGGACCGGGTTTCTCAGGAAAAGAGGTGTGGAATGAGCTAACCAATCTGGGAACGTTCACCTCTGACGCTGAAACTCACATCCTCTCCTCTGGACTATGGCCTTTTCAGTGCACCAAGTATTGTAAAGAACGACATTTGAGATGAGAATCTACAATCCTCAAAATCTGGAACTCCAGATTACCATCAACCAGTACAGGGGGCGGTGGTAGACTTGAGGGTTCAAGAGGTTCCACATACCTTTTGAGTAAGGATATGTGGAACACATTGTGGACCTTTAAGGGCCTGAGGAAGTTCAAGATGAAACGCTGCTGAGTTAATGACGGTGGTTATTTTATAGGGCTTATTAGCCTAGGTCCCAGCTTCCAAGAAGGAACTTTTAATCTTATATTCGTGGTAGACAACCACACAAAATCATTCACATTCAGGTCCAGACCTGGCAAGCTTTTTCTGTCGGCCATACGTTTATACCTGTTTCACATGGTCTTTAAGTTTCAAAGAACACCCTGCCATATGGAGGAGAGCAATGATGTAAACCGTTCCTCCTCAGAAACTCATGAAGCTCTTCCCCCACTGAAGGTACCAAACTGTGGATGATAACCATATGTACCGAAGAACGGTGACCTGCCAGTGGATTCTTGACGATGATTATTGATGGCAAATTCTGCTGGCGGTAAGTAGGATGTCCAATCCTCCTGATTTTCGGAAACGAAACACCTGAGGTATGTCTCCAAGTTCTGATTGACACGCTCGGTCTGACCATTCGACTGAGGGTAGAAGGCAGATGAAAAGGACTGCTGCACCCCCGGTCGAGAACAGAATGCCTTCCAGAACTTGGAAACAAACTGGGTCCCCTGATCAGACACCACATCAGAGAGAACCCCGTGAAGCTTCACAATATAATTTATGAACACCTGAGCAAGTGTCTTGGCATTGGGAAGTGCAGGTAATGCGACAAAGTGAACTATTTTACTGAACCTATCTACTACCACCAAAACCACCGTTTCACCTGCAGAAACCGGTAGGTCAGTAATAAAATGCATGGACAAGTGTGTCCATGACCTACTAGGGATAAGTAGCGGAAGAAGAGTACCAGACGGAGGGGTATACGAAACCTTAGAACGCGCGCAAATACTACAAGCAGCTAAGTGTTCAATTGGATCCCGATGCAACCCCAGCCACCAAAAACGATGAGAGAGGAGGTCCGCAGTTGCCTTACCACCTGGATGCTCAGCAAGCACAGAGTTATGATGTTCCTTGATTACTTTGCGGCGCAGGTCAGATGGTACAAATAACTTTCCTGAAGGGCAGAAGGCAGGGGCGTCCCCCTGAGCCTCCAACACCTCACCGTCCAGTTCAGGATAAAGAGCGAAAATGACTACCCCTTTCTGTAATATCAGGGCAGGGTTCTCATGGTCACCACCACCAGGGAAGCTCCGGGACAAAGCATCAGCCTTGACATTTTTGACCCCTGGACGAAGAGTGACAACAAAATTGAACCCAGGGTTGAGACATTTAGCTGACTGGAGATATGACGGGTTCTTATGGTCAGTAATAACAGTAATAGGATGGACAGCCTCCTCCAACTAATGTTGACATTACTTGAACGCCAATTTGATCGCCAAAAGTTCCCTATTACCCATGTCCTAATTTCTCTCTGCTGAAGACAATTTTTTAGAAAAGAAGGAGAATGGATGCCATTTACCAGGGGATGAACCCTGAGACAACACAGCCCCAACCCCAACATCAGAAGCATCAACCTCCACATTAAAGGGTTGAGAAACATCGGGTTGACTGAGTATACATGCAGTGGCAAAATGGTTCTTTAAGGAAGAAAAAGCCTGGAGGGAAGAATCAGGAAGAGGGTTTGGATCATGGATGGTAATTTGATGTAATTCCCGGAAATCTAAACAGGGACGTAGACCGCCATCTTTTTTCTTCACAAAGAAGAACCCTGCCGCCACTAGCGAAGATGAGGGTCTGATATATCCCTTCTCCAGACAAAGGAAAAAAAATTACAGCTTTTTTTTTTTTTTCTTTTCAAAACGTGCTCGGCCGGCTATAATGTCACGCCAGGAGTTAGTGCAACACAAAGGGAAAAGGGAAAGGAGGAAGTAGAGACCTCCTAGTATGGTCTAACGTCACCCTGTCTTAACTACCGTACCTATATTGCCTCTTCAGCAATCACCGTATGCGTGCCTCGCCCTACTTTCCCTGGCGTACGGCTACGGCTAGGGATGGAAGGAGATGAGAACTAGTCAACCTCCACTAAACACTATAGACAACAAGAGAAGACAAAACAGGGGAAAATTGCTTAGCTTTAGATGATTTCAAATATACACATGGCCTCAAGCTCCAGAAAGGATGAAGTGCTGCTCCTGATAAGCCTCACAAGTAGAAATGAATATAGCCGGCGACTCCCTCTCAGACACACCAGGTATATATACACCCAGGCCAGAGAGCTAATTAGCAAGAGAGAGGTAGCTACTTGGTCCTAAAGACAGCCTCTTATCTAAGAAGCTGTCTGCAATGCCAAACGTAGATGTCTCCTGCAACCCACTGTAGGGCGACTGTCTGTCACCTCTGACACACCCGTGACAAAAGCTCTGCAACTCCAGCAAAGATAAACACAGCCTTACTAGCAAAACAACATAACAAAAGATAAACAATAGCACAGTCCATATGTGTATGTGCCATTCACCCACACAGGTTATGTCCACCCTTCAGCTCTGTCCTGAGCTATGGCTGTCCAGCCTGGAGACCTTGCCTCTCCAAACACAACACAAAGAAAAAAAAACAGGACTGAACATTTAAAGCTTGCTCAGCCACACCCTGAGGAGGAGATATGGGGAATGACTTCCCTCCCATCTCTACATCATTCCCATAAAACCACACCCTTTAAAAGAGGTAACCCACAGCATATAACATGCTGGCAGAGATTCAGTAGGTCTCAGTTCACACAGGAGAGAATCCTGAGTGACGCATACCTCCCCTCGCATATAATACCAGTGACTCTGTCACATATTCCCCCCCTCTGCCAAAAGCCGGGGGGCACCTTCAGTCACCCAGCAGGGAATTCTGGAGAGGGCAGTAGCATTAGCGTGTAACTTCCCAGGTCTATGCTCCATGTGAAAATTAAAGTCTTTGAGACCTAAGAACCACCTAGTTGCTCAGGCATTCTTACCCTTCTTTTCCCTCAACCATCTCAAAGGGGCATAGTCTGACACCAATTTAAACTTTTGGCCAAGTAGGTAATATCTTAGCGTGTGTATGGCTGATTTTATGGCTAAGCATTCTTTCTTCACAATGGCATAATTTTTCTCACAGGATGAGAGCTTCCGGCTCATATACAGGATGGGATGCTCTTCCCCATTTATCTCCTGTGACGGCACGGCTCCTAGGCCAACTTCTGAGTCATCTGTCTGGAGCACAAACTCTTTAGTAAAGTCTGGTGCAACCAGGACCGGCTGCTTACAGAGTGCCAGCTTCAGCTGTTGGAACGTCATCTCGGTTTCAACTGTCCATTTCGCCCTCGTTGATTTTGTGCCTTTCAGAAGGTCCGTCAGTGGTGCGGCAATCATAGAAAAATTTGGGATAAACCGCCGGTAATATCCCACGATTCCAAGAAACGCTCTCACCTGCTTCTTGGAGAGTGGTTGCAGCCAGTTCTGAATTGCCTCGTTCTTATTGACCTGTGGCTTAATTTCGCCTCTCCCAACTACGTAGCTTAAGTACTTGGCCTCCTTTTTTTGTTATTTTCTGTAAAGTAGTTAAAAATTATATACATTTCTCTTCATGTTTTGAATTAGAAAACAGTGTGTAATGTTCCCAATGCTGGAAATAAAAACTAGTAGAAAGATTTTGTGCTTAACTCATGTTTTTGGACACACTGCTATTGTTTTGAACACTACTGTATTAAAACGAAATCTGTGTTCTAAAAGCCAAGTAGCGCTCCTTCCTATCCAACCCCTGCTGTGTGCTCAAACATTAGTGTACAACCACATATGGGGTATCACTGTGATCGGTAAAAATTGCATAACAGATTATGGGGTCCATTTTCTCCTATTACCACTTGTGTAAATTATAAATTTGGTGCTAAAACAGTATTTTAGTATAAAAAAATAATTTTTTGTTCTCACGTCTGGAAGTTATAAAGTTTTGTGAATCACCTGTAAGTTAAAAATACTCAATACATCCCTAGATAAATTCCTTGAGGGGACTAGTTTCCAAAATTGGGTCCCTTGTGGTGGCTTCTGCTGTTTTCGCATGTCAGGGGCTTTCCAAATGCGACATGGCCTTCACAATATATTCCAGACCAATAGCTCTCTTTCCTTTCCTAGTCCTGCCATGTGCCCAAATAGAAGTTTTTGATCATCGCGTTATTTTTTAACCTATTGTCCATTGTGAAAATAATCAATTTGGGGCTAAAACGTCATTTTTGTGAAATAAATGACAATTTTCAATATGACGACCTAATGTTAACAAATTATGTGTAGTACCTGTGGTTTACAAATGCTCACTATACATAACCCTGGATAAAATCCTTGAGGGGGGTAGTTTTCAAAATGGGGTAACTTGAGGGGGGATTTCCACTGCTTAGGCACATCAGGGGCTCTCCAAACGCGACATGACACCCGCAGACCATTCCATCAAAGTCTGCTTTCCAAAACGTCACTCCTTCCTTTCCGAACCCTGCCATGTGCCCAAACAATAGTTTTCCCCTACATATGGGATATCGGCGTACTCAGGAGCAATTGCACAACAAATTTTTGGGTCCATTTTCTCCCATTACCCTTGTGGGAAAAAAATTTGGGGCTAAAAGTATATTTTTGTGGTAAAAAATAGATTTTTTTTTATTTTCACTGCTCTGCGTTATAAACTTTTGTGAAGCACCTGGGCGTTCAAGGTGCTCACCAGGCATCTACATGCATTCCTTGAGAGGTCTAGTTTCCAAAATCGTGTCACTTGTAGGGGTTTTCACTGTTTAGGCACATATGGGGCTCTCCAAACGACATGGCGTCTGCTCTCGATTCCAGCTATTTTTGCATTCAAAAAGACATTATGCTCCTTCCCTTCTGAACCCTGCCGTGCGCCCAATCAGTAGTTTTATCCCCCATATAGGGTATTGGCATACTCAGGACCAATTACACAACAATTTTTGGTGTCCATTTCTCCTGTTACCCTTGTGAAAATAAAAAAAATGGGGCTAAAGTAAAATTTTTGTGGAAAAAATGTTTATTTTTTCCTTGCCATTGCTTTAGTTCCTGTGAAGCACCTGAAAGGTTAATAAACTTCTTGAATGTGGTTTTGAGGAATTAAGGGGTGCAATTTTTAGAATAGTATCCCTTTTGGATATTTTGTGTCATATATGCCCCCCAAAGTCAATTCAAATGTGATGTGGTCCCTAAAAAAAATATTTAGTAAATTTTGTTGTAAAAATGAGAAATCACTGGTCAAATCTTGACCCTTATAACTTCCTAACATAAAAAACTGTTTCAAAAATGACGCAGATGTATAGTAAGCATGTGGGAAATGTTATTTATTAACTATTTTGTGTGACATGACGCTCTGATTTAAGGGCGTAAGAATTAAAAGGTTGAAAATTGTGAAATTTTAAAAATTTTCGACAGATTTCCGATATTTTCACAAATAAACAAAAGTCATATTGAAAAAATGTTACCACTATTATGAAGTACAATATGTCATGAAAAAAACAGTCTCAAAATCAGTGGGATCCGTTGAAGCGTTAAAGAGTTATTACCACATAAATTTACATTGGTCAAACTTCAAAAATTTGGGCAGGTCATTAAGGTCAAAATTGGCTTGGTCACTAAGGAGTTAAGGAAGATTTGGCGGTATGAAACATGTTGTAGTTTTGCTTTAATAATAATAATCTTTATTCATATAGCGCCAACATATTCCTCAGCGCTTTACAATTCAGGTTCATATACAACAGTCATAAGTAACATAGCTAAAGATAATACAATAATTAAAGCAAAACTAATGAGGACCCTGCTGGTAAGAGCTTACAATCTATAATGAGGTGGGGGGACGCAAAGTGCAGGGGCTTATTTACAATGATGGTCCGCCATCTTGAGGGGGTGAGGGAGAGATGAAGGCTGCAGGAGCTGTCACCAGCCAGGATTTGTAGGGGTTTTGGGTGCGGTGGAGTGACTTATGTTTGGAGAAATAATGAATGGGCTATAAATATATAAAAGGACTTTGATTAAGGAGCGTGATAGGCCGCCCTAAACAGATGTGGTTTTAGGGAGCACCTATCTCTGAGGAGTTAAGACTAAATGAACAGGTCACCAGCCAATATCTGTACATATGTACAGATATTAAGTGCTACTGAGTGCTGGGAGCAAAACTTAGATTAGTGACATGACTTGATAGTCTTGCTAAAAATTATCTGTTTTTAGTGAACACTTAAATCCATAGACAGTAGGAATGAACCTGATGCACTCCTGAGAGCTGGAGCAGCACAGAAAAAGTCATGGACGTGAGAGTGGGAGGTCCTGATTATGGAGGATATTAGTCTTGGCTCATTGGAGTGTAGATATGGTAGTAGACTGACATATGGGAGGAGTTGTAGAACAGTGCAGCACTGTGGAGAGCTTTGTGGGAGAGTGCAATGACTGGTACTGTGGAGGCGCCGGTGTAGCTGCTGGACTGAAATATGAGCCTGGCTGCTGCATTCAGAATAATGACAAATGCAGTTAGTGTTAAGAAGCACAATTAGTGAGTTACAATTAGTTGTGAACTCAAGATGAAAAGAAATCAGAGCAACAGTAACAGCTTTTATTTTTATTTTTTTATTATTAATAATAGGATAGAAGGTTAAGACATGAACAAAACCATGAATATTATTAATAGATGAAATCATAGTCATGAACACAGCTGGGGTCAGATACCAGGTGATCAGTAAAAGCCAAGTCAGGCGAGTAGTATGAATACCGCGGAGCCTGATGATAGAGGCAAAACATATCCGGGTAAAGATGTTCCAGTGAGAAGGCCACAGGAAGCTGGTGAAGGTCCTTCTATACAGGTTCAGCAGTGATGGTGGATCTGCTGCATTTCTGGGCGCTAGATGCGGAGGTTTTCAGTCTTTTAGATGATGCTGGGGGAACAGTGACAACATGCACATATCCGAGCAGCCCTGGACAATCCACGCCGGCAGGATGATAAGATCCGGCGGAGGAGGGAACCTATGAGCAGAGAAATAAATATAATGTAAGTAATGGGACTCCGTATTACATGATACCACTGCGTGGACACTGCGGCCAAACGGCAGAGGAATCTTATCATACAGAGGTCAGGGATCATTGTCAGCCATCATACATGCGACAATCCCATCACTGACAGATGACATCTGCTCCACATGAATTATTCTCACTGACATCACACAACATAGAGCTGATTCTCACACTTACCTCGTCTCCTTCCTCTCTTTTCTTCATTTTCTGAGTTTTGTTCCTGTGTACTCAGATTTTTTTCAGATTTCCTTTCTTTCTGAGCTGGAAATTCTGATCAGAAAATAAAAAAAAAACTCAGTAACAATATATTCTTATAGGATCTGCTTTGTATTAATAATGTAAGTAAAGGAGCTGATTTTCACACTTACCTCGTCTCTTTTGCCTCTTTTCTTTATTTTCTGAGTTTTGTTGCTCTCTAAGCAAATACAGCGAAGATTTTCTTTTCTTGAGAGCTGGAATTTCTGATCAGAAAGTAGAAAAAAAACAGTAACAATATATTCTTATAAGATCTGCTTTGTGTCTATAATGTAAGTAAAGGGACGACTTATTACTTGATGCTACTGTGCGGTCACTGTGGCTGAACGGCAGAGGAATCTTATTCATAAAGAGGTCAGGGATCATTGTCAGCCATCATATATGTGACGGTCCGTACTGGACACATAGTGTCTCCCGGAAGTCTGTGTTACTGTTCGGGTTCAACAGTCCGAACAAAGCTTGTTGAAAGGATGCAGCACAGCCATTCAACAAACTTTTCTGGTGTGGGCACTTCAGGCCCCATCACAGCCATGCCAAGTATTGGTATGCCTGTGATTGGCCGGCGCAGTATAAAGGGGACCCCACGTCATTTTTGGGGGTGCCCCCCCCTTTAATAATCAGTAAAGGCTATGCAGACAGCCGTGAGCTGATATTAATAGCCTGGGAAGCTTCATGGACATTGGCCTCTTCCCAGAATAATAACACCAGTCCCGAGCTGTCTGCTTTCCCTCATCTGGGCATTTTTTTATTTTATTTTTTTAATTATTATCTAAATACATGTACAGTAAGCTACACACACATACTGCACTAAATTATATATCTCACTGACAAATTTCTAACTATGCACAGGCACCGGCTGGTGAATACCGTATTTTTCGGACTATAAGACGCACCTAGGTTTTAGAAGAGTAAAATAGAAAAAAAATGTAAGCAAAAAATGTTGTCATGATGCCCTGTTAAGGGGGAGGGGGTCTGCTTCTGACAATGTGTAATGTACCCTACTTCCGTTAATATCCCCCATCCTGGTATATATGGCCCCCTCCTTCCTGTTATATGTGGCCCTCATCCCCATCCTGATATGCAATGGCACCCCAATCCACCATCCTGGTATGCATGGCTCCCCAATCCCCCATCCTGGTATGCATGGCCCCCTTATCCCTCTTCCTGGTATGTATGGCACCCTTCATCCTGTTATGTATGGCTCCCCCGCACACCCATCCAGGTATGTATGGCACCTTCATCCCTCTTCCTGGTATGTATGGTACCTTCATTCCTCTTGCATCCCTGTATGTATGGTCCCCCTCATCCTTCATCCCTGTATGTATGGACCCCCTCATCCCAGTATATATGGCCCCTTTCATCCCTGTATGTATGGCCCCCCTCATGCCACATCCCTGTATGTATGGCCCCCCTCATGCCTCATCCCTGTATGTATAGCCCCCCTCATCCTTGTATGCATTGCCTCCTCATCACTTATATGCATGGCCCCCTCATCCTTGTATGCATCGCCCCCCCTCATCCTTATATGCATGGCCCCCTTCATCCCTGTATGTATGGCCCCCTCATCCTGGTATGCTTGGCACCCCCTGTTCCCTGTCACGCTGCTCATAAAAAAAATAAACAATCATACTCACCTCCTCTCTCCTCCAGCGCTGTGTTCCCCGAACATCCACGGGTCTGCACATCCCTAATAACAACTGCTCCACATGAATTATTCTCACTGAATGACATCACACAACATGGAGCTGACTCTCACGCTTACCTCGTCTCTTTTCCCTCTTTTCTTCATTTTCTGAGATTTCTTGCTCTATACTCAGATATATTGAAGATTTTCTTTCCACGTCAGCTGGAATTTCTAATCAGAAAGTAAAAAAAAGCCCTCATTAACAATATATTCTTATAGGATCTGCTTTGTGTCCATAATGTAAGTAAAGGGACGACTTATTACTTGATACCACTGTGCGGTCACTGTGGCTGAACGGCAGAGGAATCTTATTCATAAAGAGGTCAGGGATCATTGTTAGCCATCATATATGTGACGGTCTGTACTGGACATCTAGTGTCTCCCGGAGGTCTGTGTTACTGTTCGGGTTCAACAGTCCGAACAAAGCTTGTTGAAAGGATGCAGCACAGCCATTCAATAAACTTTTCTGGTGTGGGCACTTCAGGCCCCATCACAGCCATGCCAAGTATTGGTATGCCTGTGATTGGCCGGCGCAGTATAAAGGGGACCCCACGTCATTTTTGGGGGTGCCCCCCCTTTTAATAATCAGTGAAGGCTATGCAGACAGCCGTGAGCTGATATTAATAGCCTGGGAAGCTTCATGGACATTGGCCTCTTCCCAGAATAATAACACCAGTCCCGAGCTGTCTGCTTTCCCTCATCTGGGCATTTTTTTATTTTATTTTTTTAATTATTATCTAAATACATGTACAGTAAGCTACACACACACACTGCACTAAATTATATATCTCACTGACAAATTTCTAACTATGCATAGGCACCGGCTGGTGAATACCGTATTTTTCGGACTATAAGACGCACCTAAGTTTTAGAGGAGCAAAATAGAAAAAAAATGTAAGCAAAAAATGTTGTCATGATGCCCTGTTAAGCTGGAGGGGGTCTGCTGCTGACACTGTTATAGGGGTAATGTACCCCACTTCTGTTAATATCCCCCATCCTGGTATATATGGCCCCCTCCTTCCTGTTATATGTGGCCCTCATCCCCATCCTGATATGCAATGGCACCCTAATCCACCATTCTGGTATGCATGGCACCCCAATCCCCCATCCTGGTATGCATGGCCCCCTCATCCCTCTTCCTGGTATGTATGGCACCCTTCATCCTGTTATGTATGGCGCCCCCGCACACCAATCCTGGTATGTATGGCACCTTCAACCCTCTTCCTGGTATGTATGGTACCTTCATTCCTCTTCCTGGTATGTATGGCACTCTTCAGCCCTGTATGTATGGCCCCCCTCATCCTTCATCCCTGTATGTATGGACCCCCTCATCCCGGTATGTATGGCCCCCCTTCATCCCTGTATGTATGGCCCCCCCTCATGCCTCATCCCTGTATGTATAGCCCCTCTCATCCTTGTATGCATTGCCCCCCTCATCACTTATATGCATGGCCCCCTCATCCTTGTATGCATCGCCCCCCTCATCCTTATATGCATGGCCCCCTTCATCCCTGTATGTATGGCCCCCTCATCCTGGTATGCTTGGCACCCCCTGATCCCTGTCACGCTGCTCATAAAAAAATAAACAATCATACTCACCTCCTCTCTCCTCCAGCGCTGTGTTCCCCTCTGTGCCGGAATATTCACTGCGTGCGTGGGGAGCAGTGACCACTCATTTTCCCTAATAGTTTGCACGTGGTAGCCGCAGCGCGGCTCCTGCTGCACTCAGCTGTCTGTGTGCCCGCTATTAAAGTCCCATGAATATTCACCACATCCCGTTCGGGTTCGGGATCACGTTAGGGTAACATTCTTGAGCCTGATGGACCCGAACATCCACGGGTCTGCCCATCCCTAATAACAACTGCTCCACATGAATTATTCTCACTGAATGACATCACACAACATGGAGCTGACTCTCACACTTACCTCCTCTCTTTTCCCCCTTTTCTTCATTTTCTGAGATTTCTTGCTCTATACTCAGATATATCGAAGATTTTCTTTCGACGTCAGCTGGAGTTTCTAATCAGAAAGTAAAAAAAAGCCCTCATTAACAATATATTCTTATAGGATCTGCTTTGTATCTTTCCTGTATATAGTAGAATTGTTCTACTCCTGTCCCCTATACATCTGGTAATCTGGAAAAACTTTACAAAATTAGGCAAATAGAGATACAGTATGGGCCTATGGGCAACATAATTGGAATCCATGAAACATGTATAACATAGAAGACCACTAACAAAAATACCATATGAAAGTATTTGAGCCTTGACATCAACATTCTCATTTTTTGTGCTGTAGACATGTACATACCTGACAATGGGGACGAGGGTGGCAAGCTGGTAATAGCATCATCTCTAATAGACACAGGAAAAGATTCTTTCTGCCTGTTTGGAAGAAAATAAACGTGTAAATTACAAGTAAATTCGGTATAGAAGGGGTTGTCTCACTAGATTAACATCAACAATAAGGCCTATTAGGATATATAAGAGTTATGGTAGGGAAGGTTTCCTACTCAAAACTACCTTCTATAAAGCAGAGCGAAAAACCACTACCAAGAATGGCTGGCATGTAGTACTACATCTCTCCTACAGTGTGGGCATCACTAAAAGTGCATGACTGGCTGCAATTATGGGCTGTCACCACCAGAGGTTTCTGAAGCTAAAAGCACAATGACTGCTAATCACGGGCGATGCATGCTGTATTTGTTGTTATGGTATTTATGTCCTATATTTGGGTTTGTGCATATATATTAGTATGAAGCTCCCAGTAATGACCTTAGAATCTACTCACATTTCTGAGATGCTTGTGCTGGATGCCGGGGTACACTCTGGAGGGGACTTGGGATCCTCATTGTTCATCCTCCTAGTAGCGGTGGTACAGAGCTAAATGTGGACAACAAGAAGATATTAAATACTTTTTTTTTACTTTTACAGGTCTTTTTTTTCCTTATTTTAGATTAATTGTTCTCATACTTACTTTAGAAAGCTTTTCAGAAGAAGAAGTAAAATTCTGGAAGTTAAAGCTCTCATTGTCCTCCTCATCCTCTGAGACGAGATGTTTGTTTATATCAGAGTGATCTACCAGAGATAAGTAATGAAGTATTATTAGAGATTGTTAGTTTAGCACAGTCACCATTTATCCGTAATATTAATGGGAGCCAATTGTCTCAAATTATGGTAGACGAGACAAATAGCTGCTTTGTCTAGATGACGTCTCCTTCTACTTACTGATAGGGGAGCTTATGTCTACGTCTGACAAAAGCTGAGGAACGTACTCAGGCTTCTGACTTAAAAGGTTGTCAAAGTCTACATCACTCAGGAATGGATGACCTTTGATCTCAAATGCTCCTGCTGTAGAAGACAAAACAAAAGTATTGCGGATATTGACAGAGACTGCTCCATATCTGAACTGTTTAACTTAATCTGAACTAATGACATAACTGAGCAAACATGAAGGAAATATACTGAAAGTCATATTATGGCGAACTAAAAATGGATGAGCTGATAGAGAAGTGCTGAGTCTCATGGACTTGAGCGATATGTCCTTGGTGTAATAATTATCTGTTACCTGTCCCAAGTCTTTGTGCAGGAATTTTTCTGAGCAGTTTAGTGATGAGGTTCTGAGCAACAAAGGGAGGAACGGGATTACAATCCCAAATTACGCCACCTGTTATATAGAAAAAGACAGAAAATGAAACCTCTTTATTGGACTGTACGACAAAGCAAAGGAAATAAGTAAACAAATGTAACCAATCAAAGCTATAATCGGATTATTCTACTTACCTGTGACAACATTTTCATAAATCTCAGTTGGGGAATTTCCATAAAATGGAACCAATCCCACAAGAAATTGATGTAGTATGATCCCCATTGACCACCAATCAACAGGTCTCCCATAGCCTTTTTTCAGGATGACCTCTGGGGCTACATAATATGGGGTGCCACAGACCTGGAAACCAATAGAAGAAAGAGATGAGATTGATGATACCATTAATATGACAAGTTCTCACCATAAAAACACAATGACAGAAGATAAAATATCAGTGGAAAAGTTCTCTAGGAATGAAGAACGTAGAGAAGAAGCAATAGTGTGATGAGATTTGTAAAGAACAAGCTGGGTTTCTGTAAGTGATGCTGACCTCATGGTCCCGGAACTCTCTGGTGATGTCCTCTGTTAATTGCTTGTAGATGTTGGTTTTTGGTATCATGACACCAACTTTTGAAAGCCCAAAATCGGTAACTTTAATGTGTCCAGCAGATGTTATCAGGAGGCTGCGAAAAAAAAGATGATTTTAGCCTTACAGACTATATGATAATAAATAATAACTTTCCCTCCTTATTATACTACAGGGGCACTTACTTCTCCGGTTTCAGGTCTCTGTGCACCACACCACAGCTGTGCAAGTATTCCACTGCAACAACCACTTCTGCAAAGTACAAGCGGGTCAAGGGGACAGATAAATGACCCCTGGTGTTTAGAAGGGTCTGACAGTTTCCACCTATAGAAAAAAAGGAAATATGACAGGTGAGGGGTTTATAAATCAGATCCCTGTGACGAATAATGAGAAGTCAGCAGATATATTTGGCAGGAAAGAATATATACAGATGTAAAGGATAGTGCACATAATATTAGACAAAAGTAGTGGTAAAATGTGGTCCTTAACTAATTACATAAATACATGTCCCACTCAATATGAGTGGCCCCTCACACATAATTTGGACCACAACACAGAATGAGGATCCCCACACAGAATAAGGACTCCCACAGCACACCACTCAGTATGAGGACCCCACTCAGTTTAGGGGCATTCACAGTCAGCAACTCAATATAGGAGAATTCACAGTCTCCCATAGCCTCTCGCACAGTATTATGTCTCCCACAGCCCCCAATTCAGTATTATGGCCCTCACCAGTCCCCCACTCAGTATTATGCCCCCCACCAGCCCCATCACTCAGTATTATGGCACCTACCAGCCTCACTATTTCATATTATGGCCCTCACCAGCCATCCAATCAGTATCATGGCCCCCACCAGCCCCACCAATCAGTATTATGGGCCTCACCCGCCCTCCATTCAGTATCATGGCCGCCTCCAGCCCCACCACTTATACAAATCAGTATAGTTGTTCCCACGAGCCGCTTAACTCAATATTATGACTCCCAGCAGCCCCACCACTCAGTATTATGGCTGACACAAGCCTCACTACTCAGTATTATGGCCCCCATCAGCCCCATCACTCATTATTATGGACCTCACCAGCCCCACCACTCAGTATTATGGCCCTCACCAGCCATCTAATCAGTATCATGGCCCCCACCAGCCCCACCAATCAGTATTATGGGCCTCACCAGCCCTCCAATCAGTATCATGGCCTCCACGAGCCCCACCACTTAGTATTATGGCCCTAACCATCCATCCAATCAGTATAATGGCCCCACCACTCAGTATTATGGCCCCCTCCAGCCCCATTACTCAGTTTTATGGCACCCACCAACTCTCAGTATTATGGCCCTCACCAAGCCTCCAATCAGTATCATGCCCCCCCCCCCATCTTCCAAATCAGTATGATGGCCCCCATCAATGCTCCAATTAGTATGATTGGCTACCTTCAGCCCCCTATTCAGTATTATGGTCGCCACCACTCAGTATAATTATCCCCACTAGCCCCCCAACTCATTATTATGGCTCCCTCCAGCCCCACCACTCAGTATTATGCCCCCCTGAAATCAGCATGATGACCCCCACCAGTGCCCCAAACAGTATGATTGGCTACTGCCAGACACCCATTTAGTATTATGGCCCCTACAAATACTAACATAAAAAGCACTACTCATCTCACCCCATTCCCCAGGCATACTGGTCAGTGCAGTGTGAGTACTGAGTCGCCACACTACAGGCGTGATGCTATTGCGACTTTTCACCTTCAGTGCACAGAGTCTCAGACTCACCACAGGCTGAATGGTGGATCAGGGAGCTTTTGGCTTCTTGATCCACCATTCTGTTCAGCCATATTCGCATTCTGAGGATGTGGCTATGCTGAAATTTTGATGATAGGAACAGGGATGGGAAACAAAGCAAAGTGGCGCGGGACCCCTCCGACTCATGGGCACCATAGCACCCGTGCACACAGATCAATGAATTTCCAGGTATCTTGGTAATATATAGCCTATAGTAAATTCTCTGAGGGGATGTAGCCAACCACTTGGACAAATCCTAATTATATGAGCGGTGATAAGATGTAAGCAGACATGGATTGAATATAATATAATGTACATGTCCTACCTTCTACATACTCCATAACCATACACAGGTGAGATTTAGTTGGAAAGGAGCAGAGCATGGAGACCACAAAGGGACAATCAGCGAATGTTAAGATGTCCCTCTCCAGAAAGGCCAATTCCACTTTTCTTGGAGTATCCAGGTTCTGCTTGGCCATTTTCTTCATTGCAAAGATCTGGTGTGAGTCTTTATGGTGCACTAAGTATACGGCCCTGGAGAAAAGGAGAATCTATGGGTTATAATGAATCCTTATTAATAGTCCATCTATAGAAGTCATTACATGATCTTCTGTACCAATTCTTGAAATCTGGCCGTCACTGGATATTCATTTCAAGAAATTAATAAAATAGCACTTAGATCAACTATGGGAGATCTGCACAATGCCATGTCTGTCTGAGCCCTCACCCATGTCGCATTAGAGACATGGGAGAGAATCTACCCAAATTCTTCTTGGCCAGATTCTCTATATTTGGTCAATAGATACGATTCTGTCCAAGTGACATTTAGTGCAAATTGAAATTCCTCCAATTGCTGTAAGAAGAAATTTGTTATGCTCCTCCCATACCCTATGGCATAATAAAAGAAGGGGATGGAAGTAGTTAAAAAAATAATAAAACCTGTTATAGCCACCTATCCTAGGCTGTCACCTGTCCATCACTGCAGTCCTGCGTCCTCTGTGCCAGTCTCTGGATGTTCTGGCGCCCCCTTCTGGTGCTGAGGCCAGTGATTGGACTCACATTGTCATGGTGGAGGATGTGGGTGCAGATGTCATTGACGTCAGTATCGTGTCAATCCTCACGTGACCGTGTGCAGCCAATCTCTCTTATCAGCTCCATAATGGAGCCGCCCCGAAAAAAAACAAAGTCCGCTGAGGAGGAGAAGGAAGCCCTGGTGGAGGTGCAGCATAAGAACAGGTGAGGGGCGAGGACAGGGGAATGGAAAAGATTATTTTAATCTCTTTCCTTAAGGGTATGTGTCCATATGAAGTATTTGGAGCAGAAAGTTTTCCACCAAATCTGCATCCCTAGGCAGGAAAAACTATGCAAAAAAGAGGTGCGTTTTGTCCTGTTTTTACCTGCGTTTTTGTTGCAGATTTTTCCCCACTTATTATTATGTGTGAAATCTGCAGAAAAAATACTGAAAGAAATGACATGATGCAGATGTGCTGCAAATCTGCAAGGAAAAATAAGCATCGTGTGCATAAGATTTCAGGAATCTCCATCACTTTGCTGGCAACATGAAATCCCTCAGGTTTTGTGACAATTCTGAGCAGAAAAAACAGCAAAAATGCAAAAAATTTGCAATGTGTGCACAGGCCCTTACAGTCTGATTTGTTATAGATCAGTTTGCTCAGCTGTATATAAATGACCTGAATAGTGAGAATTAGAACAGTGATGTGGACTCCGATCATTTCCCTATGATAACGCTGAATGGCAGAGCACAGAGGCAGAAGCATTGTCATAGGGAACCTGAGAAATATGGATTATACCAACAGAAATCTCACCCAAAAGCTCCGCTGCCGATCAGTCTGGATGTTTGGAAGTCGCTCATATGCGGCTTTCTCGCCGGGATCAATGATTCGATCACACTCTATAAAAAAATAAGAAATGATTTTCAGATAAAAAAGCTGCAAGAAAAAAGCTCCGGATACAAAACCATCTTCCACCTCTGTTATGTCCCAGCTGATTTACACTGATTGTATGTAGGGGGCGATACAAGCAGGACGCGCCGCAGACATGGGGGTAATTTAAGGGGGATCCGCCATACACCGGAATCATTGTACAGTGCAGAATAATATGGGAGATCACAGAAGAGAACTGAAAAGGAATCTGTCAGCAAGTTGTTTTTTATATGTAATCTAAGAACTGCATGAAGTAAGGGCCGAAATCCTGATTCCGGAGATGTGTCACTTACTAGGGTCTGTGTCGTTGTTTTATTAAAATCAGTGTTTAATCAGCAAGAGATTATCACTACAGGACTAGTTGTCTTGTGCCATGTAGTCCTATTGCTCTGTGTAACCCTGCCCCCACCACTGATTAGCGGATTTCTGCCTATTCACAGCGTACTGTACAAGAAAGCTGCCAATCAGTGCTATGGGCAGTTATACATAGCCCAGCATGCAGAGAAAGAGAGATTTTATCACAACTGCTGCACCCAGTAAGTGACATTGCTGGAATCAGGGTCCCTGCCCCTACATCATGCTGCTCTCAGGTGAGTAGCAAAATCTGGTGACAGATTCCCTTTAGTATAAGTGCTATTATCTAACACAATAGTGTCATCTACATTTAGAATAGAGATGTCCCATGGTTATATGGGGATAATACAGGACGTGTCATTCACACCCCATGATCTGGTGATATACTGACATCTCCCTCTATGATACTTACAGCGGCAGGTTCTTGGATCTCTGGGATCTCACAGATTACACTGTCAGCATCCGCCAGCACAGATGTATCTAAAATAGCGATAAAACAATGAAGAAATAAAATGTATTAGATGATATCAATCCTATATACACAATACAGCAATATAATGGAGAAATGGCAGGACGTCTGTAAATGGGGCTATTACTAATTATATGGGGATTCTAAATATGAGAACGTACGGCACATCCATAGACAGATACATGTAATATAAATGATGGAGGAATCGCCAATCATCACATGAATGAGGAACTCATCACCCTCACTGTACATGTGAGTGATGGGAAGAGACAGTTCAAGCAGAGCAGCCATATGCAAATTAGCCTGGAAGTGCACTGGGGGCTTGTTACTGCACTCTGACTATTTCTTCCCCCCCAGTGAACTTCCATCCAGATTTATATTAGATTTCTCCTGACAAATACATTGGATCCTGATCCCCCATCCTGGTATATGCTCCCCCATACTGGTATATGCTCCCCTATCCTGGTATATGCTCCCCAGTCCTGGTATATTGTCCCCCATTCTGGTATATTGTTCCTCCTCTTGGTATATGGTCCCCCATCCTGGTATATGCTCCCCTCCATCTTGGTCCCCTATACTGGTATATGCTCCCCCATCCTAATCCCTTATCCTGGTATATGCTCCCCTATCTTCGTCCCCCATCCTGGTATATGCTCCCCCCATCCTGGTATACTCTCCCTCATACTGGTCCCCTATCCTGGTATATGCTTCCCCATCCTGGTCCCCCATCCTGGTATATGCTCTCTCATCATGGTCCTCTATACTGGTATATGCTCCCCCATCTTGGTCCATGCTCCCTCATCCTGGTATATGCTTTCCCCCATCCAGGTATATGCTCCACAATCCTGGTCCCCTATAGTGGTATACGCTCCCCAATACTGTTCCTCTATCCTGATATATGCTCCCCAATCCTGGTCCCCTATCCTGGTCCATGCTCCCCCATCCTGGTTCCCTATCCTGGTATATGCTCCCCCATCCTGGTCCCCTATTCTGGTATATGCTCCCCCATCCTGCTCCATGCTCCCCCATCCTTGTATATGCTCCCCCATCCTGGTCCTTGTTCCCCCATCCCGCTCCCCCATCCTGGTCCATGCTCCCCCATCCTGGTATATGCTCCCCAATCCTGGTCCCCATCCTGGTATATGCTTCCCCATCCTGATCCCCCATCCTGGTATATGCTCCCCCATCGTGGTATATGCTACCCCCCATCCTGGTATATGCTCCCAAATCGTAGTCCCCTATTCTGGAAAATGCTCCCCAATCCTGGTCCCCCATCCTGGTATATGCTCCCCCATCCTAGTATATGCTCCCCCATCATGGTATATGCTCCCCCATCTTGGGCCCCCATTCTAGTATGTGCTCCTCCATCCTGGAATATGCTCCCCCATCCTGGTATATGCTCCCCTATCCTGGTATATGCTCCCCAGTGCTGGTATATTGTCCCCCATTCTGGTATATTGTTCCTCATCTTGGTATATGGTCCCCCATCCTCGTATATGCTCCCCTCCATCCTGGTCCCCTATACTGGTATATGCTCCCCCATCCTAATCCCCTATCCTGGTATATGCTCCCGTATCCTCATCCCCTATCCTGGTATATGCTCCCCCCATCCTGGTATACGCTCCTCCATACTGGTCCCCTATCCTGGTATATGCTCCCCCATCCTGGTCCTCTATACTGGTATATGCTCCCCCATCCTGGTCCATGCTCCCTCATGCTGGTATATGCTTTCCCCCATCCTCGTATATGCTCCACAATCCTAGTCCCCTATAGTGGTATACGCTCCCCAATACTGTTCCCCTATCCTGATATATGCTCCCCAATCCTGGTTCCCCATCCTGGTCCATGACCCCCATCCTGGTCCCCTATCCTGGTATATGCTCCCTCATCCTGTTCCATGCTTCCCCATCCTGGTCCTTGTTCCCCCATCCCATTTCCCCATCCTGGAATATGCTCCCCCATCCTGGTCTATGCTCCCCCATCCTGGTATATGCTTCCCCATCCTGATCCCCTATCCTGGTATATGCTGCCCCATCATGGTATATGCTACCACCCATCCTGGTATATGCTCCCAAATCGTAGTCCCCTATTCTGGTATATGCTCCCCAATCCTGGTCCCCCATCCTGGTATATGCTCCCTCATCCTGATCCCCCATCCCGGTATATGCTCCTCCATCATGTTATATGTTCCCCCCCAGCCGGGTATATGCTCCCCCATCCTGTTCTCCCATCCTGGTATATGCTCCCCCATCATGGTATATGCTCCCACCCATCCTCTGGTGCCAGCCTCCTCCACCAGCTTCTCTGAAGATCAGGGTATGCCCCCACTGGAGATCGCAATACACGGTAAGCGCCTACGCATACTGCTTTATCAGTCACCACACTCCTCCTCCATCCTCATCCTCCTCCCTCCCTGTCTGGGATGTGTCTTTCTGTCTCTGTCACATCCCTGATTTTATTATAGGTAGAAGGTCGGATGATCGGCTTACCTGTAATCAGATCACTGGTCAGTTCTGGCTGACTCGTATTAGGGTCAGGGATTATTTCCGGGTGTAGATTTTGCCCATCTTTGGTGTTGCCTTTTGCTGTTTCCTAATAATTATAATATATATATTTAATATGTGGAAGATTTCACCAAATCACGAAACACATAAATCAGGAAGCACTAAACCCACATTTACAGATGCAGCAATTGTAACTATACAAATAATGCGCCATCTTGATAATAATTCTCAGAAAGTTCTCTCATTTAGGTGGATTAAGATAAATTTAGATTGAAAAATCAAACGTTCAGTGTAAACTTTGACTTTTCTGCACTGTGATACCCCAGAGCTGTGTTACCTGCATTCTTTATATCATGGGTACATCTTGTACTCCATTCCCTACAGTATTGGGTGGAATTGCTTTACACTGCAGTTCCTCTCCACAAGTCCATGTTAATATAGTGTAGAAGAGACTTGTGTGCACTATTATCGCCTATTATCTCAGCTTCAGCATTTACAAGCAGGAAGACTCTGATAATAGTGATAGACAGAAGCGGTAATACAGACTTCCCACCACTGAGCTGTGACTACATCAGCAGAATACAGACTGTCCTCACAGGCGAGGGAGCAGCACAGACTGGCGGCCATACATATGCTGAGCCTGCCAGGAGCTGACAGGAGGCCTGTAACATCTACCACCAGATCTGATATCTGACTGCTGATCTGGAGAAGATCAGAGAACAAGGACGTGTGATAGGGAAGATGACGGCTCCTTACCAGGCGTTCCGATGAGCGGGCCCGACGTTCCAGTACAGACAGGACTTTCTCGGCGAGTTCTTTAATAAAAGCCAAATCGCCGTTTTGAAATCTTTTTTCAGCCTATAAAAAAGAAAAGAAATAAAAATGAAAATCCTGAGTGAGAAAGGGCACAATGGAGGCGGCCATTGTATGCGACATCTGCTCCTCTGAAGAAGTTTCTGTCCCGCTATTATTATCTATGATTATGGAGAAGATTTGTGCGGAGCATCCGCCACTTACCTGCTGTAGTAAAGTCCTGATGTTCTGAGGTAAATCCGTCAGATAGTCTGACGTTAGATGACCTTGGTAGTGTTTGGTCAGGCAGTCATTTACTAGCTTTATCACCATCCGGTGAGTGAAGCTGAGGACGCCATCAGGTGGTAGAAGCGCAGTGTCTGGGTTATTATTGATAATAATCTCCCATAGTGCGTCTACCTGAAGATTATCCAAAAGTAATTCAGCCATAGCGAAAAACTGCAAATGCTATCAGTCACTATGAAGCCAAGAAAGGCACCCGTGACCCTGTGTACATTCTATAAGTAATGGCTGTGAGCTGTGATGTCATAATGGCCGACCATCACCAGTGATGTCATCATGGAATCTTGTCACAGAATGTTAAACTGGCGGCTCTGCACAAAAAGATGCCACCTAGCAATACTGAAAGTGCAAACACCATAGAATGAATTACATCTCCATGTTATTATGGACGTTTTATTTTATTTCCAATTACAACGCAACCAGGATAAGGGGATGTTCACACGTTGCATTTTCACAGCATTTTTTTCTACCCTGAAAACCTGAGTAGTAGGAGGAACAACGCTGCATACAATACTCGCGTTTTTGCAGCTCTTTTAATGTTTTTTTTTTTCATTTTAATGGGTGAAAAGCGCTGCAAAACTGAAAGAATTGACAAGCTGCAGATTTAAAAAAACACAGGAAAAAAAATGCAAATCTCATTCTCTAAGCCGGCTCTGTAAAATGCAGCGTTTTCCTCAGAAGAAAAAAAACGGCTGAAAATAAACTGCCAACTGTGAACATACCTTAAAAATATACTCAGTTCTGTTATTGGAAACATTGTGTAGATTAAATTCTCATGTGTCTTTTTTTACTATAGAACATTTAACTCATTGGCTGCACATGACTATTAACAACTGTGACAACTATTGAGCAATTAAAGATAAGCGACTCAAGTTCTAAATCATTGAGATCAGGGGTCGGCAATTCATTTTCCTGAGGGGCCACATACAGTGGTGGCCAAAAGTATTGGCACCCCTGCAATTCTGTCAGATAATACTCAGTTTCTTCCTGAAAATGATTGCAATCACAAATTCTTAGGTATTATTCTCTTCATTTAATTTGCTTGCAAGGAAAAAACACAAAAGAGAATGAAGCAAAAATCAAATCATTGATCATTTCACACAAAACTCCAAAAATGGGCCGGACAAAAGTATTAGCACCCTCAGCCTAATACTTGGTTGGACAACCTTTAGCCAAAATAACTGCGAACAGCCGCTTCCGGTAACCATCAATGAGTTTCTTACAATGCTCTGCTGGAATTGTAGACCTTTCTTCTTTGGCAAACTGCTCCAGGTCCCTGATATTTGAAGGGTGCCTTCTCCAAACTGCCATTTTGAGATCTCTCCACAGGTGTTCTATGGGATTCAGGTCTGGACTCATTGCTGGCCACCTTAGAAGTCTCCAGTGCTTTCTCTCAAACCATTTTATAGTGCTTTTGGAAGTGTGTTTTGGGTCATTGTCCTGCTGGAAGACCCATGACCTCTGAGGGAGACCCAGCTTTCTCACACTGGGCCCTACATTACGCTGCAAAATTTGTTGGTAGTCTTCAGTAGAGATGAGCGGTGTTTGACTAGAACTGTTCGCCAATCTCAAATTCGAGCTGTTTTGGGCGGTGTTCGAGCCGTTCGGCGAACACGAACAATTTGAAAAAAATTCGGCTGTTCGAGGTTATGTTCGATAACTGTTCGTGCACCAAAATCATAACTGGATTTTTTCTCAGTAATGCTGAAAATTAATGTTAATACGCAGTTTGAGTGTACAGCGGGGCAGGGGGAGGGGCAGGGGATGGATCTCTGCAGAAATAATGAAGATCTCCATTTTTTTTTTCTCTTTCCCGCATTTAAAGTGGGGAGGTGCAATCTGTCAGCCTATCAGCAGCGCACACACGGAGCGAAGTGCTGTTTTTCACACAAGCAAGGGCATGTGTCATTGGCAGTGTATGTCACATGTCCTTGCCCTATAAGACCAAGCCATTTTCCCCGTCACCACCATTTTCTCACTGCTGCAGCTGCGTGTTAGACGGCACCGCTGTTGCTGTGTGCGCTATACCTTGTTAATTTCAAGCCAATTTTCGCACAAATCTACAGATAGCTTGGGAGTAGGGAATAGTTGTGATTGCAGTCCTTTTAGGGACTAGGTTACATCATTTCCTACGACTTTTATCAGGCAGGTCTCTGTTCTTAAATAGATAGGTTGGGAGTAAAGACTAATTGTAATTGCAGTCCTTTTCAGGGCTAGGTTACATCAGTTCCTATCACTTTTATCAGGCAGGTCTGTGCTCTTAAATAGATCGGTTGGGAGTAAAGACTAATTGTAATTGCAGTCCTTTTGAGGGCTAGGTTACATCAGTTCCTATCACTTTTTGCCAGGCAGGTCTGTGCCAGTGCTGTGCAAGTTTTTTTCACAGCATTTGGCTAAATCTAGCAAAGCAAATCCTTTTTGGCCTCTTGCAGTGTGTGTTAGTCAGTGGAGTAGCCTATCTGTGTTGCAAGCTACACCACCTGTGTATAGAATACAATTTTTTTTACTGCACCTAGTGAAGTAAAACCTTTTGGGCATAGCATCATTCAATTAGTCCATCTATACTAACCTCCACCAGGTTGCAAATTCAATATAATTTTTTTCTGCATCTAGCTCTGAAAAAATATTTTGGCTTGGAGCAGTGTGTGGGACTTGTTCTATTAGTCCATCTATACTAACCTCCACCAGGTTGCAAATTCAATATAATTTTTTTCTGCATCTAGCTCTGAAAAATATGTTGGCTTGTAGCAGTGTGTGGGACTTGTTCTATTAGTCCATCTATACTAACCTCCACCAGGTTGCAAATTCAATATAATTTTTATCTGCATCTAGCTCTGAAAAAATATTTCGGCTTGTAGCAGTGTGTGGGACTTGTTCTATTAGTCCATCTATACTAACCTCCACCAGGTTGCAAATTCAATATAATTTTTTTCTGCATCTAGCTCTGAAAAAATATTTTGGCTTGTAGCAGTGTGTGGGACTTGTTCTATTAGTCCATCTATACTAACCTCCACCAGGTTGCAAATTCAATATAATTTTTTTCTGCATCTAGCTCTGAAAGATATGTTGGCTTGTAGCAGTGTGTGGGACTTGTTCTATTAGTCCATCTATACTAACCTCCACCAGGTTGCAAATTCAATATAATTTTTATCTGCATCTAGCTCTGAAAAAATATGTTGGCTTGTAGCAGTGTGTGGGACTTGTTCTATTACTCCATCTATACTAACCTCCACCAGGTTGCAAATTCAATATAATTTTTTTCTGCATCTAGCTCTGAAAAAATATTTCGACTTGTAGCAGTGTGTGGGACTTGTTCTATTAGTCCATCTATACTAACCTCCACCAGGTTGCAAATTCAATATAATTTTTTTCTGCATCTAGCTCTGAAAAAATATTTCGGCTTGTAGCAGTGTGTGGGACTTGTTCTATTAGTCCATCTATACTAACCTCCACCAGGTTGCAAATTCAATATAATTTTTTTCTGCATCTAGCTCTGAAAAAATATGTTGGCTTGTAGCAGTGTGTGGGACTTGTTCTATTAGTCCATCTATACTAACCTCCACCAGGTTGCAAATTCACTATAATTTTTTTCTGCATCTTGCTCTGAAAAAATATTTCGGCTTGTAGCAGTGTGTGGGACTTGTTCTATTAGTCCATCTATACTAACCTCCACCAGGTTGCAAATTCAATATAATTTTTATCTGCATCTAGCTCTGAAAAAATATTTCGGCTTGTAGCAGTGTGTGGAACTTGTTCTATTAGTCCATCTATACTAACCTCCACCAGGTTGCAAATTCAATATAATTTTTTTCTGCATCTAGCTCTGAAAAAATATTTTGGCTTGTAGCAGTGTGTGGGACTTGTTCTATTAGTCCATCTATACTAACCTCCACCAGGTTGCAAATTCAATATAATTTTTTTCTGCATCTAGCTCTAAAAAATATTTCGGCTTGTAGCAGTGTGTGGGACTTGTTCTATTAGTCCATATATACTAACCTCCACCAGGTTGCAAATTCAATATAATTTTTTTCCGTATCTAGCTCTGAAAAAATATTTCGGCTTGTTGCAGTGTGTGGGACTTGTTCTATTAGTCCATCTATACTAACCTCCACCAGGTTGCAAATTCAATATAATTTTTTTCTGCATCTAGCTCTGAAAAAATATGTTGGCTTGTAGCAGTGTGTGGGACTTGTTCTATTAGTCCATCTATACTAACCTCCACCAGGTTGCAAATTCAATATAATTTTTTTCTGCATCTAGCTCTGAAAAAATATTTCGGCTTGTAGCAGTGTGTGGGACTTGTTTTATTAGTCCATCTATACTAACCTCCACCAGGTTGCAAATTCAATATTATTTTTTTCTGCATCTAGCTCTGAAAAAATATTTCGGCTTGTAGCAGTGTGTGGGACTTGTTCTATTAGTCCATCTATACTAACCCGCACCAGGTTGCAAATTCAATATAATTTTTTTCTGCATCTAGCTCTGAAAAAATATTTCGGCTTGTAGCAGTGTGTGGGACTTGTTCTATTAGTCCATCTATACTAACCTCCACCAGGTTGCAAATTCAATATAATTTTTATCTGCATCTAGCTCTGAAAAAATATTTTGGCTTGTAGCAGTGTGTGGGACTTGTTCTATTAGTCCATCTATACTAACCTCCACCAGGTTGCAAATTCAATATAATTTTTTTCTGCAACTAGCTCTGAAAAAATATTTCGGCTTGTAGCAGTGTGTGGGACTTGTTCTATTAGTCCATCTATACTAACCTCCACCAGGTTGCAAAGTCAATATAATTTTTTTCTGCATCTAGCTCTGAAAAAATATTTTGGCTTGTAGCAGTGTGTGGGACTTGTTCTATTAGTCCATCTATACTAACCTCCACCAGGTTGCAAATTCAATATAAGTTTTATCTGCATCTAACCCAGCCAATACTTTTGGGCTAATACCACAGTTTGGCCACTCAGCTCTGCTCAGTTCCCATCCATTGTTTTTTGTGCAAACAACTCCAGAATTGTGAATTAGTTAACCACCAAAATGAGTGGAAAAAGGCCTGCTGCTGGTGGAAAGGGGAATAGGCGTGTTGGGAAGGGAAAAAAAGGTTGTGTCCGTGGGGTAGGTGTTAAAGCAACAGTAACATCTGCAGAAGAAAGACCATCTTCCAGCCAAACTAAGATGTCTACTTCTTTTAGCGGACAATGTGATAAGATCCCTTTCTTAAGGCCACGCCAATCGCTACAAATTCCAGATGAGGCACAAAAACAGCAGGTGCTTCAACGGATATCAAGAGCTCCTTTAATTGGGCTCTCCTCCACATCAACTTCAACATCACAAATACTCCAGTCCTCAGAGGTGTCACCCCAATTGCACTTGCTTCCTCACAGCTCCCAAGTCTCCAGCTGCCCGTCTGAGTATGGGGTAGAACAGATGGTTGAGTCTGCAGAGCTGTTTACTCATACTATAGCCTGGGAATCAGAGGTCGGCTCCAGAGCTTCTGTGAATCCAGACGAGGAAATGATCTGCACTGATGCCCAGAATCTTTGTGTCGGATCCAGGACCAGACGCAGAAGGTTGTAACGGGTCTGGGAGGCGGAACCTCTGAGCTACTATACAAGGGGGCGGTCCTTGTAAGTGAGCGGGTGGCGACCAGGCAGGCAGTCACAGCAGGTGACCGGGACAGTCTCTAGAAGAACGGGCAGGAGGTCACGGCAAGTGACCGGGGCAGTCTCTGGGTGAACGGGCAGATGGTCACGGCAAGTGACCGGGGCAGTCTCTGGGTGAACGGGCAGATGGTCACGGCAAGTGACCGGGGCAGTCTCTGGGTGAACGGGCAGATGGTCACGGCAAGTGACCGGGGCAGTCTCTGGGTGAACGGGCAGATGGTCACGGCAAGTGACCGGGGCAGTCTCTGGGTAAAGGGTTGGTACGACCTGTGGCGGCTGATGGTAGACGTGGTCACAGCACGTGACGGCAGAGCCTCCAGGTAGGCTAGCAGACAGGCAGCAGATGAGCGCTCCCAGGTGAGCGGGCAGGAGTCACTGGACAGGCAGGTGGTCACAGCACATGACGGCAGAGCCTCCAGGTAGGCTAGCAGGCAGGTAGCAGATGTGCGCTCCCAGGTGAGCGGGCAAGCTGGTCCATAGACAGACTGACAAGAGTTGGAAGGCAGACCGTCGGACCTCAGGCAAGCAAGCAGGTAGTTGATGTGCGCTCCCAGGTGAGCGGGCAAGCTGGTCCTTAGACAGACTGACAGGAGTAGTAAGGCAGACCGTCGGACCTCAGGCTAGCAGGCAGGTAGCAGAATATCAGGCAGGAATAAGACAGCAAGCTGGCAGGAATCTGGCAGGTATCTGGCAGGTAACTGGCAACGGGACCTGAGGGCTGAAGCAGAGTAGTGAACAGTGCAACAACATTGCTCGGGCACCTCCATTTTGGAGGAGGTGCCTTATATATGGTGAAGTCCTCCGGCCATTGGCCGGGGACTCCTTAGGACGGCGCGCGCGGCCCCTTTAAGAGGGAGGGAGAGCGCGCGCGCCCTAAGCACAGTGGCCGGGAAGGAGCGCGCGGTGCCAGCAGAGCGGGAGGAGGACGCCGGGCACGGAGCAGAGAGGTGAGGGGAACAGCGTCCCTGCCTAGCAGAGGGCAGGGACGCCGGCGCTACAGTACCCCCCCCTTTAGGCCCCCCCTTTTTTAGGCCAGACAGAAATTTAGCAAGGATGAGAGGGGCATGGATGTTCTCCCGGGGCTCCCACGTTCTCTCCTCAGGACCAAACCCCTTCCAATCTACTAGAAAAAAGGTCTTTCCTCTTACCCTTTTGGTGGCAAGAATGTTCTCTACCTCAAACTCGTCCTCAGCAGAAACCGGAGCAGGAGGCGTACCTGTAGACTTGGAAAAAGAGTTAAGTACCACAGGTTTGAGGAGAGATACATGGAAGGAGTTAGGGATCCGTAAGTTGGCCGGGAGTTTCAATTTATAGGCCACCGGGTTGATCTGACTGATGACCTCCAGAGGACCGATGAACCGAGGCCCTAACTTGTAAGAAGGTATCTTGAGTCGGACATATTTAGATGAGAGCCAGACTTTATCTCCAGGACGAAATTGTGGAGGATCCAGGCGTTTTTTGTCAGCGTGTCTTTTCATCCGTTCGGACGACTGAAGGAGTGCGGATCGGGTACTCTCCCAAATGGAGGAAAATTTGCTAACGAGAGATTCCGCAGCCGGGTTGTCCACAGAGGTGGAGACAGGAAAAGGAATCCGAGGATGCTGACCGAAGACTACAAAAAACGGGGATTTGGAGGAGGATTCGCTCTCGTGATTGTTATAAGAGAACTCGGCCCATGGTAGGAGATCCACCCAGTCTGAATGATGGGCATTAACGAAGTGCCGGAGGTAACTGGTCAGGTTCTGATTGATCCGCTCCACTTGACCATTGGACTGTGGGTGGTAAGCGGAAGAGAAGTCCAGGGTGACGTCTAGCAGTTTACAAGTGGCTCTCCAGAAGCGTGAGGTGAACTGTACCCCACGATCCGACACGATGTGGAGGGGCAGGCCATGAAGACGAAAGATGTGACGAATAAAGTCTTTAGCTAGCTCGGGTGCAGACGGAAGGCCTGGCAGGGGAACGAAATGAGCCATCTTGGAGAAGCGGTCAGCGACCACCCAAATGACCGTACAACCGGCAGAGACTGGGAGGTCAGTTATAAAGTCCATTGCTATATGCTGCCAGGGGGCAGCAGGTACAGAAAGCGGAAGGAGGCGACCGGCTGGCAGATGTCTCGGAACCTTGTTGCGGGCGCAGGACACACAGGCAGAAACAAAGTCTATTACGTCCTTGTGCAGGGTAGGCCACCAGTAGTGCCGGGTAATAAGCTGGAGGGTCTTTTTCTGACCGGCATGACCAGCCAGTTTAGACGAGTGACCCCAGTGAAGGATCTTCTCCCGATCAGGTACTGATACGAACGTCTTTCCGGGAGGGAGACGATTTAGACTCACGGGAGCCACCTGCATTACTCTGGCGGGATCGATGATGTGTTTCGGATCTTCCTCGAGATCAGACACCAGAAAGGATCGAGACAAGGCGTCCGCCTTGACGTTTTTGTCAGCCGGGCGAAAATGAAGAACAAAATCAAAGCGAGCAAAAAACAAGGACCACCGGGCTTGGCGCGGGTTAAGTCTCTGGGCATGCTGGAGGTAAGCCAAGTTCTTGTGGTCAGTGTAAATTATTACCGGGTGAAGAGCCCCCGCGAGCAGGTAACGCCACTCCTCCAATGACAGTTTGATGGCCAATAACTCTCGGTCTCCTATGGAATAATTGCGCTCTGAGGAGGAGAAGAGTTTAGAGAAGAAGCCGTAAGTTACCATCCTCCCGGAAGAAGATTTTTGAGTAAGTACCGCTCCGGCTCCAGAGGAGGAGGCGTCAACTTCCAGGAAGAACTGCTTGTTGCCGTCCGGGCGATGCAGCACCGGGGCGGAAGAGAAGGCCTGTTTTAAGGAAAGAAAGGCCTCCTCTGCTTCGGGCGGCCACTCTTTGGGATTAGTACCCTTACGGGTGAGCGCGGAAATTGGGGCAGTCCGGGAAGAGAAGTGTGGTATGAAGAGGCGGTAGTAGTTGGCGAAGCCCAGGAACCGCTGAATGGCCTTCAACCCCTCCGGTCGAGGCCATTTCTCGATGGCAGACAGTTTCTCTGGATCCATTCGTAGGCCGGTCTGAGAAATAATGTAGCCCAAAAACGGAAGCGAGGTCTGCTCAAAGAGGCACTTCTCGTATTTAGCGAAGAGGTGATTCTGCCTGAGCCTGAGCAGGACCTGACGAACGTCCCTCCGGTGAGTCTGGAGATCCGGAGAGAAGACCAAGATGTCGTCCAGGTACACCACTACGCAGGAGTAGAGAAGGTCCCGGAAGATGTCATTGACCAACTCTTGAAAGACGGCAGGAGCGTTACAGAGACCAAAGGGCATTACCAGATATTCATAGTGGCCGTCCCGGGTGTTGAATGCCGTCTTCCATTCATCCCCCTGACGGATACGAACCAGGTTGTACGCCCCACGGAGGTCCAGTTTGGTGAAGATTCTAGCCCCCCTCAGACGATTAAATAACTCCGGAATGTGCGGAAGGGGGTACTTATTCTTCACCGTGATCTGGTTAAGGCCTCTATAGTCTATACAG
The DNA here is from genome assembly GCF_046119375.1 of Phyllobates terribilis. NCBI lineage: Eukaryota > Metazoa > Chordata > Amphibia > Anura > Dendrobatidae > Phyllobates > Phyllobates terribilis. The sequence goes on from NW_027362963.1 coordinate 2,624,133, forward strand.
GGACGGAGAGAGCCGTCCTTCTTTTTGACGAAAAAGAAGCCTGCTCCCGCCGGGGAGGTAGATTTCCGGATGAATCCCCTGGCCAGATTCTCCTCAATATATTCGGACATCGACCGGGTCTCAGCAGCGGATAATGGATAAATACGCCCACGGGGAGGAGTAGTACTGGGTAACAGGTCGATAGGACAGTCGTATGGTCTATGAGGGGGTAGTGTCTCTGCCTCCTTTTTATTAAAGACATCAGCATAAGACCAATAAGGAATCGGAAGTCCAGGTAGATTAGCTGGGGTAGGAGAAGGACGGACGGGATGGACGGGAACCAGACAGGTCTTATGGCAGTCCTGTCCCCAGCGAAGGACCTCTCCGGTCTGCCAGTCAAGCACGGGTGCATGTCTCTGGAGCCAAGGTAGACCTAGCAAGAGGGCGTGAGAGAGTCCAGGCAGAACATGAAAGGAGATACTCTCAGAATGCAGCATTCCCACCTGCAGAGTAATGGATTCGGTGATGAGTTGGATGGGGCGTGGTAAGAGACCCCCATCCACGGCAGCAACAGACAAGGGTACAGCCAGAGGTTTGGTGGGGATGCGGTATTTCTCTACCAGGGACTGTGAAATAAGATTCCCGGCTGCTCCAGAGTCAAGTTGGGCTAGTTCGAAATAACGGTTCTCCCCGCAGACGATTGAGACTGACAGCAGCAGAGATGGAGAGGATTTATTCTTGTCTAGGTCGACCTCTCTGAGCGAACCTAGACACAGGCGTTTCCCGACCTCTCCGGGCAGGCACGGATCCGGTGCTCCTTACTGCCACAGTAGAAGCAGCTCCCCTCGGTATGGCGTAAGTCCTGACGGGTTTTGACCATCTTGGTCTGGTCGACCTGCATAGGCACAGGAGAGTGTACCTGGGGAGAGACGGAGGGAGTGACGGGTTTCTGAAAAGTAGGAGCTAGACGTGGAAACCTCCTCTCACGGGTGACCTCTTTGGCACGCTCCTGGAACCGTAGGTCAATCCGGGTGGCAAGAGTTATTAGGTCATCGAGAGTGGTAGGAATGTCCCGACCGGCAAGTTCATCTTTAATACGGCCGGACAGACCCTCCCAGAAGACGGATACCACAGCGTCGTTATCCCAGGCCAGCTCCGAGGCAAGGGTACGGAACCGTATGGCATATTGGCCCACGGTGAGACTTCCCTGACGGAGGCGTAGCAGAGATGATGCGGATGAGGTCTTCCGTCCGGGTTCGTCGAAGACTTTCCGGAAAGCCGTGAGAAAGGCAGGCAAGTCGGACACCAGGGGGTCTCCTCTCTCCCATAGAGGATTTAGCCAGGCCAGGGCCTCCCCGGTGAGATGGGACATGATGAAGGCAATTTTGGCCCGGTCGGAGTTAAACTGGTGGGACAATAGTTCAAGGTGCAGGGTGCACTGATTTATGAAGCCCCGAGCCTGGGCGGAGTCGCCTCCGAAGCGAGGAGGTGCAGAAAGCCGGGGTCCGGGGTAGGATACCATGGTATTAGTGGGCAGCGGAGCTGCCGGATTGCGAGTCATGGCACTGGCGGAGGTTGCTGGCGGAGCAGTCAGAGTGTCCAGGCGAGAATTGACATTCCGCAGGTGACCCAGGATGGACTCCTGTTGGGACCTCTGATGGGACAGTTCATGACACAGGTCCGAGAGCGAGGGAGCTTGGGTGCCACCGGGTTCCATGGCCCGAGCAAACTGTAACGGGTCTGGGAGGCGGAACCTCTGAGCTACTATACAAGGGGGCGGTCCTTGTAAGGGAGCGGGTGGCGACCAGGCAGGCAGTCACAGCAGGTGACCGGGACAGTCTCTAGAAGAACGGGCAGGAGGTCACGGCAAGTGACCGGGGCAGTCTCTGGATGAACGGGCAGATGGTCACGGCAAGTGACCGGGGCAGTCTCTGGGTGAACGGGCAGATGGTCACGGCAAGTGACCGGGGCAGTCTCTGGGTGAACGGGCAGATGGTCACGGCAAGTGACCGGGGCAGTCTCTGGGTGAACGGGCAGATGGTCACGGCAAGTGACCGGGGCAGTCTCTGGGTAAAGGGTTGGTACGACCTGTGGCGGCTGATGGTAGACGTGAGCTCCCAGGTGAGCAGGCGAGAGTCTCTGGATAAACGGGTGGTCACAGCATGTGACGGCGGAGCCTCCAGGAAGACCAACAGACAGGCGGCAGATGAGCGCTCCCAGGTGAGCGGGCAGAAGTCTCTGGACAGGCGGGTGGTCACAGCACGTGACGGCAGAGCCTCCAGGTAGGCTAGCAGACAGGCAGCAGATGAGCGCTCCCAGGTGAGCGGGCAGGAGTCACTGGACAGGCAGGTGGTCACAGCACATGACGGCAGAGCCTCCAGGTAGGCTAGCAGGCAGGTAGCAGATGTGCGCTCCCAGGTGAGCGGGCAAGCTGGTCCATAGACAGACTGACAAGAGTTGGAAGGCAGACCGTCGGACCTCAGGCAAGCAAGCAGGTAGTTGATGTGCGCTCCCAGGTGAGCGGGCAAGCTGGTCCTTAGACAGACTGACAGGAGTAGTAAGGCAGACCGTCGGACCTCAGGCTAGCAGGCAGGTAGCAGAATATCAGGCAGGAATAAGACAGCAAGCTGGCAGGAATCTGGCAGGTAACTGGCAACGGGACCTGAGGGCTGAAGCAGAGTAGTGAACAGTGCAACAACATTGCTCGGGCACCTCCATTTTGGAGGAGGTGCCTTATATATGGTGAAGTCCTCCGGCCATTGGCCGGGGACTCCTTAGGACGGCGCGCGCGGCCCCTTTAAGAGGGAGGGAGAGCGCGCGCGCCCTAAGCACAGTGGCCGGGAAGGAGCGCGCGCTGCCAGCAGAGCGGGAGGAGGACGCCGGGCACGGAGCAGAGAGGTGAGGGGAACAGCGTCCCTGCCTAGCAGAGGGCAGGGACGCCGGCGCTACAAAGGTTCTGACCATAATGTAGACCCTCGTTCCCAAACTGTAACTCCTGTTGGTGGAGACAATGAGGAAGACGATGATGAGACTGAAATACCTGATTGGAGCGACAACTTTAGTTTTTTGTCAGGGCAGGAAGAGGTTGGCTCTGAGGACGACGGGTGTGATAACACACAGGGTGATGATGACGAGGTTGGAGATCCCACTTACTGTCAACCCACAGTCAGCCAGTCGATGAGGTCAGCAGAGGAGGTGGAGGAGGATGCTAGTGACGACGAGGTCAGGTTGCGCCTTCCTGGACAGAGAAGTAGCACTGGAAGCACGTCAACAACTGCATCCTCAAACACAACTCTGCCTCTGACCACAAGTCGTGGTGGCTCTTCAGGTCACATGGGTGCTAAGCCTTGCATAGCCTGGGCATTTTTTCAGATCGATAAAGATGACCCAACTCGTGTTATCTGTAACATTTGTCAGCAAAAGCTAAGTAGAGGCCAAAAAATACATCGTTTGAGTACTTCATGCATGAACCGGCACATGGATATGAAGCATAAGTTGCAGTGGGAAGCTAACTGTGCTACAATGCGGCCTAGCGGGCCGGTCCAATCACCGTCTGCCACATCTTGTGCATCCGCGGCCTCTTCATCCTCTGTGACTGGGGGGACAGCAGTCACACCTGTTTTGGGACGCAGACCTGCCACCTCTTTACCCGCAACAGCCAGCGTGATTGACAGGTCATCATTTTCTTTGGAGGTGGAAACACCAGCTGGTGTTGAGCGCTCTCTGACATCGATAGCACCACCTTTGGATCAAGGCAACTTAACATGTCCGCCTTCATCTTCCTCACAGACCGGCAGTTTGCCGGTGACACCCTTCTCAACCCCGTCTCAGCACAACAGCCAGCCCTCGGTCCCTCAGATGTGGACAAGTAAAAGACCATTTCCTCCTAGCCATGAGAAAGCTAAGAGGTTGAATTTCACCATCTGCAAGCTCTTGGCTACAGAAATGCTGCCTTTCCACCTGGTGGACACAGAGGATTTTCGAGACCTTATGTCCGTCGCAGTGCCCCAGTACCAGATGCCCAGTCGGCACTACTTCTCAAACAAAGGTGTGCCTGCGCTCCACCAGCATGTCGCAAACAACATCACCGCTTCTTTGAGAAACTCTGTGTGTGACAGGGTGCATTTCACCACAGACACTTGGATGAGTAGGCATGGACAGGGGCGTTACATGTCGCTGACTGGGCACTGGGTAACTATGGTGACAGCAGGACAAGGAGCTGCTGTCCAAGTCTTGCCGTCCCCACGAGTTGTGCGTCAATCCTCTTTATCTCAAAGTTCCTCCACTGCTTCTGCCTCCTCAACCTCCTCTCGGTCCTCCACCTGCACCCAAAGCCTGTCTGGTCATGCCACAAGCTTTCTAACTGCGCAGAAGGGATCCTGCACACCTCCTTACTATGCTGGCAGCAGGGCTAAACGTCATCAGGCGGTTTTTACTTTGAAATGTCTGGGAAATGTGAGTCACACAGCTGAGGAGTTGTGGTCAGCTCTGGAGAACCAGTATCATGAATGGTTGTCTCCACTGGACCTGAAACCAGGGAAGGCCATGTGCGACAATGCTGCAAACCTGGGTGCGGCCCTTCGCCGGGGCAATGTCACACACGTGCCTTGTATGGCTCACGTGTTGAACCTGGTTGTCCAGCAATTTTTAGCCCACTATCCCAGACTAGATGGCCTTCTGCAGAGGGCACGGTCGCTGTGTGCTCACTTCCGCCGTTTGCATCCTGCAGTGCAGCGACTTACATCTCTACAGAAGTCATTGGGCCTGTCACTTCACCGGCTAAAATGCGGTGTGCCTACCCGGTGGAATTCAACTCTGCACATGTTGCAGCGACTGTGGCAGCACCGACATGCCCTGGTGCAATACGTTGTGACGTATAGCCTGGGCCAACAAGATCCAGAGGTGGGGCAAATCACGCTGGAGGAGTGGTCTCAGATCAGGGACCTATGCACCCTTCTGCACAGTTTTGAAATGGCGACGAAGATGTTTAGTGCGGACGATGCCATTATCAGCATGACTATTCCGGTGATTTACATGCTGGAGCACATGTTAAACAGAATTCGGAGTCAGGTGGTGGCACAAGAGGAGGTGGAGGAAGTAGAGGAGGAGGAGTTGTATGCGGAAGGACTAACATCTGCAAGGTCCAGACGGTCGGCAGCACCAAGGCGGCAGGTATGTGAGGGTGGGTGAGATGGTTTTACCAGGGCGCATGGTAGCAGCCAAACTAGTGAGGGAGGTGCAGGAGCCCATTTAGAAGTGGAGGGCGAACTGATGGAAGACTCATCAGATGAGGGAGACCTTGATCACATTTCTGTTGTGCGAGGTTGGGGGGAGAGGGCAGAGGAAGGATGCATGATTGTTACCTCGCGACCAACACAACAGGCACTTGGTGCTCCTGGATGCGCAACACACATGAGTGCCTTCTTGCTGCACTACCTGCAACATGACCCTCGAATTGTGAGAATTAGAAATAATCCTGACTACTGAGTTGCCACACTGTTAGATCCCCGGTACAAAAGTAAATTTGCAGAAATTATTCCGGCCATAGAAAGAGATGCACGCATGCAGGAGTATCAGCAGAGACTGTTGCAGAATCTTACATGTGCCTTTCCCCAAAACACTAGTGGTGCACATAGTGAATCTCACAGTTCCAACTTGCCAACCGTGGGACCGTCGAGTGTTCAGCACTCAAACCGTAACAGAAACACAGTATCTGCTGGTAACATCAATTTTGCGGAATCATTTCACCACTTTTTTAGCCCATCCTTTGCAAGGCCACAGGAGACAAGAAGTCTGACACATAGTCAATGCGACGATGGTACAGGAGTATCTCCAAGTAAACATTGAAGCCATGACTGTGTCACTGGACCCTTGCTCTTTTTGGGCTTCCAATCTGGATAAATGGCCGGAGCTAGCCACTTACGCCTTGGAGATCTTGTCATGCCCCGCAGCCAGCGTTCTGTCTGAACGTGTGTTCAGCGCTGCTGGTGGTGTGCTGACAGATAAGCGCACGCGGCTCTCCACTGATAATGTAGACAGACTCACGTTCATAAAGATGAACAAATCATGGATCCGAAACGACTTTTCTACCCCTGTGTCATCCTGGGGAGAGTAAAAGCTTGATGATTTGTTAAAATCACCTCACCAACCGTTTTAAGCTTTCAAATTACTAATCATGTTTATTTGTATCTTGGCTGGAAAATAATTTGGGCCTTGTAGCAGTGTGCAGTACTGATTCTATTAGGCCATCTATACTAAGCTCCACCAGCTTTCAAATTAATAATAATTTTTAGCTGCATCTAGCCCGGAAAATAATTTTGGGGCTTCTAGATGCGCAAGACACATGAGTGCCTTCTTGCTGCACTACCTGCAACATGACCCTCAGATTGTCAGAATTCAAAATAATCCTGACTACTGAGTTGCCACACTCTTAGATCCTCCACACTCTTCAATCAACCTTTTCATTTTAATAAAGAACAAAAAAATGGTCATTTTTGAAATTATAAGCATTAGCAGGTTATTATAAACTTAAATCAAACAGTTTTCAACTCAAAACATTATTCTAGGTGATGTTACATTTGCACATAGGACCTCTTGTTCGAAAGGAGCTTCTGAACTCTCTCGTCCATTGAATTTATCAGGTTTTGGATGGTTTCTGCTTCAATTGTTTTGCATGAGGACAGAATACCCTCCCAGAGCTGTTGCTTAGATGTGAACTGACTCCCGCCATCATAGACACTCCTTTTGATGATGCTCCAGAGGTTCTCAATGGGGTTGAGGTCAGGGGAGCATGGGGGGTCACACCATAAGTTTGTCCCCTTTTATGCCCATATCAGCCAGAGATGCAGATGTGTTATGTGCAGCATGAGACGGTGCATTATCATGCATGAAAATGATCTTGCTGCGGAATACACGGTTCTTCTTCTTGAACCATGGTAGGAAGTGCTGTTTGAGAAACTCCACATACATTATGGAGTTCATCTTTACCCCTTCAGGAATCCTAAAGGGGCCGACAATCTCTATCCCCATGATTCCAGCCCAAAACATTACTCCACCTCCTCCTTGTTGGCGCCGTAGCCGTGTTTGCATGGGGTGTCCATCAACCAGCCATCCTCCACTCCATCCATCTGGACCATCGAGCGTTGCACGGCACTCATCGGTGAACAAAACAGTTTTGAAGTCAGTGTTCATGTATTGTTTGTCCCACTGCAGCCGTTTCTGTTTGTGTGCAGTGGATAGAGGAGGTCGACAGGATGGCTTACGCACAGCTGCAAACCTCTGAAGGACTCTGCATCTTGTTGTTCGGGGGACGTTGGAGGCACCAGCAGCTTCAAAAACTTGTCTGCTGCTATGACAAGGCTTTTTTGCCACTGCTCTTTTAACCTGATGTAATTGCCTGTAGGAAAGAGTCCTCAATTTTCCCTTATCAGCACGCACACGTGTGTACTGTGAATCAGCTACATACTTCTCGATTGTGCGATGATCAGGATAAAGTGTCTTGGCAATGTTGATTGTAGTCATGCCTTGACCTAAACACTCCACAATTTGTTGCTTCTCAGCAGCCGACACATCCTTTTTCTTTTCCATTTTGGCAGAAAATGTAGGCTGCTTAATAATGTGGGACAGCCTTCTTAAGTAGTCTTGCCTTTCATTGGACACACCTGCCAAACTAATTAGCACAGGTGTCTGCAATTGCTTACAGTGATATAAAGAGCCCTGACACACATCACCATCAATGAGTTTAACTGACAAACAAAAAAATTCTAACCTTATCACTCCTAAACACTTTTTGCATAATAATTTGGAACACAGTGTACATGTGCTTTTCCAAAAAACACCAGTGGTTCACGTAGTGAATCTTACAGTTCTAACTTGCCAACTGTGGTTTGTATGGAGTTGTTCAATAAAGGGCCCAAAATTAAGATAACATAGACGGGAGAGGTCTCTATGAATACAAATTCCTAAGTATTTGATACCCTGTGAGGGACAGGCAAAGGGAAAGTTGGACTGGATGGAATCCTGTATGGATTTGAGGAGGGAGACATCGAGGGCCTCAGACTTCGCTGCATTGATTTTAAAATTTGACCATGTAACAAAGTGATCTATTTCAGCCATAACAGCAGGGATGGATATATGTGATTGACTGATATATACTAGGACATCATCAGCAAATGCAGAGCACTTGTACTCGGTGCCTCCCACCTCAATCCACCTAATATTGGGGTTATGGCGAATTGATGAGAGCAGGTGCTCCATCACTAGGATGTATAAGAGAGGGGACAGAGGACATCCCTGCCTTGTCCCATTGGTGATTATGAAAGGTGATGAAAATGTTCCATTTATCTTCAGCCTAGGGCCATGATTTTGCCTATAAAAGGGTCCCCTAGACCCCTACCCCAAGCTTTTTAAGAGAATAATATATGGCGTGCCAGGAGACTCTATGGAATGCTTTCTCAGCATCCAACGAGAGTATCTAATTACAAATTTTTAACTGCATCTAGCCCAGGAAATACTTTGTGCCTAGTAGCAGTGTCTGCTAGTCAGCGGATTATCCCAGCTGTTAAGCAAGCTACACCACCTGTATTTTGGACACTTAATTTTTTCAAATAAAATGGTTCGGGCCCCCGGGACACTCAGTGAAGAGCATTGGGAAGGCACCCCAAGGCACAGGGGCTGGGACTGGCGGTAGGACGCCTTGCGGTGGGCCTCCAAGCTCGATCCTTATAAAAGCTTTTTAACTGCAGTAGCTTTAGTGGACGCTAATGGAGCTGAAATTACCGCGGCTGCTGGCACGAGACTTGCCCTCCAATAGATCCTTGTAAAAGGAGGCCGCGCGCGCCGTCCTAAGGAGTCCCCGGCCAATGGCCGGAGGACCTCACCATATATAAGGCACCTCCTCCAAAATGGAGGTGCCCGAGCAATGTTGTTGCAAAGCCTTTCAACTCTGCTTCAGCCCTCAGGTCCCGTTACCAGTTACCTGCCAGATTCCTGCCTGATACCTGCCTGTTATCTGCTTACCTGCTTGCTATCCTGTGGTCCTACAGTCTGCCTACCAGCACCTGCCAGTCTGTCTATGGATCAGTCCGCCTGCGGACCAGGAAATACCTGCCTGATACCTGCCTGCCTGTCCAGAGACTCTTACTCGCTCACCTGGGAGCGCTCACCTGCTACCTGCCTGCTAGCCTACCTGGAGGCTTAGCCGTCACTTGCTGTGACCACCTGCCTGTCCAGAGACTCTTACTCGCTCACCTGGGAGCGCTTACCCGCTACCTACCTGCTAGCCTACCTGGAGGCTTAGCCATCACTCGCTGTGACCACCTGCCTATCCAGAGAGTCTTGCCCGCTCACCTGGGAGCGCTCACCTGCTACCTGCCTGCTAGCCTACCTGGAGGCTCTGCCGTCACTTGCCGTGACCACCTGCCTGTCCAGAGACTCTTGCCCGCTCACCTGGGAGCGCTCACCTGCTACCTGCCTGCTAGCCTACCTGGAGGCCCTGCCGTCACTTGCTGTGACCACCTGCCTGTCTAGAGACTCTTGCCCGCTCACCTGGGAGCGCTCACCTGCTACCTGCCTGCTAGCCTATCTGGAGACTCTTCCCTGCTGTCATTTGCCGTGACCACCTGCCCGTCTAGAGACTCTTTCCCTGCTGTCACTTGCCGTGACCACCTGCCCGTCTAGAGACTCTTAGCCTGCTGTCACTTGCCGTGACCATCCGCCTGTCTAGAGACTGTCCCCATCACTTACCGTGACTTCCTGCCCCTTCTACCCAGAGACTGTCCCTGTCACTTGCCGTGACTACCTGCCCGCCTTCCCTGGGAGCCACCCGCTTCCTTACAAGGACTGCCCCTTTGTATAGTTGCTCAGAGGTTCCACCTCCCAGACCCGTTACAGTACCATTGCCCTTAAACTGAATGACTTGGGTGAAACGTTTGGGATATCCTTCCACAAGCTTCTCACAATAGTTGGTCGGAATTTGGGCCGATTCTTCCTGACAAAACTGGTGTAACTGATCCAGGTTTGTAGGTCGCCTTGCTCACACCTGCCTTTTCAGCTTTGCCCATAAATTTTCAATAGGATTGAGATCAGGGCTTTGTGATGGCCACTTCAAAACATTGACTTTGTTATCCTTAAGCCACTTTGTTAGCATTTTGGCAGTATGTTTCAGGTCATTGTCCATTTGGAAGACCCATTTCTTACAAAGCTTTAACTTCCTGGCTGATGTCTTGAGATGTTGCTTCAGTATTGTCACATGATCTTCTTTTCTCATGATGCCATCTATTTTGTGAAGGGCACAAGACCCTCCTGCAGCAAAACAACCCCACAATATGATGATGCCACCCCCGTATTTCAGTTGGGGTGGTATTCTTAGGCTTCCAAGCTTCTCCCTTTTTCCTCCAAACTAACGATGGTCATTATGCCCAAAAAGTTAAATTTTAGTTTCTTCAGACCACAGGACATGTCTCCAAAAATTAAGGTCTTTGTTCCTGTGTACATTTACAAACATTAATCTGGTTTCTTTATGTTTCTTTTGGAGTAATGACTTCTTCCTGGCAGCGTGGACTTTAGCCTACGTTGATACAGTACTCGTTTCACTGTGGATATTGACACAATCTTATCAGCTTCTGCCATCATCTTCACAAGGTCTTTTGCTTTTGTCCTTGGGTTTATATGCACATTTTGGACCAAAGCTCTGGGACACAGAGCCCATCACCTTCCTGAGCGGTATGAATGCTGGACATTCCCATCTTGTTTGTACTTATGTATAATTGTTTGTACAGATGAGTGAGGCACCTTCAGGTATCTTTAAATTGTAACTAAAGCCCCCGTCTCACATAACGAGATCGCTAGCGAGATCGCTGCTGTGTCACGGTTTTGGTGACCCAACAGCGACCTCACCAGCGATGTTGGTATGTGTGACACTTTGCAGCAATCAGGCCCCTGCTGTGAGGTCGCTGATCGCTGCAAAGTGTCCTGGACCATTTTTTGGTCGTTGCCCTCCCTCTGGTCAGCACACATCGCTGTGTGTGACCAGCGGGAGCAGCGATCAGGCTGGTAACCATGATATGCATCGGGTTACTAGGGGCACACGCGCACCTAGTAACCCGTTGTTTATCATGGTTACGAGCCTGCTAAAGTAAGCAGTAACCTCCCGCTCACCGTAGCAGGCTCATAACCATGATAAACAACGGGTTACTAGGTGCGTGTGTGCCCCTAGTAACCCGATGTTTATCATGGTTACGAACCTGCTAAAGTGAGCGGTAACCTCCCGCTCACCGTAGCAGAGTGATAACCATGATAAACAACGGGTTACTAGGTGCGCGTGTGCCCCTAGTAACCCGATGTTTATCATGGTTACCAGCCTGCTCCTGCTTCAGCAGGCTGGCAACCAGAAGCAGGACATCGTGGAAAGATGCTTTCCACGATGTCGCTGCTCCCCTGATCGTTGGTGAGCCTGCCTGTTTGACAGCTCACCAGCGACCACATAGCGACGCAGCAACGATCCCTGACAGGTCGTATCGTTGTCGGGATCGTTGCAGCGTCGCTAAGTGTGACGGGGCCTTAAGGATGAGCCAGACTTGTGAAAGTCCACATTTCTCTTCCTGATATCTTGGCTGATTTCTTTACACTTTCCCATGATGCTACACAAAAGAGAAGTGTGTTTCAGGTGTGCATTAAAATACATTCACATCCTAATTTTTTTTTGCTCTTAATCCTGATTATTTATATCTGTAACGCCACTGCTTAACACTAGAACTACCGGAGGGGTCATTTTGACCCTTTTGCTATTTATTTTTCCTATCATTTCTAAAATTTTAACAAATGAGTTCTGAGTTTTTGTGACTTTTATTTATTCATGGTAGTGTATATTTTAGGACACAAAAATGAATTGTAATTTTTTCAGGGGCCCTGATTTTACAATTCATACCTATAAGTACTGAAGGGGTCAATTTGACCCCATACATAAAAGTAGTAGTAGGCAAGTCACCTAATATTACAGAGTACAGAAATCACAGTGCTTCTCCCTAGTTATAGAGTGTAATTGTGTCTTTGCATATCAGGGATGATTCAGCATTTTGTTTTGTCTAAACTAGTCTGAACATGTTTGATCCATGTTTCTTCTAGCGATTTCTGTCTGCACTTCAGTAGCAAACATTACAGTTGAAGCTACAACTCTGCATGTTTGTACAGTGTCGTTTTATTACTTCTGCGATCTTACAAGTCCCTTTTTGCGATGTATATTTGAAGCATGAGTAAGCAGAGGGGTCTGACAAGTGATGAAATTTTGAAATGTCTTCAGAATTTATCTGAAAATGAGTCAGAAGAAGAAAATCAGGAACAAATCGACTCAGAGTCTGATGAAGAATATTTTCCTCATGATATTTCCGAAGAATCAGATTCAAGCAGTAACAGTGATATAATTGACGATACCGAAGATTCTGGAGAGGATGATGGACGTCCTACTACGTCAACAAGATGTACGGCCACACCCCAATTGCGTAGAGGTAGAGGAAGAGGGACCCAACCACAATATTTTGGATATGGAGGGAGAAAGAAAGGTACAGTGGACATTCCACCTGCTGTGGGTCATAAAGAGACTTGTCGCGATGGAACTGTGTGGGAAGTTGTCCCAATTGCTTCTGCATCTACTGGCCGACTGTCCCAACCAAACATTCTATGAGAAACAGCTGGACCCACCCCTTATGCCAAACGGGAGATCATCAATGGGAATGTATCAAGTGCATGGAGGTTGCTAATTGATGAACCTATACTTCGCCACATAAAAAAGTGTACAGAAATGGAGGCTCATCAGAAACTTGAAGATGATAAATGGACAGTTTCTCTAATCGAGCTTGATGCATTTACTGCAATATTATATGCGAGGGGCGCATATAATGCAAATGGTCTTTCTGTAAAAACCTTGTGGTCAAGTACTTGGGGTCCTCGCTTTTTTCAAGACACTATGCCGAGAAGTAGGTTTGAAGAATTGATGCGATTTGTACGATTTGACATCAAATCCACCCGATCTGATACATTGAAGAATGACAAGTTTGCTTTATTTTCTGAAGTGTGGAATCACTTCATTGGAAATTGTATACTGTGTTACAAACCTGGACAAAACCTGACAGTTGATGAACAGCTTTTTCCAACTAAATCAAGATGTCCTTTCACCCAATATATAGCCAATAAGCTGGACAAATTTGGAATAAAATTCTGGCTGGTAGCTGACGTAGAATCCAAATACCTCTGCAACGGGTTTCCATATTTGGGAAAAGGTGAACAACGACCGGCTGATCGGTCTCTTGCACAACACATTGTTCTCAAACTAATGGATCCATTTTTGAACAAGGGAAGAAATGTTATAATTTTTTCACTTCATTGAAACTTGCCAATACACTGAAAGCCAAGAGAACAAGTACTGTGGGAACGATGAACCGTGCAAGAAAAGAGATTCCATTGTCGTCACTGCATTCTTGGTCTTCTATCCTTTGGATTACGATATCGGAGAGAATGAAGACACAGGACAGGATGTTTGTGTCTAAACATACTCTAAACTTTATTACAAAACACAGGGCTAATATACACCCTGAAGGCAGGAAACGGATTTGCCATATATGGTTCGATTATACAGTTTAGCTGAACAAGCGAAAAAAGCTAGTCTCTGTATGCTTTAAAATATTTAATTAGACGTATCTGGTTAGCAAGGCCATTTTATCTTCTTGCAAGAACACATTATTGCTACAAGAAGAAACATCTGGCCAAGGAGTACATGTTATCTTCTTAGCATGGACACGCTATTGATACAAGAAGGAACATTTCACCTTGCTGTTGTTTTGACCTAAAATAACTGTCAGACTTATATAGCATAGATGGGGCCTTTAAACTTGAGGGACTCCATCTTCTGCTATAACACCATCTTTGGCAAAAAACCTACGAAAAAATACATATGAGACTACTCTGATGAAGAATGGTGACATCACTCTTACAGTTTACCAAGGTAAACCAAATAAGAATGTCATTTTGCTCAGTAGTCTTCACCCAGATGTAGCAGTTGGAAACGACAAGAAAAAAAAAACGGAAACGGTAAAATTTTACAATAAAACAAAGGTTTTAGTTGACACAGTAGACAAGATGGCTCGAAAGTACACCACAAATTCTGGAAGCCGCCGATGGCCTGTTCAGGTGTTTTGTAATGTACTTGATTTAGCAGCTATAAACGCAACAATACTCTATAAAACAGCAACTGGGAGTCAAATTAGCAGACGGGAGTTCATTCTTCAGCTGGCATTAGACCTTCGCAAGAATTATTTGGAATCAAGAAGTGGCCCATCATCTGCAATGTCTGAACCACAAACAAAAGGACAAGAAATCTGCAAGCGTCCAAAATGTGGAGTTGGAAGATGCAACCAAAACAAAACAATTAAAACTTGCTCAAGCTGTAACAAATTAGTTTGTGGAAAATGCACTGGGAAAGTGGAAGAAAGTACTGTTTGTGTTAACTGTTGTACACCGCATGCTATGACCATGTAAAAGGAAAATGCGTTTAAACTGCTGTACTTGATCTTAACACTGTTCCTACTAAGTTAAAATGAATGTTCTTTAATTTGTTGGCAAAAAAAAGTTATTTTTACTCCAGAGTCAGTACTTTTGAATGGGGGTCAAAATGATCCCTAATGGTAGTTATAGGTATTATGAAACATGCGGTAGTTCTAGTGTTAAAACCGTGGTCAGACGTGATGTGATATTACTTCTGTAATAATCGTGACATTTTTTGGAGCATGCCAAATATTACCCTCCATTTAAAGTCTGCAAGTTATGTGTTGTTCAACATATTCACACTTGGTCGCTGACCAATGCCACATCTATAAGGCCACTGCCTAAAACCATGGTCATCAGACATTATCCGATATTACTGCTATAATAATCATGACATTTTTTGGAGCGTGCCAAATATTACCCTCCATTTAAAGTCTGCCAGCTGTGTGTTATTCATGCTATTCACACTTGGTCTATGACCAATACCACATCTATAAGGCCACTGCCTAAAACCGTAGTCATCAGACGTTATCCGATATTACTGAGGAGATAATCGTGACATTTTTTGGAGCAAGCTACATATTACCCTCCATTTAAAGTCTGCCAGTTGTGTGTTGTTCATCCTATTCACACTTGATCGCTGACCAATACCACATCTATAAGGCCATTGTCTAAAACCCTGGTCATCAGACGTGATCCGATATTACTGCAGTTATAATCGTGACATTTTTTGGAGCGGGCCAAATATTACACTCCATTTAAAATGGGCAAAGCGCTTGGCAAGGGACAGTGAAGTGGACATAATGGTGATGGTGCACGCAAAGGCCTATGCCGTGGGCAAGCTGAAATTATGCCTGCTGAGTGAGCCCAACAAGCACCCACATCATGGTCACCCTATCTTCCTGTCCCACTTTGTAGGGGGCAGCGGAACCCCACTCTTAAAGCCAGAGCAGTGTGAAAAGGTTATTGGTTGAATAGCAGATAATGCTTCCAGTCACTTTGCCACCACCACCGTCTTTCACACAGTCCAGTCTCAGTAGCCATGAGTATTGACCACATATTCCTCACACTGATCCTCCTTACTCCCACTATGCCGAGTGCCCAGAGACAACTGATCCCACACTTGAACGCTCAGAAGAGCTGTTTACTTTCCCATTTAAAGATTTGGGCCTCTCTCCTGGCCCGTTTCAAGTGGCGCAAGAAGAGAACACATGTAGCTATGCCCAAATATTTGAGCAGCCATGGTTACATGAAGGCGACGGTCAAAAAGTGCAATTACTGTCGCAAGAGGTGGATGATGATGATGAGACACAATTGCCAGCGAGTCAGAAGGAGGCCCAGGGTGCATACGGGGAAGACGAGGTGGTGGACGATGAAGTCACTGACCCAGCCTGGAAAGTTGCATGCATAGCAAAGACAGCAGCACAGAGGGGGAGGGAGGCGTAACACCACAACAGGCAGGAACAAACAGTGGGGTGGCCACAGACATAAGGCGGGAAATGATTCCCCGGAACATGAACACGAGGAAAGTTGCCAGACCAACTGTTAGGTCTTCCAGAGTCTGGCTCTTTTTTAAAGACTGTCCAGCTAACCCCAGAAAAGCTATTTGCAAAATCTGCCATGCCAGCATCATCAGGGGCAGCAAAACTACCAGCCTGACCACCACCAGCAAGCTCAGGCACATGACAGCAAAGCACCCAACTAGTTGGCCCGAATGCCAAAGTCCAGAAACAGTGTCTAAGGGTGACAATACTGCCTGTACCGCTGTTGTGCGTGCACGCCAATCCTCTATCCATGGTGCAGGCGAAGATGCCTACCGCCCTGCACCTGTAGTTTGACACTCACAACCACCACCATCAACAACCACGTCCACATCCTTGTACCAGCGCAGCGTTCATTTGTCCCTGCCCCAGTCCTTTGACTGAAATATGCAGACAACCACCCACAGGCCATAGCACTAAACTGCCACATTTCTAAAATGCTTGCACTTGAAATATTGTCTTTTAGGCTCGTGGAGACGGAATCTTTCTGCAACCTCATGGTGGCGTCCATCCCTCGGTACTTGGTTTCCAGCTGCCACTGTTTCTCCCGGTGTTGTCTCCGCCTTCCACAAGCACGGGTCCCACAACATTACCAGTGCCCTCCCCAGTGCACTTACTGGGAAGGACCGCCTAACCACAAACACGTGAACAGGTGAATGTAGCCAGGGACGGTATGGAGCCAGTCCACAGCTTTTTTTGCTGAGAGTTGTATTTAGCTCGGTGAAAGGTCTGGCATAGAGGGATACCATATCTATTCTGGGTGTCATTTCTCCGTCACCAGGTTCCGGACATTGACACACACAACCATGCCTGGCTGTATGTTCAGCGGTGAGAGCCACAGATCAGGCTGCTGTGTTACAGCTTTCAAAAACTCTGCAGCGCTGGGCGGTTTGTCAATTAAGCATTAAGCATGTTATCTTCAGCACAGCCTGTTGCCACTTGGCCAAGACAGTGCTGCAGTGCTGTCAGCTTGTGACTGATGTGGTCATTTCGGAGATGGAGGAGGAGGTGCATGAGCTGAACAATGTGATTACATTGTTGTTAAATTGCTGACGCTGTTTTTTATACTAAAGAAAGATCCTATTGTTTTGGGTTTTTTTATGTATTTTTTTTAAGACAAATGCATTCACCGGGAAATGTCATTTTAACATTTTACAACATTAGCTGGCAATGTGGTGTGTGACACATCATCAGACACTTCCTGTTTTATTTATGATGGAGGGACTCTGAAAGTCATAAAGCCTATTTTTATAGGGACATCAGACGGCCTTTACTATCCTTAAAAGGCCAGCAGTCGGCCCTAGCTATTGTTAGAGAGCCATCAGCCGGCTATGCTTTGTTGTTCCCATTATTAACAAATGGGTCTCCTATACTGTTATTGCGTATCCAGTGACTGCAAGGGCTGCCAGAAATTTGGACGCAACCCAATACCCCTTTGAAGAGACATAGAGGAGGGTCTCAGTAAAAAAATGTTCCCATTATAAAGGATCGGGTCTCCTATAAGTGGTAATGCCCATGCTGTGACTGCAAGGGCTGCAAAAATTTGGGAAAAACCCCATTAAGAATTTAAAGACACATAGCGCAGGGCCACAGTAACAAGGTACGACATGTTCCCATTAGAAAGGAGAGGGTCTGCTATACAGTTATAGGGTATGCAATGAGTCCAACGGCTGACAATTTTAGGAAAAACCCCACTAAGAATTTAAAGACACACAGAGCAGGGCCACAGTAACAAGGTACGACTTGTTCCCATTAGAAAGGAGAGAGTCTGCTATACAGTTATAGGGTATGCAGTGAGTCCTACGGCTGACAATTTTAGGAAAAACCCCACTAAGAATTTAAAGACACATGGAGCAGGGCCACAGTAACACGTACGACATGTTCCCATTAGAAAGGAGAGAGTCTGCTATACAGTTATAGGGTATGCAGTGAGTCCAATGGCTGACAATTTTAGGAAAAACCCCACTAAGAATTTATAGACACATGGCCCCGGAGCTGCGCTCACTGAGTGACAGGACACTGCTCCTGAACTCAGCTCCGGGGCCCGCTCGCTGGTGCGGCTCATTATCCCTGGCTCCTCAGCGTCAGCTGTCAGAGAATTAAAGCTAGGGACACATAGGACATGTGAGTATAAGGATTTTATTATTTTATTCTTATTTTTACAGGTGGACACTGCGGGAGCAGACACTACTACCCTCATCATGGTCCCCTGCTGGTGCTGCTCATGGGTGGCACATGGTTGCCACATGTGACACACGAGACACGGATATCTCTGGTACCGGTTTTCCGGTACCGGAAATATACGGACATGTGAAACCAGCCTAAATTGGCTGCGAAAAATCCTCTGAATAAACAAACTGCTCAATCGTCAGGTGAAATGATCTTTTGGGATGCACACAACATTATCATTCTTGGCACAAGACTTGTGCTGCCGAGAACAATGACAGCCAATGAACAATCGTCTAATACAGATCATTCAGAGTGTATCTGAAGCGCAGTCTTCCTGTGTAAATTGTCTATTAACCCCTTAGTGACTGAGACAATTTGGACATTAATGACCAGGCCAAATTTTTGAATTCTGACCAGTGTCACTTCATGTGGTAATAACTCTGGAACGCTTCAATGGATCCCGCTGATTCTGAGACTGTTTTTAGTGACATATTGTATTTCATGATAGTGGTAAAAAATTTTGATACGACAATTTGGTGAAAATTTAGAAAATTTTGCAATTTTCAAACTTTTAATTCCTATGCCTTTAAACCAGAGAGTTATGTCACACAAAATAGTTAATAAATAACATTTCCCATATGTTTACTTTACAACAGCACAATTTTTAATACATATTTTTTTTTTGTTAGGAAGTTAGAAGGTTTAAATATTGACCAGTGATTTCTAATTTTTCCAACAAAATTTACAAAACTATTTTTATATGGACCATATCACATTTGAAGTGACTTTGGAAGGCCGATATGACAGAAAATACCCAAAAGTGACACCATTCTAAAACCTGCACCCCTCCAAGTCTTCAAAACCGCATTCAAGAAGTTTATTAACCCTTCAGGTGCTTCACAGGAACTAAAGCAATGTGGAAGCAAAAATGAACATTTTACTTTTTTTCACAAAAATTTTACTATAGCCCCAATTTTTTTATTTTCACAAGGGTAACAGGATAAAATGGACCACAAATTTGTTGTGCAATTTCTACTGAGCATGTTGATTCCCCATATGTGGGGGAAAACTATTGTTTGGGCACACAACAAGGCTTGGATGGGAAGGAGCACCGTTTTGACTTTTTGAACGCAAAAAAGACTGAATCAAGAGTGGATGCCATGTCACATTTGGAGAGCCCCTGACATGAAAAACAGCAGAAACCCCCACAAGTGACAGCATTTTGGAAACTAGCCCCCTCAAGGAATAACACATTTAGATGTGAGAACAAACATTTTTTTTTTTTTACAAAAACACTGTTTTAGCACCAAATTTATAATTTACACAAGGGGTGATGGGAGAAATTGGACCCAACAATTTGCTCTGCAATTTCTCCCGCATGTGGCAGCATTCTATATGTGGATATACACTACTGTTTGAGCACCCGGCAGGGATCAGATGGGAAGGAGCGCTACTTGGCTTTTAGAACGCAGATTCCTTTTGAATAGATTATGGGCTCCATTAGTTTAGCCCCTGAGGTGCCAAAACAGCAGAACCCCCACCCCCAGGTCACCCCATCTTGGAAACTCCACTACCTAAGGAATTCATCTAGGGGTGTAGTGAGATTTTGAACTCATGGATGCCTCACAGAATTTTATAACATTGAGACATGGAAATTTGTTCTCAGTAGAGATCTGGGAGTCAGAGATGCATCCAGGGGTCTTCTCCATGCTGTTCTCCTTCCATTCAGCACTTTTACCATCCATTTCATCATTTTCAGTGCCCCCCAGACCTCCTTGTAGGGTCTTCTGGAAAAATGCTTTGATTTCTCATTGACGCTCATTATACTCGTTACTTGAAATGAGCATCCAAGCATTAGAAATTGTTTAGGTCGAGTAACGAGCATCTGAGCATTTTAGTGCTCACTCATCTCTAATTTTTACCTGAGGATTTTCAGCATTTTATGTAATGCAATGCAATTCTGACTTTAAACTCTGAATGTCCACAAGAAAATTGACATGTTGAGGATTTCAAACACGCACTGCTGGTCAGTTTACGCTATGTAAAAAAAAATTAAACAGTGGACCCCAGGATGGGGGACATTATACAAGGAATGGGCCTAGGATGGGGGTTATTATACCAGCAAGGGGCCCAGGATGGGGGACATTACACCAGGAAGGGGTTAAGGATCGGGATTATTATACCAAGATGGAGGTCATTATACCAGGAAGGGGCACAGTATACCAGGAAGGGGTCCAGGATGGGGGAAATTATACTAGGAAGGGGCTGGGAATTCTGTGACATGGTTATACAATGGAGGACATTATAACAGGAAAGGGTCCATGATGGTGTCAGGATGGTGTACATTATTACAGTAAGGGGCCCAGTACAGGAGACATTACACCAGGAAGCCCCCATGATGGGGGACATTATACCAGGATGGGTGACATTGTTACACGAAGGTACCAGAATGTGGAACATTATTACAATAAGGGGTCAAGGACAGGGGACATTATACCAGGAAGAGGCTCAGGATGGGGGACATTATTACTGGAAAGGGCTCAGGATGGAGGACATTTTACCAGAAAGAGTACAGGACAGGAGACATTATATAACCCCTGGCAAAAATTATGCTTGGTCTGAAAAAAATTACCCTTACTGAGTACCACATTTTTAATCTTGATTTCTTTTAGTGTTTCTTAAAGCCCTAAAGTTGCCATTTGAAATGACTTTAGTTTTGTGCCATGTCTGTGATCTGCTTTTTTTCAACAACATTAAACAACTGAATGAACATCCTCCGAGCCCGGTGATTCCATAATTTTTTCCAGGGGTTGTAATAGAAGAGGCAAAGGATGGAGGAAATTATACCAGGAAGAGGTGTAGGTGGAGGTGACGCGCCCCCTGGGCCGTGGGGTACCAGGTGCCGGGCCTATGGATGCCGGTATGGGGGATATCACGGTGGCTGGCCCGGTCCGTGACCCAGGGTGGTCAGTAAAAGGGGGAATATGTATAGGGGATTTGGAAAGTTCGTGATGCCACCTGTGGAATGCGGCTAAGGGGTGCCGCCGCTCTGGAGCCGTCCTCTGGAGCTGGTGTTACGGCAGCAGGGATGGTGTGGCTCTCCACAGGTAGAGCTAGCTCCAGGGCAGAGTGGGGTGTAATGGATTGTGGTGCAGGGGAGAGACGGCAGGATGGTCCCGGAGGAAAGGACACTCACATGGGGGTAAGCTTCTGTACCTTTACTGGTGATGTTGCAGGCACGGTCCAGGGTACTCCGGACAAGGGCGCACTTTTGGACTCTCCCTAGTGAGCGGGTATAGGGCCTCCTGATCCGTGGCTTTACTCGCTAAGCTTCTGACCTGCCTAGAGCTAGGCCTAGCTTGGTTGCTGTCTCTCTTTTGCACCTGCTGACCTGGTGGTAGGGCCTACTCTTGCAGATCACTCTCCCTGGATGCTGGGGCCTCCGTGACTCCTAGCCCTGGTACTGCAATCAGTATTTGGTGAACCTGGGACCTGTAGTCCTCCAGGGGTTCCGGTGGTTCCTACTGGGTATTGAGGGTCCCTGTAGGCGCGGACCCGGTGTCCGGTATATATCTCGGGGTGAGCCTGGTAAGCTCCTCTGCCCCCTTGGCTACTTCTTCCTTCTCCTCTATCCTTCGGCCACACTCAAGGCCCTCACTAGGCCTTCACACGTGCTGTAGGCCTTGGCTCGCCTAAGCACAGCAGCCAGCTTGCTGCCTCTTCGCTGCTCTCTGAGCGTCAGCACGCTCTCTGCTCAACTCTGAGCTCTGTCCCTCTCTGTGTCTGAGAGACTCACTAACTAGACTGAGCTGCCTGGCTCCACCCTCCCTTTATATATCCCTGAAGGGCTCCCTCTGGTGGTCTGAGGTGGTAGGGTGGAGGTGTGTGAATGTGTGAGGGCCTCTTGTGGAGAAGTCCATCCATGCACCCTTCTGGGTTCTGTGGCACCAGTGCACAGCAGGGCGCTACAGAGGGACATTATTACAGGATGGTGGTCAAGATGGGGGACAATATTAAAGAAAGCGGCCAGGATGGGGAATATTGCAAAATCATTGCAAAATGAGCAGAAATGCAGACATGTATTGCACACTTAGGTATAGTTGTGAGAAGAACCAAATTTGTTTATATTATGTGATGTATTGGAATTTATGAATGTGTCTATCATAATGCAATGGCAATCTGAACTGTGGGTACAGTATAGAAAGTATAGAGTAGTAAAGGCACAGACAAGTGATGCGAACAAAGGATGATTATTTCCTCCATCAACAGATGACTTATGAAATAATAATAATAATAATGAAACAATTTATATAACATAACCATTATATCCCTAAATGTATTACACTGTAGTAAAACAGATAACCTTTCCTAAGGCTAGGGTCAAACAAGCATATATGTCTCATCCAAGGGAATTGGGTCGATTAGACAAATCACACTCTGATAAAACTCTAATTAGAGTTTTATCAGAGCATGATCATAGTGTGTTCTAATTAGAGTTTTATCAGAGCATGATCATAGTGTGTTCTAATTAGAGTTTTATCAGAGCATGATCATAGTGTGTTCTAATTAGAGTTTTATCAGAGCATGATCATAGTGTGTTCCGATTCTGTTGGATGAGAAGATGGAGAACAAAATTTCTCCATCTTCCCCATTATGTCAGTCCATGAAAATCGGACTGCACTCAAATGTAATCTGAGTGCAGTCCAATATTTTCTTTCGACTCATAGATTTGCATTGCCAAGTGCGCTCCGAATTTTGGATCAAACTAGGACATGCTGCAATTGTTTTCCTCGGACCAGCTCTGTCTGAGAAACAAATCCGACATTTGCACTGCCCTATACAATAATAATGATCTAAGTGCGATCCTATGTTTTGTTGGATCACACTAGGACTGATAATACGGTTGTCTGCTCTGTGTGCAGAACTCTTTAGTGTCATTCATAATGCGCACATCAGTACCGGCCACGGAGGGCGGACCAGGATCCTAAAGGAGGTGAATCGTAAGTTCAAAAATGTCACAACGGAGTCAATAGTTATTTATCTGCGACTCTGCCAGCCATGCCAGAAAAAACAGAAGATTACCAAAAAAGGCCTTGTTGTGAAACCCATCCTACACAGTGAAATGAATTCTCGTGCTCAAGTCGATCTCATTGACATGCAATCCAATTGTGATAATGATTTCAAGTTCATATTCGTCTATCAAGACCACGTCACTAAATTTGTTCTTCTACGAGCTTTATGCACTAAAAGAGCAGAAGAGGTTGCGTACCAACTCCTTGACATTTTTTCCACTTTTGGTGTCCTGTGTATTCTGCATTCTGATAATGGGAGGGAATTTTGTAACAAGGTCATACAGAGTTTGTGCGCGATGTGGCCTGATATGAAAATAGTGCATGGTAACCCAAGACACAGCCAGTCCCAAGGCTCCGTGGAGAGAGCAAATCAAGACATTGAAAACATGTCGTCAACGTGGATGGAAACAAATAAGACACCCAAGTGGTCTGAGGGCCTTCGCTTTGTACAAGCAATGAAAAATAGAGCATACCATGAGGGAATAAAATGCTCGCCCTATGAAGCTATGTTCGGAGTACCAATGCAGATGGGTCTAGCTACCTCCAAAATTCCTAGTGATGGGATCAGAAATCTCTCTTCATTTGTTGGTTTGCAAGAGGAACCTAGCGATCCGACATCACCAACAGAAGCCGAAGGGTCAGATGAATCTAACTTTGATCACACGTCAGCACCGACAGCAGCAGAAGCTTCGGATGAATCCAACTGTCATCAGCTGTTCACAACGGAAGGAGAAGCTTTGGACTTATCCAACTGTCCGCACACCTTAACAGCATATGAAACGCCACCAATTTTGCCATCCAAGAATAATGAAGACCTAAAAGAAAAAAGTGTCGAGTCAAAGCCTTCTAAGAAAGATGGAGAACTTCATGATGATCAGCAACCTGACGTTTTGATTTCGCATACAATCAATAGAAGAATTGGTGCGGTCAGTAGAGTTCGAAAAGCTGCAAGAGAAGGACTTGAAACACAGGCCAAGAAAATGTTGAAATGTTCCAGTCAAAAATTACCCGAACCTAACATTGGACAGAACATCAGAATCAGAATTCCAGACGTCGACCGTTCAAAAATGGACCCTAAGTCGATCATTGCGATTATTATAAAAAAAGAAGATGACTTCTACCAAGTGGGGACTACCGCTAGGATCCTAAATGCAGTAGGAACTCCCCGCCCACTAGGGTCATCCCGCCCTCTGGCCGGACCCCCCTTCTCCGCCACTTAAAGATCACTACTTACCGGAGGCTACCAGAGGCTTCCCAGGTCTCGTCGGCCGGCCGCATCCTCCTTCTTCCGGGTCACATGACTGCATATGTCACCACGAAAGTGACAGGTGCATAAGTCATGTGACACGAGTGTCACATGACTTACGCATGCGTCACTTGCGTGGTGACGTATGCAGTCATGTGACCCGGAAGGAGAACACGGACGACGAGACCTGGGAAACCTCCGGTAAGTAGCAATTTAGCTTTATACCTGTCTGCCCTGCACACTCGCACCATCCATGCCTTCCGATGATGCATGAAACATGCATTACCGGAAGGCACGGATATATCCGACAGATATCGGGATTATCCGTATCCGTACAGCCCGTTATCCACTCGGATAACGGGTCTGGACGGATCTATCCGCTTATCCCTAGTCACAATTACAGAATTACATAGTTTTGAAGTTGCGTTATTCTTGTATTTGCGGTAATTTGTCATTTTTGAGAAGTATTTTCCTACATAAATGTTTTCTATTTGCATTTTCCTATTTGTATTTGTTCATTTGCGTTTTGAAGAATAAAAATATTTCTAACGATTAAGGCCTTCATCAGAGTCGGAAATTGCTGGTAAGAGTCAGAATTCTGTGACTCAAAGTTACTTTTACCAACACATGCTGGTAAATGTAAAGATTTACCAATTCGCCCAGGTAAAAGTCCAAAATCGTTCGTTTATATGGAATACATCTGACTTTTACCAACGCTGTTGAGAAATGTTAAGATTTACCAAGACTTCACCGGTAAAAGTCCAATTTTACTTTTCATTTTGAGCTTTTACCGACGGCCTCGGTAAATGTCCAGATTGACCGGTAAATCCTAGGTTTTACCGGCCTTCTGACTTTTACAGTAACATATATAATGTATATATAATCTATATAGTGGACAACCCCATACAATCTGACTGTGCCCAAACAGTGGTGACATTGTCAGACTGTGTAGGGGACTCGTTATTGACAGATTTCAATTAATTCCTACATTTCCAGGAATGATAAAAGAGGAATGGAACGCTGCTGAGTTGCACTAAAATATGCTGCAGAATTGTTTTTCCATAGGGAATACATGTGGCCTCTGTGTTACTGCTAATTGCCGACTGCAGAATGAGTTAAGTGAGATACTGTCAGTGAACTCGCTTTTGCTGGCTGACGGGGAGTTTGTAAATGTTTTATCGGTCTTTTTCTGAGCTCCTCTCAGTTTATTTATGACCACAGACCTTATCAAAATTGAATGTGCAGGGAATCAAAAAGCCGGTGAAAGCCAAGCGATGCAAAATTTTTAATAAAACCCAATTGTTAAAATGATTTTTAGCCTAAAATACATGTGTTTAAGTTAAAAATCAAAACTGTCCCATAAGATGAACAAGCTACGTTTTTAACAACTATAGTTTTGACATTTTTGCACAGATGAGATCTAACAAGCCAGGAACAGCAATGTACAGAAATTATTTGCAAGTCTCTGTCTGCTACTATAAAATCATACAGCTCTAATTTTTGTGATCCAAATGCTTCTCGGTAAGATGGTAATGCTATCCTACACGAGATGTAAAGCGACCAACAGTTCAGAACTTACAAGAATATCTTCATTTTCATGGGGGAATTTCAGCTTCAGATTGCCAGCAGCGGTCAGCACAGCCTTTACTGCACGCATCCCATAATCATAATGGAACTGGGACGAGAGCGGCTCCGAGCACAGCCGGTAAGTCATTACCATCTTCACCGAGAGAGGTTTAGCGTGCAGAAAACCGTAAGAATAAAGGCAGATCTCCGCAATCAGAGCATAGTTGGGGACCATCATTGCTACAGTCCGGAAAAGAACCTGAAATGCGCAAACCAGATGGGTCAGTCAACAAATGAAACTAAATTACTGTAAACTAGGCAGAGAGCCGGGGAACCCATTATGTCCATTTACACTATCCTCCACCCCAGACCTAAAAGTGATGTGTCTATTCCACATCAGAGGAAAGTCAGTCAAAGTGTGGTTAAAGGGGTATTCCCATCTCCAAGATCCTGTCCCAATATGTAATAGGTGTAATAATAATAATGTTTGCAAATATCTCCAATTAGAAATGTAGTATAGTTCTTCTGATTAGCTATGTTGCTTACCCCCATGTGCAGGACATTGCAGTAGCTTAGGTATCCATGGTTACGACCACTCATAGTAACAGTTAGTTACTTGGTAGTGGTCGTAACCATGGATACCTAAGCTACTGCTATGCCCTGCACATGGGTTAAGCGACATAGCTAATCAGAAGAACTATACTACATTTCCAATTGGAGGTATTTGCTATTAATATTATTATTACATCTATTACATATTGGGATAGAATCTTGGAGATGGGGATACTCCTTTAACACTTTCCAAATCTCTCTCCACACCTCTACTGTGTCCATTTTGGAAAATAGGAGAATGGAACATTAATATTAAGGAGCTTGCAGAAATGAGGGCATCAGGTGTTGTGATTATACATAGGAAATGTACAATCTCATATAGGTTTGGGGGAGAATAATCCCTTTGATGAAATCTTATGTTTCTTTTGTAAACCTAGTATTTACTTGAAAGTTTGTGAACCCCTCAAAAATTTCTGTATTACTGCTAAATTTGACTTAAAGCTACATCAGTCTGTGAGGTCACAAAGGAACTCAAGGTAACCTCTAAGCAACTAAAGGCCTCTCCTCACATTAGCTAATGTAATTGTTCATGAGTCCACCATCAGAAGGACAATGAACAACAATGGCGAGCATGGCAGGATTGCAAGGAGAAAGGCAATGCGATTTAAAATGTCACTGCTAAAACTCACCTGGGCACATCAATAGGTAACTGGAATAATGCTTTGTGGAAGGATGAGGCCAAGATAGAGATTTTAAGTGAGAAGCTATATGTTTGCAGAAAGAAAATACTGCATTACAGCATAAGAACCTCCTATCATCTATGAAACACAAAGATGGTAGTCGTAACATGCTTTGGGCCTGTTTTGCTGCACTTGGCCAAGGACGGCTGCCATCATTGATGGAACAATGAATTCTAAAATCTATCAGCAAATGCTAAAGGAAAATATCAGGATATCAGTTTGACACGACCCCTGGGCCGTGGGGCACTCGGAGCCGGGCAATAGGGGAACGATGGGGGTAGTAGTGGCGACCCGGTCCGTGGCTCAGGGCGGTCAGGCCAGTGGTAGTCTCTTTGTAAGTTTTAAGTGATGTCCTACTACGCCACCCGTGGATTGCGGTTATTAGGGACCGCCACTGCAAGGCAGACCGCTGGGGCTGATGATGTATGCAGCTGGGATTGTGTGACTCCCCACGGGAAGAGTGCGGCCACAGGGCAGTGTAGTGGATGGTGGGAGTGATGGTGGTGAGAGTTCCGGTACCAATAGTGCTGGAGGCGCAAAGGAGCACACAGACAACAAGTTACAGTCCAGGGTCTTTACTCACAGTTCATTTGTTCCGGGTCACTTCTGTACAGGTAGTGACCACCCAAGCTGTGCTGCGTCCACCAGGTGTGGGGCTCAGTCAACTCCCAGGCAGCTCAGAAGCATGGCTCAGCACCCCCTTCAATCCTTCCTCTGGCCTGTCTCACCAGTGACCCACTTTTGTCCAGCTGCCGCGGACTTGTGCGGTTAAACGTGGATCCCGCTCTCCGCTGTCCTTTATGGTGCCTTCCTAGCAGGTTTGATGAGGTGCTGCACCAATAAATGGTCACAGCCTCCGGTCTTTGGCTGAGGGTTGTTTCTCCTCCACCAACTTGGGATCCGGCACCCTTAATCTGCCTGACCCTTCACCCTGTATTCTCGTGGGTTCTTAGGGTCCCTTCCACCTTCTTGTTCCTGAGCCCTTCTGTTTCTCTCTCTCTCTTCTTCTTCTTTCCTGTTCCTTCTTCTTCCCCTTTCTCGTGGAGCTGGGCTGAGAGGAAACCACAGCTCCCCTTCACCTCCTCTCTCTCTCCACTCCACTCTCTTCCTCGGCCTCTCCCTAGGCCCACTCTGGAGCAGAGCTTCTACAGAGCCTCTACTCCCAGTCTTCTCCTCTCTTTGCACAGACTGACTGAACCCTGACCTAAGATGGTGCCCACCTTTTATACCTCCCTCTAGCCATGAGCCCAGGTGACCAGCAACCAATGAGCTCCTATCTACGCTCAGGAACCGTCCCCTATCTGCTCCTACATCACCGGGTATTCCTCCCCCCTCCCCACTCCAGCCAGGGACATGGTCTGTCGTACCTGCATTTCTGTCTAATGGGAGTACCGTTGAGCTGTCCCTCGGAAAAGGGGTGAGTGTGCTGTATGCAGCTAACTGAGCCCTGGTCCATACTCCATCCTTACCCGGGAGTGGAATACCACACCTCTGGCAGAGGTGCAATACCCCTGTAGCGGCCGAGCCCTCGGGGCGCTACAAGTTCATGTACTGAATCTCAAGAAAACGTGGGTCATGCAGCAAGACAATGGCCCAAAGACACAAGTCGTTCTACAAAAGAATGGTTGAATAAACATAAAGTTTTGGAATGGCCGAGTCATAGTCCTGAGCTTAATCCTATAGAAATGTTGTGGAAGGACCCGATGCAAGGCACTGGGACTATTTACCTTGAGGTTATCCGGCAGCTCAGAACGTCCCGCGTAGCCAGGATTCATGGTAATGGCTACGAAGTAATTTGGGTTAAGCTTCAGTTCTGTTCCTTTGAAGTTGAACATGTCCATCTTCGTCTGGATGGCTCTCTGGATGCGGAGAATCTGTTGGGCCACCACGGACAACACCTCCAGCTCAATACGGTTAAACTCATCAAAACACGCCCATGCTCCCGATGATGCCAGCCCTTGGAAAAACAAAAAAAAAGTATATATGTAGCACCCTGAGGATTCGGCTGCTACAGGGGTATTGCACCTCAACCCAGAGGTGTGATATTCCACTCCCGGGCAAGGATGGAGTGTGGGACTGAGCTCGGTAGGCTGCATGCACTACATACATCCCATTTCCGAGGAACAGGCCGACGGTACTCCCACTTAGAAATGTGCAGGTACGACCGAGTCTGTTCCTGGCTGGAGTGGGAGGGGGGGTGGTACATCCCAAGTAGTGTAGGGGCAGATAGGGGGAGCAGCCTGGGTAAAGATAGGAGCTCATTGGGTGCTGGTCACCTGAGCTCACACATAGAGGGTGTATATAAGGTCGGCACCAACTAGAATCAGGGTCAGTCTGTCAGAATCAGGAAGAGGAGCAGAGCAGAGCCCTAGAGAGAGAGAGAGTGGAGCAGAGAAAGAGAGACCCAGAGGGGGAAGCAGAAGAGAGGACTCCAAGATCCCAAATTAAAACAACGGGTGAAGAGCCGGCATCAGGGTACCGGAACCCAAGCTGGTGGGGGTAAAAACATTCCCCAGCCAGAGACCGGAGACCGTGGGCAGCGTCTGCCACGGTCACCCATCACATCCACCCCGAAGGCACACCACATGAAGGGTCAGGGAACCCAGGGCCAAGGGTGTCCCAACAGAAGGCCCGAGGGAGCTGGACCTAGGTGGATTACTGGTGGGGACGGCCAGAGAACGGGACAGAAAGAGAGCTCAGGGCCACGCTCCGGACTTGTTTGGGGGTTGGCTGGATCCAGGACCTGGTGGACGCAGCACGGCTCGGGTGGTCACTAGCAGCTGGAGTGACCGGAACATCAGCAGTGAGTAAATACCCTAAACTGCACAACCCGACTCTGTCTTCCTTTAACACCTATGCTGCACCACCACAACCCCCATCCTCTGCACCTGACCCCCTGAGGCTATACCCCACCCGTTGGGGGTTATACCATCAAAAGCTGCACCTACACCATCAGCCTCAGCGGACCCTGCTGCAGCGGCGGCCATAGTGACCGCAATACAACGGGTGGCGTAGTCGACACAAAAGAACTTTAGTAACATCTGTAGAACTGCCACATCACACTGAGCTTGACGCCCTGGGCACGGGACCGGGTCACAGCCGCTCGGAGACTACAACCCCCCATCTGATCCGGTGCCGGGTATTCCCCTCAAAAAGGAATATGTCCCAGGGGGCGCGTCAACTTTGGCGTAGTCGGCAGGATTACGTGCCCGCAACACCCGGGTACTGCGTGCCTGAAGAAAAGTGCAAGTTTACCTCAGAAAGAAGTCTCCCGCCGGTTCCGGAGGGTCCACGCCATCGGACTCCATCACCAGTCGTTGCCCGCCGATTGTCCGCCATTTCCAGCTTGTTCCCGCCATCTGCAGAGTTTCCCGCCACTGGGCGACGCTTCCCGCCAAAACCGCAGATTTCCCGCCTTGGAAGAGCAGCGGATGCCATTATGGGCGTGCCAAAGGAGGGCAAGAGGCCACCTCCCATCGTGGGCCGGGACAGAAAATGGCGCCAAAAGTGGAAACCGCCCCCACCAACAGAGACTGTGATGTTGGAGGTGTCTGTCAGCGTGAAAGAACTACCCCTGGAGCTGACAGTCACCGAGTTGCCCCGGGACCGCCCTCGAGGTGGGAGGAGACGAAAGAGATGAGAAAAGATGGGTGCCGCTTGGAGCAGTCTGGAGCGAGCGGACCCGGAGGCAAGAGGTCTAACGAGGAGTAGCGGAGGAGCTCACCCGGAGATGGAGAGAAAGCAGAACAGCACCGGCCCGCTGGCCAGGAGTCTGCTAGAGACCGAGGAAGGAGGGCAGAGCAGCACCGGCCCGCTGGCCAGGAGCCTGCCGGAAGAAGAGCAGAGCAGCACCGACCCGATGGTCAGGAGCCTGCTAGAGTCCACAACCCCGCTAGGTCTAGCGGAGATCTTAGCGCAGCTCCCCCGAGACCGGGAGTGTGCACAAACTGCCTTGGAGGGCCTCGCAAGGAGGATGGCCCGGGTACAGCGAGAGATACTGGCGGAGTGGAGCCGGGAGATGGCCCAGCAAGCTGGAACCCGTCCACGGAGCATGCTCCCCTGGGAGAGGACACCAACTGCCTCTACGGATGACGCGGGAGGACCCAAGGTCGGAGACGGCGCTGAGAAGGGAGCCGAACGTATGAAGGCAGGTAAAGGGGACGCTTATACCCCATACCGAGAGACCGCCCACCTGCCCCGGTTCCCCGTCGCAGAGCCCGAAAGTCCCCCGTCCGTGCCAGTAACCGCCATGTCACCGCTAATGACTAGGCCCCGACCAGAAGCCGCCGCCGCGACCCCTGTGACGTCACACGCACCGACCCGGAGCGTGACCAAGCAGGAAGAGCCTCCGGCCTGGTCGCAAGGCCCGGTACTCCCGGGCCCCGCATCACCAACAGCGCCCCCTACCTCCGCGGAGCCTCCGGCCTGGCCGCAAGGCCAGGTAGCCCAGGGCGCCGCCGTCCTAACGGTGCCCTTCACCTTCCAGGTGCCCCAGGCCTGGCCGCAAGGCCTGGGCAACCAGGGCGCCACCACCACCGCGCCCGCACCCGTAAAACCAAGGGTGCCGCGTCTGGGAGAGGACTTGTT
Organism: Phyllobates terribilis; assembly: GCF_046119375.1. Lineage (NCBI taxonomy): Eukaryota > Metazoa > Chordata > Amphibia > Anura > Dendrobatidae > Phyllobates > Phyllobates terribilis. The sequence continues at coordinate 2,656,120 of NW_027362963.1, forward strand.
TGCCCAGCACACGTGGCCGGACGGGCAGCCTTTCATCTGGCCCCAGAAGTATTACGAACTGGAGCACCAGAGGAGGGTTGGGGCCATGTGTGCACCCCTGATTCCGGCTCCGAAGCCCGTAATAAGGATCTCGCCCCCGCTAGCGGAAGCGCAGTTTGAGTGGGACCCCACCGGAGAAGATCTAATGGGGTTCACTCAGGAAACCAGGGCAGCTGCAGCGGAGCGTGCTGAGTGCTGCCGCCAACAGCTCGAGGAGTTTGCGAGGGAGCGGAGAGAGAGGCGGGTCCGGGAACAACAGGCCCAAATAAGGAGCGCCGAGCAAAAGAGCCGGACCAGGAGGGACCCCCGTGCAGCGCACAGTCCCCGCACCACCGGGACTGTAATAAAGTTTAATCTGCAGCATGGGTGGGGCTTCATTCGAGACAACAACACCCACGGCGACGTCTTTGTCACGCGCAGAGACGTGGAGTCCCATCTGCCGGAGGGGCACAGAGGTCGTGACCTCTACATCGGAGACGAGGTCACCTTCACCAGGCACAAGTGTGCCAAAGGACCTTACGCCCTCCACGTACACCGCCTGACGGAGGAGGAGTTGCAGTGCGAGGAGGAGGAGCAAGAGGACCCGGACGGGTCTGAAGTAACAACCAGCTGTAAGCAAAGAGCAGGAGGAAGACGCCGTTGAGTGCGGCAGAGAAGTGATGTAAATAGTTACCCGACCGGGTACCAAAGAAACTGTTGATACATATATATATAGTCCCCGTTGGGACCAGCTGAGTGAACTGTTTACCCGTTAACCCCTTCATCCCACAGGCTGAGGACTGTGAGCAGCCATTCCCTTCCCTCTACCTGGCCGAGGACTGAGAGCGGCCAACTTCCCTGTACATAGTTGCGCTTCCTAAAGCGCCCCCTACCGGTTTTATAGGAAAACCAGTTTTTCTAAGAGACTGTCGCACTTTTCCCGGACACACGTTGCACAGTGTCCGGAGGAGGAACCTGAAACAAGAGACGACGAGAATGTTTATATGAAAAGTTTTATATATATAATGTTTTATATGTTTTATTATGTTTATATGAAAAAAAAAAAAATGTATGTTTTTGGTGTTATTTATGTCTTACAGCCCGAGGACGTGCTGTGATTTACCAGGGGGGAATGTAGCACCCTGAGGATTCGGCTGCTACAGGGGTATTGCACCTCAACCCAGAGGTGTGATATTCCACTCCCGGGCAAGGATGGAGTGTGGGACTGAGCTCGGTAGGCTGCATGCACTACATACATCCCATTTCCGAGGAACAGGCCGACGGTACTCCCACTTAGAAATGTGCAGGTACGACCGAGTCTGTTCCTGGCTGGAGTGGGAGGGGGGGTGGTACATCCCAAGTAGTGTAGGGGCAGATAGGGGGAGCAGCCTGGGTAAAGATAGGAGCTCATTGGGTGCTGGTCACCTGAGCTCACACATAGAGGGTGTATATAAGGTCGGCACCAACTAGAATCAGGGTCAGTCTGTCAGAATCAGGAAGAGGAGCAGAGCAGAGCCCTAGAGAGAGAGAGAGTGGAGCAGAGAAAGAGAGACCCAGAGGGGGAAGCAGAAGAGAGGACTCCAAGATCCCAAATTAAAACAACGGGTGAAGAGCCGGCATCAGGGTACCGGAACCCAAGCTGGTGGGGGTAAAAACATTCCCCAGCCAGAGACCGGAGACCGTGGGCAGCGTCTGCCACGGTCACCCATCACATCCACCCCGAAGGCACACCACATGAAGGGTCAGGGAACCCAGGGCCAAGGGTGTCCCAACAGAAGGCCCGAGGGAGCTGGACCTAGGTGGATTACTGGTGGGGACGGCCAGAGAACGGGACAGAAAGAGAGCTCAGGGCCACGCTCCGGACTTGTTTGGGGGTTGGCTGGATCCAGGACCTGGTGGACGCAGCACGGCTCGGGTGGTCACTAGCAGCTGGAGTGACCGGAACATCAGCAGTGAGTAAATACCCTAAACTGCACAACCCGACTCTGTCTTCCTTTAACACCTATGCTGCACCACCACAACCCCCATCCTCTGCACCTGACCCCCTGAGGCTATACCCCACCCGTTGGGGGTTATACCATCAAAAGCTGCACCTACACCATCAGCCTCAGCGGACCCTGCTGCAGCGGCGGCCATAGTGACCGCAATACAACGGGTGGCGTAGTCGACACAAAAGAACTTTAGTAACATCTGTAGAACTGCCACATCACACTGAGCTTGACGCCCTGGGCACGGGACCGGGTCACAGCCGCTCGGAGACTACAACCCCCCATCTGATCCGGTGCCGGGTATTCCCCTCAAAAAGGAATATGTCCCAGGGGGCGCGTCATATACAGTACAGACCAAAAGTTTGGACACACCTTATCATTTAAAGATTTTCTGTATTTTCATGACTATGAGAACTGTACATTCACACTGAGGGCATCAAATTATTAATTAACACATGTGGAAAAATATATACGTAACAAAAAAGTGTGAAACAACTGAAAATATGTCTTATATTCTAGGTTCTTCAAAGTAGCCACCTTTTGCTTTGATGACTGCTTTGCACACTCTTGGCATTCTCTTGATGACCTTCAAGAGGTAGTCACCGGAAATGGTCTTCCAACAATCTTGAAGGGGTTCCCACAGATGCTTAGCACTTGTTGGCCCTTTTGCCTTCACTCTGCGGTCCAGCTCACCCCAAACCATCTCGATTGGGTTCAGGTCTGGTGACTGTGGAGGCCAGGTTATCTGGCGTAGCACCCCATCACTCTCCTTCTTGGTCAAATAGCCCTTACACAGCCTGGAGGTGTGTTGGGGTCATTGTCCTTTTGAAAAATAAATGATGGTCCAACTAAACGCAAACCGGATGGAATAGCATGCCGCTGCAAGATGCTGTGGTAGCCATGCTGGTTCAATTTTGAATAAATCCCCAACAGTGTCACCAGCAAAGCACCCCCACACCATCACACCTCCTCCTCCATGCTTCACGGTGGGAACCAGGCATGTAGAGTCCATCCGTTCACCTTTTCTGCGTCGCACAAAGACACGGTGGTTGGAACCAAAGATCTCAAATTTGGACTCATCAGACCAAAGCACAGATTTCCACTGGTCTAATGTCCATTCCTTGTGTTCTTTAGCCCAAACAAGTCTCTTCTGCTTGTTGCCTGTCCTTAGCAGTGGTTTCCTAGCAGCTATTTTACCATGAAGGCCTGCTGCACAAAGTCTCCTCTTAACAGTTGTTGTAGAGATGTGTCTGCTGATAGAACTCTGTGTGGCATTGACCTGGTCTCTAATCTGAGCTGCTGTTAACCTGCGACTTTTAAGAACCAAGAATATAAGACATATTTTCTGTTGTTTCACACTTTTTTGTTAAGTATATAATTCCACATGTGTTAATTCATAGTTTTGATGCCTTCAGTGCGAATGTACAATTTTCATTGTCATGAAAATACAGAAAAATCTTTAAATGAGAAGGTGTGTCCAAACTTTTGGTCTGTACTATATAATCAAAAGATGTCAGCAGAACATCGGTTGGAGTCAGTTTATTATCTGCAATGGAGCAGCTTAACATTGTATGTACCTTTGACATTGCTATGTAGTCCAAACCATCAGAGCAGTTAAAGACCACAAACTGCACGGCCAGCGCCTTGGCCAAATCTTTGGTGGTCTCAGTTTTTCCTGTGTCGGCCGGACCTTCTGGAGCTCCACCAAGATTTAGATAAAAAGCACCGATCTACCAATGAAACATGAAAGAACTGGTATGAAATATCAATAAACTTTCTAAGAAGTTTCATGCATCATACAAAAGTCAAAAAGATTTCTGAGCATAACCCATCACATCATAGCAGAGTCCGCTAGCATCTGTCAGTGAGCGGAGTGATGACCAGGCGTGGGGAGTTGCCCAGGTACTCATAGGCGGACTTCACATTGCAGTTGATGATTCGCACTCTCGCATTCTCATTCTTCCAGTAATAGCGGAGTTGGGCAAGCCACTGGAAGTCTGTTTCATGAGAAACTCCTGAGCAATGTAGGAAAAGATAGTCAACCTCTAAGACACTGCAGAATCACAAGGGAGAGTTTCTAAAGGGAAGGCAAATGCACATACATTATAGGACAAAACTCCTAGTCACCGAATTCTGCTTTTTTCATTTAGTCCCATTGCCCACGGTGTATAACATCCGGACTCTCAGCCCCCAGTTTATAAAATCCGGCCTCTCGCCTCCCCCGGTGTATAACATCCGCCCCTCGCCCCTAGTTTAGTATAACATCCGTCCCCTCGCCCCGCCGCCAGTGTATAAAATCCATCCCCTCAACCCCACTGTATAACATCCAACCCCAAGCCCTCCATTGCATAACATCCGGCCCCCAGGGTATAACATCCGCCCCCCAGCCCCAGTGTATAACATCTGTCCCCTCGCTCCCTCCCCCTGGTGTATAACATCCGGCCTCTCACCCCCCGGTGTATAATATCCGTCCCCTCACTCCCAGTGTATAACAACCATCCCCTCGCCCACGGTGTATAATATCCGTCCCCTCGCCCCTGGTGTATAATATCCGTCCCCTCGCCCCGGTGTATAATATCCGTCCCCTCGCCCCGGTGTATAATATCCGTCCCCTCGCCCCTGGTGTATAATATCCGTCCCCTCGCCCCTGGTGTATAATATCCGTCCCCTCACCCCGGTGTATAATATCCGTCCCCTCGCCCCGGTGTATAATATCCGTCCCCTCGCCCCTGGTGTATAATATCCGTCCCCTCACCCCGGTGTATAATATCCGTCCCCTCGCCCCGGTGTATAATATCCGTCCCCTCGCCCCGGTGTATAATATCCGTCCCCTCGCCCCTGGTGTATAATATCCGTCCCCTCGCCCCTGGTGTATAATATCCGTCCCCTCGCCCCTGGTGTATAATATCCATCCCCTCGCCCCTGGTGTATAATATCTGTCCCCTCGCTCCTGTCGTATAATATCCGTCCCCTCGCCCCGGTGTATAATATCCGTCCCCTTGCCCCTCAGTGTATAACATCCAGCCCTCGGACTTGTATAACATCTAGCCCCTTGTACCCCCAGTGTATAACATCTGGCCCCTCGGCCTTGTTGTATAACATTAAGACTCTCGCCCCCCACCAGTGTATAACATCAATCCCCTCGCCCCCCGGTGTATAATATCCGTCCCCTCGCCCCTGGTGTATAATATCCATCCCCTCGCCCCTGGTGTATAACATCCGTCCCCTCACCCCTGGTGTATAATATCCGTCCCCTCGCCCCTGGTCTATAATATCCGTCCCCTCGCCCCTGGTGTATAATATCCGTCCCCTTGCCCCTCAGTGTATAACATTCAGCCCTCGGACATGTATAACATCTAGCCCCTCGTACCCCCCCTGTATAACATCTGGCCCCTCGGCCTTGTATAACATTAAGACTCTCGCCCCCCACCAGTGTATAACATCAATCCCCACGCCCCCCGGTGTATAACATCCGCCCTCCCATGCTGTGTGCTGTTACTAACATATGACAGAACGGCTGGTGGTGCAGAGCTCTCTGATACCAGCGCGGTCCTGTAATAGGAGCCACCGGGGTAACAAGTCTGGATATTAAATTTCTTCCCTCCTAAATCTTCCCCCATCACATGTGAGTGATATTATTAAGGAGTAGAAGGAACTGCAGCAACTCAGGAGACCCCGGAACATTACAGAGCGGGGTCACTGAGTGCTGAGGAGCAGAGGGCAGAACACTCTCCTGACTCCATTGGTAACAACATAACCACAAGCACTGCGTCCCCGCCAGGAGCTTTATGGCCGAGCAGCTGCATGCAGCCTTACATCACCAAGCACGATGCCGAGCGTCAGATGGAGTGGTGTGAAGCCACCACCACAGGACTCTGGAGGAGACCTGTTCTGTGCAGTGACGGATCACACTTCTCTATCTGGCATCTGATGGACGAGTCTGGATTTGGTGAATGCCAGGAGAACGTTACCCTATTAACTGCATTGTGCCCGCTCTACAGTTTGCTGGTGGGGGTATGGCCTTGTTTTTAGGGGTTGGTCTAGGCCCCTTAGTTCCAGTGAAAAGATATCTTAATGCTTCAGCACAAGACATTTTAAACAATTGTAGCTTCCAACCCTAAGGGAATAGAAGAGCAGAACTGTTTCACACACGTTCTCAACCTCAACCCCACTAAACACCTTTAGGATGATTAATTAGAACAAATACTGCACAATGGCAGCATAAATATGTCACCGCAACATAGGGAAGAACAATGTCAGTCACACATCAATTACATTGCCATATGTCTGCTCAGGCTTAGAATGGCTGACCATTCAGAGAATTACATAATACCTACAAAGAAACCGAACAAAAGGTCATTAAAGGAATTGACATAAAAACCCTTTATTAGTACATCCATGGTTATGGAAGGACACCGCACAGAGGAGGGCACACACACCATTGATAGAAAATATTACACACCGCACCTAGGCCATCCAAAACACTGACTATAAAGAATATCAATTGTGGCAATGAGTCATATACAGGGGATGCCGACACATACAGATGCAAAAACATTCCTATATAGGGACCACCATCTCAATATGCAGAAATGACTACTGCCCCATAGACGTCATTGTAAGTACACCCCAAGATTGCTTTACTGTGACAAGATCAATTGTGTCCTATGAAAACTCAAAGAAAAGAGGGGGGGATATAACATAGATATGGAAAGAACATAGGAATGGGGTGAAATGTATGAAGGTGCTCGGCATATTGAGCTGTGATATCTGTAGAGGGACGGACTCCATATTAACATCCTGGATATGGATTTAGAATAGGAGGCCATAAAAGCCCCTGTAGGTGTAATGTGGAGGGGGCACAATACCTTTCTCCATGTAGTGTATAATAAATAGAACATGGTATTGGAAAGTTTGGTGCCAGCCATGATGTTTGCACAAACCTGTTTGGACCATTTCCATGACCACGTCACGAGCGTGCCCCTCTATGGTGACGAGAGCCCCCAATGTGCTGCGAGTCTGCTGGGACAATTTGCCTCCTCGCACAAGCTCCACAATATCATTTAGCTGGAGCTGCAGATTATCATAGGAGTTTTTCAGGCCCTACAAGAAGGATGTAACGGTGAAATCATCTGCAGAAACATTCATAGAACATACATATTGCAAGGGGGCTGAAATCTATACAGATTATAAGCTGCAGACTAGATTGAGAACTCCACAATATGCAGGCACTTTTTAATGTACACAACAATTTTACAACATATCTTTATAGAAGTTGGAGATCTGGATTGAACCCAGAGCTCCAAATACCCAGATGTACCTCTATAAAACCCTGCCACAAACAGCATGGAAAACTCAATGCAGATGGATTCATTTTATGCTGGTATTATGGGAAATCCCATACAATGTCTTCCCTTATTGGTAGATATGACGAGAGTAGAGATGAGCGAATGGATTTGCAGGACTCTGGTCCAACAGTCGGGTCAGTATTCCACGGCCGCAGGACCGGAGCTCCATGAACCGGCATCTCCGGCTCCTCTTTTGATGTCGATGTCATAGTTGTGGTGTGAGGCACAAATGACATCACGCCTGGCCGGCTAATCAAAAGAGGAGCCAGGGATGCCGGCATGTAAGAGGCGGTTAGCAAGGCTCCCATCCAACAGCCACAGACTACTAACCTGCTCTCTTAGACCAAGGTCCTGCAAATTTAGTTGCTCATCTCTAGACAAGATGCATGAATCAATGCAAAATCCCAACAATACTATGGAGCCTTTTGGGTACCTTCAAGATATTGAGCCGCTGTACAACTGCAACCCCCAGGAGAAGACCCCTGGGCAAGAACAGTACATGGGCTCTTTGCAGTCTAATAACGTACTGTGAAAGAAGCTACTTGCATCTTTTGATGTGAATGTGGGTTCCCTTACCTCTGTTGCACCAGTGGTATATCCGCCCCTGGAAACTCCTATAAGCTGCGTCCCTAGGTATGACAGTCTATTAGCAGGAGAACTCATGAAGTCTGTCTATGAATGTATATATATGTATTTCTCCCAGAAAATTATTACAATTACACATCTTGTTGTTCACATGTTTATTTCATTTGTGTGTATTGGAACAACACAAAAAGAAGATATTGGTCAACAATTTTGGTTCTCAAGTCCTCAGACAGTTCTCTTCTCCTCTTTCTGTTCTCCCTGCTCAGTGTGGCATGTAACAACGCAAAGATTGAGTCAACTTTTCCCCTTTGTATCGGGTTTCAGGTGTGATTTTCATATTGCCCACACCTTTTACTTGCCACAGGTGAGTTTGAAAGAGCATCACATGCTTGAAACAAAATTGTTTACCCACAATTTTGGAAAGATGCCAACAATTTTGTCCGGCCCATTTTTGGGGTTTTGTGTGAAATTATATCCAATTTGCCTTTTTTATCTCTGTTTTTTTTGTGTTGTTCCAATACACACAAAGGAAATAAATATGTGTATAACAAAAAATACACATGCAATTGCAATAATTTTATGGAAAAATACTTCAAGGGTGCCAACACTTCCAGCCATGACTGTTTCTAGTGAAGCAACCTTGATCAGTAAAGGAGCTTATGCCGTACCTCTGGGCCACTGCCGATAGCTTCATGCACTTCACTTGTCCAGAACATCTGAGACACACAGAGCACGACCTGTCCCGGCCATTCCCTCACCCAGTCTTTTCTTGCAGTCTCAGGGTATGCCTTTTAAAAAACAAAGTTAAATTACGTTGACAGAAGCATTTAAGAGAGGGACAACCTTACTAGTATTATCTAGCAAATTCATTTCTACCGATTGCAGGTAGAAGATCTGCTACCTGGCTCTATAGCAAGAGATACATCATCCACAAATCATTCACTGCTGCCAAATAATCTTATACAAATATAAAAGTACTAGATTAGTTCCAATTAATGCTTTTGGTCTGTAGGTAGATCCGTACCATTCGTGACCGAGCAATAACATCATGCACGCTCCTTACCATGACATCTTCCCCTTGGATGAGCCACTTCTCCACGGCCCCCCGAGCCTCGGAGGTGGAGATGGTCTGGATGAGCTCTACGCGTTCCCCCTCGGTGCTGTACATGGCTTTGATGTCCAGGTTAGGAAGGAACTCCAGCTTTGTGATGCCTTCAAAGCCCTTCTTTAGATGTGGTTGGACCCGCAGAGGATCTTTAGTCTCAGAGAGAATTTCTAGCATTTCGTTGTTGGACAGGAAGAAAAAGCTAAAGCGAAAATGCACAATATGATAAAGTATTGGGTCAGGCGCCATTTGTATTAGTATCTATGTGAGAAAATAGAAAAGCAAAGCTTTAAAGTAAAGATTCAGTCCCCATACACATTGGATTAAAATAATAAACCAGGAGAAAGACAAGTATAATGGCATACAAAAGTTTATTATAATTTCATATTAAAAGTCCATATATAAATAAGACAGTAAGGTGCTGACAAACAGATCCAAGAAGCAAAAATAATAAGTCGTGAGATAGAGCAAAATAAAAAATAATAATGTGACACTTAATGTATAGAGGGCACAAATACCATAATCCTGCACAATGTTTCTATTGCTGCAGTGTGTATCAAATGCATAATAGGGGTAACTCAGCCCAAAGTATCACACCTAGCTAGGGACAGATGAGGGCCAATATCTACCAGAAAAGGGCTGCCTCAAAGAGTGTGACACTTATTATATGGGGAGTACATATACCATAGTCCTGCACAGTTGCATCATTATTCCAATAAATATCATGTGTAACATACCTGGCGGCGTCCTTGAATGGTGGTCCATCTCCCACTGTGCAAGAGTGCGCACTTGGTCTCCAGTCCAGAATGTCTCTCTGGCTTCCCTCCATGCTGTCTGTTTGTGTCTGTTTCTGCTGCTTAAGGGCGGCACCCGATCACTTCCTGCTTTTTGTACCTGCTGTGGGTCACACCCCTTGTGCGTCCTCAGCCTATTGCTGTCTGTCACCTGGTATATAGCTCAGCTGCTCCCATCTATCCCTGCCTGAGCATAGTGTTTCATTCAGTGTGTGCTTGCACTCTGAAGGTGCCAGGTCCCGTTCTTTGTCTCCTGCCTTGCGGTATCAGTTCCCGTGTCTGAACTGAGTCCTGTCTATGTCTCCTGCCTTGCGGTATCAGTTCCCGTGTCTGAACTGAGTCCTGTCTGTGTTCTCTTGTCTGCCTATCCTGGAGGCTGTATTTCCAGGCCTGTCTGAACACGCTCCTAGCCTGTTCCTCCCGCCTTCTAGGGGCCGATTACCTAGACCCGCTCCTGTATCTTGTCTGTCCTGTCTGAACACGCTCCTAGCCTGTTCCTCCCGCCTTCTAGGGGCCGATTACCTAGACCCGCTCCTCTATCTTGTCTGTCCTGTCTGAACACGCTCCTTGCCTGTTCGTCCCGCCTCTCTGGGGGCCGTATTCCCAGACCCGCTCCTGTATCCCGCTGCAGTGTCGGTCTCCTCCGTACACTCAGTTCCAGTCTGAACTCTCTCCTATCCTTTACCTGTTTTGCCTCTATGTCCGTTCCCTTCCTTTTTCTGCAGAGTCTGAACTCGTACCTAACTCCTGCTTGTTGTCTCTGTACTCCCGTTTGTGAGTTTGTGGTCCACTCGCTACTTCACTGCAAGTACCCTGTGGGTATCTGGCTCTGCCTTTCTCTTCCTGTCTGTTCCGTGTGAACAGAGCCCTGTCCCCCCTGCTCTGCCTTGCTTGCCGCTCCGGCGGTTTCCGCTCTACTCCTGCCTTGTTTGCCGCTCTGCGGTTTCCGCTCTGCTCCTGCCTTCTTAGCCGCTCTGCGGTTTCCGCTCTGCTCCTGCCTTGTTTACCGCTCTGCAGTTTCCGCTCTGCTCCTGCTTAGCTTGCCGCTCTTGCGGTTTCTGCTCTGCTCTTGCCTTGCTTGCCGCTCCTGCGGTTTCTGCTCTGCTCCTGCCTTGTTTGCCGCTCTGCGGTTTCCGCTCTGCTCCTGCCTTGTTTGCCGCTCTGCGGTTTCCGCTCTGCTCCTGCCTTCTTAGCCGCTCTGCGGTTTCCGCTCTGCTCCTGCCTTGTTTACCGCTCTGCGGTTTCCGCTCTGCTCTTGCCCTGCTTGCCGCTCCTGCGGTTTCTGCTCTGCATCTGCCCGCTGCTCCGGCAGCCCCGTCCTGCTCTGCTTCTGCTCGCTGCTCCGGCAGCCCCGTCCTGCTCTGCATCTGCTCGCTGCTCCGGCAGCCCCGTCCTGCTCTGCATCTGCTCGCTGCTCCGGCAGTCCTGTCCTGCTCTGCTTCTGCTCGCTGCTCCGGCAGTCCCGTCCTGCTCTGCTCTTGCCCACCGCTTCGGGCGTTCCCTCTCTGCTCTGTTTGGCTACCGCATCTGCGGTTCTGTTTCTGTGACCCAGTCTGTACTGGGTCTTGCCCTCTCTGTGCTCCAGCCCGTCCTTTCGGCCAGTACCTCCCCGCCTGCATACTCGCCTGTATCCACCCGTCTGCATACCTGCCGTGTTCGCTTATATCCACCAGTCTATGCCAGCCTAACCTGCCTGTTCCAGTAATCCCTGTGTGGGTCAACCCCCGTGTCCGGAGTTTGACCTGGAGTAGCACCTGGTCCCTCTGCCCGGTTTCTCCCTGGTGCACTGGCGTCGTATGCCGTCGTGCCACCTTGGTCGGATCGGCCAGATACTTAGTCACGCCCCTCCAGGCACTCTCCGGTTCATGGTCCAGTGGAACCACTACTCCCGCACACGCCAGTCAGTCCGGGCGTGTGCATAACATCAAGTACATGGTAAAAGTAAACTCACCCCAAGGTATCACACGTGACTAGAGACAAGGGAGGGCCAGTGTCTGTCAAGAGAGGCTGCCTCGACGCGCGTTTCGCGGGTGCTTTATCAAGAGGCGTAGATAACAAGGGTACAAGGACCTTTTTAAATGTATAACTCCGCCCCTTCAATATATCACATGTGTGGTCATGTGACAGTTCAGGATGACCGTCAGCGGAGAGGTACGAGTGGCGCGTACACTGGGAGAGTCAACGCCCCCCGAGGTCCCGCACCGCCTTAATTGACGTCGGCGTGACCCGGAAGTGTCAAAAGACTACATCCGGGAAGCGCATCGGCGCCATAGAGATGGGCGACGCGAGAGCAGGGGGAGTGAATCGCCCGCGCACGCGCACAGTACGACTCCGAGGACGGTTCCCCATACAGCACTCTAAAGAAGTACCGCTCCGTACTAATAAAGACTGTCATGCAGTACAAGAATAAAGGGGAATGTGAATAGATCCGGCCACATATACGAGGGATAAGAAATGAGTATACAGACATGGGAGGGAGATGAAATGGAAGAGAGGGGGGAGGAAACAAAAAATGGAAAAATACATATAAATACATGAGGACACATACAACAAAACAGATAATAACGACACCATGATAAATAAACCGATATACTGTTGCAAGTCGCTCCTCCATAACGTATACAAATATTCAATTGATCGTTGTTTAGGAGAGTTCTGATGCATCTGATATCCGAACATTAGGAAAAAATTCCAAAAAAAATCCTTAAATAAATCAAAAAAGAAAAAAATGAACAACCATTTATGGAGGAGCTACTTGCAACAGTATATCGGTCCCTATGTGTTCTCCCAGTAAAATAATAACACTCACTTCCAGTGCCGGCGCTGTTCCAGCGGTGTAGGCACTGGCTCTCCCGGGGCTTGTGTGACATTGTTATATCACGCAATCCCTGCAGCCAATCAGCGCTGCTTCACTTTTCCCTCCTTCATACAAATCAAGACATTCGGAGTAAGTGAGAGTTGCTGCTGCTCTTTCACTTCCCCTGGATGTCAATTCTATCCATAGCAGAGGAAAATGAAGCCACCGCTGATTGGCCGAAGGGATCGCAGGGAGCACTGGAAGGGACACTGTAGGAACGGCGCCGGTGGTAAGTATAAGTTTTGTTATTTTAACTGAGGGTAAACATAGGAATTCAAAAGGGGTTGCCAAGTAGCTAACTTAGCAAAGTAGGTAACTTCTCCACAAAGAGAAAATGTATCCCTTGGATCCCCTGTCAGAGGTCACTCACCCATACAAGCAAGTTCTCTCCTGTCTTGCACTGATGAGGGACAAACATCCTTAAACACGTGTCCTGAAAATGGAGTTTCTACATAGTAACATAGTTTGTAAAGCCGAATAAAGACTTGCGTCCATCAAGTTCGACCTGTTAGTTCTGTAATTGCTAAAGTTGATCCAGAGGAGGGCAAAAACCCCAAATGATTTAGCCAATCTTCACCTGAGGAAAAATTCCCTCCCGACTCTGAAACCAGCAGTCAGAATAAATCCCTGTATCAACCTACTATTTTATTTTATTTTTAAGTATATGCTGAAATCTGCCTGGTATCTAGAAATGCATCCAGTCCCCGCTTGAACTGGTGTAGTGAATCCGACATTACCGTCTCCTCACTCAGTGAATTCCATATTCTCACTGCTCTTACCGTAAAGAACCCCTTCCTATGCTGGTGCTGAAACCTTTTCTATTCCAGTCTTAGTGAGTGCCCTCTTGTTACCGTAATATCCCTCCTTTTGAACAAATCCCTGGCAAGATCTCTATACTGTCCCCTAACATATTTGTACACATTTATTATGTCCCCCCTCAACCTTCTCTTTTCCAGGCTGAATAGTCCTAGTTTTGCCAACCTCTCTGGGTATTGCAGTCCCTCCATTCCCTTTATTAATTTTGTTGCCCTCCTTTGTACCTTTTCAAGCTCATTTATATCCTTTCTATATATTGGGGCCCATAACTGAGCACAGTATTCCAAGTGTGGTCTGACCAGTGCTTTGTACAGTGGAAGAACAATGTTCTCATCCTTTGCAGCTATACCTCTTCTGATACATCCCATTACCCTGTTTGCCCTTACAGCAGCGGCCTGACTTTGGGCACTCCAATTTAGTTTGCTATCAATCAAGATGCCCAAGTCCTTCTCCATCTCTGAATTCCCCAATGATTTCCCATTCAGTGAGTACTGGTGACTTCCATTTTTCCTTCCCATATGTATGACCTTACATTTCTCCTCGTTAAACCTCATTTGCCATTTAATGCTCCACCTACCCAGCTTATCCAAGTCCCTCTGTAGGTCTGCACTGTCCTCTCTTGTATTAATTGTTTTACATAACTTTGTGTCATCTGCAAATATTGATATTTTACTATTTATCCCGTTGACTATGTCGTTAATAAAGATATTAAATAACATTGGGCCTAGTACAGACCCCTGTGGTACCCCACTAGTGACGCTTACCCATTCTGAGCATATTCCATTTATAACCACCCTCTGCCTTCTATCCCTTAGCCAGTTAGCTACCCACTTGCAGACATTTTCCCCCAGCCCCATCATTCTCATTTTGTATACCAACCTATTATGTGGCACGCTATCGAACGCTTTTGAGAAGTCGAGATACACGACATCCACTGGTTCCCCCTGATCTACTCGAGAGCTAACCTCCTCGTAGAAGTCAATCAGGTTTGTTTGGCAGGAGCGATTCCTCATGAATCCATGTTGGTTAGGGATTAAAAGATTATTAGCATCAAGATGCTCCGTAATCGCCTCTTTAATGAAGCTTTCAAAAATTTTGCCCACAACGGACGTCAGACTCACCGGCCGATAGTTTCCGGCGTCACTTTTCGATCCCTTTTTGAATATTGGCACTACATTCGCCTGTCGCCAATCAAGTGGTACAGACCCAGTCTCAACAGAGTCCTTAAATATAAGATATAATGGTCTGTCTATCACATTACTTAGTTCCCTTAGTACCCGTGGGTGTATGCCATCAGGTCCTGGTGATTTGTTTATTTTAATGTTACTGAGGCGTTTCTGTACCCCAGCTTGGGTTAGATTTGTCATACTTAGTGGAGGATTAAGCTTGTCACTTCTCATTTCGCCTGTTAGTTCTTTTTCCTTTGTGAAAGTTGACGAAAAAAATTTATTTAATAGATTAGCTTTATCCTCATCTTTCTCTATGATTTTGCCTTCATCACTTTTTATCGGTCCAATATTATTCGATTTAATCCTTTTACTATTTATATACGTAAAGAACAGTTTGGGATTTGATCTACTTTCCCTAGCAATACGTCTCTCTGTTTCCTCCTTTGCTATTTTTATTTGTTTTTTTGCAGGTTCTCGTTTTTTCCTTGTAACACATTAGTGCCTCCTTGCTGTTTACCTGTTTTAATCTCTTGAATGCCTCTTTTTTGCTATTTAACGCCCCTTTTACGTTCTTATTCAACCATATTGGTTTCCTCTTATTTCTGGCCCTTTTATTCCCATACGGTATATACCTCTCACACTGAGTATTCAGAATTCTTTTGAAGGTTTCCCATTTACTATTCGTATTTCCTTGATTAAGAACTTTGTCCCAGTCTATAAGTTGAAGGTTTTCTTTCAGCTGATCAAACTTCGCCCTCCTAAAGTTTAATGTTTTAGTTGTTCCCTTATTGATAACCCTACTGAAGGGCATTTTGAAATTGATAATATTATGGTCGCTATTACCTAGGTGCCCCCCTATCTGTACCTCAGTTATTCTATCAGGCCTATTAGTCAATATTAAGTCCAACACTGCCTTCCCTCTCGTTGGTTCCTGCACTAGTTGGGAGAGATAATTATCCTTGATATTTGTCAAGAACCTTTTTCCTTTCTGCGATCTACAGGTTTCTGTTTCCCAGTCAATATCCGGGTAGTTGAAGTCCCCCATTACTATCACCTCATTATGTTTTGCTACTTTGTCTATTTGTCCTAATAGCAGTTTCTCATTCTCCTCTGTTATATTGGGTGGCTTATAGCAGACCCCCAGTAATATTTTATTATTATTTTTTGCCCCCTCTATCTCTACCCACATGGACTCGACCCCCTCTTCTCCCTCTCCTATATCTTCCC
The DNA here is from genome assembly GCF_046119375.1 of Phyllobates terribilis. Lineage (NCBI taxonomy): Eukaryota > Metazoa > Chordata > Amphibia > Anura > Dendrobatidae > Phyllobates > Phyllobates terribilis. The sequence goes on from NW_027362963.1 coordinate 2,672,027, forward strand.
TTAGTCTGGGCTTTAGACGTGACTTTACATATAAGCAGACTCCTCCGCCCTTCCCCTGTTTCCGGTCCCTTCTAAATAAACTATAATCTGTTAAATTTACCGCCCAGTCGTAGCTATCGTCTAGCCAAGTCTCTGTTATACCTACGATGTCATACCTCTCCTCCGATATAAGCGCCCGCAGCTCATCCGCCTTATTGGTCAGGCTTCTTGCGTTGGTCAGCATGCAAGATAAAACTTTGGGGTTATTTAGCATCCTATTCTTCTCTAACGATCTAACTGTACTATCCCCACCCCCCTCTCCACCCTCATTATATTCACTTCTCCCCTTCCCCCTTGCTTGCCTCACATCCCACCTATTTCCTTGGTTCCCCCCCCCCCGTCTCTAGTTTAAAAACTCCTCCAACCTATTAGCCATCTTCTTCCCCAGCACCGCTGCACCCTCCCCATTGAGGTGCAGCCTGTCCCTACGGTAGAGCCTGTAGCCGACAGCGAAGTCGGCCCAGTTCTCCATGAACCCAAACCCTTCTGCCTTGCACCAACTCTTTAGCCACTTATTCACCTCCCTAACCTCCCGTTGGCGCCCCTGTGTGGCTCGCGGGATTGGTAGTATTTCTGAGAACTACCTTGGAGGTCCTTGCCCTAAGCTTCCTACCTAGATCCCTGAAATCATTTTTAAGGACCCTCCATCTACCACTCACTTTGTCATTGGTGCCAATGTGGACCATGACCGCTGGGTCTTCGCCAGCCCCACCCAGTAACCTGTCAACCCGATCCGTGATGTGCCGGACTCGAGCGCCAGGGAGGCAGCACACCGTTCGGCGATCCCGGTCTTTGTGACAGATTGCCCTGTCTGTCCCCCTAATAATAGAGTCACCCACTACCAGGACCTGTCTAGCCTGCCCTACACTTCCCCCCCTCCCCCTCATTACTGGAGCATACACTCCCCCGGCGGTCAGAGAATCTGTCGTGCTCCAATAAGGCCGGTTCTGAACCAGCCTAACTATACTTCTTCCCTCTATCCCTTCTAACCGTTACCCAGCTCCCTGCCTGTTCAGCCTGCGCTTCCCCACTAAGCTCCACCCCCAGTGTTGACCCATTGAGTGTCTGCTCGGTGAGCAGCAAACTCCGTTCCATGTTGTCGATGCTCCTCAGTACCGCTATCTGAGCACTTAGATCCAGGATTTGGGCTTCCAAGTGCACGATATGCTCACATCTCTCGCAGCAGTATGGATCCCTGAGCGGTAGCTCAGGGAATGCATACATTGCGCAAGATGTACACTGCACGGCTCCGGCCAACATGGACGTCATTCTAAATATGGGGATACAGTCAGTATATATGTACAAGTACAAAACACAATTATTTATATATAGGTGTATGGACGGGGATCAATTAGGGATGTGCAAGTGTATCGATTAGATATCGGCGCGGGATCAGTTAAGTATGGACGGGGGATCAATTAAGTATCAATTAAGTATGGACGGGGGATCAGCTGAGTGGGTCAGGTGGATTAATTAAGTGTGGACGGTGTGTCAATTAACTATGGACTGGGATCAATAAGTATGGACTGGGGAAATAATTAATTGTGGACTAGGGATTCAATCAATTAATTATGGACAGGGGGTTTAATTAAATAGGATGGGGGGTAAAGCAAAAAAAAATAATAGGTATGGACGGTGGGTCAATTAACTAAGGACTGGGGATCAATAAGTATCAATAATATCAATAAATATGGACTGGGGAAATAATTAATTGTGGTCTGGGGAATCAATCAATTAATTATGGACAGGGGTTAATTAAATATGGTGGGGGATAAGGCAAATAGATAGGGACTGGGGATGAGTAAAAGTGGACAAGGGGAATCTATTAAATAGGACAAGGGGGATCAATCAATTATGGGCTGGGGGGATCAATCATTTAAATGTGGTCAGGGGGATCACTTTAATATGGACGGGGGGTGGTCGGGGATCAATTAAATGAGGACGGGGGGGGTCAATTTAATGTGGTCAGAGGGATCAGTTAAATATGGACGGGGGTGTTCAGGGGAATCAATTTAAATATGGACGGGGGGGTAATCAATTAAATATGGACTAGGGAATACAATACAATTACAATACAGATACAAATACAATACAGTACAGTACACACTTGGGTTCAGTAGGGCCGCTTATCGCGGCCTCCTGCCCCTCACTCACCTCCTCTAGGGACGCTGCACGCTATCACAGCGCGCTTGTCCCTCCGGTCGCCTCTTACCGGTCCTCCTGATCACCTCCTGGTAACCACCACCTGGCACCCTCTGCTGGCCGGCACTGCACGCTGCCACAGCGCTCTCTTGCGCTCGTCCCTCCGGTCGCCTCGTACTGGTCCTCCCGGTCCGCTCGGTCACCTCTGCCTGGCTCTCCTCCCTTCCCAGGAGCTCTCTCCACACACAGCACAACTCTTGCAGCACACGGCAGGCTCCGCCTCCACCACTTCCTGTCAGGCCCCCCATAGACTGCTCCATACTGTGTAATGGCCCCATATATTGCTCCATGCTGTAATGGCCCCATAGATTGCTTCATGCTGCATAATGGCCCCAAAGATTGCTCCATACTGTATAATGGCCCCATAGATTGCTCCATGCTGTAATGGCCCTATAGATTGCTCCATAAGTATAATGGCCCCATAGATTGCTCCATGCTGTAATTGCCCCATAGATTGCTCCATGCTGCATAATGGCCCCAAAGATTGCTCCATACTATATAATGGCCCCATAGATTGCTCCATGCTGTAATGGCCCTATAGATTGCTCCATAAGTATAATGGCCCCATAGATTGCTCCATGCTGTAATGGCCCCATAGATTGCTCCATGCTGTAATGGCCCAATAGATTGCTCCATAAGTATAATGGCCCTATAGATTGCTCCATAAGTATAATAGCCCTATAGATTGCTCCATAAGTATAATGGCCCCATAGATTGCTCCATGCTGTATAATGGCCCCATAGATTGCTCCATGCTGTAATGGCCCTATAGATGGCACCATAAGTATAATGGCACCATAGATTGCTCCATGCTGTAATGGCCCTATAGATTGCTCCATAAGGATAATGGCCCCATAGATTGCCCCATGCTGTATAATGGCCCCATAGATTGATCCCTACTGTATAATGGCCCCATAGATTGCTCCATGCTGTATAATGGCCCCATAGATTTCTCCATGCTGTAATGGCCCCATAGATTGCTCCATACTGTATAATGGCTCCATAGATTGTTCCATGCTGTATAATGGCCCCATAGATTGCTGCATGCTGTAATGGCCCTATAGATTACTCCGTAAGTATAATGGCCCCATAGATTGCTCCCTACTGTATAATGGCCCCATAGATTGCTCCATGCTGTAATGGCCCTATAGATTGCTCCATAAGTATAATGGCCCCATAGATTGCTCCATGCTGTAATGGCCCTATAGATTGCTCCATAAGGATAATGGCCCCATAGATTGCTCCATGCTGTATAATGGCCCCATAGATTGCTCCCTACTGTATAATGGCCCTATAGATTGCTCCATGCTGTATAATGGCCCCATAGATTGCGCCATGCTGTAATGGCCCCATAGATTGCTCCATAAGTATAATGGCCCCATAGATTGCTCCATGCTGTAATGGCCCTATAGATTGCTCCATAAGTATAATGGGCCCATAGATTGCTCCATGCTGTATAATGGCCCCATAGATTGTGCCATGCTGTATAATGGCCCCATAGATTGCTCCATGCTGTATAATGGCCCCATAGATTGCTCCATGCTGTATAATGGCCCCATAGATTGCTCCATGCTGTAATGGTCCCATAGATTGCTCCATAAGTATAATGGCCCCATAGATTGCTCCATGCTGTAATGGCCCTATAGATTGCTCCATAAGGATAATGGCCCCATAGATTAACCCATGCTGTATAATGGCCCCATAGATTGCTCACTACTGTATAATGGCCCTATAGATTGCTCCATGCTGTATAATGGCCCCATAGATTGCGCCATGCTGTAATGGCCCCATAGATTGCTCCATAAGTCTAATGGCCCTATAGATTGCTCCATAAGTCTAATGGCCCTATAGATTGCTCCATGAGTCTAATGGCCCTATAGATTGCTCCATACTGTATAATGGCCCCATAGATTGCTCCATGCGGTAATGGCCCCATAGATTGCTCCATAAGTATAATGGCCCCATAGATTGCTCCATGCTGTAATGGCCCTATAGATTGCTCCATAAGTATAATGGCCCCATAGATTGCTCCATGCTGTATAATGGCCCCATAGATTGCGCCATGCTGTAATAGCCCCATAGATTGCTCCATAAGTATAATAGCCCCATAGATTGCTCCATGCGGTAATGGACTCATAGATTGCGCCATGCTGTAATGGCCCCATAGATTGCTCCATAAGTATAATGGCCCCATAGATTGCTCCATGCTGTAATGGCGCTATAGATTGCTCCATAAATATAATGGGCCCATAGATTGCTCCATGCTGTATAATGGCCCCATAGATTGCTCCATGCTGTATAATGGCCCCATAGATTGCTCCATGCTGTATAATGGCCCCATAGATTGCTCCATGCTGTATAATGGCCCCATAGATTGCTCCATGCTGTAATGGTCCCATAGATTGCTCCATAAGTATAATGGCCCCATAGATTGCTCCATGCTGTAATGGCCCTATACATTGCTCCATGCTGCAATGGCCCTATAGATAGCTCCATGCTGTATAATGGCCCCATAGATTGCTCCATGCTGTATAATGGCCCCATAGATTGCCCCATGCTGTATAATGGCTCCATAGATTGCTCCATGCTGTATAATGGCCCCATAGATTGCTCCATAAGTATAATGGCCCCATATATTGCTCCATACTGCATAATGGCCCTATAGATTTCTCCATAAGTATAATGGCCCCATAGATTGCTCCATGCTGTATAATGGCCTGATAGATTGCTCCATGCTGTATAATGCCCCCATAGATTGCTTCATGCTGTAATGGCCCTATAGATTGCTCCATAAGTGTAATGGCCCCATAGATTGCTCCATAAGTATAATGGCCCCATATATTGCTCCATACTGCATAATGGCCCTATAGATTTCTCCATAAGTATAATGGCCCCATAGATTGCTCCATGCTGTATAATGGCCCCATAGATTGCTCCATACTGTATAATGGCCCCATAGATTGCGCCATGCTGTAATGGCCCCATAGATTGCTCCATAAGTATAATGGCCCCATAGATTGCTCCATGCTGTAATGGCCCTATACATTGCTCCATGCTGTAATGGCCCTATAGATTGCTCCATGCTGTATAATGGCCCCATAGATTGCTTCATGCTGTAATGGCCCCATAGATTGCTCCATACTGCATAATGGCTCCATAGATTGCTTCATACTGTATAATGGCCCCATAGATTTCTCCATAAGTATAATGGCCCTATAGATTGCTCCATAATTATAATGGCCCTATAGATTGCTCCATGCTGTAATGGCCTCATAGATTGCTCCATGCTGTAATGGCCCTATAGATTGCTCCATAAGTATAATGGCCCCATAGATTGCTCCATGATGTAATGGCCCTATAGATTGCTCCATAAGTATAATGGCCCCATAGATTGCTCAATGCTGAATAATGGCCCCATAGATTGCCCCATGCTGTATAATGGCCCCCTAGATTGCTCCCTGCTGTATAATGGCCCCATAGATTGTTCCATGCTGTATAATGGCCCCATAGATTGCTCCATAAGTATAATGGCCCCATAGATTTCTCTATGCTGTAATGGCCCTATAGATTGCTCCATACTCCATAATGGCCCCATAGATTGCTCCATAAGTATAATGGCTCCACAGATTGCTCCATACTGTATAATGGCCCCATAGATTTCTGCATTCTGTAATGGCCCTATAGATTGCTCCATAAGTATAATGGCCCCATAGATTGCTCGCTACTGTATAATGGCCCCGTAGATTGCTCCATGCTGTAATGGCCCTATAGATTGCTCCATAAGTATAATGGCCCCATAGATTGCTCCCTACTGTATAATGGCCCCATAGATTGCTCCATGCTGTAATGGCCCCATAGATTTCTCCATAAGTATAATGGCCCTATAGATTGCTCCATTAGTCTAATGGCCCCATAGATTGCTCCCTACTGTATAATGGCCCCATAGATTGCTCCCTACTGTATAATGGCCCCATAGATTGCTCCCTACTGTATAATGGCCCCATAGATTGCTCCCTACTGTATAATGGCCCCATAGATTGCTCCATGCTGTAATGGCCCCATAGATTGCTCCATGCTGTAATGGCCCCATAGATTGCTCCATGCTGTAATGGCCCCATAGATTGCTCCATTAGTCTAATGGCCCCATAGATTGCTCCATGCTGTATAATGGCCCCATAGATTGCTCCATGAGTATAATGGCCCCATAGATTGCTCCATGCTGCATAATGGCCCCATAGATTGCTCCATACTGTATAATGGCTCCATAGATTGCTCCATAAGTATAATGGCCCCATAGATTGCTCCATGCTGTATAATGGCCCCATAGATTGCTCCATACTGTATAATGGCCGCATAGATTGCTCCATAAGTATAATGGCCCTATAGATTGCTCCATAAGTATAATGGCCCCATAGATTGCTCCATGCTGTAATGGCCCCATAGATTGCTCCATGCTGTATAATGGCCCCATAGATTGCTCCATGCTGTATAATGGCCCCATAGATTGCTCCATGCTGTATAATGGCCCCATAGATTGCTCCATGCTGTATAATGGCCCCATAGATTGCTCCATGCTGTATAATGGCCCCATAGATTGCTCCATGCTGTAGAATGGCCCCATAGATTGCTCCATGCTGTAGAATGGCCCCATAGATTGCTCCATAAGTAGAATGGCCCCATAGATTGCTCCATAAGTAGAATGGCCCCATAGATTGCTCCATAAGTAGAATGGCCCCATAGATTGCTCCATAAGTAGAATGGACCCATAGATTGCTCCATAAGTAGAATGGACCCATAGATTGCTCCATAAGTAGAATGGACCCATAGATTGCTCCCTGCTGGAATGGCCCCATGGATTGCTCCCTGCTGGAATGGCCCCATGGATTGCTCCATGCTGGAATGGCCCCATGGATTGCTCCATGCTGGAATGGCCCCATGGATTGCTCCATGCTGGAATGGCCCCATGGATTGCTCCATGCTGGAATGGCCCCATGGATTGCTCCATGCTGGAATGGCCCCATGGATTGCTCCATGCTGGAATGGCCCCATGGATTGCTCCATGCTGTAGAATGGCCCCATGGATTGCTCCATGCTGTAGAATGGCCCCATGGATTGCTCCATGCTGTAGAATGGCCCCATGGATTGCTCCATGCTGTAGAATGGCCCCATGGATTGCTCCATGCTGTAGAATGGCCCCATGGATTGCTCCATGCTGTAGAATGGCCCCATGGATTGCTCCATGCTGTAGAATGGCCCCATGGATTGCTCCATGCTGTAGAATGGCCCCATGGATTGCTCCATGCTGTAGAATGGCCCCATGGATTGCTCCATGCTGTAGAATGGCCCCATGGATTGCTCCATGCTGTAGAATGGCCCCATGGATTGCTCCATGCTGTAGAATGGCCCCATGGATTGCTCCATGCTGTAGAATGGCCCCATGGATTGCTCCATGCTGTAGAATGGCCCCATGGATTGCTCCATGCTGTAGAATGGCCCCATGGATTGCTCCATGCTGTAGAATGGCCCCATGGATTGCTCCATGCTGTAGAATGGCCCCATGGATTGCTCCATGCTGTAGAATGGCCCCATGGATTGCTCCATGCTGTAGAATGGCCCCATGGATTGCTCCATGCTGTAGAATGGCCCCATGGATTGCTCCATGCTGTAGAATGGCCCCATGGATTGCTCCATGCTGTAGAATGGCCCCATGGATTGCTCCATGCTGTAGAATGGCCCCATGGATTGCTCCATGCTGTAGAATGGCCCCATGGATTGCTCCATGCTGTAGAATGGCCCCATGGATTGCTCCATGCTGTAGAATGGCCCCATGGATTGCTCCATGCTGTAGAATGGCCCCATGGATTGCTCCATGCTGTAGCATGGCCCCATGGATTGCTCCATGCTGTAGCATGGCCCCATGGATTGCTCCATGCTGTAGAATGGCCCCATGGATTGCTCCATGCTGTAGAATGGCCCCATGGATTGCTCCATGCTGTAGAATGGCCCCATGGATTGCTCCATGCTGTAGAATGGCCCCATGGATTGCTCCATGCTGTAGAATGGCCCCATGGATTGCTCCATGCTGTAGAATGGCCCCATGGATTGCTCCATGCTGTAGAATGGCCCCATGGATTGCTCCATGCTGTAGAATGGCCCCATGGATTGCTCCATGCTGTAGAATGGCCCCATGGATTGCTCCATGCTGTAGAATGGCCCCATGGATTGCTCCATGCTGTAGAATGGCCCCATGGATTGCTCCATGCTGTAGAATGGCCCCATGGATTGCTCCATGCTGTAGAATGGCCCCATGGATTGCTCCATGCTGTAGAATGGCCCCATGGATTGCTCCATGCTGTAGAATGGCCCCATGGATTGCTCCATGCTGTAGAATGGCCCCATGGATTGCTCCATGCTGTAGAATGGCCCCATGGATTGCTCCATGCTGTAGAATGGCCCCATGGATTGCTCCATGCTGTAGAATGGCCCCATGGATTGCTCCATGCTGTAGAATGGCCCCATGGATTGCTCCACGCTGTAGAATGGCCCCATGGATTGCTCCATGCTGTAGAATGGCCCCATGGATTGCTCCACGCTGTAGAATGGCCCCATGGATTGCTCCACGCTGTAGAATGGCCCCATGGATTGCTCCACGCTGTAGAATGGCCCCATGGATTGCTCCACGCTGTAGAATGGCCCCATGGATTGCTCCACGCTGTAGAATGGCCCCATGGATTGCTCCACGCTGTAGAATGGCCCCATGGATTGCTCCACGCTGTAGAATGGCCCCATGGATTGCTCCACGCTGTAGAATGGCCCCATGGATTGCTCCACGCTGTAGAATGGCCCCATGGATTGCTCCACGCTGTAGAATGGCCCCATGGATTGCTCCACGCTGTAGAATGGCCCCATGGATTGCTCCACGCTGTAGAATGGCCCCATGGATTGCTCCACGCTGTAGAATGGCCCAATAGTTTGCATTATACTTATGGATTGCTAGATGAGACAGAGGGCGCACGGTAGTGACGACAGACTCCGAAGACGCTGAAGACACAGGAGTTGCTGGGAACGGGAGAGGTAAGTATTTGAGGAGGGGGCCCCGATGCCAGCGCGCAGGGTAGGACTGGCCTGGTGTGATAGCTGGAAAAATTCCCGGTGGGCCTCGATGAGATAGTGAGAGAATTGGTAGCGGGGGCTCTTAAAAAGTGCGGGCCCTTTAAAAGCGCAGCCGAAGGAAATGTAGCGTCGCGTGCGGCGCTCATACTATTCAGTGGTGACAGCGGGTGACGCGCATAGTCACATGACTGAGGACGTGTTCTTGGTGGGCGGTGACACGCACCGCGCTCTGCTTTGCCGCTGGTGGCTGGCAGTGGTGTGTTGTCAGGTGACACGCTGACGTTGCGCTCTCCTCTCCCTGCTCCCCTGCCGGCTTTTGATACGCCGACGCCGCGCTCTGCTCTCCAGTCCCGGCTCCTGCTCCCTTGGAATTGGCCTTGTAACACCGGCTCCCGTCCGGGTATGGAACACCGCACCAGCACCGCGCACCGCCCTCTTCTCTCCTGCTCTCTTGCCTTTTAAGCCGGCTCCTGGGCTGAGTATGCGGTGACAAGCACTCTGCTCTCTCACCATAACCCTGGAAACAAGGCTGCAGGTCTGGCTACAGCTCTCCCTGCTTCAACTTCAAGTCAAGTGCAATATCCACGTTTTTCTGGGTGAGTGTTCCCAGCATTGGTCATCATCCATATATGGAGGGGTCGCAGGCTGGTCACATGGGGACATGGATGGGGACATGGGGCTGAAGGGGGGGCTGGTTGGACCCATGGGGACATGGATGGGGACATCGGTCTGAAGGGGGGGCTGGATGGACCCATGAGGACATGGATGGGGACATGGGGCTGAAGGGGGGGCTGGCTGGACCCATGGGGCTGAAGGGGAGGGGCTGGCTGGGCCCATGGGAACATGGATGGGGACATGGGGCTGAAGGGGGGGGCTGGCTGGACCCATGGGGACATGGGGCTGGCTGGACCCATAGGGACATGGATGGGGATATGGGGCTGAAGGGGGGGCTGGCTGGACCCATGGGGATATGGATGGGCACATTGGGCTGAAGGGGGGGCTGGCTGGACCCATGGGGACATGGGGCTGAAGGGGGGGCTGGCTGGACGCATGGGGAACATATGGATGGAGGCACGGGGCTGAAGGGGGGGCTGGATGGACCCATGAGGACATGGATGGGGACATGGGGCTGAGGGGGGGCTGGCTGGACCCATGGGGACATGGGGCTGAAAGGGAGGGGGCTGGCTGGACCCATGGGGACATGGATGGGGACATGGGGCTGTCTGGGCCCATGGGGACATGGATGGGGACATGGGGCTGAAGGGGGGGCTGGCTAGACCCATGGGGACATGGATGGGGACATGGGGCTGAAGGGGGGGCTGGCTAGACCCATGGGGACATGGGGCTGAAGGGGGGGGGGTTGGCTGGACCCATGGGGACATGGATGGGGACATGGGGCTGAAGGGGGGGCTGGCTTGACCCATGGGGACATGGATGGGGACATGGGGCTGAAGGGGGGGCTGGCTACACCCATGGGGACATGGGGCTGAAGGGGGGGGGCTGGATGGACCCATGGGGACATGGATGGGGACATGGGGCTGAAGGGGGGGCTGGATGGACCCATGGGGACATGGATGGGGACATGGGGCTGAAGGGGGGGCTGGATGGACCCATGGGGACATGGGGCTGAAGGGGGGGGGGCTGGCTGGACCCATGGGGACATGGGGCTGGCTGACTGGACCCATGGGGACATGGATGGGGACATGGGGCTGGCTGACTGGACCCATGGGGACATGGATGGGGACATGGGGCTGAAGGGGGGGCTGGCTGGACCCATGGGGACATGGATGGGGAAATGGGGCTGAAGGGGGGGCTGGATGGACCCATGGGGACATGGATGGGGATATGGGGCTGAAGGGGGGGCTGGCTGGACCCATGGGGACATGGATGGGGAAATGGGGCTGAAGGGGGGGCTGGATGGACCCATGGGGACATGGATGGGGATATGGGGCTGAAGGGGGGGCTGGCTGGACCCATGGGGACATGGATGGGGAAATGGGGCTGAAGGGGGGGCTGGATGGACCCATGGGGACATGGATGGGGACATGGGGCTGAAGGGGGGGCTGGCTGGACCCATGGGGACATGGATGGGGATATGGGGCTGAAGGGGGGGCTGGCTGGACCCATGGGGATATGGATGGGGACATGGGGCTGAAGGGGGGGCTGGCTGGACCCATGGGGACATGGGGCTGAAGGGGGAGCTGGCTGGACGCATGGGGGACATATGGATGGAGGCACGGGGCTGAAGGGGGGGGCTGGCTGGACCCATGGAGACATGGATGGGGACATGGGGCTGAAGGGGGGGCTGGCTGGACCCATGGGGACATGGGGCTGAAGGGGGGGCTGGCTGGACGCATGGGGGACATATGGATGGAGGCACGGGGCTGAAGGGGGGGCTGGCTGGACCCATGGAGACATGGATGGGGACATGGGGCTGAAGGGGGGGCTGGCTGGACCCATGGGGAGACATATGGATGGAGGCATGGGGCTGAAAGGGGGGGCTGGTTGGACGCATGGGGAGACATATGGATGGACGCATGGGGCTGAAAGGGGGGGCTGGTTGGACGCATGGGGAGACATATGGATGGAGGCACGGGGCTGAAGGGGGGTGGGGCTGGATGGACGCATAAGGGGACACATGGTGGTGAAGGGGGCCAAGTTGGGGACCTGGATGGACACATGGAGGTGAAGGGCAGCAAGCTGGACACATGGGGACCTGGATGGACACATGGAGGTGAAGGGCGGCAAGCTGGACACATGGGGTCCTGGATAGATATATGGGGTGGGGTGGGATGCATATATGAGTGGGACAGGATGGATATATGAAGGGGGGCAGGCTGGACACATGGAGGCCCGGATGGATATATGGGAGGGGCAGACTGGACACATGGAGACCAGAATGGATATATGGCGAGTGGGGAACATTATTACTTTAGAGTCCAATTAGGGACATTATTACTTCTGTAATATAATTTTATTTTTAGGAAACTGTTTTCCGTAAGAGGGGACAAAAGGGGGTCCTGTTACTGTGCAGGGCGCCACTATGTCGCTTTATTTCTTCAACTGGTGTAGTGTAGAAGCCTGGGGAAAAGTGGGAATGTGCTCTAAAAGAGATCAGTTATTGATAACTGTGTGTTATTTTCTGCAGAGATGATTCCTGGCTGGAAGAAGTGATGGTGGACTGTGCCAGATGAAGAAAAGCGAAGATGAAGAACTTCACCTAGAGACATCACTGGTGAGTCAGTGTATTACTGTACACTTACACTATATAGTATATACAGAGCTCCTGTGTATGTCACTGGTGACCAGTGTATTGCCTATACACTATATACAGAGCTCCTGTGTATAATGTCACTCGTGATAACTGTATTACCTGTACACTACATACAGAGCTCCTGTGTATAATGTCACCGGTGATCACTGTATTACATGTACACTGACACTATATACAGAGATCCTGTTTATAATGTCACTGGGGATCACTGTATTACCTGTACACTGACACTATATACAGAGCTCATATATATAGTGACAGTGTTGTTAGTATTGTGGTTTGTATTCCTGATCAGTATTGTATTATTTGGTCACTATATGGTGGTAATATGTGGTCTGGTCATGGTGTGGTGATTTGTCCCTTTTGTATGTGATATTATTGGTGTTATAGTGGATTATGTTGTGTATGGCGGTCATTTGTTCTCGCTGAGATTAACTAGGAAAAGATTTTTTTCCATGAGGCCACGGCTTCACTATCAGTATTTGGTCAGTATTTTTTCTCAGTAGTGAGAGCCAAAATCAGGAGTGGGTGATAAATCCAGAATTGGTGACTTGTTTCTATTCTACCTTTTCTCTAATTGTTCCTCACCTGGTTTTGGCTCCCACTCCTGAGAAAAAATCCTGACTGAATACTGATAGTGGGACTGTGGCCTTAGAGATGAAATACTTGGAGCAGAGCGTCAGAGATGCACTCACAGGGGTTCTCCGGGGAGAACAAGTAATCCCCTCTCCACAGGATAAGTGATAACTTATTGATTGGTGGGGGTCTGACTACTGGGACCTGCAGCGATCGGCAGACTGTGGAGCTTTTCTCCCCATTACACTGGAGCTCATGTGCGACTCGACCACTGATCCATTCATTCCCTCAGGGGCTGTGAGCGCTGCTCTTTTTTGGAAGCCCCCAAGAGAAAGAATGAGGCTGTGGTCAGACGTCCCACCTGTCGCTGCATTTTAAAATGGGGATAAGTGTCCTGTCAGGGATAAAACTTCCCCATTCTTCCAATCAATAAGTGATCACCTATCCTGTGTAGCCCATGAATCTGTGATGACTTGTTTTAACCAAAGAAGCCCTTTCATGTAAACTACAGAAATTGTCCATCCCTGTTGTAGTCTGTGCAGAGTAGATGTGAGGAGCCGCCGGTCACTGCTCCACTATAACAGGGAGAGCAGAGAAGAGAGATCTGCATATTGCTGGAGGTGGCCCCTAGAGTCAGTGTCCCCTGTGGGCCCCAGACACCCCAGTCCGACCCTACTGACATCTGATTAAGGCCCCGTTCACATGTCAGGTTTTAATCAGTGTTTTTTTTCTAATTTTCATCTGATTTTGGTCAGTGTGTCAGTTTTTCTCCTCAGTGGGGCATATTTTTTTATATGTAAAGTAAAAAGCTAAAGGTTTCCTCGCCTCGCTTGCCCGGCCTATAGACACTGGAAAACAAGCAGTACAGGCAACATGGTTGGTTCTGGGCATTTTTCTGACCGACTCGTTGACTTCAATAGATGATCTTTATCTACAAATCGGATGAAAATCGGACCGGTCTCAGTTCTGATTTGCAGATCAATCGTCCACAATAAATAGAGCTGTAAACCTGTCCACGGTCTATAACGGAGCATATTCTACCTGCTAGAGAAATAACCAGACGTGAAAAGAGCCATGTGCTATTCTTACAGGGAAGGGGCCACGATTTTATGTTTTGTATTAATAATTATGTAATCAATTATTTTTAATACAAAATTAAATGTACCACTTTATTAGTTTTTTATTTATTTTTACATTGGCCACTAGGGGCTGCCATTTTTATTTGGGGGGTGTGTAAGAAGCGCTCTTACACACCTCATTTACGGCAGCCCTGGCCATAAGAGACAGTAGTCTGTCACCGACCCTTTCTCTAACATTAGAGGCCGCTCCTCCTGCCTCTAGCTGTGACCTGGGCACGCCCCCTTGGCTGTTCAGGTCGCAGCCGTGGGAGGAGATTGCAGCCATCTTTGTGGAGCCTGCAGTGTAAGCTGTACATTCCCCCTGTCGTCGCACGCACTGCTCAGTCAGAGCATGCCATGACAGGAACTGCCGGGGAGGAAATGCCTAGGAGTGGACGTCCCGAGTGAGTATCTGCAGCGGCGCCGTGAGGTGATCTCAGCCTCTCAGCTGTTATCACCGCCGACATCTTCAGGCAACACAGACACAGCGCTGCGTGGGAACGTGGAAGGTGAGTAGAAGCGTTTTTGTTTTTTTTCCCTTCGCATTGAATATATGGGGGCATATACCCACCAGGATGGAGGAGGAGGCATATACCCACCAGGATGGATGGAGGGGGGGGCATATACCCACCAGGATGGATGGAGGGGGGGGGATATACCCACCAGGATGAAGGGGAGGATATATCCACCAGGATGGATGGATGGAGGGGGGCATATACTGACCGGGATGGATGGAGGGGCATTTACATCTAACCAGGATGGATGGATGGATGGATGAAGGGGCATATGCATTTACCCAGAATGGATGGATGGTGGGGCATATATGTGGCACCCCAGGGGTCTGGTTTCCACAGTAACGGCAGTGTTATGTCTGAGAGCAGGTGGGAGGTCTCTTGGTCAGGAATCCTATGCATGCCACACCTCCTGCCCAGTCCTGGGAGGGGAAGAACTTCCCCTATATAAACCTGGGGCTGAGGCAGGGTTAGACAGTTGAGAGGGAGAGTTCAGCCAGGAGGGCTGACAGGGAGCTGTGGCTCCGGCTGGGCCATGCCAGGAGTAGAGAAGAAGTAGAGACAGAGAAGCAGATATAGGAAAAGAACATCAGGAGCTCTGTGGGAGCAGTGCTACAAGGAGTCAGGGGCTGGCAGCTGCAGAGCTCGCCCTGACTGAGAAGTTATCACCGGACCCGGAGTCCGAGGCTGTGGGGACTAATCCTTACCCAGCAGCAGAAACCGACCGGCAGGGGATTGCAGGTCCTCTGGCCCAGAAACCCGAAGGCACGGTCACACGCGTGGGACCAGCACCGCCATCGTGGAGCGGAAGCCAATAGAAGGCCCCGAGTCACCGGCCATACGGGTGAGCACCACACGGTACACTCAGGGACGTGGGCTACTTTTACCCGCCTCTAGCAAGGTAGCCAGAAGAGTACAGTTAGCTGGGAAGGCCTACAACTCCGCCTGGCCAGGGGAGATCCCATCTGCTCAAGGACTGACCAGGCCCCGATCGCTAGCAAGTACTCCGGGAGGGTCTATCTTTGTCACCAGTAAAGACCCTGAACTACACGCATCGTCTGAGTGGTTCCTGCTACCCGCATCATCCACGTCGGCTGCCCTGAGGCCATACCCCTCCCGTTGGGGGTTATACCATCCCCGCTGCACCATCCTTCCACCGGCCTCAGCGGTCTGCCCTGCAGCGGCAGCTCCAAAGCTGCATTCAACGGGTGGCGTAGTTATCCAACATCTACTGCTAATAGACTCGCCACTTAGTTTGACTCCCTGGGCACGGACCGGGTCACCGCCACGAGACTACTACCCCCATCTGATCCGGCTCCGGGTAAGCTCCCGCGTGCGCAACGCAGCGCGACACAGGCCCAGGGGCGCGTCATATACATCTACCCAGGATGGATGGGGGTGTGTGATGCCTAGCTGCGCTTGGTATCACAGATCCTAGCAGGGTGTATTGATGGATTCCTCCACAAGAGGCCCCCATAACCATTCACACATCTCCACCTTCCACCTCAGACCATCAGAGGGAGCCCGTTAGGGATAGATATATAAGGGAAGGTGGAGCCAGGCAGCAGTTAGTCTAGACTGGAGTCGACAGAAAGCAAACCTGTTGAGAGAGCTCCTGCAGTGCAAAAGCCTGAGAGAGGTCAGTCTGCAGTGGAGCACGTTCTAGACTCAGTTGTAGCTCAGAGAGGTGAGCTTTAGGTGTGCCGGCGCCATAAGATCGGTGAAGCGCGGCAAGCTGCCGTTAGTGTGTATAGCCTAGTGAGGGCCCGAGTAGGCCGAAGGCGAGTGGAGAGTTAATACATAGGGGGCAGAGGAGCTTAACTAGCTCACCCCGAAGAAGCAGTTACCGGACATCGGGTCCGAAGCTTACCGGGATCTCCACGACCCAGTAAGATATAACCAGAATCCCTGGAGAACTACAAGTCCCAGTATCGCAAAAGTGCTGATACGTAATAGAGCCAGGAGACATAGGCCCCTTAAGTCGGGAGCGTGTAATCCAAGAAAAGGCCCTACCACAAGGTCAGCCAGCGCAGGACAGAGACAAAGTTAGGCCTTGCTCCAGGAAGGTCAGAAACTTACTACGCAGAGGCAAGAAACAGGAGGCCCAAAACCCGCTCATTGGGGTGGATCCTGACGTGCACCCTTCACCCTACAGTGCTCTGGGACGTGCCTGAATTTCCATCAGTAAAAGGTACTGAAGTGACAATCGTGTCTGTCCCTGTTCTTGCTCTGACCCGGCTGGGTCTCTCCGTCCTGCTTTCCCCGTCCATACGCTGCCCTGAGGCCTAGCTCCACCTGTGGGAAGCTATACCATCGAGCTGCCTTATCACCGGCCTCAGTGGACTGCGCAGCGCTGGTGATCCTCACCAGAAACCACAGGTGGCGTCACAAACTCTTTTATAAACTTCACAACTCACCAACCCTTTTAAAGGAGCGACCCCAGGGTACGGGCCCGGGAGCCGACCACCGCGACATCCCTAAAGGCCCGGGTACCGAGTCATACTCATTCCCCTGGGCTAGTCAGGGGCATATAAACCTACCCAGCATGGATGGATGGAGGGGCATTTACACCTACCCAGGATGGATGGATGGAGGGGCATTTACACCTACCCAGGATGGATGGATGAAGGGGCATCTACACTTAACCAGGATGGATGGATGGAGGGGGCATCTACACCTAACCAGGTTGGATGGAGGGGCATATACACCTACCAGAATAGACTACCCAGGATGGATGGAGGGGCATCTACACCTAACCAGGATGGCTGGAGGGGCATATACAGCTACCCAGGATGGATGGATGGAGGGGCCGATACACCTACCCAGGATGGATGGATGGAGGGGAATATACACCTACCCAGGATGGAAGGGCATATACACCTACCCAGGATGGATGGATGGAGGGGCAAATACTCCTACATTGGATGGACGGAGGGGCATATACACCTACCCAGGATGGATGGATGGATGGAGGGGCATATACACCTACCCAGGATGGATGGATGTAAGAATGGATGGAGGGGTATTAGCATCTACCATGGATGGATGGAGGGGCATCTACACCTACCCAGGATGGATTGATTGATGGAGGGGCATCTACACCTACCCAGAGTGGAGGGGCATTTACACCTACCCAGGATGGATGGATGGAGGGGCATTTACACCTACCCAGGATGGATGGATGGATGAAGGGGCATATACACCTACCCAGGATGGATGGATGGATGGAGGGGCATCTACACTTAACCAGGATGGATGGAAGGGCATATACACCTAGCAGAATAGATTACCCAGGATGTATGGAGGGGCATCTACACCTAACCAGGATGGATGAATGGAGGGGGCATCTACACCTAACCAGGTTGGATGGAGGGGCATATACACCTACCAGAATAGACTACCCAGGATGGATGGAGGGGCATCTACACCTACCCAGAATGGATGAAGGGGCATATACACCTACCCAGGATGGCTGGAGGGGCATGTACAGCTACTCAGGATGGATGGAGGGGCCGATACACCTACCCAGGATGGATGGAGGGGCCGATACACCTACCCAGGATGGATGGAGGGGCATATACACCTACCCAGGATGGATGGATGGAGGGGCATATACACCTACCCAGGATGGATGGAGGGGCAAATACTCCTACACTGGATGGATGGAGGGGCATATACACCTACCCAGGAAGGATGGAGGGGCATATACACCTACCCAGGATGGATGGATGGAAGAATGGATGGAGGGGTATTCGCATCTACCATGGATGGATGGAGGGGCATCTACACCTACCCAGGATGGATTGATGGATGGAGGGGCATCTACACCTACCAGAATAGACTGCTCAGAATGGATGGAGGGGCATCTATGCTTACCCAGTTTGGATGGATGGATGGAGGTGCATATACACCTACCCAGGATGGATGGATGGAGAGGTATCTACACCTACCCAGGATGGATGGAATGAGGGGCATATACACCTACCCAGAATGGATGGATGGAGGGGCATCTACCCCTACCCACGATGGATGGATGGAGGGGCATCTACACTTACTCAGGATGAATGGATGGATGGAAGGGCATCTACACCTACCCAGGATGGGTGGATGGATGGGCATCTAGACCTACCCAGGATGTATGGATGGATGGAGGGGCATATACACCTACCCAGAGTGGACGGCTGGAGGGGCATCTACCCCTACCCACGATGGATGGATGGGCATATACACCTACTCAGGATGGATGGATGGAGGGGCATATACACCTACTCAGGATGGATGGATGGAGGGGCATATACACCTACCCAGGATGGATGGAGAGGCCGATACACCTACCCAGGATGGATGGAAGGGCATATTCACCTACCCAGGATGGATGGATGGAGGGGCATATACACCTACCGAGAATGGATGGATGGATGGATGGATGGATGGAGGGGCATATACACCTACCAGAATAGACTGCGCAGGATGGATGGATGGAAGGATGGATGGAGTGGTATCTACACCTACTATGGATGGATGGAGGGGCATCTACACCTACCCAGGATGGATTGATGGATGGAGGGGCATCTACACCTACCGAGAATGGACGAATGGAGGGGCATCTACACCTACCCAGGATGGATGGATGAAGGGTCATATACACTCACCCAGGATGGATGGATGGAGGGGGAAATACACCTACTCAGGATGGATGGAGGGGCATATACACCTACCCAGGATGGATGGAGGGGCAAATACTCCTACCCAGGATGGATGGATGGATGGAGGGGCATATACACCTACCAGAATAGACTACCCAGGATGGATGGAGGTGCATCTACTCAAACCCAGAATGGATGGATGAAGGGTCATATACACCTACCCAGATTGGATGGATGGATGGAGGTGCATATACACCTACCCAGGATGGATGGATGGAAAGGTATCTACGCCTACCCAGGATGGATGGATGGAGGGGCATATACACCTACCCAGAATGGATGGATGGAGGGGCATATACACCTACCCAGAATGGATGGATGGAGGGGCATCTACCCCTACCCAGGATGGATGGATGGAGGGGCATCTACACTTACCCAGGATGAATGGATGGATGGAAGGGCATCTACACCTACCCAGGATGGGTGGATGGATGGAGGGGCATCTAGACCTACCCAGGATGTATGGATGGATGGAGGGGCATCTAGACCTACCCAGGATGTATGGATGGATGGAGGGGCATCTAGACCTACCCAGGATGTATGGATGGATGGAGGGGCATCTACACCTACCCAGGATGGATGGATGGATGGAGGGGCATCTACACCTACCCAGAATGGATGGATGGAGGGGCATATACACCTACCCAGGATGGATTGATGGATGGAGGGGCATATACACCTACCCAGGATGGATGGAGGGGCATATACACCTACCCAGGATGGATAGATGGATGGGCATATACACCTACTCAGGATGGATAGATGGAGGGGCATATACACCTACTCTAGATGGATGGATGGAGGGGCATATACAGCTACCCAGGATGGATGGAGAGGCCGATACACCTACCCAGGATGGATGGAAGGGCATATTCACCTACCCAGGATGGATGGATGGAGGGGCATATACACCTACCCACTATGGATGGAGGGGCAAATACTCCTACCCAGGATGAATGGAGGGGCATATACACCTACCCAGGATGCATGGAGGGGCATATACACCTATCCAGAATGGATTGATGGATGGAGGGGCATCTACACCTACCGAGAATGGACGAATGGAGGGGCATCTACACCTACCGAGAATGGACGAATGGAGGGGCATCTACACCTACCGAGAATGGATGGATGGAGGGGCATATACACCTACCCAGGATGGATTGATAGAGGGGCATATACACCTACCAGAATAGACTGCGCAGGATGGATGGATGAAGGGTCATATACACCTACCCAGGATGGATGGAGGGGCATATACACCTACCCAGGATGGATGGAGGTGCAAATACTCCTACCCAGGATGGATGGATGGAGGGGCATATACACCTACCAGAATAGACTACCCAGGATGGATGGAGGTGCATCTACGCAAACCCAGAATGGATGGATGAAGGGGCATATACACCTACCCAGATTGGATGCATGGATGGATGGATGGATGGAGGTGCATATACACCTACCCAGGATGGATGGATGGAAAGGTATCTACGCCTACCCAGGATGGATGGATGGAGGGGCATATACACCTACCCAGAATGGATGGATGGAGGGGCATCTACACCTACCCAGGATGGATGGATGGAGGGGCATCTACACTTGCCCCTCCATCCATCCATTCATCCTGGGTAGGTGTAGATGCCCCTCCATCCATCCATCCTGGGTAGGTGTAGATGCCCCTCCATCCATCCATTCATCCTGAGTATCTACACCTACCCAGGATGGGTGGATGGATGGAGGGGCATCTACACCTACCCAGGATGTATGGATGGATGGAGGGGCATCTACACCTACCCAGGATGTATGGATGGATGGAGGGGCATCTACACCTTACCCGGGATGGATGGATGGAGGGGCATCTACACCTACCCAGGATGAATGGATGGAGGGTTATCTACGCCTACCCAGAATGGATGGATGGAGGGCATATACCCCTACCCAGGATGGATTGATGGATGGAGGGGCATCTACACCTACCCAGAATGGATGGATGGAGGGGCATCTACGCCTACCCAGAATGGATGGAGGGGCATATACACCTACCCAGAATGGATGAATGGAGGGGCATATACACCTACCCAGAATGGATGGATGGAGGGGCATATACGCCTACCCAGAATGGATGGATGGAGGGGCATATACACCTACCCAGAATGGATGAATGGAGGGGCATATACACCTACCCAGAATGGATGAATGGAGGGGCATATACACCTACCCAGAATGGATGGATGGAGGACCATATACACCTACCCAGGATGGATGGATGGAGGGGCATCTACACCTACCCAGGATGGATGGATGGAGGGGCATCTACACCTACCCAGGATGGATGGATGGAGGGGCATCTACTCCTACCCAAGATGGATGGATGGCGGGGCATCTACTCCTACCCAAGATGGATGGATGGCGCGGCATATACACCTACCCAGGATGGATGGAGAAGCATATACACCTACACAGGATGGATGGATGGCGGGGCATATACACCTACCCAGGATGGATGGATGGGGACGCATGGATTCCACTCAGTATCAGCAGATTCTTGACAATAATGTTCAAGAATCAGTGATAAAGTTGAAGTTACGCAGGGGATGGATCTTTCAGCAAGACAATGATCCAAAACACGGCTCCAAATCTACTCAGGCATTCATGCAGAGGAACAATTACAATGTTCTGGAATGGCCATCCCAGTCCCCAGACCTGAATATCATTGAACATCTGTGGGATCATTTGAAGAGGGCTGTCCATGCTCGGCGACCATCAAACTTAACTGAACTGGAATTGTTTTGTAAAGAGGAATGGTCAAAAATGCCTTCATCCAGGATCCAGGAAATCATTAAAAGCTACAGGAAGTGATTAGAGGCTGTTATTTTTGCAAAAGGAGGATCTACTAAATATTAATGTCACTTTTCTGGTGAGGTGCCCATACTTATGCACCTGTCAAATTTTGTTTGAATGCAGATTGCACATTTTCTGTTAGTACAATAAACCTCATTTCAAGGCAGAAACATTACTGTGTCCAACAGTTATAACATATATCAAACTGAAATAGCTGTTGCAAAAACACCAATTTTTATAAAACATTAAGCTTAAGATTAATAGGGGTGCCCAAACTTTTTCATATAACTGTATGTTCTAATTATTTTTTTAATATGAACTATTGGCACAATAGTCAATGAATGTGACCTTTTTTCAGTCTCTATAACTATATAATGGAATCTTACTTATGTGCTATCTACTTTGTTTTAGGTTTTAAGCGCCACTTCTCTGACCGGACGTCAGGAAAAACTTCAGGACAGCAATGTGCTTCTGGATAAAATCATGAAAGGGCTGAATGCCTATCTGGAGAAGAAGAGGCTTTTTTCCCACGGTATAGTCCTTTCACTTGTTGCAATGATTCTATATACTACTTAAAGAATTTATTTTTTTTCTTATTTAAACGCATTGAAATCATTTTTGTAATTGGATTTCATTAATAATTTTGCACTGTTTGCCTTCTATTGGCTCTGTGTTGCGCTGGCTATTGGACTTATTTTTAATCTGTCTTTTTTCAGCTCCTCTTAGCCGATTTATGACCACAGATCACATCAAAGCTGAATGTGCAGGAAACAAAAAGCCTAACGGTGCAACATTTTTAATGAAACTGAATTGTCGCAAATACTCGCAATTAAATGGGTATTCCCATCTCCAAGATCCTATCCCAATATGTAGTAGGCGTAGTAATAATAATAATATTAGCAAATACCTCCAATTAGAAGTGTAGTATAGTTCTTCTGATTCGCTATGTCGCTTTCCCCATGTGCAAGGCATTGCAGTAGCTACGGTATCCATGGTTACGACCACTCATATAGTGACAGTTATTTGCTAGTGGTCGTAACCTAAGCTACTGCAATGCCCTGCACATGGGATAAGCGACAAAGCAAATCAGAAGAACTATACTACACTTCTAATTGGAGGTATTTGCTAATATTATTATTATGACGCCTACTACATATTGGGGTAGAATCCTGGAGATGGGAATACCCATTTCAGTTAAATAAAAAAAGTTCCCAAAACTGGATAGCCCCTTTAAGCTAGCCATACGCATCAGATATGAGATACCTGTCGTCTGAATGGTTATTTGGCTACTTCTCCTGACTCCCACATATTCTGCTGAACAGTCATGTGTTTTTAATGGGGAGAGAGGAGAAAGTCGGTACTGGACACCTCCGGCAGCGGGTTATCTCCCCTGAGAACCAAAAGACCGGGTATTGAAATCCCATCTGCCCGATCCTTCTGGCCCTGACATCCTCTATCGGGGGAGAGTCAGGAGACCCCCATACACATCAGTGGGTAGGCCGGTCCTGCTGCAATCGTCAGGTTTAAACTATTTTAATCCAATGTGTATGGGGACTGAATCTTTACTTTAAAGCTTTGCTTTTCTATTTTCTCACAGACACTAATACAAATGGCGCCTGACCCAATACTTTAATGACATCTTTATCATATTGTGCATTTTCGCTTTAGCTTTTTCTTCCTGTCCAACGACAAAATGCTAGAAATTCTCTCTGAGACTAAAGATCCTCTGCGGGTCCAACCACATCTAAAGAAGGGCTTTGAAGGCATCGCAAAGCTGGAGTTCCTTCCTAACCTGGACATCAAAGCCATGTACAGCACCGAGGGGGAACGCGTAGAGCTCATCCAGACCATCTCCACCTCCGAGGCTCGGGGGGCCGTGGAGAAGTGGCTCATCCAAGGGGAAGATGTCATGTTAAGGAGCGTGCATGATGTTATTGCTCGGTCACGAATGGTACGGATCTACCTACAGACCAAAAGCATTAATTGGAACTAATCTAGTACTTTTATATTTGTATAAGATTATTTGGCAGCAGTGAATGATTTGTGGATGATGTATCTCTTGCTATAGAGCCAGGTAGCAGATCTTCTACCTGCAATCGGTAGAAATGAATTTGCTAGATAATACTAGTAAGGTTGTCCCTCTCTTAAATGCTTCTGTCAACGTAATTTAACTTTGTTTTTTAAAAGGCATACCCTGAGACTGCAAGAAAAGACTGGGTGAGGGAATGGCCGGGACAGGTCGTGCTCTGTGTGTCTCAGATGTCCTGGACAAGTGAAGTGCATGAAGCTATCGGCAGTGGCCCAGAGGTACGGCATAAGCTCCTTTACTGATCAAGGTTGCTTCACTAGAAACAGTCATGGCCGGAAGTGTTGGCACCCTTGAATTATTTTCCATAAAATTATTGCAATTGCATGTGTATTTTTTGTTATACACATGTTTATTTCATTTGTGTGTATTGGAACAACACAAAAAAAATAGAGAAAAAAAGGCAAATTGGATATAATTTCACACAAAACCCCAAAAATGGGCCGGACAAAATTGTTGGCATCTTTCCAAAATTGTGGGTAAACAATTTTGTTTCAAGCTTGTGATGCTCATTCAAACTCACCTGTGGCAAGTAACAGGTGTGGGCAATATGAAAATCACACCTGAAACCCGATACAAAGGGGAAAAGTTGACTCAATCTTTGCGTTGTTACGTGCCCCACTAAGTAGGGAGAACAGAAAGAGGAAAAGAGAACTGTCTGAGGACTTGAGAACCAAAATTGTTGACCAATATCTTCTTTTTGTGTTGTTCCAATACACACAAATTAAATAAACATGTGAACAACAAAACATGTGTAATTGTAATAATTTTCTGGGAGAAATACATATATATACATTCATAGACAGACTTCATGTGTTCTCCTGCTAATAGACTGTCATACCTAGGGACGCAGCTTATAGGAGTTTCCAGGGGCGGATATACCATTGGTGCAACAGAGGTAAGGGGACCCACATTCACATCAAAAGATGCAAGTAGCTTATTTCACAGTACGTTATTAGACTGCAAAGAGCCCATGTACTGTTCTTGCCCAGGGGTCTTCTCCTGGGGGTTGCAGTTGTACAGCGGCTCAATATCTTGAAGGTACCCAAAAGGCTCCATAGTATTGTTGGGATTTTGCATTGATTCATGCATCTTGTCTAGAGATGAGCAACTAAATTTGTAGGACCTTGGTCTAAGAGAGCAGGTTAGTAGTCTGTGGCTATTGGATGGGAGCCTTGCTAACCGCCTCTTACATGCCAGCATCCCTGGCTCCTCTTTTGATTAGCCGGCCAGGCGTGATGTCATTTGTGCCTCACACCACAACTATGACATCGACATCAAAAGAGGAGCCGGAGATGCCGGTTCACGGAGCTCCGGTCCTGCGGCCGTGGAATACTGACCCGACTGTTGGACCAGAGTCCTGCAAATCCATTCGCTCATCTCTACTCTCGTCATATCTACCAATAAGGGAAGACATTGTATGGGATTTCCCATAATACCAGCATAAAATGAATCCATCTGCATTGAGTTTTCCATGCTGTTTGTGGCAGGGTTTTATAGAGGTACATCTGGGTATTTGGAGCTCTGGGTTCAATCCAGATCTCCAACTTCTATAAAGATATGTTGTAAAATTGTTGTGTACATTATAAAGTGCCTGCATATTGTGGAGTTCTCAATCTAGTCTGCAGCTTATAATCTGTATAGATTTCAGCCCCCTTGCAATATGTATGTTCTATGAATGTTTCTGCAGATGATTTCACCGTTACATCCTTCTTGTAGGGCCTGAAAAACTCCTATGATAATCTGCAGCTCCAGCTAAATGATATTGTGGAGCTTGTGCGAGGAGGCAAATTGTCCCAGCAGACTCGCAGCACATTGGGGGCTCTCGTCACCATAGAGGGGCACGCTCGTGACGTGGGCATGGAAATGATCCAAACAGGTTTGTGCAAACATCATGGCTGGCACCAAACTTTCCAATACCATGTTCTATTTATCATACACTACATGGAGAAAGGTATTGTGCCCCCTCCACATTACACCTACAGGGGCTTTTATGGCCTCCTATTCTAAATCCATATACAGGATGTTAATATGGAGTCCGTCCCTCTACAGATATCACAGCTCAATATGCAGAGCACCTTCATACATTTCACCCCATTCCTATGTTCTTTCCATATCTATGTTATATTCCCGCCTCTTTTCTTTGAGTTTTCATAGGACACAATTGATCTTGTCACAGTAAAGCAATCTTGGGGTGTACTTACAATGACGTCTATGGGGCAGTAGTCATTTCTGCATATTGAGATGGTGGTCACTATACAGTTTTATGAAAAAGTTTGGGCACCCCTATTAATCTTAAGCTTAATGTTTTATAAAAATTGGTGTTTTTGCAACAGCTATTTCAGTTTGATATATGTAATAACTGTTGGACACAGTAATGTTTCTGCCTTGAAATGAGGTTTATTGTACTAACAGAAAATGTGCAATCTGCATTCAAACAAAATTTGACAGGTGCATAAGTATGGGCACCTCACCAGAAAAGTGACATTAATACTTAGTAGATCCTCCTTTTGCAAAAATAACAGCCTCTAGTCGCTTCCTGTAGCTTTTAATGAGTTCCTGGATCCTGGATGAAGGTATTTTTGACCATTCCTCTTTACAAAACAATTCCAGTTCAGTTAAGTTTGATGGTCGCTGAGCATGGACAGCCCTCTTCAAATGATCCCACAGATGTTCAATGATATTCAGGTCTGGGGACTGGGATGGCCATTCCAGAACATTGTAATTGTTCCTCTGCATGAATGCCTGAGTAGATTTGGAGCGGTGTTTTGGATAATTGTCTTGCTGAAAGATCCATCCCCTGCGTAACTTCAACTTTGTC
Organism: Phyllobates terribilis; assembly: GCF_046119375.1. Taxonomy (NCBI): domain Eukaryota; kingdom Metazoa; phylum Chordata; class Amphibia; order Anura; family Dendrobatidae; genus Phyllobates; species Phyllobates terribilis. Next base: position 2,699,314 of record NW_027362963.1, read on the forward strand.
ACTGATTCTTGAACATTATTGTCAAGAATCTGCTGATACTGAGTGGAATCCATGCATCCTTCGACTTTAACAAGATTCCCGGTGCCAGCATTGGCCACACAGCCCCAAAGCACGATGGAACCTCCACCAAATTTCACTGTGGGTAGCAAGTGTTTTTCTTGGAATGCTGTGTTTTTTGCCGCCATGCATAACGCCTTTTTGTATGACCAAACAACTCAATCTTGGTTTCATCAGTCCACAGGACCTTCTTCCAAAAGGAAATTGGCTTCTCCAAATGTCCTTTTGCATACCTCAGCCGACTCGGTTTGTGGCGTGCTTGCAGAAACGACTTCTTTCGCATCACTCTCCCATACAGCTTCTCCTTGTGCAAAGTGCGTTGTATAGTTGACCGATGCACAGTGACACCATCTGCAGCAAGTTGATGCTGCAGCTCTCTGGAGGTGGTCTGAGGATTGTCCTTGACTGATCTCACCATTCTTCTTCTCTGCCTTTCTGATGTTTTTCTTGGCCTGCCACTTCTGGCCTTAACAAGAACTGTCCCTGTGTTCTTCCATTTCCTTACTATGTTCCTCACAGTGAAAACAGACAGGTTAAATCTCTGAGACAGCTTTTTGTATCCTTCCCCTGAACAGCTATGTTGAATAATCTTTGTTTTCAGATCATTTGACAGTTGTTTTGAGGAGCCCATGATGCCACTCTTCAGAGGAGATTCAAACAGGAGAACAACTTGCAAGTGGCCACTTTAAGTAGCTTTTCTCATGATTGCATACACCTGGCTATAAACTTCAAAGCTCAATGAGGTTACAAAACCAAAAAAAGTGCTTTAGTAAGTCAGTAAAAAGTAGGTAGGAGTATTTAAAACAAGAAAATGATAAGGGTGCCCATACTTATGCACCTGTCAAATTTTGTTTGAATGCAGATTGCACATTTTCTGTTGGTACAATAAACCACATTTCAAGGCAGAAACATTACTGTGTCCAACAGTTATTACATATATCAAACTGAAATAGCTGTTGCAAAAACACCAATTTTTATAAAACATTGAGCTTAAGATTAATAGGGGTGCCCAAACTTTTTCATATAACTGTATAGGAATGTTTTGGCATCTGTAGGTGTCGGCATCCCCCGTATATGACTCATTGCCACAATTGATATTCTTTATAGTCAGTGGTTTGGATGGCCTAGGTGCGGTGTGTAATATTTTCTATCAATGGTGTGTGTGCCCTCCTCTGTGCGGTGTCCTTCCATAACCATGGATGTACTAATAAAGGGTTTTATGTCAATTCCTTTAATGCCCTTTTGTTCGGTTTCTTTGTAGGTATTATGTAATTCTCCGAATGGTCAGCCATTCTAAGCCTGAGCAGACATATGGCAATGTAATTGATGTGTGACTGACATTGTTCTTCCCTATGTTGCGGTGACATATTTATGCTGCCATTGTGCAGTATTTGTTCTAATTAATCATCCTAAAGGTGTTTAGTGGGGTTGAGGTTGAGAACGTGTGTGAAACAGTTCTGCTCTTCTATTCCCTTAGGGTTGGAAGCTACAATTGTTTAAAATGTCTTGTGCTGAAGCATTAAGATATCTTTTCACTGGAACTAAGGGGCCTAGACCAACCCCTAAAAACAAGGCCATACCCCCACCAGCAAACTGTACAGCGGGCACAATGCAGTTAATAGGGTAACGTTCTCCTGGCATTCACCAAATCCAGACTCGTCCATCAGATGCCAGATAGAGAAGTGTGATCCGTCACTGCACAGAACAGGTCTCCTCCAGAGTCCTGTGGTGGCGGCTTCACACCACTCCATCTGACGCTCGGCATCGTGCTTGGTGATGTAAGGCTGCATGCAGCTGCTCGGCCATGAAGCTCCTGGCGGGGGCGCAGTGTTTGTGGTGATGTTGTTACCAATGGAGTCAGGAAAGCGTTCTGCTCTCTGCTCCTCAGCACTCAGTGACCCCGCTCTGTAATGTTCCAGGGTCTCCTGAGTTGCTGCAGTTCCTTCTACTCCTTAATAATATCACTCACATGTGATGGGGGAAGATTTAGGAGGGAAGAAATGTAATATCCAGACTTGTTACCCCGGTGGCTCCTATTACAGGACCGCGCTGGTATCAGAGAGCTCTGCACCACCAGCCGTTCTGTCATATGTTAGTAACAGCACACAGCATGGGAGGGCGGATGTTATACACCGGGGGGCGAGGGGATTGATGTTATACACTGGTGGGGGCGAGAGTCTTAATGTTATACAAGGCCGAGGGGCCAGATGTTATACCCTAGGGGTACGAGGGGCTAGATGTTATACAAGTCCGAGGGCTGGATGTTATACACTAAGGGGCGAGGGGACGGATATTATACACCGGGGTGAGGGGACGGATATTATACACCAGGGGCGAGGGGACGGATATTATACACCAGGGGCGAGGGGACGGATATTATACACCAGGGGCGAGGGGACGGATATTATACACCAGGGGCGAGGGGACGGATATTATACACCAGGGGCGAGGGGACGGATATTATACACCAGGGGCGAGGGGACGGATATTATACACCAGGGGCGAGGGGACGGATATTATACACCAGGGGCGAGGGGACGGATATTATACACCAGGGGCGAGGGGACGGATATTATACACCAGGGGCGAGGGGACGGATATTATACACCAGGGGCGAGGGGACGGATATTATACACCAGGGGCGAGGGGACGGATATTATACACCAGGGGCGAGGGGACGGATATTATACACCAGGGGCGAGGGGACGGATATTATACACCAGGGGCGAGGGGACGGATATTATACACCAGGGGCGAGGGGACGGATATTATACACCAGGGGCGAGGGGACGGATATTATACACCAGGGGCGAGGGGACGGATATTATACACCAGGGGCGAGGGGACGGATATTATACACCAGGGGCGAGGGGACGGATATTATACACCGTGGGCGAGGGGACGGATATTATACACCAGGGTCGAGGGGACGGATATTATACACCGTGGGCGAGGGGACGGATATTATACACCGTGGGCCAGGGGACGGATATTATACACCGTGGGCCAGGGGACGGATATTATACACCGTGGGCGAGGGGACGGATATTATACACCGTGGGCGAGGGGACGGATATTATACACCGTGGGCGAGGGGACGGATATTATACACCGTGGGCGAGGGGACGGATATTATACACCGTGGGCGAGGGGACGGATATTATACACCGTGGGCGAGGGGACGGATATTATACACCGGGGGGCGAGGGGACGGATATTATACACCGGGGGGCGAGAGGCCGGATGTTATACACCAGGGGGAGGGAGCGAGGGTGCAGATGTTATACACCGGGGCTGGGGGCCGGATGTTATACCCTGGGGGTCGGATGTTATGCAAAGGAGGGCTTGGGGTTGGATGTTATACAGTGGGGTTGAGGGAATGGATTTTATACACTGGCGGGGGGGCGAGGGGACGGATGTTATACACCAGGGGGAGGGAGCGAGGGGACGGATATTATACATCGTGGGCGAGGGGATGGTTGTTATACACTAGGAGCGAGGGGACGGATATTATACACCGGGGGAGGCGAGAGGCCGGATGTTATACACCAGGGGGAGGGAGCGAGGGGACAGATGTTATACACCGGGGCTGGGGGGCGGATGTTATACCCTGGGGGCCGGATGTTATGCAATGGAGGGCTTGGGGTTGGATGTTATACAGTGGGATTGAGGGGATGGATTTTATACACTGGCGGGGGGGGGCAAGGGGACGGATGTTATACACCGGGGCTGGGGGCCAGATGTTATACCCTGGGGGTCGGATGTTATGCAAAGGAGGGCTTGGGGTTGGATGTTATACAGTGGGGTTGAGGGGATGGATTTTATACACTGGCGGGGGGATGGATGTTATACTAAACTAGGGGCAAGGGGCGGATGTTATACACCGGGGGAGGCGAGAGGCCGGATTTTATAAACTGGGGGCTGAGAGTCCGGATGTTATACACCGTGGGCAATGGGACTAAATGAAAAAAGCAGAATTCGGTGACTAGGAGTTTTGTCCTATAATGTATGTGCATTTGCCTTCCCTTTAGAAACTCTCCCTTGTGATTCTGCAGTGTCTTAGAGGTTGACTATCTTTTCCTACATTGCTCAGGAGTTTCTCATGAACAGACTTCCAGTGGCTTGCCCAACTCCGCTATTACTGGGAGAATGAGAATGCGAGAGTGCGAATCATTAACTGCAATGTGAAGTCCGCCTATGAGTACCTGGGCGACTCCCCACGCCTGGTCATCACTCCGCTCACTGACAGATGCTAGCGGACTCTGCTATGATGTGATGGGTTATGCTCAGAAATCTTTTTGACTTTTGTATGATGCATGAAACTTATTAGAAAGTTTATTGATATTTCATACCAGTTCTTTCATGTTTCATTGGTAGATCGGTGCTTTTTATCTAAATCTTGGTGGAGCTCCAGAAGGTCCGGCCGGCACAGGAAAAACTGAGACCACCAAAGATTTGGCCAAGGCGCTGGCCGTGCAGTGTGTGGTCTTTAACTGCTCTGATGGTTTGGACTACATAGCAATGTCAAAGGTACATACAATGTTAAGCTGCTCCATTGCAGATAATAAACTGACTCCAACCGATGTTCTGCTGACATCTTTTGATTATATAGTACAGACCAAAAGTTTGGACACACCTTCTCATTTAAAGATTTTCTGTATTTTCATGACTATGAAAATTGTACATTCGCACTGAAGGCATCAAAACTATGAATTAACACATGTGGAATTATATACTTAACCAAAAAGTGTGAAACAACTGAAAATATGTCTTATATTCTTGGTTCTTAAAAGTCGCAGGTTAACAGCAGCTCAGATTAGAGACCAGGTCAATGCCACACAGAGTTCTAGCAGCAGACACATCTCTACAACAACTGTTAAGAGGAGACTTTGTGCAGCAGGCCTTCATGGTAAAATAGCTGCTAGGAAACCACTGCTAAGGACAGGCAACAAGCAGAAGAGACTTGTTTGGGCTAAAGAACACAAGGAATGGACATTAGACCAGTGGAAATCTGTGCTTTGGTCTGATGAGTCCAAATTTGAGATCTTTGGTTCCAACCACCGTGTCTTTGTGCGATGCAGAAAAGGTGATCGGATGGACTCTACATGCCTGGATCCCACCGTGAAGCATGGAGGAGGAGGTGTGATGGTGTGGGGGTGCTTTGCTGGTGACACTATTGGGGATGTATTCAAATTTGAAGGCATACTGAACCAGCATGGCTACCACAGCATCTTGCAGCGGCATGCTATTCCATCCGGTTTGCATTTAGTTGGACCATCATTTATTTTTCAACAGGACAATGACCCCAAACACACCTCCATGCTGTGTAAGGGTTATTTGACCAAGAAGGAGAGTGCTGGGGTGCTACGCCAGATGACCTGGCCTCCACAGTCACCAGACCTGAACCCAATCGAGATGGTTTGGGGTGAGCTGGACCGCAGAGTGAAGGCAAAAGGGCCAACAAGTGCTAAGCATCTATGGGAACTCCTTCAAGATTGTTGGAAGACCATTTCCGGTGACTACCTCTTGAAGCTCATCAAGAGAATGCCAAGAGTGTGCAAAGCAATCATCAAAGCAAAAGGTGGCTACTTTGAAGAACCTAGAATATAAGACATTTTCAGTTGTTTCACACTTTTTTGTTAAGTATATAATTCCACATGTGTTAATTCATAGTTTGATGCCTTCAGTGTGAATGTACAATTTCCATAGTCATGAAAATACAGAAAATCTTTAAATGAGAAGGTGTGTCCAAACTTTTGGTCTGTATTGGGTATATACTTTTTTTTTAGTTTTTCCAAGGGCTGGCATCATGGGGAGCATGGGCGTGTTTTGATGAGTTTAACCGTATTGAGCTGGAGGTGTTGTCCGTGGTGGCCCAACAGATTCTCCGCATCCAGAGAGCCATCCAGACGAAGATGGACATGTTCAACTTCGAAGGAACAGAACTGAAGCTTAACCCAAATTACTTCGTAGCCATTACCATGAATCCTGGCTACGCGGGACGTTCTGAGCTGCCGGATAACCTCAAGGTAAAGAGTCCAGTGCCTTGCATCGGGTCCTTCCACAACATTTAGGATTAAGCTCAGGACTATGACTCGGCCATTCCAAAACTTTATGTTTATTCAACCATTCTTTTGTAGAACGACTTGTGTCTTTGGGCCATTGTCTTGCTGCATGACCCACGTTTTCTTGAGATTCAGTACATGAACTGATATCCTGATATTTTCCTTTAGCATTTGCTGATAGATTTTAGAATTCATTGTTCCATCAATGATGGCAGCCGTCCTTGGCCAAGTGCAGCAAAACAGGCCCAAAGCATGTTACGATTACCATCTTTGTGTTTCATAGATGATAGGAGGTTCTTATGCTGTAATGCAGTATTTTCTTTCTGCAAACATATAGCTTCTCACTTAAACTCTCTATCTTGGCCTCATCCTTCCACAAAGCATTATTCCAGTTACCTATTGATGTGCCCAGGTGAGTTTTAGCAGTGACATTTTAAATCGCATTGCCTTTCTCCTTGCAATCCTGCCATGCTCGCCATTGTTGTTCATTGTCCTTCTGATGGTGGACTCATGAACAATTACATTAGCTAATCTGAGGAGAGGCCTTTAGTTGCTTAGAGGTTACCTTGAGTTCCTTTGTGACCTCACAGACTGATGTAGCTTTAAGTCAAATTTATGCAGTAATACAGAAATTTTTGAGGGGTTCACAAACTTTCAAGTAAATACTAGGTTTACAAAAGAAACATAAGATTTCATCAAAGGGATTATTCTCCCCCAAACCTATATGAGATTGTACATTTCCTATGTATAATCACAACACCGGATGCCCTCATTTCTGCAAGCTCCTTAATATTGATGTCCCGTTCTCCTATTTTCCAAAATGGACACAGTAGAGGTGTGGAGAGAGATTTGGAAAGTGTTAAAGGAGTATTCCCATCTCCAAGATTCTATCCCAATATGTAATAGGTGTAATAATAATATTAATAGCAAATACCTCCAATTGGAAATGTAGTATAGTTCTTCTGATTAGCTATGTCGCTTAACCCATGTGCAGGGCATAGCAGTAGCTTAGGTATCCATGGTTGCGACCACTAGCAAGTAACTAACTGTTACTATGAGTGCTCGTAACCATGGATACCTAAGCTACTGCAATGTCCTGCACATGGGGGTAAGCAACATAGCTAATCAGAAGAACTATACTACATTTCTAATTGGAGATATTTGCAAACATTATTATTATTACACCTATTACATATTGGGACAGGATCTTGGAGATGGGAATACCCCTTTAACCACACTTTGACTGACTTTCCTCTGATGTGGAATAGACACATCACTTTTAGGTCTGGGGTGGAGGATAGTGTAAATGGACATAATGGGTTCCCCGGCTCTATGCCTAGTTTACAGTAATTTAGTTTCATTTGTTGACTGACCCATCTGGTTTGCGCATATCAGGCTCTTTTCCGGACTGTAGCAATGATGGTCCCCAACTATGCTCTGATTGCGGAGATCTGCCTTTATTCTTACGGTTTTCTGCACGCTAAACCTCTCTCGGTGAAGATGGTAATGACTTACCGGCTGTGCTCGGAGCCGCTCTCGTCCCAGTTCCATTATGATTATGGGATGCGTGCAGTAAAGGCTGTGCTGATCGCTGCTGGCAATCTGAAGCTGAAATTCCCCCATGAAAATGAAGATATTCTTGTAAGTTCTGAACTGTTGGTCGCTTTACATCTCGTATAGGACAGCATTACCATCTTACCGAGAAGCATTTGGATCACAAAAATTAGAGCTGTATGATTTTATAGTAGCAGACAGAGACTTGCAAATAATTTCTGCACATTACTGTTCCTGGCTTATTAGATCTCATCTGTGCAAAAGTGTCAAAACTATAGTTGTTAAACACGTAGCTTGTTCATCTTATGGGACAGTTTTGATTTTTAACTTAAACACATGTATTTTAGGCTAAAAATCATTTTAACAATTGGGTTTTATTAAAAATGTTGCATCGCTTGGCTTTCACCGGCTTTTTGATTCCCTGCACATTCAATTTTGATAAGGTCTGTGGTCATAAATAAACTGAGAGGAGCTCAGAAAAAGACCGATAAAACATTTACAAACTCCCCGTCAGCCAGCAAAAGCGAGTTCACTGACAGTATCTCACTTAACTCATTCTGCAGCCGGCAATTAACAGTAACACAGAGGCCACATGTATTCCCTATGGAAAAACAATTCTGCAGCATATTTTAGTGCAACTCAGCAGCGTTCCATTCCTCTTTTATCATTCCTGGAAATGTAGGAATTAATTGAAATCTGTCAATAACGAGTCCCCTACACAGTCTGACAATGTCACCACTGTTTGGGCGCAGTCAGATTGTATAGGGTTGTCCCCTATATAGATTATATATACATTATATATCATTTACACATACATTTCCAGGAGGTATAACAGAGGGACGATACAATGTAGAGTTTTAGGAAAAGAGGTTTCATCCTTATTTTTTGGAGAATACTATTCTTTACTAATACAGACATACCACAAGAACTGACGGCTCCTTTGTAATGGGGTTCCTCACTTTTAATATTGTTTCATGTCATATTGTATATGAATTATTTTATAATTTAATCCTTTTTCATTCTATTTAGCTCTTGCGGTCAATTAAGGATGTAAACGAACCCAAATTTTTGTCTCATGATATTCCTCTGTTCAATGGGATTACCAGCGACCTGTTCCCTGGCATTCAACTTCCGTAAGCCGACTTTAAGGTATTAAAATATAATAGTGTCTTAAAGGGGTTTTCCAAGACTTAAAGAGGACTTGTCCCTCGCCATAAATATGTAAATGCCGCTGTTCTCCTGACTCCGGCATTGTTTTTCTTTTCTTCCTGCTCCTCTCCGTTCCTGACATCTGTCGCTCTCCTCTAGCCCTTTAAGCCAACTGGGCAAGGCCTTCCTGAAGACTCCCACAGAGAGGACTTGATGACCACGCCCACTTGGCTATTAAAAATTATGAACTAGATTTCTATAAAGAGGCTATATCTCAGGAATGGAGAGGCGCAGGAGCAAAAGAAAAACAACACCGGATTCAGGAGAACAGCGGCATTTACACCAGATAATAAAATTGCATATTAATGGCAAGTGATAGGTCCTATATAGCTGGCCAGCTATCATTTGGATGACAGTTATCTTTCCCGGCTCCCCCATATTCAGGAATGCTCGCTCCTGTTTTCTCTATGACAGAGTCGCTGCCAGAATCTTACGGCAGCTGCTAATTTCAGGGTCAGAAAGTAAGGATCGGGTGATTAAATTCCAACCGCCCGATTTTTATGTCCCCCAACATAATCTGTCATGAGGCCCCCATACACAGTAGATGGTAGACCAATCCCATTGAAATCACCCGATCCTGATCCACTGCTTTGGAATTGGGTTACATGACCTTGTCACTCATCGTCCGGTCCCATTAGTGCAACCTGGGCAGCTGCACAGGGGCACCAGAGGTAAGGGGGCTCACTTACACCTCCAATGCAGGATGATCTGATGTAGAAAACAAATGGTTAAAACATCTGTTAGTGATTTATCGCTAGTTTAGTTGTAGGTTATGGAGACATTTTTTTTTTAGATGAATGAATCGATTTGCAGGAGCCTGATTCAATGGCCAGGTGTCATGGGTGCGTCAGATGTGACAGACAGTCGCGCTGCAGTTGGTTGCAGGAGATCCCTTCGTTTGGCATTACAGACATCTTCTTAGCGGTCTCACTGTAGGACCCAGCGGCTACCTCCCTCCTGCTCTAATTGACAATCAGGCCTGGGTGTTTAAATACTTCCTGGTTGCTACACAGAGGTGCCAGTGATATTCACATGTCCCCTTGTGAAGGCTTGGAGCAAGTGCAGCTCTTACTTCCTCTCTGGTGCTAAGAGGATGTGTGTGCCATCTCTCTGAAGTCGACTCAAGCTAAGCTACTTCCCCTGTGTCTGTCTCCCCTTGCTGTCTTTAGTTGTCAGTGGGGATCGACTAGTGCTCACCCCCCCTTCCCTATCCAGGGCCAAGCGCTAAGGAAATACAGGGATAGGTTCCTGTGCGGCAATTGGTGAGGAACCAATATAGAGTCGGTAGGGGAGACAGGGCGATTGCAGATCAGCCTAGGAGGTCTCCATTTCCCCCTTTCCCTAGTGTCTGGGCTCCCTTCCCCTCATCCCTTTGTGTCGTACTTTGTATTCCTACACTGTGCGTGACATCAGGTCAGTGGTGGGCACTGAATGAGACCCCTGAGAGCCACCTTATTTCTTCCTGCCCCCCGGCTCTTCTTCAGATTAGCCGGCCTGCCATGACATTATGGTTGCAGCATGATGTACACCAGGCCATATAATCAGAAGAGGAGCCGGGGATGCCGGCAGCTAAGAGGCGGCTCTCAGGGGTCCCGTCCAGCGGCCACAGAATACTGATCTGGGTCCTGAAAATGTATTCTCCCACCTCTAATTGGATCCACTGTAAACAGACTGATGAAATATTTTACCTTCCTTTTGCTCAGGATTTACTGGAATGCGCACAGGAGAGCTGTGCTGGACACAACATCCAGCCCGAGAAGGTCTTCCTGGAGAACATGATCCAGACGTATGAGATGATGATTGTCAGACACGGGGAAGCTGCAACTACAGAAGTCCATGGGACGGGGGATTTATTCTTCGCTGTTTCCATTTTATACAATGGACCATGCTGCATTTTGTTTATCCCGTACAGTTGTATGTTGGTTGGAGAGCCGTTCTCTGGAAAAACGAAGGTCCTCCACGTCCTCGCTGATACGCTGAGCGAGGGTGCGAAGAAGAAAAAGTGATTTACCGGACAGTGAACCCTAAAGCCATCACCATGGGGCAGCTGTTCGGGCAGTTTGATCCAGTGTCACATGAGGTTCGTCTATGATTGGAATTATTGTTTATAATACTAATATCTTTGCTGAAAATGGGAAAATCTCCCCTTTTATGGCTTATGGACATGGTAGAAGGGGTTCCTTCAGAGACATAGACCCCAGCCATACATTGCCGGACAATCATTTTATTATGACTTACTCCCTGTTTGCACAAAAATTGGAAACTGTTTTATTTTCCCCATCAGACATGGAAACAACAAATTGTATTATTTATGGCAGAAATTAGCATAAGTTTGCATACTTCCAGCCACATTCTGACTAGACTGTGTCTGGCCTCACTCAATACACTTGCTTTGAGTGAGGTCACGCACTTCTAGTTGGCATGTGACCGCATATATGCAAATCACTTACTTGCGGTCTCTCCCGGTGCCGGCACATTCACTTCAATAGGGGCCACGTGTAGTCAATACATGTGTATCATCAATATCATAATCCAAGGCGTTCCCTTTAATAATCCTTTCAATTGTTGGATTGTATTGGATTTTATGGGAAGAGCAATTTTATTGATGCCTCTCTTCATTTGCAGTGGACCGATGGGATAGTCGCTAATACTTTCCGGGAGTTTGCGTTATCTGAGACTCCGGAAAGAAAATGGGTTATCTTTGATGGACCTATTGATACGCTAGGGATAGAAAGTATGAACACAGTCCTAGATGATAATAAAAAGGTAACTCTCTATTTTACTTTGTGTAACTTTTTTTTTTAATTTAACCACTTCCCGACCGCCCACTGTAGATAAAAGTCCGCGCAGCCTGGGCTCTGTGCAGCGCGGACGCTTAAAAACGGTGGGTGGTCCCGCAGCACTCAGGACCCCGAGGGTCCTGCAAGCGCTGCGGGTGCGGTGCAGAGCGATAGCTCTGACAGGGAACATCATCGGGACCTGATTGGATCAGGTCCCAGTGATGTTAACCCTTTGCTGTCTTCTATATGCGACGATCTATAGTGATCGCGGCATATAGAAGACAGCAGGAGGAGAGGGGGTCGTCTACTTACCTCTCCGTCGACCCCTGATACCTTCCAGGACCTGGCGTTGCTATGGCAGCTGGAGGTCACATGACCGCCTCCAGATCTGCCATATATGGTGTCCTGCCAGGCTCAGCCTGAAGCTGAAGCCTGGCAGGAGACACTGACTGTGAAACAGTCAGCAAAGATCTCATGTAATGTAATACATGTCTATTACATTACATGAGATCAGTGATCAGAAAAATAAAAATTACTGTCCCATACAGGGACTAAGTAAAAATGTAAAAAAAAGTAAAAAAATTTTTTTCAAACTACTAAAAAAAATCACAAAATTAATAAAAATAAATAAATAAAATATTAAACCGATAAATCCGTATATACTTATCTAAAAACAAAAAAAGTACACATATTTGGTATCGCCGCATCCGAAACAACCCGAGCTATAAAACGGTCACACTAATTAACTCCTTCTGTGCACACCGTAATAAAAATAAATAAAAAACGGAGCAAAAAACTATGCTTTTTCCTCATATCGCCAAACAAAAAGTGGAAAAAAATGCGATCAAAAAGCAAAATGGAAATAAAAATGCTACCGCTGAAAACGTCATGTTATTCCGCAAAAAACAAGCCACCATAGAGCTCCATCAGCCGAAAAATAAAAAAGTTATAACTCTCAGAATAAAGCAATGCAAAAAAAAATATTTTTTCTATAAAATAGTTTTATTGTGTAAAGCGCCAAAACATAAAAAAATATACAGTAAGTGTAGTATCGCTGTAAACGTACTGACCCGAAGAATAATGCTGCCTCATCACTTTTACCACACGCAGAACGGCATAAAAAAAACCTCAAAAAACAATTCCTGAATTGTTGGTTTTTGTTAATTTTACCTCCCAAAAAACGGAATAGAAAGCGATCAAAAAATTTCACGTACACAAAAATTGTACGAATAAAAATGTCAACTCGTCCCGCAAACAACAAGCCGTCACAAGACTCTGTCGGCCGAAATATGGAAAAATTATAGCTCTCAAAATATGGCGACACAAAAACTAGATTTTACAAAAAAAAGCGTCTTTTAGTGTGTGACAGCTGTCAATCATAAAATCTCAATATGAATCTGGTATCTCTGTAATCGCACCGACCCAAAGAATAAAGTAATCTCATCACTTATACTGCACGAGGAACGGCGTAAAAAATAAATAAAACCAATTCTTCACCTGCCACTGATTTGTTTATTATGTCTCCCAATGTGCTCACCACACATCTAGATAAGTTCCCTAAGGGGTCTAGTTTACAAAATCGTGTCACTTGTGGGGGGTTTCCACTGTTTAGGCACATCAGGGGCTCCCCAAATGCAACATGGCGTCCACTAATTATTCAAGCAAATTTTACATTCAAAAAGTCAAATGGCGCTCCTTCCCTTCCAAACCCTGACGTGCGCCCAAACAGTGGTTTTCCCCCACATATGGGGTATCGGCGTGTTAAGGAGAAATTGCACAACAAATTTCATGGTGCAATTTATTTCTATTGCCCTTATGATAATGCAAAATTAGGGGATGAAAAACATTTTTGTGGGAAAAATGTGAAAATTTTATTTTTACAGCTCAATATTATAAACTTCTGTGAAGCACCTTGGGGTTCAAGGTGCTCACCACACATCTAGATAAGTTCCCTAAGGGGTCTAGTTTACAAAATGGTGTCACTTGTGGGGGGTTTCCACTGTTTAGGCACATCAGGGGCTCCCCATATGCAACATGGCGTCCACTAATTATTCAAGCAAATTTTACATTCAAAAAGTCAAATGGCGCTCCTTCCCTGCGCCCAAACAGTGGTTTTGCCCCACATATGGGGTATCGGCGTGTTCAGGAGAAATTGCACAACAAATTTCATGGTGCAATTTATCCTATTACCCTTATGATAATGCAAAATTAGGGGATGAAAAACATTTTTGTGGGAAAAATGTGAAAATTTTATTTTTACAGCTCAATATTATAAACTTCTGTGAAGCAACTTGGGGTTCAAGGTGCTCACCACACATCTAGATAAGTTCCCTAAGGGGTCTAGTTTCCAAAATGGTGTCACTTGTGGGGGATTTCCACTGTTTAGGCACATCAGGAGCTCCCCAAACGCAACATGGCATCTGCTAATTATTCAAACAAATTTTACATTCAAAAAGTCTAATGGCGCTCCTTCCCTTCCAAACACTGCAGTACGCCCAAATAGTGGTTTTCCCTCACATATGGGGTATCAGCGCGCTCAAGAGAAATTGCACAAAAAATTTTGGGGTTCAATTTTTCCTGTTACCCCTACGAAAATAAAAAAAAATGGGTCTAAAGTAACATTTTTGTGAAAAAAGTTAAATGTTTATTTTTTTCTTCCACATTCCAAAAATTCCTGTGAAGCACCTGAAGGGTTAATAAAGTTCTTGAATGTGGTTTTGAGCACCTTGAGGGGTGCAGTTTTTAGAATGGTGTCACTTTTGGGTATTTTCTGTCATAAAGACCCCTCAAAGTGACTTCAAATATGATGTGGTCCCTAAAAAAATGTTTTTGTAAATTTTGTTAGAAAAATGAGAAATCGCTGGTCAACTTTTAACCCTTATAGCTCCCTAACAAAAAAAAAATTTTGGTTCCAAAATTGTGCTGATGTAAAGTAGACATGTGGGAAATGTTATTTATTAACTATTTTGTGTGACATACAGTACAGACCAAAAGTTTGGACACACCTTCTCATTTAAAGATTTTTCTATACTTTCATGACTTTGAAAATTTTACATTCACACTGAAGGCATCAAAACTATGAATTAACACATGTGGAATTATATTCTTAAGAAAAAAGTGTGAAACAACTGAAAATATGTCTTATATTCTAGGTTCTTCAAAGTAGCCACCTTTTGCTTTGATTACTGCTTTGCACACTCTTGGCATTCTCTTGATGAGCTTCAAGAGGTAGTCACCGGAAATGGTTTTCACTTCACAGGTGTGCCCTGTCAGGTTTAATAAATGGGATTTCTTGCCTTATAAATGGAGTTGGGACCATTAGTTGTGTTGTGCAGAAGTCAGGTGGATACACAACTGATAGTCCTTCTAAATAGACTGTTAGAATTTGTATTATGGCAAGAAAAAAGCAGCTAAGTAAAGAAAAACAAGTGGCCATCATTACTTTAAGAAATGAAGGTCAGTCAGTCCGAAAAATTGGGCAAACTTTGAAAGTGTCCCCAAGTGCAGTTGCAGAAACCATCAAGCGCTACAAAGAAACGGGCTCACATGAGGACTGCCCCAGGAAAGGAAGACCAAGAGTCACCTCTGCTTCTGAGGATAAGTTTATCCGAGTCACCAGCCTCAGAAATCGCAGGTTAACAGCAGCTCAGATTAGAGACCAGGTCAATGCCACACAGAGTTCTAGCAGCAGACACATATCTACAACAACTGTTAAGAGGAGACTTTGTGCTGCAGGCCTTCATGGTAAAATAGCTGCTAGGAAACCACTGCTAAGGACAGGCAACAAGCAGAAGAGACTTGTTTGGGCTAAAGAACACAAGGAATGGCCATTAGACCAGTGGAAATATGTGCTTTGGTCTGATGAGTCCAAATTTGAGATCTTTAGTTCCAACCACCGTGTCTTTGTGCGACGCAGAAAAGGTGAACGGATGGACTCTACATGCCTGGTTCCCACCGTGAAGCATGGAGGAGGAGGTGTGATGGTGTGGGGGTGCTTTGCTGATGACACTGTTGCGGATTTATTCAAAATTAAAGGCATACTGAACCAGCATGGCTACCACAGCATCTTGCAGCAGCATACTATTCCATCCGGTTTGCATTTAATTGGACCATCATTTAGTTTTCAACAGGACAATGACCCCAAACACACCTCCAGGCTGTGTAAGGGCTATTTGACCAAGAAGGAGAGTGATGGGGTGCTATTTCAGATGACCTGGCCTCCACAGTCACAAGACCTGAACTCAATCAAGATGGTTTGGGGTGAGCTGGACCGCAGAGTGAAGGCAAAAGGGCCAACAAGTGCTAAGCATCTCTGGGAACTCCTTCAAGATTGTTGGAAGACCATTTCCGGTGACTACCTCTTGAAGCTCATTAAGAGAATGCCAAGAGTGTGCAAAGCAGTCATCAATGCAAAAGGTAACTACTTTGAAGTACCTAGAATATAAGACATATTTTCAGTTGTTTCACACTTTTTTGTTAAGTATATAATTCCACATGTGTTAATTCATAGTTTTGATGCCTTCAATATGAATGTACAATTTTCATAGTCATGAAAATACAGAAAAATCTTTAAATGAGGTGTGTCCAAACTTTTGGTCTGTACTGTATCTCTCTGATTTAAGGGCATGAAAATTCAAAGTTTGAAAATTGCAAAATTTTCGCCAAATTTCCGATTTTTTCACAAATAAAATCGAAGAAATTTTACCACTATCATGAAGTACAATATGTCAAGAAAAAACATTCACAGAATCAGGGGAATCCATTGAAGCGTTCCAGAGTAATTACTTCATAAAGTGACAGTGGTCAGAATTGAAAAAATTGGCCTGGTCACGAAAGCAAAAACAGGCTCTGGAGTGAAGTGGTTAAACAATTCTCGACTGCCCATATGATGATGCCATGTGTTTGGAAGCTTCTAATAGTTTTTTTGGCAACATCTGAGTTAATTAGAGACACACCTGTGGATGTTTGAACATTGGCGGCAGCCTAGGCACGGGAAATTGCCTAATCGTGGTGTAGATAATGTCGTCTGGTGTGTCCTTGGGTTAAAACTCCCAATGTCGGCCTGTACCAGTCTGTCCCTAAGGTTCAGAGGTCTTTTGTTACATACCATGACATATTGCCCATTATTATTGCTTTGTTCTGTATTTCTTATATTATGTTTTTACTTTTTTCACAGACCCTACATATATGAACCGGATATATCCTTTTTGTCACCCTATATAATATTTTCTATGTTACACTGTATTGCTTATAATGTTTTGCGGATGCTATATTACATGTACTCTATATAATATATATTTCCCCTGCCTCTCCCCTCTCACATGGATATGTATGTGTGTCTATTTATCAATCATCCCCCCCAGTCTTTCCCCTTCTCCCTGCATGTACCATCATATACTATCTGTATATGTTTCCCCAGCCTTTCTCCTCTTATGTATATGTTTATTCATTTTTTCCTTCTCCCAGGCATACATTAACATTTCCCCAATATGGTCCTCCCCTTCATCTATATTACCCTTATCCATTTTTAGCTACCGCTCCCTGAGCTCCTAATGGCTTTCTTTAGGTTCACTCAGCTCCACAGTACGCATCCTGCGCACGCGCTGTTGTTGTTTTTTTCCCTCTATTTATATCTCACCCATTGTGTCGCGCGCATGCGCTGTCATGCGTTCCACGCAACCGGAAGTTGCGTTCCACGAGACCTGATGTTGCGTCATCGCACTCCGGAAGCAGCAAGTCACACAGCGCTATTTAAACACCGTCACCGCTCCTGACACCACACCACCACCGGCAGGATACACTTTCCAAGAGGCACATAGGTAAGAGCCTTCTGGGCTGATCATCATGACCCCATGTAGACTTCGGTATTTACCCACTTTTTCTGGTCTTAGGTCCACTTACCATACCCCGTAGGCATACCTCCTCGGCCATTACCACTATTATTGCTTAAGGCAAGTATTTTCGTGGCTTGATACAGGTTATATCTGGATACTGGTGACTCATTTTCCCTTTGCTGTCTATCCACAGCTACTATTGCCGGCTGACATTTTTCCCTTACGACAACAACGACTGGTTCTCTTTATTGTAATTTATCCTGAGCTTCTCTGCAGTAACGTGGATAGATTCCCAGATATTAAGCAGTACATAGCAACTAGGTATCTTGAAATTCTTTCACTTTACAACGGTCCGCTCCTTTTGTTTTGAGTGTATACGCTCCCTTTTCTCTTTACTCCCGTTGTTCTCCCTAATACTTTCCCTTTTTTCTCCCTTCCCCTCCTTTTCCTCCCCCCCCCCCTTTTTTCCCCCTCGTCTTGTTCCATCAACATGTACCTATTTTTGTATATATTACTCATTGTATTATCTACTATATTGTATCTCACTTATGTCTTTATTTATGTTTATGCTCTGGTTTTTAAGCTCTTCTGATGCCCCTGAGGAAAACCCTGTTGGGGTTGAAACGTTGGGCAACTGTATACTGACCACGATTTGAACCAGTTGATATTGGAGAAATAAAGCATCTACTATTTTATCACCTATATGAGACTTTTCTATATTATTTGGTGTGCCGGAATCTTTATCTACATGGATGCATGTGTTGTATTCCTGGCACCCTTCTTTTTCAATAGTTGAGCTTGGTCTTTATTAATTATTGTCATTTAGTCATGTGACAGGTCACGTGACCGCTGATGTCGGCGGTCACTTGACCTGTCACAAGACTAAATGACGTCATGGAAAGTCCTTTTACACCATCGCGAGCCGCCCAAGACACCGGACGCACCGGAGAAGGAGACCGGGGGCCATCGGACGGCGAGTAGAATGTTTTTTTTGTTTACCATTTTTATTCTTTTTTTAACTATTAACTTGGTCACACTATATAAATCCATGCCGGTTGCATGGATTTATATAGTGTGACCAAGTTGTCAAGCACTTTTCCAAGTGATGCTAAAATCGCTTGGAAAAGCGCTTGACAACCCGCATGCAAAAATGCATGCAAAAACGCTTGACAAAAGCTTCTACCTGGCGGGAAAAACGCATGTAAAATCCGCATGCATTTTTCCTGCCAGGGAGATACAGAAAAAATCCGGAGCATTTTTGCTTCGTGGGCACTTAGCCTGCGAGTCTTATATGTTGGAAACCACCCAAAAGTGTTACCATTTTAAACACTGCACCCCTCAACGTATTTAAAATTGCTTTCATATAGTTCATTAACCCTTCTGGTTCTTTTCAGGAAGTAATGGAAAGTGGAATGACAAGAATGAATAAGTTTATTTTTACAATCTAGATTTTGATAACTTCTGAACAGGCAATTATAGCCGGCATACTTTAAAGGTAGTTATTTGACCATGAACTGCCAAGGCAAACATCAGGACCACACAATCAAGATATCAAGGTGCCGATAAAGTTAAAAGGAAGCCCCCACACTGTGTTAACTATTTAGATTCTATAATCACTATTGACAACAGAATCAAAGGGGTTAAACGTCCATGGTCTGTGCCAACACTGATCATGGCTGATGCAGCAAGTTGTCAGCTATAATGTACAGGTGACAGCTACAGGATAGTCACCTGTCGGGGAACGCTAGTCTCTTATATTGCAGATCAGTAAAAAGACGTCTATTGGTCAATAAGGGGTTAAGGATAACAAAGTCAATGTTTTGGAGCGGCCATCACAAAGCCCTGATCTTAGTCCTATTGAAAATGTATGGGCAAAGCTGAAAAGGCCGGTGCGAGCAAGACGACCTACAAACCTGGATCAGTTACACCAGTTGTGTCAGGAGAAATGGGCCCAAATTCCGACCTAAGAGTATGTGCCCACGTAGCGTTTTACAAGCGTATATGCTGCGGACTTTCCTCAGGGTAAACGCTTGTGAAACGCTAGGTAATCTGCCCCCCATGGTCCCCAAGGGGAATCCGCAAGTTCTATGCCCATGCTGCGGATTTTTCCGCAGCGTTTTTGATGCGCGCAATAATCCACAGCATGTCAATTAATTTTGCGTTTCTGCAAGCGGAATTGCCTTTGCAATGCAATAAAAAACGCAAGGCAATTCCGCATGTGGAAAACGCGCGATAAACGCAGGATAAACGCGCGTGGAATTCCGCATGTGGAAAACGCGCGATAAACGCAGGATAAACGCGCGTGGAATTCCACATGTGGAAAACGTGCGATAAACGCAGGATAAACCCGCGTGGAATTCCGCATGTGGAGAACGCACGATAAACGCGCGTGGAATTCCGCATGCGTTTTTCTGGGAGAGGACATGCGGAAATGAAGCAGAAATTTTCTGCTTCATTTCCGCAGCGTGGGCACATAGCCTTATATTGTGAGAAGCTTGTGGGAGGAAATCCCAAATGTTTCACCCAAGTCATTCACCCCCTTAAGCCCCGGAGCATTTTTCGTTTTTGCATTTTCGTTTTTGCTCCCCTTGTTCCCAGAGCCATAGCGTTTTTATTTTTTGGTCAATATGGCCATGTGAGGGCTTATTTTTTGCGGGACGAGTTGTACTTTTCAACGCCATTACTAGTTTTACCATATCCTGTACGGGAAAACGGGAAAAAAATTCCAAGTGCGGTAAAATTGCAAAAAAAGTGCAATACCACAGTTGTTTTTTATTTATTTTTTTTACCACGTTCACTGAATGCTAAAACTGACCTGCCCTTCTTATTCTACAGGTCATTACGAGTTCATAGACACCAAACATGTATAGGTTCTTTTATATTTAAGTGGTGAAAAAAAATTCCAAAATTTGGTAAAAAAATAAATAAAAAAATAGCGCCATTTTCTAAGACCCGTAGCGTCTCCATTTTTCGTGATCTGGGGCTGGTTGATGGCTTATTTTTTGCGCGCCGGGCTGACGTTTTTATTGATAACATTTGGGATAGATCCGATGTTTTGATCGCCCGTTATTGCATTTTATTGCAATTTTGCGGCGACCAAAAAACGTAATTCTGGCGTTTAGAATTTTTTTCTCGTTACGCCGTTTACTGATCGGATTAATTCTTTTTTTATATTGATAGATCGGGCGATTCTGAACGCGGCGATACCAAATATGTGTATGTGGGTTTTTTTTTTATATATTTTATTTTGAATGGGGCGAAAGGGGGGTGATTTAAACTTTTATATTTTTTTATTTTTTTTTATATTTTTAAAAACTTTTTTTTTTTACTTTTTGCATGCTTCTATAGTCTCCATAGGAGACTAGAAGCAGCAACTATCCGATCGCCTCTGCTACATACAGGGGACGAGCAGGTCCCCTGCATGCAGCAGAAATGGTCCTGTGCTATGAGCGCCGACCACTAGGTGGCGCTCATAGCGACAAGATCATGACAACCACAGGCGTCTGCTGCAGACCCTGGGTTGTCATGCACGCCCATCGGCGACCCGCGATCACGTGACGGGGTCGCCGGTGGGCGGGGCTTATGACGCGCTACCCGGAAGCGCGCGTTAAATGACGCTGTCGGAGATTGACAGCAGCATTTAACATGTTAACAGCCGCGGGTGGATCGCGATTCCACCCGCGGCTGTTGCGGGCACATGTCAGATGTAAGAATCAGCTGACATGTGCTCCGTTCAGTGAGGGCTCAGCGCAGCAGCCCTCACTGAACGGAGGGATCGCAAATATGCGTACTAATACGTCCCCGGTAAGTAAGGGGTTAAGGACAATGGTACCAAATACTAATGAAATGGATGGAAAGTTTTGACTTTGTTTTAAGCATTTTTATTACTTACTGCATTCTCGCTCTCTCATTATTCTGGCATTTGGCAAATATTACAAATGATGGTAATCCTAATTGACCTAAAACAGGAAAGGTTTATTATGATTTCATGTCAGATATGGAGAGAAACATGCAGATACTGTGTGTCTTTTTATATAGTGTATGGAAACTTCTGGTTTCAACTGTATATGAGATATTGAAATGTAATTGGTCATATTGTCATTTATTTTGAATGAAGTAAGTGAATTCCCACATTAATTTGACATTATATAATAATGTCTTTATATTTAAATAAATCTCAAGTGATTTCAACAATACAACAGGATGTTATTTTCTTATAATAAAAAAATTAAAATAAAAAATTCTATTGTGGTGTTAATTTTGTAATATTGATTTCTTTATCTGTGTCATTTATGTCTCAGTGTTTGAAAAAGGCCTTTTGCATAAGGCTGAAACGTTACATTGAATTTTGGGATTTCTTTATGAAATAAAGAATTGCATTATCATTATGAATATTTGAGTGCCGAGTATCTATATATACACTGGCATGCCAGGCATGTCAATCTCCACAAGGAGAAAAATGACCCTTTAGATCCCAGTGAGAAGCCTCTCATACAGTCAAATCGGATCTCATGCTTTGTACTGACGAGGAGCAATACCCTGAAACACCGTGGCTGCAAATTGAGATTCTGGTTTGGCTTTTATCCCAAGTCATGTGACAAGGCTCGTTAAAGGGTCGATATTGACTTTTAGGATTGCTACTTCCAATAGACTTGTCACTTATCTCACTTTTAGCAAATCAGAATATACCGTAGATCATATATAATAGAAATAATCATTATCCACTGTCTGTCTTTCCAAAAGTGATAATAGGAAGTGCAGCCATATCGGTTGTGACCTTTGAATTAATTTCTCAGAAACAGACAGTGAACAGTCATTTTGTCAGGATGTTATATCAATGACTAAGTCATTAGTTTCCAAGAAGCTGCTTTAAAATTGACAAACTACTTCTTCCTATTTTTGCAGCGGTGCAATATTGCCATCTTATTAGAGAAGAGCAGTTATAGAGAATGTGTTATCAAACAATAACCAATTGTTTAAATTACCTTTTAACATGAAATTTATTATTTTTTTTTTTACTTTTTTTTCACTATAGTAACCATCTAAACTAAAAAAAAAACACACCCACAGATCCTGCAATTATCACCCTGGCCAAAATTAGTTTCATATTTCCTGTTGTATGCAGAAGATTTTTCAGCAGTTTTATTATCATCAGTGAAAATGACAATGAAAGATGACACCTCTATATAAAGCAGATAAAGTAGCCACCATTCACAATAAATGATAGTCACAGCTCACCTCCTCACCCTTCCTTCACAATGAGTCTATTCTTAGGACTAGTGGCCAGTGTGAAAATTGTAAGACTTCAGGATTGTTTTTTTTGATTGTGATGTTAAAAAGTGAAAATCTAAAAAAAATGACATTTAAAGTAAATTTAATGTAATCCCTTCTCACCATGGACAGTTTTAGTTTTTGGGCTTTTTCTTTGTTCCTCTCCTTCTTTCTCCCCTTTCGTGTGACATAGCTATATGAGGGCTGTTTTTTTACCCTACAATATACTGGAAAACTGGAACAAAAATTCCAAGCGAAGTTAAATGGGATTGCGTTTTTCATTGTATTTGGGTTTTGTTTCTAAGGTTTCATTGTGCAGTGAAAATGACCTGTGAACATGATTCTTCACGTCGAGCAAACTTGAAAAACCAGATATCAAACTTGTATAGTTTTATTTTGATGGTGAAAATATTTCAGAGATTCGGTCGATAAAGCTTTATGAGGGCTTGTTAATTGCTGAGGTTTTCATTAATAACATTTTTTGGGTTATATACGATGTTTCAATCCCACTTTTTCATGTACCAACATGGCAGCCATGGGGACGGTCAGCAGGCTCATGGTTACCACTGAAATCCATAAGCAGCACTTTCACTTAGTGAAGGGGGGTGGAAGGCAACATCCCATGGGCATCCAAAATGGTGAACCTCTGGGACATCGCACCTTAACTACCACGGTCAGGGATTTACTGCAGCATCTAAGGGGTTAACAGCAGCAACCAGAGCTGCTCTAATAGCGGCTTTTACAGACGAATACCGGCAGTATAACACAGCTGGAATCTGCAGGTATATTGCGGGTGGAGTTGCAGAGTCCACTCCACACACTCGCACCCAACATGCACTATACATGTAGGGCAGATAGGGGTTAAACAACAGAGGACACGTTCCTTTTAAGCACTTAAGAATTTATTTATTTTTTACTTTGCAGATAGTATACTGGCATATGCTCTGTACTTAAAGGGAATGTCTGCATTAGTTAATGTCTTTTTGTTAGAAGGGCCCCAATATGCTGACTAAAGGATGATCTGTTGCTGGCAATCTCAGCGATAAGCCATTTGTTGAAAAATATGGCAACAAGCATTTAATTCTCCTGCACTGCCACCAAAGGAAACAGGAGGTACTGCACAGTATCCAGTGAAATCAATAAGCTGACTATGTAATGAATGAAGTCCTGGGACCTTCAAAGTGGGAATGACTCCATGTAACTGCTCTCTAGTCTGCATAAAATGGGTTCAGGTTTACAACGGAGAATCCCCACTATTAACCTGTATAGTGCCCCAAGTATGTGCAAGTGGTTTCTAAACCAGACAACCTCATTAAGTCTCATAACACCTTTGTCAATAAACAGGTATTCTCAAATTACTAAGTTGCTTTAATTAGTTAAACAGCATGAAAATACGCAAGTTTGCCACTGACTTGCTTTTTCTATCTGCTGTCATTCTCCTGCAATGAGAGCTTTTATCTTACATTGTGTAAAGCTCATTTCCATGGAGTTCAGCCACTAGTATACCTTGGTAGAGAGTGTGCAGTAGTCACATTCCAGGAGAAAAGTTAACTCCTAACATACCGTTATCTCTGTCCAGCCCATTCATTTCTATACATCAGTTAGCTGCTCCCTTTAGGCTTTTGCCGAAATGCTCTTATCCATCCTGTAGAATCACAATTCCTGGCACCCAGTATCTAGGCTCTCATTGTCTGTGGCTGCGTGCTTGCTCAAATACCCTGTTGTGTCTATGTGTAAAAATAGTGATAGTGGTAGAGTACATTCCAGAACCAACCACTGATGGCTGAATGTGTTACAGCAGAACTTGTGCAGAGCTTTATAGTTCTAATAATACTACAGCTCTGCTGCTCATCAGAGCTATCACTCAGGGAGAAGAGCCCGTCCTGCCAGAAATCAGGAAGTAAGGAGACTGCACAGCTCTGAGCTGCTCATGTGATCACTTATGAAAACTCCTTTTAGGCATCAAACATTTCCTTTGTTCAAATAGAAAGAATATAGATCTACATATTTTAGAATGTCGCATATAGATCTACATATTTTAGAATGTCGCTTGTCCTTGGGATCACTTGACATAACAATGTCACGTGATCCCAAGGAGAGCCAATGCCGACACGGCTGGAACACTGGAGGGGAGTATAGGTGTTATTATTTTACTGAGGGCAAAAATATATTTATGGAGAAGGAGATGTCTGAGTAGTAGAAAACCTTTAAGTGTTGGCTACTACTTTCATGGATGTGGACAGAAAGCTCTTTCTGAGTTCATTAAGTAGTTCAATCTGACAAAGGTTTCCAATAGAGTTGGTGCGAGTCAATTCGCAGGACCCAGTCCATCAGCCACATCCATAATCTGTGACCGCTGCATCGGAGCCCTGAGAACCACCTCCTACATCCCGGCATCCACAGCTGTTCTCCTGATTAGCCGGCCTGATGCAATGTCACATATGCATCATGCTGTAACCATAAAGATGCAGCTAATCAGAAGAGAAGCAGGGAATCTTGGAAGGTAGAAGGCAGGTCTTGAGGCTCCTGTCCAGCATCCAAAGATTACTGACGTGGCCGATGGACCGAGTGCTGCGAAACGAATCGCACCAACTCTAGTTTTCAAATAAAACAACAATGTCTAAATGGCTAACCAATATTGCATTAAAGGATCTATCTACTTTATTTCTCCCCAAAACTGTGCCTCTCTTGTCCATGGGGTGTGTCTGGTATTGCAACTCAGTGCCCCATTGATTTGGTTAGGGATAAGCTACAATATCAGGCAGCGCTCACGGGTAGTGTGAAATGTGTATGGAGTGTGGTCTGTATCTATGCTATTCTCTTTGTTTGAATTTTTTTTTATACATTTGTAGGTAACTCAAATGGATCATAAACTCAATCTCATAACCGATATGATTCACCACCTGATAGCAAACCAACAAAGCGGTCAATCTACCAACAGAACACCGCACCGGAGCAACTCTCTGAACGACGGGAGCAACCTCTCCAGTACTCTGCCTACCTACCAACAGTTACAGTGCCAAGACGAGACCAAGATAATGCATCTTGATGAACAAACACAAACTAGTTCTTCTACTGTCCTCAATGCAGATATTCATTATTTTAATGAATGCATTTATAAGCAGAAAGTAAAATGAATGATGAAATTAGACTGAGTATGGAGTAAGTGTGTAACACTGTAAAGGACGTCTTGTCTATTCTCTGTAGATCCTATCAGGGTTCATTGAAGGTTTCTTAGAGGAAGGGACATGGAACATATGTGTATTGCTCCATGTAGAAACATGCAAGAAAGCATCTGATACATTGATGAATCCTTTCACAGGAAGATTGTAGCTCATCGGCCTGTGGGATCGTAAATCGCTACGGGTCGTGCTGTAAAACTGGCAATACAACTGAACAATTACCCTGATTTTTTTTTATTGTATTAAAATACACTTTTTACATTGATTTTCAATTTTTGGGGGCCTAAAATGAAAACTCTTTTGAGAAAAATACAAATAAATATTGTACTGTAGAAAATTACATTTCTTTTTTTTACAATGTATTTTTGGTAAAAATGGTATTAAAGAGTTAATTTTTCTTTATGATTTCTGATCACAATTTTTTTTTCTGGAATATTTTTTGACATCTGATCAAATGTATTGTATTTTCTCAAAAATGTTGATATTTGCACATTGATTGGTTTAAAGCAGTGATGGCGAATCTTTTAGAGACCGAGTGCCCAAACTGCAATCCAAAACCCACTTATTTATCACCAAGTGCCAACACGGCAATTTATCATAAATATTGAGCTTTTACTGATACAAACAACTGATACAAAGAGCAGGCGAGGGCAGCATAGAGCAGCCACAGACAGGAGCAGGGGTAAGAGACTGCAGAAATAAAGAATGTGCTCACCCACATCCTGGTATATATGCTGGCCCTCCCCTCAATCCTGGTATATATGCTGGCCCTCCCCTCAATCCTGGTATATATGCTGGCCCTCCCCTCAATCCTGGTATATATGCTGGCCCTCATCTCAATCCTGGTATATATGCTGGCCCTCACCTCAATCCTGGTATATATGCTGGCCCTCCCCTCAATCCTGGTATATATGCTGGCACTACCCTCAATCCTGGTATATATGCTGGCCCTCCCCTCAATCCTGGTATATATGCTGGCCCTCCCCTCAATCCTGGTATATATGCTGGCCCTCCCCTCAATCCTGGTATATATGCTGGCCCTCCCCTCAATCGTGGTATATATGCTGGCCCTCCCCTCAATCCTGGTATATATGCTGGCCCTCCCCTCAATCCTGGTATATATGCTGGCCCTCACCTCAATCCTGGTATATATGCTGGTCCTCACCTCAATCCTGGTATATATGCTGGCCCTCCCCTCAATCCTGGTATATATGCTGGCACTACCCTCAATCCTGGTATATATGCTGGCCCTCCCCTCAATCCTGGTATATATGCTGGCCCTCCCCTCAATCCTGGTATATATGCTGGCCCTCTCCTCAATCCTGGTATATATGCTGGCCCTCCCCTCAATCCTGGTATATATGCTGGCCCTCTCCTCAATCCTGGTATATATGCTGGCCCTCCCCTCAATCCTGGTATATATCCCCCCCTCAATCCTGGTATATATGCTGGCCCTCTCCTCAATCCTGGTATATATGCTGGCCCTCCCCTAAATCCTGGTATATATGCCCCCCCTCAATCCTGGTATATATGCTGGCCCTCCCCTCAATCGTGGTATATATGCTGGCCCTCCCCTCAATCGTGGTATATATGCTGGCCCTCACCTCAATCCTGGTATATATGCTGGCCCTCACCTCAATCCTGGTATATATGCTGGCCCTCCCCTCAATCCTGGTATATATGCTGGCACTATCCTCAATCCTGGTATATATGCTGGCCCTCTCCTCAATCCTGGTATATATGCTGGCCCTCCCCTCAATCCTGGTATATATGCTGGCCCTCTCCTCAATCCTGGTATATATGCTGGCCCTCCCCTCAATCCTGGTATATATGCCCCCCCCTTCAATCCTGGTATATATGCTGGCCCTCCCCTCAATCCTGGTATATATGCCCCCCCCTCAATCCTGGTATATATGATGCTGGCCCTCTCCTCAATCCTGGTATATATGCTGGCCCTCCCCTCAATCCTGGTATATATGCTGGCCCTCCCCTCAATCGTGGTATATATGCTGGCCCTCCCCTCAATCCTGGTATATATGCTGGCCCTCCCCTCAATCCTGGTATATATGCTGGCCCTCACCTCAATCCTGGTATATATGCTGGTCCTCACCTCAATCCTGGTATATATGCTGCCCCCCCCCTCAATCCTGGTATATATGCAGGCCCTCCCCTCAATCCTGGTATATATGCCCCCCCCCTCAATCCTGGTATATATGCTGGCCCTCCCCTCAATCCTGGTATATATGCTGTCCCTCCCCTCAATCCTGGTATATATGCTGTCCCTCCCCTCAATCCTGGTATATATGCCTCCCCCCTCAGTCCATGTATATATCTTTTGGCCGACCGACGTCATGCTGGCCTCTGATTGGCCGGAAGCCGCTGGCCTCTGATTGGCCGGCCGACGTCATGCTGGCCTCTGATTGGAAGGAAGCTGCTGGCCTCTGATTGGCCGGCTGACGTCATGCTGGCCTCTGATTGGCCGGCAGACGCTGGCCTCTGATTGACCGGTCGACCTCATGCTGGCCTCTGATTGGCCGGCAGCCGCTGGCCTCTGATTGGCCGGCAGCGTGTATTGCAGCGCACGGGCCTGGCTAGTTCGTGCGCTGCAATACACTTCAGCTCGATGTGTTTCCGTCCGAGAGAGATCGCACATCTAGCTGCAGTAGCGGAGCTGGTGCTGGCACTCGGCGGCTCAGAGTTCTCCCCGCCGGCCCGATCCAGTAGCGCTAGTGCTGCGGCCATGGTGCCCCCCAGGAGGGCTCTGCTGCCCCCTCTGCACGCTGCCATAGGTTCCCAGCACTGGTGTAAAGCATTTCTTCTTTTACAGCTGACGACCCAAAATTGGGGATATTCTGAAAAAAAATAAAATGGCCAGTCTGCATTATATATGGTGGAAGTGAGAATGTATCATCTGGATAAGGGGGTGGTCTTCACAGAGGGGTCTATGGAGAGATGTCACTTTATAAGGAGCACATAGCATGGAATACCGGGGGGAAGCCTTCTGGCTCCTTATGTTGCTCCAGTCCGGAATGCTCCACTATGGTCCATCCTTCTATAGTTCTTCTCTTACACTTTCTGCTGGTCGGTATATGGACGTATTCGCTCTATGCTGACAGGCGCTCCCTTAGTATAGCCCATGTAATGCATGGCACCACAATGTTGTAGGTTCTGACTACTGTGTAAAAAAACACCCACCCAGAGACCGGCCATAATCTTATAGTCTGGGTGTGAATACGCTGTAGGTAGAGCTACACTTTTGTTGTGGAAATTTTGGTAATTTTATTTACCTTTTTGCATTTAGGCTACGTGCCCACGATGCAGAAATGAAGCAGAAAATTTCTGCATCTCCCTGGCAGAAAAAACGCATGCAGATTGTACATGCGTTTTTCCTGCAGAATACATGCGGATTCACATGCGTTTCCGCATGCAGATTGACAAGCGCTTTCCAGGCGATTTTAGCATCACTTGGAAAGTGCTTGACAACTAGGTCACACTGTATAAATCCATGCAAACAGCATGGATTTATATAGTGTGAACCGTAAAAATGAAAACAAATAAAGCTATACTCACCCCTGATGCCCGACGTGGCTGCAGGTTGTAGGCTTTTCGGAAGAGGTGGGTTTTCAGGTTCCTTTAGAAGGTTTCCACGGTAGGCGAGAGTCTGATGTTTTGGGGTAGAGAGTTCTAGAGTAGGGGGGATGCACGGGAGAAATCTTGTATGCAATTGTGAGAAGAAACAATAAGAGGGGAGTAGAGAAGGAGATCTTGTGAGGATCGAAGGTTGCGTGTAGGTGTGTACCGGGAGACTAGGTCACAGATGTATGGAGGAGACAGGTAGTGGATGGCTTGGTATGCCACGGTTAGGGTTTTGAACTGGAGTCTCTGGGCAATGAGGAGTCAGTGAAGCATTTGACAGAGAGGAGAGGCCGGGGAGTAGGCGGAAGGCAGGTGGATTAGTCGGGCAGCAGAGTTTAGGATAGATTGGAGGGGTACGGGAGTGTTAGCGGGGAGGCCACAGAGCAGGAGGTTGTAGTAGTCGAGGCGGGAGATGATGAGGGCGTGCACTAGTGTTTTTGCAGATTCATGGTTGAGGAATATGCGGATCCATGTTTTTGAGTTGGAGTCGGCAGGAGGAGGAAAGGGCTTTGATATGTGGCTTGAAGGAGAGGTTAGAGTCCAGGGTTACTCTGATGCAGCGAGCTTGTGGGACTGGGGAAAGTGGACAGCCATTGATTTTGATGGATAGGTCAGATGGGGAGGCTGAGTGAAATGGGGGAAAGATGATGAATTCTGTTTTATCCATGTTAAGTTTTAGAAATCTAGCAGAGAAGAAGGATGAGATAGCGAACAGACATTTTGAGGTTCTGGTTAGTAAGGAGGTGATATCAGGTCCAGAGAGGTAAATCTGTGTGTCGTTAGCATAGAGATGATACTGAAAGCCGTGGGACTCTATGAGCTGTCCCAGGCCGAAGGTGTAGATGGAGAAGAGCGCTTTCCAGGCGATTTTAGCATCACTTGGAAAGTGCTTGACAACTAGGTCACACTGTATAAATCCATGCAAACAGCATGGATTTATATAGTGTGAACCGTAAAAATGAAAACAAATAAAGCTATACTCACCCCTGATGCCCGACGTGGCTGCAGCGCTCGTTCCTGTCTGGTTCCTGGATGCCGGCATATCGCGAGACAGAGCGGTGAAGGGCCTGCGGTCACATGACTGTGACGTCACCGCAGGTCCTCAAGCGATGCCGGCATTCAGAGAGAAGCCTCCGGACAGGTGAATATAAACTTTATTTGTTTTTATATTCTTTTTTTACAGGTACAATGGTACCCAGGTCTGGATGAGAGTCTCCTCTCCTCCAGAACTGGGTACCATCCGCACATAGAGACGCATAGAAGCCGCTTGTAAAAATGTACAGTCGCGGTTTCTATGCGTCTCAATGCAAGTCAATGGCGGGAGTTCCGCTGCGCTTCTGCAAAATTAAATGACATGCTGCGGATTTTTGTACGCAGCATAAACGCTGCGGAAAAATC
This sequence comes from Phyllobates terribilis, assembly GCF_046119375.1. Taxonomy (NCBI): domain Eukaryota; kingdom Metazoa; phylum Chordata; class Amphibia; order Anura; family Dendrobatidae; genus Phyllobates; species Phyllobates terribilis. The sequence continues at coordinate 2,730,300 of NW_027362963.1, forward strand.
CGAAACATGTGCATAGAACATGCGGAATCCCCTTGGGGACCATGGGGTGCGGATTACCTAGCGTTTCACAAGCGTTTATGCTGCGGAAATTCCGCAGCATAAACGCTTGAAAAACGCTACGTGGGCACCCAGCCTTACCCGAATGAGGCTTGTGAGAAATCCTTAAATATGCTGCAGATTTCTCCTGTATGATGCTGACCAATCATAAGCAAGCAGCAACACTCAAAGAAAAGAAGAACACGCCCCCACCATAGCTCAAAGCGGGTTTCTTAGGGTATAAAGCTACGTTCTCACTATGAGTTTTTAGTGAGTTTTTACGCTGCATATTTTAGAAATAATGCAAGTAACCTATCTTAATGGGTGCAGAAATTCTTCAACATCAAAAACTCACCAAAAGCTCATCGTGGGAACCTAGCCTAAGATGTGTAATGATGGAGAGTCCTGATCTCCTGGTCTAACCTTCTGCATGATTAGAAAGCAGAGGTAACAGCTCTTAGACAAGGAAGGAGCCGCACAGCTGAGTTTCTCTGTGTCACATTACAAACCCTTTTATTGACTCTCCTGATTATGGAGTGTGCCAGTATCACACTTATGTCTTCTGTGCTCAAGCAACTTGTATTCTTTCTGCAGTGATATTAGGCTGTTATTACACCTCACACAGGAGCAGTGTGTTCTGGGTTACTTCTATGGTGAAATGCAATGACAGTCTGCTCTAATCTCACTGCAGAATGAGTACAAGTTGAGCACAACGGATCTAAGTGTGATACTGACACTGTGCTCTCATTTCTGGACAGGCAGTTTGGGATAGGCGCAGAACAGCAGAGGTGAGAGTGCCATAAGAGGAGGAAAGCTGTTAGAAAGGTTTGTAATGTTGCACAACTAAACTCTCTTGTGCTGCCCCTTCACCCACAGAGACCTTAACTGAAAAGTATTAGTCAGTTGTGTGCTCTAATCATGCAGGAGGTTAGCCCAGGAGACCAGGTCTGTATCCTTACATCTTAGACACTGAGAAATCTGCTCTAAGCTATGGTGGGGATGTGATCATCTTTCTTTTCAGTGTTGTCGTCTGCTTATAATTGGTCAGCATCATGCAGGGAGAAGAATTTCGCACCCCCAGTGAAAACTCTGATAACATCTACTTGGACTTAATTTTTTTTAACTCATTAGGCGCCAAATACTTTCATTGCTAATATCTCTGCAAATGAAAGATAAAATAGAAAGAGCATGGATGAGATACCAGGACACTGTGTGTGGCACTTTATTATTATTATTTATTATTCTAGCTCCATTTATTCCATGGTGCTTTACATGTGAAAAAGGGGGTATACATAGCAAACAGAATTGCAAAAATCTTGAACAAAAACGCAATGGCAAACTGGTACTGGAGGAGAGAGAACCCTACCTGCGATGTCTCACAATCTTCAAGGGATGGGTGAGGATACAGTAGGTGAGGGTAGAGCTGGTCATGCAGCGGTGTGGTGGAGCAATGATTACTGCAGGTTGTAGGCTTTTCGGAAGAGGTGGGTTTTCAGGTTCCTTTAGAAGGTTTCCACGGTAGGCGAGAGTCTGATGTTTTGGGGTAGAGAGTTCTAGAGTAGGGGGGATGCACGGGAGAAATCTTGTATGCAATTGTGAGAAGAAACAATAAGAGGGGAGTAGAGAAGGAGATCTTGTGAGGATCGAAGGTTGCGTGTAGGTGTGTACCGGGAGACTAGGTCACAGATGTATGGAGGAGACAGGTAGTGGATGGCTTGGTATGCCACGGTTAGGGTTTTGAACTGGAGTCTCTGGGCAATGAGGAGTCAGTGAAGCATTTGACAGAGAGGAGAGGCCGGGGAGTAGGCGGAAGGCAGGTGGATTAGTCGGGCAGCAGAGTTTAGGATAGATTGGAGGGGTACGGGAGTGTTAGCGGGGAGGCCACAGAGCAGGAGGTTGTAGTAGTCGAGGCGGGAGATGATGAGGGCGTGCACTAGTGTTTTTGCAGATTCATGGTTGAGGAATATGCGGATCCATGTTTTTGAGTTGGAGTCGGCAGGAGGAGGAAAGGGCTTTGATATGTGGCTTGAAGGAGAGGTTAGAGTCCAGGGTTACTCTGATGCAGCGAGCTTGTGGGACTGGGGAAAGTGGACAGCCATTGATTTTGATGGATAGGTCAGATGGGGAGGCTGAGTGAAATGGGGGAAAGATGATGAATTCTGTTTTATCCATGTTAAGTTTTAGAAATCTAGCAGAGAAGAAGGATGAGATAGCGAACAGACATTTTGAGGTTCTGGTTAGTAAGGAGGTGATATCAGGTCCAGAGAGGTAAATCTGTGTGTCGTTAGCATAGAGATGATACTGAAAGCCGTGGGACTCTATGAGCTGTCCCAGGCCGAAGGTGTAGATGGAGAAGAGCAGGGGTCCTATGACTTAACCTTGGGGAACACTGACAGATAGGATGCGAGATGAGGAGGTGGTGTGTGAGTGAGAAACACTGAAGGTTCTGTCTGTTAAGTATGAGTAGATCCAAGATTATTATGATCTGCAACATAAACTAGGGAAAGAAGGGGAGAGCTGTCCCCACAGTAAGACTAAGCTGAGTCCCTACGTTGTAGCAGGCAACCTATTCCTTGTGAACAGACCCGCCTTCGTCCTCGGCTAGTCTGAACGGAGACCTATAGAGAAAGGAAGGGGTCCCTAAAAGAACTAAGGACTGGGACAAAAATGGGACACCTCCTAACAGAAGTTGTTGCAGAGCAAAAGAAAAACTGACAAAAGTACTAGAGGTCCAGAGGACCAAGCAAACTAGAGATAGATAGGCACAAAAGCACCTGGCTAGAAAGACAGTCTAAACAACACTGAAGTCTAGCAAGGCCAGAAGGGTGGAGCTGGAATAAATAGGAAGATGGTCACGTGACCGCAAAACACAAGATAGAAACAAAAACAAACAGGAGGGTTCTAACAGTACCCCCTCTTTTATGAGGATCCTCCGGATCCTCCAGGCCCAGGCCTATCTGGAAATCTCCTGTGGAAAGCTCTGACAAGTCTAGGGGCAGAGACATCATCCGCCTTAACCCAGGAGTTATTCCTCGGGACCGAAACCTTTCCAAGCGACGAGATACTGCAATCTCCCTCTATGCTCTCTGGAATTCAGGATACGAGAAATTTCATATTCGCCGTCTTCCACTACCGGAGGAACTGTGACAGTGGCCTCCCTATCCGATACATCAGCCTTTTTCAACAAGGAAACATGAAACACAGGATTAATCTTCCAGGAGGAGGGAACCTCCAACCTAACAGCAGACTGGTTAACCACCTGAAGCACCTTAAAAGGCCCCACAAACTTCGGACCCAATTTTTTAGAGGAAATCCTCAATCGCAGATTCTTTGAGGACAACCAAACCATGTCACCCACAGTAAACAAAACCTCTTTACATTTCCTGTTAAAATACTTCTTGGACTTTTTGTTAGCCTCTTGAAGGTTACAACGTACATTAGTCCAAACTCTCTCCAAGTCACCGGAAAAATTCTACTCCTCCGGCACCGCCGACCGCAATTTGGAGAACGAACCAAAAGACGGATGTCTCCCAGTACAACAAAAAAAGAACACCCAGCAGAGGAGGATGTATGGTTGTTAAGAGCAAATTCTGCGAGTGGCAGAAACTCAGACCACCCCTCTTGATTGTCTGCCACAAATCAGCGCAAAAACTGTTCCACATCCTGGTTCTTTCTTTCAGTCTGTCCATTAGACTCAGGATGATAACCAGACGAAAATGACAAATGGACTCCCAACCTGTCACAAAAAGCACGCCAAAAGCGAGCCACAAACTGAGGTCTCCTATCAGAAACAATGTTGGTGGGAACACCATGGTGCCTGACAATTTCCTTAACAAACGCCTTAGCGAGTGTCTTAGCGCAGGGTAGCTTAATGAATGGAACCAAATGACACATCTTGCTAAAACGGTCCACGACCACCCAGATGTCAGTGAAACCCTCGGACACAGGAAGGTCAGTAATAAAATCCATTGCCAAATGCGTCCAAGGCGCACTAGGAACCTCCAGAGGTCAAAGCAACCCCGCAGCAGGGGTATGGGAAGCCTTTGACCTAGCACACACCGTACACTGACGCACCCACTTGATGACTTCCTTCTGCCACCCGGGCCACCAAAAACTGCGACTGATAAGTCTCTTAGTCCCAGAAATTCCTGGATGACCTGCCAACCGAGACTCATGATACCCCACAAACAAATCTCTCCTAGAGGTTCTAGGCACAAACAATCTCCCATGAGGAGTGTTAGATGGGGCATCCTCTTGGGCTTTCAGAATCCCTTCTTCCAAAACAGAGACTAATGCTGCTACCACAACTCCTTCCTGTAAAATGCTCTCCTCCTCCTCGGTACCAACCATGGGGGAAAAGCTGCGAGATAAAGCATCGGCTTTAACATTCCTAGTACCAGGGATATAGGTAACAGAAAAATTAAACCGAGAAAAAAAAAGTGCCCACCTAGCTTGACGGGCATTCAAGCGTTTGGCAGCATCCAGATAGATCAAATTCTTATGATCTGTGAACAGGAAATTTAGCACTTTCCAAGAAATGATGCCAATGTTCAAACGCAAGTTTAATAGCCAACAATTCCCGATTACCAACATCGTAATTAAGTTCGGTTTCTGAAAATTTTTTTGAAAAAAAATCACAGGGATGTACTCCATCCTTGTTCTCCTGAGACAAAACTGCACCGACCCCCACCGAAGAAGCATCAACCTCGACCAAAAAAGGCTTGGTCTCATCAGGCTGCATAAGGATAGGGGCAGAACTGAACCTCTCCTTGAGATACACAAAAGCTTCAATGGCCTCAGTAGTCCACTGGACTGTATTCGCACCTTTCCTGGTGAGATCAGTCAGTGGCTTAACAATTATAGAAAAATTCTTAATGAATTTCCTGTAATAATTGGCGAAACCCAAAAATCTCTGTATCGATTTCAAACCAATAGGCTTAGGCCATTCCTGCACAGCCTGAACTTTCACCGGGTCCATCTCAAAGCCCTCGCTGGAGATAATGTAGCCCAAAAAACTAATTCTCTGCACAGCGAACTCACATTTCTCCAGCTTAGCAAAAAGTGAATTATCACTCAATAACTGCAACACCTCACGTACGCTCTGCCAATGGGAATCCAGATCTGGTGAATAAATCAGAATGTCATCCAAATACACAACCACATTCTTGCCAATGAAAGGTCTCAGGATGTCATTAATAAGGTTCTGAAAAAACGCGGGTGCATTGGTAAGACCGAAGGGCATCACCAGATTCACAAAATGACCTACCGGAGTGTTAAAAGCAGTTTTCCATTCATCACCCTCCTTCATTCGTAACAAATTGTATGCCCCCCGGAGATCAATTTTATAGAACCACTTGGTCCCCACTAACTGGTTAAACAAGTCTGGAATTAACGGCAATGGGTAGGAATTGCGTACGGTTATCTTATTAATTTCACGAAAGTCCAGACATGGACGTAAACCACCGTCTTTTTTTTTAACAAAGAAAAATCCAACGGCCACAGGCGACTTAGAAGGTCTAATGTGACCAGCAGCCAAGCTCGTCTGTATGTATTCCTCCAAGGCCTTTCTTTCAGGGATAGTCAGATTTAATAAGCGACTCTTGGGAAGAGTAGCTCCAGAAACAAACTCAAAGGTGCAATCATAGTCCCTATGAGGAGGTAAAACTTGCGACTCCTCCTCTGAAAAAACCTTCCAAAAATCCTGAATAGGTACAGGTAATTCCCCTTTTTCCACAGCCGCAATGCGACTATTAGGCTGAGTTCACATGATGCGTTTTTCATGCGTTTCCGCGGCGTTTTTGCAGCTGCGTAAACGCCGCGGAAACGCATGAAAAACGCATGGTAGAAGGGCAGCAATGTTCCCCAATGGAAATCCGCATGTGCTGTGCCCATGATGCGGATTTTTCCGCGGCGTAAACGCTGCGGTCAAAAATCCGCAGCATGTCAATTAATTTTGCGGAAACGCTGCTCTTTTGCCGCCATTGACTTGCATTAGACCGCTTGGAATCCGCATCACTGTATATGTTGATGCGCTTTTCATGCGGTCTAATGTGCGGATGGTACCCGGGTGTGGATGAGAGGACTCTCATTCAGACCCAGGTACCAAAAGAATAAAATAAAAAATATATATATTCTCACCTTCTGACGGCCCGCGCTGCGTCCTGCCGGCTTCCCGGGCACTTCGCGTTTGAATGAAGAAGGACCTTCGCTGACGTCAGAGTCATGTGACGGGTCACGTGACGCTGACGTCGGAAGGTCCTAAAGTCTTCACTGCCAGCAGCCGGGACCGATGAAGCAGGACACCGGGGGCCATCAGAGGGTAAAGTATAGATTTATTTTTTATTTTTTGACATCACACACTATATAAATACATGCCGGTTGCATGGATTTATATAGTGTGAAGTTGACAAGCACTTTCCAAGTGATGCTAAAATCGCTTGGGAAGCGCTTGTCAACCCGCATGCGGAAATGAAAGTGAAGACCGCTTCATTTCCGCATGTCCCTGGCAGGAAACCGCATGTACAATCCGCATGCGTTTTTTCCTGCCAGAGAGATGCAGAAACGCTCAGGAAAAAATCCTGAGCATTTCTGCATCGTGTGCACATACCCTTACAACATTTATCATAGCACTTAGGACTCCAAGACTTAATCTCATTAGTAGACCAGTCCAGTAAAGGATTGTGCAGTTTTAACCAAGGCAAACCTGCACATGCGGATTTCAATTGGGGAACATTGCTGCCCTTCTACCATGCGTTTTTCATGCGTTTCCGCGGCGTTTACGCAACTGCAAAAACGCCGCGGAAACGCATGAAAAACGCATCGTGTGAACTCAGCCTCAGGCTATGTGCCCACGTTGCAGAAATGAAGCAGAAAATTTCTGCTTCATTTCTGCAAGTCCTCTCCCGGAAAAACGCATGCGGAATTCCGCACGCATTTATCGCGCGTTTTTCGTGCGTTTATCTCGCGTATTCCACATGCGGAATTGCCTTGCGTTTTTAATGCATTGCACAAGGCAATTCCGCTTGCGGAAACGCAAAATTAATTGACATGCTGCGGATTTTTGAACGCAGCATAAAAGCTGCGGAAAAATCCGCAGCATGTGCATAGAACTTGCGGAATCCTCTTGGGGACCATGGGGTGCGGATTACCATGCGTTTTACAAGCATTTCCGCTGCGGAAATTCCGCATCAAAAACGCTTGTAATCCGCAACGTGGGCACGCAGCCTAAAAGCAAAAGTATAAATACTAATTATTTATCAAAGCTGGACAAAATCTAGAAACCATATAATAAAACTGGCATAAAATATAGTGCTGAGCAAGAGTTTAGGGAGAGATGTACAACTGGCACTGGCCTTTAAAAGGGATTGTGTAATCGCACAAAACTAGCAAAAATGTAAAGTGCCTGTAAAACAAGGAACGTGCAATTTACCTCTTAGTAAAAATCCTATTCTTTCTCAAGAACGGGAGGAATTTTAATTTCATGATTTTTTTTTTATCAAATAATTTTTATTGAAAAACTCCAAATACAAATTTTCCATCTTTCAAATAACATACATGACATAGTAATTCCATAGTATAAAACATGAACAAAGTATCTGAACTTCAATTCCCTAACCCACCCTAAACCCAAATCCCAACACTCTAGAGAGAACCATTTTAGAGCAGTTCTAGAATAACGGACTACAGCATTCGTAGAAGGGGGAAGAAGATAAAAAAGTGACTAACAAAGGGATAGCAGCGTTTTAATGTGATCATTTACTGCTTGATGCCTGAGCCGGGAAGTGCACGCTTGAAAACTGTTGCAGGCTGCTGTAATCACAGGACACAAGCAAACAGCATGGCATTTCCTATCAGCAGGGAGGAAGTAAAGGGAACAGTAATGAAAGTCTCCTCCTACTCCGCTCCATAATGAAATGAACAGTGTGCATCCTACAAATGCGATGCATACAGCAAACAATTCATTTTCCATACACAGGTTTTGAGTTGACCACTGGATATACACATGTGTATAACTAATTACCAGAACTGGAAATCGAAAAAAAAGACGAGCAAGTTTGGGGTGAATCCTGCCTTCATTACTGCACAGCCGCTCATAGAGGGATCGGTACTAGGAACAGCAGCAGTGCCGGCGATGTTCACAGATTTACCTGCTGCGGGACTGAAGGAGTCTGATAGTGTTCGGCTCTAAGCTTTTTACCTTGTTTACGACAGGAATAATTGAAAGCTGTGCTTCAAAGGCGAGGAAGAAGTTGGTCACCGTCTGCGCTTGAATACCCTTAAGAGGGGAAAAAATATATATATACATATATACAAATACTGAAACATCTAAATGCATTAGAACATCAAACCTGGTGAAGCGGTAAATGACTTGTCCTCCAGGGATACAGGCTACTGTCATTCAGTAATTATTTAATAGGAATTTTACATTTTATGTGATCACCACGCTAGAATGTAAATGATGAAAACACAACACAACTCCTCACCATATGAAGATATTTTGTGTTTTAGGCTATGTGCCCACGATGCAGAAATGAAGCAGAAAATTTCTGCAGCATTTCTGCATCTCCCTGGCAGAAAAAAACGCATGCAGATTGTACATGCAGATTGTGCATGCGTTTTTCCTGCAGAATACATGCGGATCCACATGCGGATTCACATGCATTTCTGCATGCAGATTGACAAGCACTTTCCAGGCGATTAGCATCACTTGGAAAGTGCTTGACAACTAGGTCACACTGTATAAATCCATGGAAACAGCATGGATTTATACAGTGTGAACCGTAAAAATTAAAACAAATAAAGCTATACTCACCCCCGAGGCCCCGGCGTGGCTGCAGCGCTGCTTCCTGGCTGGTTCCCGGCTGCCGGCATATCGCGAGACAGAGCGGTGAAGGGCCTGCGGTCACATGACTGTGACGTCACCGAAGGTCCTTCAGCGCTGCTGGCATTCAGAGAGAAGACGCCGGACAGGTGAATATAAACTTTATTTGTTATTTTATTCTTTTTTTTTACAGGTACAATGGTACCCAGGTCTGGATCAGAGTCTCCTCTCCTCCAGAACTGGGTACCATCCGCACATAGAGACGCATAGAAGCCGCTTGTAAAAATGTATAGTCGCGGTTTCTGTGCGTCTCAATGCAAGTCAATGGCGGGAGTTCCGCTGCGCTTCCGCAAAATTAAATGACATGCTGCGGATTTTTGAACGCAGCATAAACGCTGCGGAAAAATCCGCAGCATGTGCATAGAACATGCGGAATCCCCTTGGGGACCATGGGGGGCGGATTACCTAGCGTTTTACAAGCGTTTCCGCTGCGGAAATTCCGCAGCATAAACACTTGAAAAATGCTACGTGGGCACACAGCCTTATAGAAGAGCATTTCTGTGGAATAACACGACTGATTTACTGTGTATGCACCATAGCCTTCATTTGATGTCACTTACTGTCACCTGTCACCTTGCCCCAACTCTGCAATCCCCAATATCAGTCCATGACCTCAATGGGGTCATTATAAAATTCTAAAGAGGACTGGTCATGTCTCTATTAGAAAATAGATAAACTTAGGATAGAAACAATATGAGCATATACCCTGCTATAAGTAAGTAAAAAGCAATAGTGAATATATATAATATAGGGTACTTAGTAAACATGGTTTTTGATTTAAAAAAAGCCATCCCACCCGCACCAAGGTGTACCCAGTCAGTTATGTGAAATATATAATAAAATACACTTTAGTACAATATTAGTGTTTTGTCCCTTTAAATCTGCTGCTACTTCTGTCACCATGGTAACTGCATTCATACTCGGCCAATAGGATTGCTCGGTTTGAATTTGGAAAAAAAAAAAAAAGTCCTCTATCGTCAGTTTGTTCCTTCTCATCTGAGTGTGAAGACAGACACCTGCGATCAGCGAGAGATTATAGGTATAAGACGTGATATAATATAACGGACGGAGCCACATCCCATCACACGCACTCAGCGACCACAACTCACAGGAATCAGCACATTTACCAGACAATAAGTTATTATTCCCCAACACATAATACGCTGAGACACCAGTGGGGGGCGCCGCACTCGTTACATCTCCCATCTGGATGGATCCAGCGACGAGATCCTGATATTTCCCCCCAGCTCCGCTCCTCCATAGGGAATGGCCCAGATGCACGCAGAACGGACCGAAGTGTAATACTGCTAGAACTCTGCATGATATCACATCCTCCATATATACCACATAATAAAGGGGTGCTCCCACTGGGACAGGTCATCACCTATCCAGAGATCAGTGATAACTTGTTCCAACTAGACATCCCCTTTAATGGAAGAGATCACATCTCTAACAGTCAATACGCTATTCATTCCCAATCTTCCCTGGCCCCAGTAATGCCCCTGAGTATATCGCCAATATGAGCCAATCATCAAACCCTCTGCTGACTGTTCCCGATGTTTTATAGAGTTTGGAGACGTTTCTACAAGAGAAGATATCAGCGGACACCATGGGGGTGGAGTATTCTGCCAGCGATGGAGCAGGTAGTATCCACCAGTCTGTGATATCTGACCTTCCTCCATATTCTGCTCTTACATGCGTTTCTTCAGCTTTACCCCTTCCCGACATAACCAATTTATGTTTTTTTTCTGTTTTTTCCTCCGCTTTTTCCAACTTTTCTAACTTTTTGATATCTGTCCACATAGTGTGAGGTCTTGTTATTTTGTAGGATGAGCTGTCCTTATAAATGACACCATTCATTTACCACATAGTCCTAGAAAACGGGAAAAACATTTCAAGTGCAGTAAAAGTGCGAAAAAAAAGCCTGACATTGTTTTTCTGGGAACGGTTTTAACGGCGCACATTGTGTGGTAAAAATGACCTGGTAATAGGATCCTACTCCTCAGTGTGATTACAGCAAGACCAAACTTCTCCAATAGTTTTGGCAAAAGAAAAAAACTTTTTTTGATGCTGTCACCATTTTTTCTGAGACCCGAAACATTTTCAGTTTCCGGGTTGATGGAGCTGTGTGGGGGCTTATTTTTTGAAGGGCAAGAGGACTTTATTGATAACATTTTGGGACACATATGTCATGGTCATCGCTTCTTACAGGATTTTCTGCAGTATTGAGGCGAACGAAAAAATGCAATTTTGTCTTTTTGAATTTTTTTCTGTGTTCACTGATCGTTTTTTTTTTTATATTTTGATAGATTGTATTTCTCTGAAAGAGACCATACCACAAAATGTGTATATTTTTATTATCTTTATTTTTAGTGGAAGGTGAGTTGAACGTGTGGGGTTTTAATAAATATATATATACTTTTTTTCACTGTATTTGTATACATCATCTGATTGCTTGTGCTATATACAGCGATACCACAGTAATGCTCCATATAGCAAAACCACGGTCTTCTTTACAGCCCAAATGAAGCTTTATGATGACAGGCACGGAGGCTTCAGCAGATCCCCGGATGTCATAGCAGTCCATCGGCGCCCTATGATCGCGTCACAGGAGCGCCGGTGGGCGTATGGAACGACGCGTCCCAATGCTGGCGCACTGTTAATGCTGCTGTTAGAGATTGACAGCAGCACTGAACAGGTTAACAGTGGTGGGCAGATCTTCGCTCCACTCGCAGCTGTTAGAGGCAGGTCCTGGTTGTTTGTCACAGCCATTATCTGCCATGTACGGGGCGAGCTGACCCTGCTCCATACACCCGCTACTGACTTATACCATACATGTACGGCAGATGTTGGTAAGGAGTTAAAGCGGTTGTCCAGCTTTGGGGCCATTTTTTTTACTTTAATGCAAGTATTTGGGGCTAAAATCGATTTCTGTAATTGAGTTTCATTAAAAATGTTGCCTTCTGTAGCATCTGTGCTGCACTGTCTATTGCTGGCTGCAAAATTAGCTAACTGAGAATCTATCAGTGAGCTCCTTAGTCTTAAGGGAGAGTTTGTAGATCTTTAATCTGTTTTTTTTTCCTGAGTGCCTATTAGCTGATCTATGCCCAAAGAAAACACAAAACTTGAATGTGCAGGGAAACAATAAGTCTGTAATAGTCGGTGTAAAACACTTAATGAAACCTAAATGTAAAAAATTACTTTTAGTAGTAAATACATGACATGAGAAAATATACACTACTCAAAAAAATAAAGGGAACACTTAAACAACAGAATATAACTCCAAGTAAATCAAACTTCTGTGAAATCAAACTGTCCACTTAGGAAGCAACACTGATTGACAATCAATTTCACATGCTGTTGTGCAAATGGAAGACAATAGATGGAAATTATTGGCAATTATCAAGACACACTCAATAAAGGAGTGGTTCTGCAGGTGGAGACCACAGACCACATCTCAGTACCAATTCTTTCTGGCTGATGTTTTGGTCACTTTTGAATGTTGGTTGTGCTTTCACACTCGTGGTAGCATGAGACGGACTCTACAACCCACAGAAGTTGCTCAGGTAGTGCAGCTCATCCAGGATGGCACATCATTGCGAGCTGTGGCAAGAAGGTTTGCTGCGTCTGTCAGCGTAGTGTCCAGAGGCTGGAGGCGCTACCAGGAGACAGGCCAGTACACCAGGAGACGTGGAGGGGGCCATAGCAGGGCAACAACCCAGCAGCAGGACCCCTACCTCTGCCTTTGTGCAAGGAGGAACAGGAGGAGCACTTCCAGAGCCATGCAAAATGACCTCCAGCAGGCCACAAATGTGCATGTGTCTGCATAAACGGTTAGAAACCGACTCCATGAGAGTGGGATGAGGGCCAGACGTCCACAGATAGGGGTTGTGCCCAATGCCAGACCTCATGTGGCTGGAGTATGTCAGCAGTTCCTGCAAGATGAAGGCATTGAAGCTATGGACTAGCCCGCCCGTTCCCCAGACCTGAATCCCATTGAGCACATCTGGGACATCATGTCTCACTCCATCCACCAACGTCACGTAGCACCACAGACTGTCCAAGAGTTGGTGGATGCTTTAGTCCAGGTCTGGGAGGAGATCCCACAGGAGACCATCCGCAACCTCATCAGGAGCATGTCCAGGCGTTGTAGGGAGGTTATACAGGCACGTGGAGGCCACACACAATACTGAGCCTCATTTTGACTTGTTTTAAGGACATTACATCAAAGTTGGATCAGCCTGTAGTGTGTTTTTCCACTTTAATTTTGGGGGTGACTCTGAATCCAGGCCTCCATTGGTTAATAAATTTGATTTCCATTGATGATTTTTGTGTGATTTTGTTGTCAACACATTCAACTTTGTACAGAACAAAGTATTCAATGAGAATATTTCATTCATTCAGATCTAGGATGTGTTATTTGAGTGTTCCCTTTATTTTTTTGAGCAGTGTGTATATATAATATAAATAATTACTGCAGCTTTAATGCTATTTATTACGTCTCAGGAGGAGGACGGAAGAGGAAGAGGACGGAAGAGGCGGAGGACGGAAGAGATGGAGGACGGAAGAGGCGGAGGACGGAAGAGGAGGAGGACAGAAGAGGAGGAGGACGGAAAAGGAGGAGGACGGAAGAGGAGGAGGATGGAAGAGAAGGAGGACGGAAGAGGCGGAGGACGGAAGAGGCGGAGGATGGAAGAGGCAGAGGACAGAAGAGGCGGAGGACGGAAGAGGCGGAGGACGGAAGAGAAGGAGGACGGAAGAGGCGGAGGACGGAAGATGAGGAGGACCGAAGAGGAGGAGGACGTAAGAGGAAGAGGACGGAAGAGGAAGAGGACGAAAGAGGCGGAGGACAGAAAAGGCGGAGGACGGAAGAGGCGGAGGACAGAAGAGGCGGAGGACGGAAGAGGCGGAGGACAGAAGAGGAGGAGGACGGAAGAGAAGGAAGACGGAAGAGGAGGAGGACAGAAGAGGAGGAGGACAGAAGAGGAGGAGGACGGAAGAGGAAGAGGACGGAAGAGGAGGAGGACGAAAGTGGAGGAGGATGGAAGAGGAGGAGGACAGAATAGGAGGAGGAGGACAGAACTGCACCTTAAGATCCCTAGGGGGAAAGGGATGGTAGTAATATAGTGGTAGTATATCCGTATTAGTGTAATATGAGTAATAATACTAGTGATAATAGTAAGAAAGTAATAAAATAACAGTAGTAATAGTAGTAGGTAGAATAGCAGTGTGATCCAGGGTCCTAGGACTGATCGCCTTTTCTCGGGGTCAAGAAGGAATTTTTCCCCTGTGACACAAATTGGCTGAAGGTGTCCTGGGGTTTTTGCCTTCTTCTGGATCAACACTGTAGGTATAGGGCAGTATTAGTAGTGATAGGAAAGAAGAATAATACTGTAATAAGATAGCACAATGTAATAATAACCATATCAAATAGATTTATAAAAACAAATTAAAATAACTCCAGTAGTACAATAATTAGTGTAATATTATATAACTTGTAATAACATTAATAGGTTTGATCCAGGGTCCTAGGACTGATCGCCTTTTCCCGGGGTCAAGAAGGAATTTTTCCCCTGTGACACAAATTGGCTGAAGGTGTCCTGGGGTTTTTGCCTTCTTCTGGATCAACACTGTAGGTATAGGGCAGTATTAGTAGTGAAAGGAAAGAAGAATAATACTGTAATAAGATAGCACAATGTAATAATAACCATATCAAATAGATTTATAAAAACAAATTAAAATAACTCCAGTAGTACAATAATTAGTGTAATATTATATAACTTGTAATAACATTATTAGGTTTGATCCAGGGTCCTAGGACTGATCGCCTTTTCCCGGGGTCAAGAAGGAATTTTTCCCCTGTGACACAAATTGGCTGAAGGTGTCCTGGGGTTTTTGCCTTCTTCTGGATCAACAGCTTTAGGCATAGGGATTTTAGTAATACCATTATTAGAATCACAAGATTAATAAAAAAAAATTAGAATTACATTTTTTTAATTCGTTTTATAACAGTTACAATTAATTGCATTAATGCAATAATAATAAATAGTAAAAATGGTGGTAATAATAATAATACAAAAAACTAGTCCCAGTTAGTAAGTTAGTGTAATGTTAGTGTAGGGACCCATCTGAAGAGGTCGCCTTGACGTTGGCAGATGGGCTCGCACAATTTGCTCAAAATGTGCGCTAAGAACCTCATATTTCTATGTACAGGAGATCTAGCAGTAATACCATTCAGGAGATATCTGTGTACACACATTTTGTTATATACTTTTGTGCAGCACACAGGGCAGGTATACAGGTACAGGGCGAGAGTGTTACAGTGATATTATAACTCGGCCTTAAGGATAAAATGCTGATAACTACAGATCCTGGAAACACATTCGAAACTAGACCTTGTAAGTAACTGGTTCCCAGCTAGTGGTAAATATGTACAGGGCAGTCCGGTACCAAGACCTGCTCTATAGGACACATTATCATCAGGCAGGTCCTTACAAGATCTGCGGCAGAAGTGTGGCTGTGTAACACAGTCCTGCTCCTGCCTCAGCTGCCCACAGTGGAGCCAACCTTGATCCTGGCAGCTTAATCCATTGTATGACACAGTAGGGGGCTTCCACAGCATTTAGGCACTTTAGACAGGAGAGGGAGGCATGATCATGGTGCCAATGAGTTTCTATGGCAGCTGAGATCTAACAATGGACCCCATGACGGCCATTTTACTGCTCCTATTAGACCCCGGCTGAGGAAAGGTCTATGAGGACACCGGTCAGACTTATGTCGCCTGCTCTGCACATATTAGAAATACCTAGGGCTGATTAGTTTGCCATTTGTAAATCTGATCCAGCAGCGTTGGGCTACCACTGACGTGATCAGGGCTATTGAGCTCCTAGATTGGGCAGAGGAGCTCAGTATTCAGCAGGAGCTGGCCGAGGAGAGCAGAGCAACTTGCATGGGGCTGCTGCACAAGAAGCAACTCACAAGGTGGAGATTTACCCGGAGACGCTGTGCTCGGGCTGTGATCTGCTGTGCAGGCTGCATAGTAGATGCCTCGAAGGACCCGAACTTCACCCCTAACAGGCACAGCAGAGCTCGGACGGCTGCAAGTGAACAGAGAGCGGCTGATTAGTAACTGCTGCGTCTCCTGCAGCTCAGATAAGAGCCGCACAGAGCGGGGGTTCAGTAATGATGAATATGGGAAGTGTCCGCCCCTCACATGCCCTAAATGCGGCCTCCAGAGGTAAAGTTTCCCCTGTAACCAGCGCCTCCTCCCACCTTCTCTGCTGGCATGCTCCATTACTTAAAGGGGATGTCTGTAGAAAACAAGTTATCACTTATCCACAGGCTCGGTGATCACTTACTGATCGTGGGGTCTGACCGCTGCGAGCCATCGTCTGATCGGGAAGGAGTGGAAAGTCAGGGATCAACTGCTGCTCCATTCATTCTCTATGGGGCTCCGGAAAAGCCGAGCTCAGCGCTTGAATGCCACATAGGGAATGAATGGAGCGGATCCTGGAGTAATAACATGCCCTCCTCTCCTCAGCTTTCTGTCTGTGTAAGTGGCTCAGCCCTTGTCTCCCCTTCTGCTCCGGCTTCTGTGCTGGTCCTTGTGAGGAAGAGGAAACCCTCTGCCCTTCTGCTCCGGCTTCTGTGCTGGTCCCTGTGAGGAAGAGGAAACCCTCTGCCCTTCTGCTCTCAGTCCTCTGCGACTTTTCACAATCGCTCAGTGCACCCATTATATGTAATAAGGATCATTCTTCATCCCTTGTCCAGCTTTCATCCCCCCCAGTCTGACCAGCGGACAAGATAATAAACATGTGAGTGGAAGGTTCACAATTATTAGATGTGTTGTGAAAAGTCTCCACAGCATTATCCGGAGAAAACTGCAGGGTGACCGCTTGTGAAACCAGCACAAAATCCAGCGGACAGCGCTTCCCTGTCCCCCGCCGGTCTCCGTATCCTGGCATTCAGCTATTCCATTTGGTGCTTATTCTGGAAGGAAAACAAAAATGTGATGTTCTTACACAGACGCCTGAAGACGCAGCTTTTCATCATCCATGTTGGGCTGTTGTATGACGTGTGGATTACTCTGCTTGCTGGATTCTTGCATTACCACAAACACTGCCTTTATTTTGTGATTTCTGTGCCGCTTCCCACTTCTATTGGCACTGTGATATATCAGCACGTGAGGGCTGCCACAATCATGTGTCAATAGGTTATTGCTGGAGCCTGTGATATAGAGACCATCCTGGACCAGGGAAGACTTGGTACAGAAGCACCTAGAGAGGGGGGTACAGGGGCTTCATTTCAATTTTAAACTTAGCTGGATTGTGTTTAGCTACAAGAATGGAAAGTAAAATAATAAAATCTTAATTTTTTTTTTCTATTTGGCAAAATCGTCCATCAGAGGTTTGGCCACTACCGAAAAGTTTTTGATGAACTTACAGTAGTAGCTGGCGAAACCCAAAAAACATTGCAATGCCTTTAAGTCTTGAATATAATACCAATCCAGTACCGTCCGGACTTTGGCCAGATCCATGCAAAAACGGTGAATGATAAGAACTAACCCTGAATGGAGAACATACATTTCTCTGGTTTGACAAATAATTTATTATCTTTGAGTATCTGTAAGACCTGCCTGACATGTACCTGATGTGACTGGAGGTAAATAAATGAATATGTCATCAAGATTGGTTTGCTGTGATCTACCTGCCAGATGACTAAAAATGTCACTAACACTGTTGAAAGAAAGCGGGAGCATTAGTCAACCCAAATGCCATCACAAGCTTTTCATAGTGCCCCTCAGGAGTATTGAAGGCCATCTTCCACTCATCTCCTCAATGTGAATGAGATTATAAGCCCCCCTGAGGTCTAGTTTAATCAAATCGTAGGAGCCAAATTTTTTTCTAAAGAGGTCGGGGATGAGAGGGAGAGGATATGCATCCCAGACCGTGATCCGATTAAACTCGCGAAAATCAAGGCGGGGGCGCAACCCCCAGTCTTTTTTTTTGACAAATAAAAACCCCACTGCAACGGGAGATGAAGAACGTCTTATAGGGCCCAATGGTAGACTGACTGACCATTCTGTTCTGAACTGCCACCCTAAGATGTCTTCCCATTATATACCTACTGTATAAGTGCTCCCTCTAACGGCTTCCTCCACCCACACCCACTACTGGTTCCCCCTACCTTTGGGTTCCCCCCACTCCAGCCAGGGACAGGGCTCAGCAGCTGCACTCTGCATGTTGGATGCAGGTGTTTTGGGGGGTTCTGTGCAGCACTCCCATCTTACCTGAGTGAAGGGAGACACCACACCTCTGGGTGAGGTGCAGTACCACTGTGGCGACTGAACACTCAGGGGCGCCACATTCCCCCCCCCGGTAAAACACAGCACGTCCGCGGGCTGGAACAGAGCAAAACCAGGCATAACTGACATGCAAAATTTTTAAGATGCATCAGCATATTTGACCATAAAACAACATTTCTTCCCTTTATGGGAGGCACATTTCTTTTAACGTTACTGGTTACATTATAAAACATCATAAGAGTATTGTCATATAAAACAATTTTCAAGACAGTTCCAGCACCAGGGTGCAACAGTAGCAGCATGAGGGACCCGTCCACAAACCCTCAACGTAGGCCCTGGGCATGGCTGCAGGGCATAGACGATCCAATCCTGGACCTCGTCTTCCGCCACGCCAAACGGGTTTTTGTTCTGAGGTATATTTGTAATTATAAAACCAATAGGATGCACTTTAAGAAGTGCTAAACTATGTACATTGTCAACGTCCGGCTTCTCACAGTCCTCAGCCTGTCAGTCTCTGTACCCTGACGGGTAACTGGGTAGCAAACATGAAGTCAACTGCACCCTTCCGGGCAACTTATGTACAGTCCAGTTAACTAAAACAGTTTAACAGTGGGGCCCCCTCCGGGGGAACCCCTGGTTTCTGCAGGCTGACCCAGCCTGGTCATCAGCCTCAGGCTGCAGGGGGACCAGGGATGGAGCAGCGCCAGCCGCATTTGGGACAGGGACATCACTCCGACCTGCTCCCGCGACTGCGTCAGCTCGGCCTGACACCTCCCGGTCTTTACGCAGCTTCTCTCCACCGCCTCTCCTCTTTCGGGGGCGGTCCCATGGCACTTTGCTGTCGGTCACTCCCTGTGTCGGCCTCCCCGCTTTGACGGACACATCTATGCGGACAGTCACTGTTGCAAGGGGCAGGGCCTGCTTTTGGAGCCATTCTGGGACCCGGCCCACGACGGGAGGTTCCATTCTGTTGTTCTTTAGCACGCACAAAATGGCGCCCGTTCTTCTGGGGCGGGCGCCACATTCAAGGCAGAAAACACTTCTTTAGGCGCACATTACCCGCAGATGGCAGGCTGGTCACGTATCCTGTTCGTGACGCCAAGTGGTGACTCGCTGCCCCCTGGGCCGCGGGGCACACGGCAGCCGGGCCGTATGGCTGCTTTGGGGAATATCACGGTGGCTGGCCCGGGGCGGTCAGTGCAAAAGGGATTATTTATAGGATTTGTCGTGAAGCCACCTGTGGTGTCTGGTGAGGATCACCAGCGCTGCAACAGTCCTCTGAGGCAGATGTTAGGGCAGCTAGAGATGGAACGGCTCCCCACAGGTGGAGCGGGCCTCAGGGCAGTGTAAATAGATGGAGGGTGCGCTGGGCGTTGTAGTGCAGGGAGGGAAATGGCACCAGTGAAGGAATAGACGGAGGCAACTCAGTGCAGTCGTCCAAGATTTTAATACACAGTTCTTCAGGAAACACAAAAGTGCAAGTTACAGGTGAAGGCCTCCCACGTTGCGCCGTGTTCACCCTGGCAGGGGTTCAATCCTTCCTCAGGAAGTTTAGGAATGCTTGGCAGAACCCCACTTTCTCGTGTTCCTACTTTGACCGTCTTCACACTAGGTCCTTCTCCCTGCTGCCCTGCGCTGCCCACTCTCAATCCCGCTCGGGTATGCTGAAGTCCTTCCTGTACGTCGGATCCGGGACCAACCTGACCCCCTGGAGATTAGAATGGGGCAACCGATCCCTCTGTCTTCTGACAGATGCGGGGCGTATGGGTGCTGTCCTGCACGCGCCGTACCCCTGGGATCCCTTCTTAGAATGGAGCCTACTCCCTTCTCCCCTCCGGGGCCTCTATCCCGGGCCCTTCTTGTGGAGCAGAGCTCCTGCTGAGCCTCTGCTCCCAGACAGTCCTCACTGACCGTCTGTACTGTACTGACTGACCATTCTGTTCTGAACTGCCACCCTAAGATTGCTTCCCATTATATACCTACTGTGTGCTCCTTCTAACTGCTTCCTCCACCCACACCCACTACTGGTTCCCCCTACCTTTGGGTTTCCCCCACTCCAGCCAGGGACAGGGCTCAGCAGCTGCGCTCTGCATGTTGCCCTTCCAGCCAGTCTGAAGCAGTGTAATGTTGGATGCAGGTGTTTTGAGGGGTTCTCTGCAGCACTCCCATCTTACCTGAGTGAAGGGAGACACCACACCTCTGGGTGAGGTGCAGTACCTCTGTGGCGACTGAACCCTCAGGGGCGCCACATGCCCACGATGCAGAAATGCTCCGGATTTTTCCTGAGTGTTTCTGCATCTCCCTGGCAGAAAAAACGCATGCAGATTTTACATGCGTTTTTCCTGCCAGGGACAAACGTAAGTGAAGCATTTTTCACATGCATGTCCGCATGCGGGTTGTCAACCGCTTTCCAAGCGATTTTAGCATCACTTGGAAAGTGCTTGACAACTTGGTCACACTATATAAATCCTTGCAACCGGCATGTATTTATATAGTGTGAACAAGTTAATAGTTGAAAAAAAGAATAAAAATGGTAAAAAAAAAAAAATAGAATTAGACTTACCGGTAATTCTGTTTCTAAGACCCTCCACGACAGCACACCTGGAGGTAGCCTCCCCATCCTAATTAGGGACAGGAAAACAAGATGTTAAATAGCCCCTCCCTGCTACAATCCCCAGTGTTTTCAAAGGACCACACAGTATGAATGCTCTAAATATTTATTAACACTAAGGATTTTTCCAATCAAAGAAATGGAGGGAACTACCCATGCTGTTGTGGAGGGTCTTAGAAACCGAATTACTGGTAAGTCTAATTCTATTTTCTCCAATCCCCTCCATGACAGCACACCTGGAGTAATACCAAAGAATGAATTTTAGGGAGCGACAACAGCCTGAAGGACTTTCCTTCCAAATGCTAAGTCTCTATTAGATATTACATCTAGTCTATAATGTTTAGCAAAGGTATGGACAGACGACCATGTAGCTGCCCTGCAAATCTGCTCAATGGATGCACTAGCTTTTTCCGCCCAGGAGACCGACATAGCTCTAGTAGAAAGAGCTTTCAAAGATTTCAGAGGAGGCAAATCATGAACTATGTATGTTTCATAAATTGCTTTCTTAATCCAATTTGCTAGCATATTTTTGCAATTTTCTTTCCTTTATTGGGGCTTCCATATTGGACAAATAGGTTCTGATCCTTCCTCCAGGTTTCAGTCTGCCTCAAATAGCGGATTATAGTCCTTCTTACATCCAACGCGTGGAATTCTTCTTCCTTGCTATTTGATGGATTTTGACAGAATGACGGAAGAATTATTGGCTGAGACATATGAAAATTAGACGACACTTTAGGTAGAAAAGAAGGATCCAACTGGAGGATGATCCTGTCCTCCAAAATACGACAATAAGTCTCTCTGATAGACAGGGCTTGGATTTCACTCACTCTTCTGGCTGTAGTCAGAGCTATAAGCAATGCCGCTTTCCAAGACAATTTGTCTATGTGTGCCTCGGCTATTGGCTCGAAAGGATGCATAGTTAGGCCTCTAAGAACTACGTTGAGATCCCAAGGTGGAACTATTTTAGCTCTTGTTGGATTAATCCAAGAAGCAGCTATCATGAACCTCTTAATCCATCTGTTTTGGGCCAAATCAGCATCAAAATAGGAACTTAAAGGCGAGACTTGGACCTTCAGCGTGCTTGGTCTTAATCCTTTAGACAGACCGTTCTGTAGGAAATCCAAGATTCTGGCCACGTCAGGCCGAAAGGGATCTAATGGACGAGGCTCATACCATAGCTTGAAAGCTTTCTAGATTTTTCCATAGATGGAAATTGTGACTGGTTTTCTGCTTTTCTGCAGTGTATGTGACTCGCCCCCAGGGGTGTCGCGAGGCACCCAGCAGCCGGGCCTAAGACTGCCTGCGGGGATTATCGCGGTGGCTGGCCCAGGGCGGTCAGTGCCAAAAGGAATTATTTGTAGGGAATTTGTTGTGACGCCACCTGTGGTGTCTGGTGAGGATCACCAGCGCTGCAACAGTCCTCTGAGGCAGATGTCAGGACAGCTTGAGATGGAACGGCTCCCCACAGGTGGAGCAGGCCTCAGGGCAGTATAAATGATGCAGGTTGCGCTGAGCATTGTGGTGCAGGGAAAGCGATGGCACAGCAGGAGTAACGGACAGAGACAGGGGATTTGCTTCATTTCCTTTACTGGTACAGCTGTTAGGTACGGTCCAGGGTACTCCAGATGAAGGGCGCACTTTTGGACTTCTCCCCAGGGAGCAGGTATAGGGCCTCCTGATCCGTGTCTGTCCCTATGTATGCTCCTGGCCAGCCTGCAACTGGGCCTAGCTTATGTGTCCTGCTTTTACTTCACCAGATGCTCAGAAATAGGACCTCTGGTTGGTAACCACTTTCCCTGGACGTCGGGGCCTTCGTGGTTCCTGATCCTGTGTGTGTCTAGCCTTCAGGTTTGTCAGGGACTTGTAGTCCTCCTGGGATTCCGGTGATCCCCACTGGGTGTAAAGGGTCCCTGTAGGCGCGGATCTGGTGTCCGGTAGATATAATGGGGTGAGCTTATTGTGCTCCTCTGCCCCCTTGGTTTCACTCCCCTTTTTCTCCTTGCCGTCGGCCACACTCGGGGCCCTCACTACTAGGCAGCTGACGTGCTGCGTCTTCACCGCTATCTGAGTGTCGGCACGCTCTCAGGCTCTCTCTCAGCCTGCCTGCTCTGCTCTGACTCTGAGCACTCACTAATCAACTGAGCTGCCTGGCTCCAGCTTCCCTATATATATCCCTATCTGGGCTCCCTCTGCTGGTATGAGTTGGAAGGTAGAGGTGTTTGTATCTAGTGAGGGCCTCTTGTGGAGAAATCCATCCATGCACCCTTCTGGGTTCTGTGGCACCAATGCACAGCAGGGCGCCACATTTGGATCACCTGTACTGAGAAGCCTCTGGCTTTTCAGAGGGCGGTCTCAGAAGCCAAGCAGCTAGAGCCAAATTCTGAGGGGCCGGATGGAAAATCTGGCCCTAATGCAGCAGATCGTGGATTCAAGGAAGCATCAATGGATCATCCATTCTTAGACTGCTCAATGTTCCGAACCATGCTCTTTTTGGCCACATTGGAGCTATTAGGATAGTCTTGAGCCCTTCCGACCTGATTTTTTGTAAAGTCCTTGGTATTAACAGAATCAGGGGAAAAGCATTAGCGAGCCCAACTTTCCAAGGGTGAGCGAATGCATCTATCCCTGTTGCTGAATCCTCGGGTTTCAAAGAGAAAAAGGCTCTTACTTTTGCGTTTTCCTGGTTCGCAAACAGGTCCACATCTGGGTATTCCCACTTTTGAACAATCATCTGAAATATCTTCGAGTTCATGCTCCACTCCCCTGGATGAATGTATTTTCTGCTCAGAAGATCTGCATGATAGTTGTCGGAGCCCCTCAGATGCAGAGCCGATAAGGATAGTAGATTATGCTCTGCCCAGTGGAAGATCCTTTCGGAGATCATCTGTAACCTCCTGTTTCTTGTACTTCCCTGATGTCTCAAGTGGGCTATAGTTGTCATATTGTCCGAGTAGACTCTGACATTCGACCCCTGAAGCACAGTAGTGGCTGCCCATAGGGTTTCTTCCACCACTTTCATTTCTTTTAAGTTTGAGTACTGCTCTGCTATTTCTTGCGACCAGACCCCTTGGAAGGCCACGTGGGAGACTACTGCTCCCCATCCTCTTTTGCTTGCGTCTGTTTTGACGGATAACAAGGGAAGTTGAATCCATGCTGAACTTTTCTCCAGATTTCCTGGACAGAGCCACCAATTTAAAGATGCTTTCACCTTCTCTGGCAGATGAATTCTGTTGGAGAGGGAACTTGGAGATCTGTCCCAACAGGAAAGGATGTAGTTTTGAAGGACCCTTGAATGCGCTTGAGCCCAAGGTACCGCCTAAATAAATGAGGTCATGGACCCGAGGACGGACATGGCGAATCTTAATGACACTCCTCTCTGGTTCTTTAGTGCATAAACTTTCGACCTCAACTGAATCTGCTTCTCTTTTGGCAGAAAAGAGGCTTGTTGCTGAGAATCCAGGAGAATTCCCAAGGAGGTCTTCCTGGTGGAGGGAATCAGATCTGACTTTTGGTAGTTTATCAACCATCCCAAGGATTCCAGGATCTGGAGGGTCATCTGGAGGTCTCTTTCCAAACTTGAAATCGAGGGAACCATCACCAAAAAATTGTCTAAATATGGGACGATGCAGATATTCAGTTTCCTTAGATAAACCTACTACCTCTGCCATGATCTTTGTAAACAGGCGGGGTGCTGACGAAATGCCGAAGGGGAGTACATTGAATTGAAAATGAAGTACCTCTTGGTTCTGAGTTACAGCAAATCTGAGAAATTTTCTGTAATCCGGATGAATTGGCACGTGGTAGTAAGCCTCTGGCTGGTCTACTGTTGCCACGACAAATCCTTTTCCAATCAATAAGCTGCCATTGAGGAAGGAAGCTCGCAATTCTGCCTCCTACCTTCTTGGCGTCATTGTCTGTCCTGCCTAGAACCTTGAAAGATATTCCTACCTCTTCCCCCTTTTGTGTAACTCCAGCGACCAGTTTTACCCTTGCCTCTGTACTGAAATGCTTGCTGCTGTTGTTGTTGAGGGAGAAGAAATGGTCTCTTTCTGAAACTTTTTGGATTCTTTGGCTCTGGCAGAGACTTCTTCTTGTCGGATGCTTTCTCCAACAACTCGTCTAGCACCGCCCCAAACATATACTCTCCTTTAAATGGAATGGAACAAAGCTTAGATTTTGATGCGTTGTCCCCACTCCACATCTTCAACCACAGAGCTCTTCTCATAGAATTTGATAATGCTGCCGATCTTGCCGCAATCTTGACCGACTCCGCCAAGGCATCCGCTAGGAATCCAGTGGCCTTCTGCAGAAAAGGAAGAGATGCTAGGAGGTCCTCTTGAGTGGTACCTTTCCAGAGATGTTCCTCTAGTTGTTGGAGCCAGAGGAACATGGAACGAGCTACACAAGTTGAAGCGATATTAGTCTTCAGTGAAGCCGCCGATGTTTCCCATGCCTTCCTTAGAAGGCTGTCCATCTTCCTATCCATAGGATTTTTGAGCTGTGACGAGTCTTCAAAGGGAAGGGTTGTTTTCTTCGCAACCCTTGCCACCTGTACATCAACCTTCGGGACTTCCATCCATAGCTTAGCCGCCTTTTCATCTAGAGGGAATCTATCCTTCATTTCTCCTGCCATACTAAGCCTTTTCTCAGGTGACTCCCATTCATCCAAAATAAGACTCCAAATGTTGTCATGCACAGGGAACACTACCTTCTTCTTGGATTTCAGACCGCCAAACATTTCATCCTGAACTGTACGGGTTTCCTTCTCCTCTTCCACCTGCATCGTGTCTCTCACCTGCGACAACAATTCCTCCATATTCTCAGACGAAAAGTAATATTTCCTATCTTCCTCATGATCTTCACTTAGGACCCCTTCTTCCGGTTCCTCCATAGACCCTAATTCTGAATCAGAGGTCTCCCTAACCGTATATTTTCTCCTTTTGGGGGGAGATGGACCTTCAGCTCTGGCTTGTGAGAAGGAGGCTAGGGAAGATTGTATTTCCTGCCGAACCATTCCCCTGACTTCTTCCATAAGGGAAGGCTGTTCTTCCTTCACAATGTTGTCAGTGCATTTCCAGCATAGGGGTTTCTTATGCCCTGAAGCCAGCTTTTTTATACAGATGGCACATTTGCAAACTGTAGTGCTTTCTCTCACTGTCGATGCCGGATCCTTGTCTCCCTAAATTAAAAATAAAAAAAGGGGAGATTTAAAATATATTTAGGATCCTGCTCAAAAGAGAGTGGGGAATAACCTAGGACCTAGTACTTACTGGGGCCGGGTTAGCGCTGGGCTCTGCAGACGCAGGCTTTGGAACAGCACCCTCCATAGTAGCAGAATATTCTGTCCTACCTTAATGGAGTCTTCTCATCTGGGTCTTTTATAGGGGAGACCGAGATCCAGTGCCAAATTTTCACCTATCTGGTGAAGGATCCTCATTTTCAGGGCAAACCGCGGCTTCTCCTTTTGAATTTCCCGCCGCGGCCCCATGCGTTCCACGGTGGAACGCACCAGAAGTGACGTCCCGCTGGCCAAAAGCCTGACTTCCGGCATGGAGGACAGAGGAGACTCCGGCCGGGGAGCTACAGGAGGCCCCCAGCCCCCAAAACCCTACTCGGCTTTACACGCAGGCGAGTGTGTGTGTGGGGGGTCCCGCTCTCAAGGAGACACGGGAGCTGCAAAGGAAGGAAGGTCGGAGGCGATCGCTCCCTGCAGCCCGGCAGGTAAATTTAATAGGGCCCTGCTTGCCGACTGCAGGCACTCCAGGTAACCTCTTCATCCCATAGGGACAGGAAAACACTGGGGATTGTAGCGGGAAGGGGCTATTTAACCTTTTGTTTTCCTGTCCCTAATTAGGATGGGGAGGCTACCTCCAGGTGTGCTGTCATGGAGGGGATTGGAGAAAATAACATTATACTTACCTTCTGATGGCCCCCGGTCTTTTCTCCACTGCGTCCGGTCTCTTGTACGGCTCGCGGTGGTGTGAAAGGACCTTCCATGACATCATTTAGTTATGTGACAGGTCACGCGACCGCCGTGAACAGTTGAACATCCGCAACAAGACCACAGAGAAACAAATCAAGAAGAAACTCACACTCACTGGAGTGTTGATCAGGTTCAGGAGATACTTCTTTCCCTCGTAAGTGTAAAACAGAGCCGCAGTCAGGGCCTTCACCGTAATCCCGCGCTCCCTCTCCACCTGCAGCTTGTCCAGAACTTGCTTATTGGAGGAGGCTTTTGGCATACAACCTGAGGGAAGGAGCGAGACACCAGAATCCACACTGTTAGCTCGTAGTGGCAGTGTCTCCCTCCATACTAGTCTGTCAATGGTAGCTTGTTTCTGTGTTTTATATATGTATTTTAGGTGTGTAAACCCTCTTCATGTGTACAGCAGCCTGGAATGAACGCTGCTTAAAAAATAAATAATAGAGTAAGGCCTCATTCAGACTTTCATCAGCTTTGTTTTGCATCCGAGAAGCTCTAAACTTTGATTTGGATCAAAGTCCGACAGGTCAACGTGTTTCGGTGAAAAATACGCGGTCCACAGAAATATGTGAACAGCCCTAGACTATAATAGATATGAGCTCTGTGAAAAACATGGATCGAGCTCGTACGAAATCCAACATTTCATTCTATAAATCTACATAAATTAAGTAACGTGCCAAATTGCTTTTTTTTTGGTTTATGTTTTGTTTATGTACGGAGGGAAAGTTCCCAGTGCTAGTGTCTAGCTCACTGATTTTCCTTGCTTGGTGCCTGACGTCCCAAAAAACTGACAGTGAACTATCAATCAAGATAAAGAGGCTGGTGCTGGGCAGGGAAGCAACCTTGGAAGGCTGAGGCTTGGTTAGTGCTCCGTTACACCCAGAGCACTCAGAAATACAGCAACAGATAAAAGATATAGAGGTGTCTATGGATTTAGCTTTCCAAATCCTGCATGGTAATGAATGGGAATTGGAGGGAGGGGTATATCTGATGGATACCCTTAAATTGTTAATTGGCAATTGCAGTTCACATAGTTGCATATTACTTAATCATTAGAGCTACAAAAATTTGCACTTCAAGCACCAGTAAAACAGAGGCCAAAAAAGATTCCTTAGAGGCATCTGGTCACTATTAGTGATGATCGAGCGTGTTCTATCAACCCCTTCGGCGAGCACGCTCAGGTGCTCGCCGAGTATTTTGGCATGCTCGGCATTTCTTTTAAGGTCGCCGTGCCTGCAAGTGTCACGGCTGTTAGCGTGCTCGCTGAATGGGTTCATAGAACACGCTCAATCATCACTAGTCACTATACATTAGTATACAATAAAAAAACACATATCACATAGTGAATAACACAGACACTATTCAATACAGCAGGGTTGAGGTGTACTTTGTGGGACAAAATTACAGCATTTTTGAAAGACGCCATTCACTTTACTGTGCAACATATAGAAAAAAAAGGGCAATGAATTCCAAATAAAGTGAAATGGTGCAGAAGAAAACGAAAACATTTTACTGCTTTTAAAAAATTCTAAACTTTGCAAACAAATTGTTTGGCTTGTGTTTCAATTTTCTAAGACCGTTTTTAATACCATTTTGGGGTACAACTTTTTGATTGCTCCATCAAATGTATAGTCGTAAGTTACTTACCGGAAACGGGATTTTTCAGAGACAGCACCACGAGAGAGGGGATCTGCCCACCAAGGAGAGGAAACCTACAGGCTTAAAAGGGCGCCACCTCTCTCCCGCCTCAGTTGGGATTACAGAGCATTGAGAGGACTGCCAGGTTAATAAACACAGCAAACAATCACAAAATTGCCATACCAGACGACACCTACTGAGTGTGAGATTATAATTAATAAAAGGGGAGTGTTCCCACAAACGTGAAAGGAGGAAATATAAGGGTGCTGTCATGGTCTCCGAAAAATTCCATTACCGGTATGTAATTTAAGATTTTATCGGTCGACCATGACAGCACCACGAGAGAATTACAGAGATGAAGTAATCTATTGAAGGACCACAGCCTGGAACACTCTTCTCCCAAAGGTGAGGTCAGCCGATACACCCATATCTAACCTATCGTGTCTATGGAATGTAGAGGGACAGGACCAGGTAGCAGCCTTACATATGTCCTCTATCGAGACACCTGTCTTCTCAGCCCAGGAGGGGTGGGGTGGGATGAGCCTTCAGCCCTTCTGGCACTTCCTCGCCGCTAGATGTACAGACCAAAAGTTTGGACACATCTTCTCATTTAAAGATTCTTCTGTATTTTCATGACTATGAAAATTGTACATTCACACTGAAGACATCAAAACTATGAATTAACACATGTGGAATTATATACTTAACAAAAAAGTGTGAAACAACTGAAAATATGTCTTATATTCTAGGTTCTTCAAAGTAGCCACCTTTTGCTTTGATGACTGCTTTGCACACTCTTAGCATTCTCTTGATGAGCTTCAAGAGGTAGTCACCGGAAATTGTTTTCACTTCACAGGTATGCCTTGTCAGGTTTAATAAGTGGGATTTCTTGCCTTATAAATGGGGTTGGGACCATCAGTTGTGTTGTGCAGAAGTCTGGTGGATACACAGCTGATAGTCCTACTGAACAGACTGTTAGAATTTGTATTATGGCAAGAAAAAAGCAGCTAAGTAAAGAAAAACGAGTGGCCATCATTACTTTAAGAAATGAAGGTCAGTCAGTCCGAAAAATTGGGAAAACTTTGAAAGTGTCCCCAAGTGCAGTTGCAAAAACCATCAAGCGCTACAAAGAAACTGGCTCACATGAGGACCGCCCCAGGAAAGGAAGACCAAGAGTCACCTCTGCTTCTGAGGATAAGTTTATCCGAGTCACCAGCTTCAGAAATCGCAGTTTAACAGCAGCTCAGATTAGAGACCAGTTCAATGCCACACAGAGTTCTAGCAGCAGACACATCTCTTCAACAACTGTTAAGAGGAGACTTTGTGCAGCAGGCCTTCATGGTAAAATAGCTGCTAGGAAACCACTGCTAAGGACGGGCAACAAGCAGAAGAGACTTGTTTGGGCTAAAGAACACAAGGAATGGACATTAGACCAGTGGAAATCTGTGCTTTGGTCTGATGAGTCCAAATTTGAGATCTTTGGTTCCAACCACCGTGTCTTTGTGCGACGCAGAAAAGGTGAACGGATGGACTCTACATGCCTGGTTCCCACCGTGAAGCATGGAGGAGGAGGTGTGATGGTGTGGGGGTGCTTTGCTGGTGACACGGTTGGGGATTTATTCAAAATTGAAGGCATACTGAACCAGCATGGCTACCACAGCATCTTGCAGCGGCATGCTATTCCATCTGGTTTGCGTTTAGTTGGACCATCATTTATTTTTCAACAGGACAATGACCCCAAACACACCTCCAGGCTGTGTAAGGGCTATTTGACCAAGAAGGAGAGTGATGGGGTGCTACGCCAGATAACCTGGCCTTCACAGTCACCAGACCTGAACCCAGTTGTTTCACACTTTTTTGTTAAATATATAATTCCACATGTGTTAATTCATAGTTTTGATGCCTTCAGTGTGAATGTACAATTTCCATAGTCAAGAAAATACAGAAAAATCTTTAAATGCGAAGGTGTGTCCAAACTTTTGGTCTATACTGTATATGATAGAGAAATGGCCTCCTAATTCCATCTAGCTATGG
This sequence comes from Phyllobates terribilis, assembly GCF_046119375.1. Classification (NCBI taxonomy): domain Eukaryota; kingdom Metazoa; phylum Chordata; class Amphibia; order Anura; family Dendrobatidae; genus Phyllobates; species Phyllobates terribilis. Next base: position 2,760,787 of record NW_027362963.1, read on the forward strand.
TGGACTTCGTGACCTTAGACCGTTCCTAGCCCCTTGGTAGGATATAAACAACGAGTTATCTTTCCTAAAGCTTTTGGTAACTGAATGGTACCTAACCACACATCTCCTCACTTCTAACGTATGTAACTCCACCTCTTTCTGGTTACTAGGATGTGGACAAAAGGAGGGTAGGAGGACTTCCTGAAGTCTGTGGAAACGAGTAGCTACCTTAGGGAGAGAGAGTGATTTTTAGACCAGATCCTGCCTATCATCCAGAATTTGAGTAAACGGCGAGGCCATTGACAGGGTCTGGATGTCACTAATGCTCCTGGCCGAGGTTAAAGATATTAAAGCGGTCTTAAGAGAGAGGGATTTAAGGGTTGCTGACTATTAGCTCAAACGGCGAGCTAGTCAAGGCCTTTAGAACCAAATTTAAATCCCAGGGAACCAAGCTGCTTTTAATAATGAGTCTAGATCTAAAAGCTGCCTTAATGAACCGAGAAACCCAGTAGCTACAAGCTACATCACAGCTATATAGGGCACCCAAGGCAGAAATCTGTACTTTAAGGGTGCTGGTGGATAACCCTAGTTCAAGACCTTTTTGTAAAAACTCCAAAGATTTGTCCTATTGGCACCCCTTCCCCATCAACCCCAGAACCAGAGAAAGACAAAAACTTTCTCCAACTTGTGGCATAAATCTGGGTTGTAACAGGTTTTCTGCTGTGCAGGATGGTTACTAGACCTTTGGAAAAACCTTTCTGATTTGGCAGTGTCCTTTCAAGTTCCACACCGTCAAGTGGAGGCCAGTTGCTTGAGGATGGAATATCGGACCCCGGAGAAGGAGATATGGAATCTCTGGAAGAACCCAAGGATCAGAGATGGACATGTTCCTCAGGCATGAGAACCAGGGCCTCCTGGGCCAAAAGGGTGTGATCAGCAGAACCCTGGCCTTCTCCTCCCTGATCTTTCTTATTACCATGAGAAGAACAGCCAACCAGGGGGGGAGGAGTCATACGCCAGGCTGAAATACCAACGTATCAGGAAAGCGTCCACAGCTAGAGGATTTAGGGAACACAAGATCTTTGTCTTCCGATTTAGTTTTGTGGCAAACGGATCTACCTGACCGGAGGCCCCCCCATCTTCGGCTATTTGGGTAAAAATTCCTTGATTTAGTTCCCATTCCCCTTGCATCAGAGGATAGCAGCTTAGGAAATCTGCTCTCATGTTTTCTTTTTCCATTATATGGAGGGCCATCAGGGAAAGGAGGTGACTTTCTGTAATCTGGAAGAGATGATCTGTCACTCTCATCAGCGATCTTGACCATGTATCCCCCTGGTGGTTCACATATGCTACCGCAACTAGATTATCCAAGAGGATCTTTACATTCTGGCCCTGAAGGAAAGGTAAGAAATTATTCACCGCCTTGTCTACCGCCAGAAGTTCTTTTGAATTGGAGGAGAGACCCTTTTCAATATCTGACCAGGTCCCCTGGGCTACCAAATCTCCCAGATGGGCTCCCCACCCTCTCGGACTCGCATCTGTGGTAATTGTTCTAGTGACCCTAAGTACCCAGGGAACCCCTCGAGATAGGTTAGGCTCATCCTGCCACCACTATAAAGATTTTACTGACCGGGGTGATAAGGACATCTTCCAAGTGCCCCTTAAGAGAAACTTCATTATGTAGCACATCCCACTGTAGAACTGTGGCGCCCCTGAAGGTTCGACCGCCACAGGGATGCTGCACTTCTGTAATGGAGTGTAGTGTTCCTCCTCCGAGGTAAGAACAGCGTGATGGTCGGGACCCAACCTTTGCATCCAACACCACATTTCTCCACCAGGGGGGCTAGTATGCACCAGGTGCTGCCCTCCTGGTTACAGGGAGACTGGGGAACCAAGAGTGAGGGGAACCAGTTAGTGGGTGAGGGTTGAGGACTTACAATTTAGTGACACTTTAAATTTCATATTTAATAAAAAGCCATCTTTGGTTTTGGTCTTTGTGCTGTTAATTACTGTGAGGTATTGTGATCTCCCACCCTGAACGTGGATCCTGTGTGGACCTGCAGTGGATGGAGACACAGCCCTCATACCCCAGCCTTGAGACGGGGGGCAGGTTGCAGACGAGGAATGTCTCAACCCGGTCAAGGACCACGACCAAGAAGGCCCGGAGCTTAAGAGTGTAGCTCCACAGCTAATGGATAACGGGGAGGATGCAGACGGAGCAGTGTACGCCACCTGTCCTCACCATCTGATATATTCAGAGGGAGTCCGGCTGCAAGAGGGGTACCGGCCCCGACACCCGACCTTGCTTCTCCATGTCCTGGTTGGTAAAGCCTGGTAGGCCCAGAGGATCCCATCGGGTATCGGAAGGAGCGGAGCTGCCACCCGTGCCCTTGTTCTGAGAGGAGTTCAGAGGGAGACCCGGCCTATCTACACACACAGACAGGAGAGGATACGGTCTGTAGTTCAGAAACACTCTGGTGCGGGGTCCCGATTGAATGCTGGACTTGCTCGGAGGTTGTTGGACCCCCATCCCTGGTGACTGCAGGACTCCGTGGGGATCAGGGAGTCGCCTTCCTTCTGCCATCTCTAATGTGAGTAAAGCCTTGGAAGTTCACCCCTATGGCCTCCGGACTGTTTATTCTGCGCTACACCGCGCGACGTGGCATCCGTTCTTCCTCCACTACTACCCCCTCCATCCTTCCTGTCCCTCTGCCCTGAGGCCTTGCTCCGCCTGTGGGGAGTAGTAATAACTCTGGCCGCCGTAACACTATGCCTCAGCGGACTGCAGCGGCGCTGGTGGCCTTCACCAGGTGCCACAGGTGGCGTAGTCGTAAATCAGCCACTCAACCCGGATAAGCCCACACCATCTCTTTTAATGTGACGGCCCTGAGCACGGGTCGGGTCCGGGCCATGGCTGCACCCCATCTCTCCATCACAGGACCCGACTCCGAGTCCCCCATCTCCCAGGGTAAAGAAAAGGGCTTTTTCGAGTAAGAGACGTCACGCTATCACTTGTGGGGGGTTTCTGCTGTTTTCGCATGTCAGGGGCTCTCCAAATGTGATATGGCATCCACTTTTTTCATATGGCATTTTGTTTTCATAATGGCATTACGGCATTCATTTTAATATGGTGATATGGCATTCAGTCTTTTTTGCATTCAAAAAGTCGAAACGGTGCTCCTTCCCTTCCGAGCCCTGTCATGTGCCCAAACAATAGTTTTCCCCCACATATGGGGTATCAACATGCTCAGTAGAAATTACACAACAAATTTTGTGGTTCATTTTATCTTGTTACCCTTGTGAAAATAAAAAAATTGGGGCTATAGTAAAATTTTTGTGAAAAAAAGTAAAATGTTCATTTTTCTTTCCACATTGCTTTAGTTCCTTTTGGGTATTTTCTGTCATAAAGGCCCCTCAAAGTCACTTCAAATGTGATGTGGTCCCTAAAAAAATGGTTTTGTAAATTTTGTTGGAAAAATTAGAAATCGCTGGTCAACTTTTAAACCTTCTAACTTCCTAACAAAAAAAATGTTTTAAAAATTGTGCTGATGTAAAGTAAACATATGAGAAATGTTATTTATTAACTATTTTGTGTGACATAACTCTCTGGAATTAAAAGTTTGAAAATTGCAAAATTATCAAAATTTTCACCAAATTGTCGTATCAAAATTGGTTACCACTATCATGAAGTACAATATGTCACTAAACACAATCTCAGAATCAGTGGGATCCATTGTAAAATAAGAAGAAAATAATAAAATCCTTATACTCACATGTCCTATGTGTCCCTAGCTGTAATTCTCTGACCGTTGACGCTGAGGAGCCGAGGAGAATGAGCCGCTCCGGCGAGCGGGCCCCGAAGCTGAGCTCAGGAGCGGTGTCCTGTCACTCAGTGAGCGCAGCTCCGGGGCCACTATCCGGGGAACACTTAGGACCATAGGCAGATTATAATGAGGGCAATCTGGGCTACCGCCCGGGGCCCCGGGGCTCCGGGGAGCCCCGGGGGGTCCATGGCCAAGCTTAAAGGATCCCTCACTTTACACACTTAACATCTTTTATCCATTGTTAAAAAGCGTCATAGATTTCAAGCTTTTTTCATAGTGTTTTTCACCCTTGAATTTGTTCCAGAAAATGAAGTATTGCTCCTGGAAAATTAATGTAATTACACATGTGTTGGTATAGATATGTTTATTTCATTTGTATGTAATGGAACAACACAAAAAAACAAACAAAAAAGGCAAATTGGACATAATTTCACACAAAACTCCCAAAATGGGCCAAACCAAAATGTTGGCACTTTTCCAAAGTTGTAGGTAAACAACTTTGTTTCAAGCATATGATGCTCATTCAAACTCACCTGTGGCAAGTAACAGGTTTGAGCAATATGAAATCATACCTGAAACCAGATAAAAAGGTGAGAAATTTACATATTCTTTGCATTGTATGACTGTGTGTGCCAAACTAAGCATGGAGAACACAAAGAGGAGAAGAGAACTGTCTGAGGAGTTGAGAACCAAAATTGTTGAAAAATATCAACAATCTCAAGGTTACAAATTAATCTCCAGAGATCTTGATGTTCCTTTGTCCATGGTGCGCAACATTATCAAGAAGTTTACAACCCATGGCACTGTAGCTAATCTCTCTGGATGTGGACAGCCGAGAAAAATTGATGAAAGGTTGCAACGCAGGATAGTCCAAATGGTGGATAAGCAACCCCAATCAAGTTCCAAAGATATTCAAGCTGTCCTGCATGCTCAGGGTGCATCAGTGTCTGCGTGAACTATATGTAGTCTTTTGAATGAAATGAATCACCATGGCAGGAGACCCAGGAGGACCCCACTGCTGACATAGATACATAAAAAAGCTAGACTACAATTTACCAATATGTGCGTGAGTAAGCCTAAATCCTTTTGGGAAATCATCTTGTGGACAGATGAAACCAAGATAGAGCTTTTTGGTGAAGCACATCATTCTACTGTTTACCAAAAATGGAATGAGGACTGCAAAGAAAAGAACACAGTACCTACAGTCATATATGGTGGAGGTTCAAAGATGTTTTGGGGTTGTTTTGTTGCCTCTGGCACTCATTGCTTTGACTGCGTGCAAAGCATCATGAAATCTGAAGATTACCAAAGGATTTTGGGTCACAATGTAGTGTCTATTGTCAGAAAGCTGGGTTTGCGTCCTAGGTCATGGGACTTCGAGCAGGACAATTACCCCAAACATATTTCAAGAAGCACCAAGAAATGGATGGGAACAAAGTGCTGGAGAGTTCTGAAGTGGCAGCAATGAGTCCGGATCTAAATCCTTTTGAACACCTGTGGATTTTGATCCGGACTCATTGCTTAGTCCGGATCTAAATTGCTCTTAAAATTGCTCTTGGGAGGAGACACACTTCACATATGGGAGACCTGGGACAGTTTGCAAAAGAAGAGTTGTCTACATACTTTTATATATATATATATATATATATATATATATATATATATATACATATATATATATATATATATATATATATACATATATATATATATATATATATATATATACATATATATATATATATATATATATACATATATATATATATATATATGTATAATACTTGACACCTAATGGGAGCCAAAGGCCAAAGAAGGGGGCATTGTCCTAAGTAGGGGCCACAGAGGGAGACATTATTTTAATTGGGGTCCAAGGAGGGGGACATTATTTTAAATGGGGGCCCCAAGAGGGGACATTATTGTAAATTTTGTCTAAAAAGGGGGGCATCATACCATGGGAGCAAAAGGGGAACATTATGATAAATGGTGGCCAAAGAAGGGGACTTTATTCTAAATGAGGACCAAAAAGAGAGACATTGTACTACAGGGGGCCAAAGAGAGTTATATATAATAATATTTTTTATTTAATTTCTATATTTAGTAGAGACATGTACAAACTGAATAAGACAATACAGATTATCACATAATTCATGACATCCTAAGAGGAGTGAAGGCCCTGCTAACAAGCTTACAGTCTATGAAGATATAGGAGTGACACAAAAGATAAAAAGGTGCTTGTCATGTATGGTCCGGCCATGATTATTATAAACAGGGGAATTCAAATACCATTACATGAACCAGTCATCAGCCAGAATCTGTATAAGTACAGATACAAGGAGCTGTAGAGTGCATGGAGGCTGTGGATACAGATGAGTGAAGAGACCAGATTCTGGAGAAAATTAAGGAAGGGAGAACAGGGCATAGTTAGATTAACCATATTCTGTGGGATAGTGCATTCCAGAGAACTGCTGCAGCACAAGAGAAGTCCTGAAGATGGGGGTAGAAGGTTTTGATTACAGAGGATGCTAGTCTTAGGTAGATAGTTGATTTTACATTTCTGGATTCTGTAGATTTGTGATTTGTATTAAACAAAAAAAAAAAACAACAACAATCCGAGGTGTCAGTATTCTTTAATGAGGACATAGCCCTCATGGTTTGTAATTCCAGTGTGTGATGATTAAATAAATGTTGTGATTAATGTGCAGTTTGGCCCACAAAATACAGATGGTATCACCAAGCATAGAAATAAACAGATGGAATCATCGGGCATAGAGATAAACAGAATGTAAATAAAGACAATACAGCTGTCCTTACCTGCAGTTGAAAGGTTGTATTGTCTTTATTTACATTCTGTTTATCTCTATGCCTGATGATTCCATCTGTTTATCTCTATGCTTGGTGATACCATCTGTATTTTGTGGGCCATGATTGACTTTGCCCTATATTGACACTTGTCTACCACTTGTGGGCTTTATGGCTTCTCTCTATATGACCTATTGACATATTTATAGATATATACTTTCATGGCATTTTGACTACATTTATCTATGCTGGATACTTTAAGGTATGTACTTGTTATCCACTAATGCTTACTAGATGAATGAATTTTGGATACTGATCCTTTTACTTATTTATTTATTTAATTCTTCATGTATTTATCACTGGGTTCATTGATATGATCTCCTTTTGTAAGTCTTGTTAAACAGAATAAATGATTGACTACCCTTGTTACTAGCACTGCAGGCACCTTCATTGGTTCACTTCCCCTTTATGTGTGTTTTATAAATTTCTTTTAAATAATTCAATAAAAGTTCCAAATCTTTTTATCAAACTTGTGCATCTATACTTCTTTGACCTGATTGAGTGTTACTCCCATTCTAGTAGCCACAATAACAACGTACAACTGAAGCAATAAAAAAATGCCTTTATTAAAAATAAATATAAAAACATAACAAAAGTAATTTCTAAAAATACCCATTAAATACCATGGGAAACAATTGAACTCCACAACAATAAATAAAGCTCATAGGATATGATGAAGGAGTCTATATATCATCTGATGTCTATACACATAGTATAGCACCTGCAGTATACAGGATAATATATGACTGGTATATGGTATACAGTGATTACAGAAGTCAGATATCATATACAGGATAATATGTGACTGTTATCTATTGTATAATTCCCAAATTTAACAGAAAGGAAAAAGGGACAAATTATTTGGCTTGCATAGTAGCAGAGTGCTTTGTGGAAAATTAATGACCATGCCTCGAACCATTTATTTCTATACAGATAAATGTACAAGGATGACCTGCATCTTCTAAAGCAGCAGAAGCCAAGGCATCCCGAAACAACTGCTGGGGTATCGGCCTGGGGGACATCCGTATACATAGCTAGTGTGACTGTGGATTAATTGATCTGTGATATACTGCAGTAACTGCACCTTAATCACAACATTTATTTAATCATCACACACTGGAATTACAAACCATGAGGGCTATGTCCTCATTAAAGAATACTGACACCTCGGATTGTTGTTGTTTTTTTTTTTTGTTTAATACAAATCACAAATCTACAGAATCCAGAAATGTAAAATCAACTATCTACCTAAGACTAGCATCCTCTGTAATCAAAACCTTCTACCCCCATCTTCAGGACTTCTCTTGTGCTGCAGCAGTTCTCTGGAATGCACTATCCCACAGAATATGGTTAATCTAACTATGCCCTGTTCTCCCTTCCTTAATTTTCTCCAGAATCTGGTCCCTTCACTCATCTGTATCCACAGCCTCCATGCACTCTACAGCTCCTTGTATCTGTACTTATACAGATTCTGGCTGATGACTGGTTCATGTAATGGTATTTGAATTCCCCTGTTTATAATAATCATGGCCGGACCATACATGACAAGCACCTTTTTATCTTTTGTGTCACTCCTATATCTTCATAGACTGTAAGCTTGTTAGCAGGGCCTTCACTCCTCTTAGTATGTCATGAATTATGTGATAATCTGTATTGTCTTATTCAGTTTGTACATGTCTCTACTAAATATAGAAATTAAATAAAAAATATTATTATATATAACTCTCTTTGGCCCCCTGTAGTACAATGTCTCTCTTTTTGGTCCTCATTTAGAATAAAGTCCCCTTCTTTGGCCACCATTTATCATAATGTTCCCCTTTTGCTCCCATGGTATGATGCCCCCCTTTTTAGACAAAATTTACAATAATGTCCCCTCTTGGGGCCCCCATTTAAAATAATGTCCCCCTCCTTGGACCCCAATTAAAATAATGTCTCCCTCTGTGGCCCCTACTTAGGACAATGCCCCCTTCTTTGGCCTTTGGCTCCCATTAGGTGTCAAGTATTATACATATATATATATTTATATATATATGTATATATATATATATATATATATATAAAAGTATGTAGACCACTCTTCTTTTGCAAACTGTCCCAGGTCTCCCATATGTGAAGTGTGTCTCCTCCCAAGAGCAATTTTAAGAGCAATTTAGATCCGGACTAAGCAATGAGTCCGGATCTAAATCCACAGGTGTTCAAAAGGATTTAGATCCGGACTCATTGCTGCCACTTCAGAACTCTCCAGCACTTTGTTCCCATCCATTTCTTGGTGCTTCTTGAAATATGTTTGGGGTAATTGTCCTGCTCGAAGTCCCATGACCTAGGACGCAAACCCAGCTTTCTGACAATAGACACTACATTGTGACCCAAAATCCTTTGGTAATCTTCAGATTTCATGATGCTTTGCACGCAGTCAAAGCAATGAGTGCCAGAGGCAACAAAACAACCCCAAAACATCTTTGAACCTCCACCATATATGACTGTAGGTACTGTGTTCTTTTCTTTGCAGTCCTCATTCCATTTTTGGTAAACAGTAGAATGATGTGCTTCACCAAAAAGCTCTATCTTGGTTTCATCTGTCCACAAGATGATTTCCCAAAAGGATTTAGGCTTACTCACGCACATATTGGTAAATTGTAGTCTAGCTTTTTTATGTATCTATGTCAGCAGTGGGGTCCTCCTGGGTCTCCTGCCATGGTGATTCATTTCATTCAAAAGACTACATATAGTTCACGCTGACATTGATGCACCCTGAGCATGCAGGACAGCTTGAATATCTTTGGAACTTGATTGGGGTTGCTTATCCACCATTTGGACTATCCTGCGTTGCAACCTTTCATCAATTTTTCTCGGCTGTCCACATCCAGAGAGATTAGCTACAGTGCCATGGGTTGTAAACTTCTTGATAATGTTGCGCACCATGGACAAAGGAACATCAAGATCTCTGGAGATTAATTTGTAACCTTGAGATTGTTGATATTTTTCAACAATTTTGGTTCTCAACTCCTCAGACAGTTCTCTTCTCCTCTTTGTGTTCTCCATGCTTAGTTTGGCACACACAGTCATACAATGCAAAGAATATGTAAATTTCTCACCTTTTTATCTGGTTTCAGGTATGATTTCATATTGCTCAAACCTGTTACTGCCACAGGTGAGTTTGAATGAGCATCATATGCTTGAAACAAAGTTGTTTACCTACAACTTTGGAAAAGTGCCAACATTTTGGTTTGGCCCATTTTGGGAGTTTTGTGTGAAATTATGTCCAATTTGCCTTTTTTGTTTGTTTTTTTGTGTTGTTCCATTACATACAAATGAAATAAACATATCTATACCAACACATGTGTAATTACATTAATTTTCCAGGAGCAATACTTCATTTTCTGGAACAAATTCAAGGGTGAAAAACACTATGAAAAAAGCTTGAAATCTATGACGCTTTTTAACAATGGATAAAAGATGTTAAGTGTGTAAAGTGAGGGATCCTTTAAGCTTGGCCATGGACCCCCCGGGGCTCCCCGGAGCCCCGGGGCCCCGGGCGGTAGCCCAGATTGCCCTCATTATAATCTGCCTATGGTCCTAAGTGTTCCCCGGATAGTGGCCCCGGAGCTGCGCTCACTGAGTGACAGGACACCGCTCCTGAGCTCAGCTTCGGGGCCCGCTCGCCGGAGCGGCTCATTCTCCTCGGCTCCTCAGCGTCAGCGGTCAGAAAATTACAGCTAGGGACACATAGGACATGTGAGTATAAGGATTTTATTATTTTCTTCTTATTTTACAATGGATCCCACTGATTCTGAGATTGTGTTTAGTGACATATTGTACTTCATGATAGTGGTAACCAATTTTGATACGACAATTTGGTGAAAATTTTGATAATTTTGCAATTTCAAACTTTTAATTCCAGAGAGTTATGTCACACAAAATAGTTAATAAATAACATTTCTCATATGTTTACTTTACATCAGCACAATTTTTAAAACATTTTTTTTGTTAGGAAGTTAGAAGGTTTAAAAGTTGACCAGCGATTTCTAATTTTTCCAACAAAATTTACAAAACCATTTTTTTAGGGACCACATCACATTTGAAGTGACTTTGAGGGGCCTTTATGACAGAAAATACCCAAAAGGAACTAAAGCAATGTGGAAAGAAAAATGAACATTTTACTTTTTTTCACAAAAATTTTACTATAGCCCCAATTTTTTTATTTTCACAAGGGTAACAAGATAAAATGAACCACAAAATTTGTTGTGTAATTTCTACTGAGCATGTTGATACCCCATATGGGGGGGAAAACTATTGTTTGGGCACATGACAGGGCTCGGAAGGGAAGGAGCACCGTTTCGACTTTTTGAACGCAAAAAAGACTGAATGCCATATCACCATATTAAAATGAATGCCGTAATGCCATTATGAAAACAAAATGCCATATGAAAAAAGTGGATGCCATATCACATTTGGAGAGCCTCTGACATGCGAAAACAGCAGAAACCCCCCACAAGTGATAGCGTGACGTCTCTTATTCGAAAAAGCCCTTTTCTTTACCCTGGGAGATGGGGGACTCAGGGCCGTCACATTAAAAGAGATGGTGTGGGCTTATCCGGGTTGAGTGGCTGATTTACGACTACGCCACCTGTGGCACCTGGTGAAGGCCACCAGCGCCGCTGCAGTCCGCTGAGGCATAGTGTTACGGCGGCCAGAGTTATTACTACTCCCCACAGGCGGAGCAAGGCCTCAGGGCAGAGGGACAGGAAGGATGGAGGGGGTAGTAGTGGAGGAAGAACGGATGCCACGTCGCGCGGTGTAGCGCAGAATAAACAGTCCGGAGGCCATAGGGGTGAACTTCCAAGGCTTTACTCACATTAGAGATGGCAGAAGGAAGGCGACTCCCTGATCCCCACGGAGTCCTGCAGTCACCAGGGATGGGGGTCCGACAACCTCCGAGCAAGTCCAGCATTCAATCGGGACCCCGCACCAGAGTGTTCCTGAACTACAGACCGTATCCTCTCCTGTCTGTGTGTGTAGATAGGCCGGGTCTCCCTCTGAACTCCTCTCAGAACAAGGGCACGGGTGGCAGCTCCGCTCCTTCCGATACCCGATGGGATCCTCTGGGCCTACCAGGCTTTACCAACCAGGACATGGAGAAGCAAGGTCGGGTGTCGGGGCCGGTACCCCTCTTGCAGCCGGACTCCCTCTGAATATATCAGATGGTGAGGACAGGTGGCGTACACTGCTCCGTCTGCATCCTCCCCGGGATCCATTAGCTGTGGAGCTACACTCTTAAGCTCCGGGCCTTCTTGGTCGTGGTCCTTGACCGGGTTGAGACATTCCTCGTCTGCAACCTGCCCCCCGTCCCAAGGCTGGGGTATGAGGGCTGTGTCTCCATCCACTGCAGGTCCACACAGGATCCACGTTCAGGGTGGGAGATCACAATACCTCACAGTAATTAACAGCACAAAGACCAAAACCAAAGATGGCTTTTTATTAAATATGAAATTTAAAGTGTCACTAAATTGTAAGTCCTCAACCCTCACCCACTAACTGGTTCCCCTCACTCTTGGTTCCCCAGTCTCCCTGTAACCAGGAGGGCAGCACCTGGTGCATACTAGCCCCCCTGGTGGAGAAATGTGGTGTTGGATGCAAAGGTTGGGTCCCGACCATCACGCTGTTCTTACCTCGGAGGAGGAACACTACACTCCATTACAGAAGTGCAGCATCCCTGTGGCGGTCGAACCTTCAGGGGCGCCACAGTTCTACAGTGGGATGTGCTACATAATGAAGTTTCTCTTAAGGGGCACTTGGAAGATGTCCTTATCACCCCGGTCAGTAAAATCTTTATAGTGGTGGCAGGATGAGCCTAACCTATCTCGAGGGGTTCCCTGGGTACTTAGGGTCACTAGAACAATTACCTCCAATTCAAAAGAACTTCTGGCGGTAGACAAGGCGGTGAATAATTTCTTACCTTTCCTTCAGGGCCAGAATGTAAAGATCCTCTTGGATAATCTAGTTGCGGTAGCATATGTGAACCACCAGGGGGATACATGGTCAAGATCTCTGATGAGAGTGACAGATCATCTCTTCCAGATTACAGAAAGTCACCTCCTTTCCCTGATGGCCCTCCATATAATGGAAAAAGAAAACATGAGAGAAGATTTCCTAAGCTGCTATCCTCTGATGCAAGGGGAATGGGAACTAAATCAAGGAATTTTTACCCAAATAGCCGAAGATGGGGGGGCCTCCGGTCAGGTAGATCCGTTTGCCACAAAACTAAATCGGAAGACAAAGATCTTGTGTTCCCTAAATCCTCTAGCTGTGGACGCTTTCCTGATACGTTGGTATTTCAGCCTGGCGTATGACTCCTCCCCCCCTGGTTGGCTGTTCTTCTCATGGTAATAAGAAAGATCAGGGAGGAGAAGGCCAGGGTTCTGCTGATCACACCCTTTTGGCCCAGGAGGCCCTGGTTCTCATGCCTGAGGAACATGTCCATCTCTGATCCTTGGGTTCTTCCAGAGATTCCATATCTCCTTCTCCGGGGTCCGATATTCCATCCTCAAGCAACTGGCCTCCACTTGACGGTGTGGAACTTGAAAGGACACTGCCAAATCAGAAAGGTTTTTCCAAAGGTCTAGTAACCATCCTGCACAGCAGAAAACCTGTTACAACCCAGATTTATGCCACAAGTTGGAGAAAGTTTTTGTCTTTCTCTGGTTCTGGGGTTGATGGGGAAGGGGTGCCAATAGGACAAATCTTTGGAGTTTTTACAAAAAGGTCTTGAACTAGGGTTATCCACCAGCACCCTTAAAGTACAGATTTCTGCCTTGGGTGCCCTATATAGCTGTGATGTAGCTTGTAGCTACTGGGTTTCTCGGTTCATTAAGGCAGCTTTTAGATCTAGACTCATTATTAAAAGCAGCTTGGTTCCCTGGGATTTAAATTTGGTTCTAAAGGCCTTGACTAGCTCGCCGTTTGAGCTAATAGTCAGCAACCCTTAAATCCCTCTCTCTTAAGACCGCTTTAATATCTTTAACCTCGGCCAGGAGCATTAGTGACATCCAGACCCTGTCTATGGCCTCGCCGTTTACTCAAATTCTGGATGATAGGCAGGATCTGGTCTAAAAATCACTCTCTCTCCCTAAGGTAGCTACTCGTTTCCACAGACTTCAGGAAGTCCTCCTACCCTCCTTTTGTCCACATCCTAGTAACCAGAAAGAGGTGGAGTTACATACGTTAGAAGTGAGGAGATGTGTGGTTAGGTACCATTCAGTTACCAAAAGCTTTAGGAAAGATAACTCGTTGTTTATATCCTACCAAGGGGCTAGGAACGGTCTAAGGTCACGAAGTCTACCATAGCTAGATGGAATTAGGAGGCCATTTCTCTATCATATACAGTATAGACCAAAAGTTTGGACACACCTTCGCATTTAAAGATTTTTCTGTATTTTCTTGACTATGGAAATTGTACATTCACACTGAAGGCATCAAAACTATGAATTAACACATGTGGAATTATATATTTAACAAAAAAGTGTGAAACAGCTGGGTTCAGGTCTGGTGACTGTGAAGGCCAGGTTATCTGGCGTAGCACCCCATCACTCTCCTTCTTGGTCAAATAGCCCTTACACAGCCTGGAGGTGTGTTTGGGGTCATTGTCCTGTTGAAAAATAAATGATGGTCCAACTAAACGCAAACCAGATGGAATAGCATGCCGCTGCAAGATGCTGTGGTAGCCATGCTGGTTCAGTATGCCTTCAATTTTGAATAAATCCCCAACCGTGTCACCAGCAAAGCACCCCCACACCATCACACCTCCTCCTCCATGCTTCACGGTGGGAACCAGGCATGTAGAGTCCATCCGTTCACCTTTTCTGCGTCGCACAAAGACACGGTGGTTGGAACCAAAGATCTCAAATTTGGACTCATCAGACCAAAGCACAGATTTCCACTGGTCTAATGTCCATTCCTTGTGTTCTTTAGCCCAAACAAGTCTCTTCTGCTTGTTGCCCGTCCTTAGCAGTGGTTTCCTAGCAGCTATTTTACCATGAAGGCCTGCTGCACAAAGTCTCCTCTTAACAGTTGTTGAAGAGATGTGTCTGCTGCTAGAACTCTGTGTGGCATTGAACTGGTCTCTAATCTGAGCTGCTGTTAAACTGCGATTTCTGAAGCTGGTGACTCGGATAAACTTATCCTCAGAAGCAGAGGTGACTCTTGGTCTTCCTTTCCTGGGGCGGTCCTCATGTGAGCCAGTTTCTTTGTAGCGCTTGATGGTTTTTGCAACTGCACTTGGGGACACTTTCAAAGTTTTCCCAATTTTTCGGACTGACTGACCTTCATTTCTTAAAGTAATGATGGCCACTCGTTTTTCTTTACTTAGCTGCTTTTTTCTTGCCATAATACAAATTCTAACAGTCTGTTCAGTAGGACTATCAGCTGTGTATCCACCAGACTTCTGCACAACACAACTGATGGTCCCAACCCCATTTATAAGGCAAGAAATCCCACTTATTAAACCTGACAAGGCATACCTGTGAAGTGAAAACAATTTCCGGTGACTACCTCTTGAAGCTCATCAAGAGAATGCTAAGAGTGTGCAAAGCAGTCATCAAAGCAAAAGGTGGCTACTTTGAAGAACCTAGAATATTAGACATATTTTCAGCTGTTTCACACTTTTTTGTTAAGTATATAATTCCACATGTGTTAATTCATAGTTTTGATGTCTTCAGTGTGAATGTACAATTTTCATAGTCATGAAAATACAGAAGAATCTTTAAATGAGAAGATGTGTCCAAACTTTTGGTCTGTGCATCTAGCAGCGAGGAAGTGCCAGAAGGGCTGAAGGCTCATTCCACCCCACCCCTCCTGGGCTGAGAAGACAGGTGTCTCGATAGAAGACATATGTAAGGCTGCTACCTGGTCCTGTCCCTCTACATTCCATAGACACGATAGGTTAGATATGGGTGTATCGGCTGACCTCACCTTTGGGAGAAGAGTGTTCCAGGCTGTGGTCCTTCAATAGATTACTTCATCTCTGTAATTCTCTCGTGGTGCTGTCATGGTCGACCGATAAAATCTTAAATTACATACCGGTAATGGAATTTTTCGGAGACCATGACAGCACCCTTATATTTCCTCCTTTCACGTTTGTGGGAACACTCCCCTTTTATTAATTATAATATCACACTCAATAGGTGTCGTCTGGTATGGCAATTTTGTGATTGTTTGCTGTGTTTATTAACCTGGCAGTCCTCTCAATGCTCTGTAATCCCAACTGAGGCGGGAGAGAGGTGGCGCCCTTTTAAGCCTGTAGGTTTCCTCTCCTTGGTGGGCGGATCCCCTCTCTCGTGGTGCTGTCTCTGAAAAATCCCGTTACCGGTAAGTAACTTACGACTATACATTTGATGGAGCAATCAAAAAGTTGTACCCCAAAATGGTATTAAAAACGGTCTTAGAAAATTGAAACACAAGCCAAACAATTTGTTTGCAAAGTTTAGAATTTTTTAAAAGCAGTAAAATGTTTTCGTTTTCTTCTGCACCATTTCACTTTATTTGGAATTCATTGCCCTTTTTTTTCTATATGTTGCACAGTAAAGTGAATGGCGTCTTTCAAAAATGCTGTAATTTTGTCCCACAAAGTACACCTCAACCCTGCTGTATTGAATAGTGTCTGTGTTATTCACTATGTAATATGTGTTTTTTTATTGTATACTAATGTATAGTGACTAGTGATGATTGAGCGTGTTCTATGAACCCATTCAGCGAGCATGCTAACAGCCGTGACACTTGCAGGCACGGTGACCTTAAAAGAAATGCCGAGCATGCCAAAATACTCGGCGAGCACCTGAGCGTGCTCGCCGAAGGGGTTGATAGAACACGCTCGATCATCACTAATAGTGACCAGATGCCTCTAAGGAATCTTTTTTGGCCTCTGTTTTACTGGTGCTTGAAGTGCAAATTTTTGTAGCTCTAATGATTAAGTAATATGCAACTATGTGAACTGCAATTGCCAATTAACAATTTAAGGGTATCCATCAGATATACCCCTCCCTCCAATTCCCATTCATGACCATGCAGGATTTGGAAAGCTAAATCCATAGACACCTCTATATCTTTTATCTGTTGCTGCATTTCTGAGTGCTCTGGGTGTAACGGAGCACTAACCAAGCCTCAGCCTTCCAAGGTTGCTTCCCTGCCCAGCACCAGCCTCTTTATCTTGATTGATAGCTCACTGTCAGTTTTTTGGGACGTCAGGCACCAAGCAAGGAAAATCAGTGAGCTAGACACTAGCACTGGGAACTTTCCCTCCGTACATAAACAAAACATAAACCAAAAAAAAAGCAATTTGGCACGTTACTTAATTTATGTAGATTTATAGAATGAAATGTTGGATTTCGTACGAGCTCGATCCATGTTTTTCACAGAGCTCATATCTATTATAGTCTAGGGCTGTTCACATATTTCTGTGGACCGCGTATTTTTCACCGAAACACGTTGACCTGTCGGACTTTGATCCAAATCAAAGTTTAGAGCTTCTCGGATGCAAAACAAAGCTGATGAAAGTCTGAATGAGGCCTTACTCTATTATTTATTTTTTAAGCAGCGTTCATTCCAGGCTGCTGTACACATGAAGAGGGTTTACACACCTAAAATACATATATAAAACACAGAAACAAGCTACCATTGACAGACTAGTATGGAGGGAGACACTGCCACTACGATCTAACAGTGTGGATTCTGGTGTCTCGCTTCTTCCCTCAGGGTGTATTCCAAAAGCCTCCTCCAATAAGCAAGTTCTGGACAAGCTGCAGGTGGAGAGGGAGTGCGGGATTACGGTGAAGGCCCTGACTGCGTCTCTGTTTTACACTTACGAGGGAAAGAAGTATCTCCTGAACCTGATCAACACTCCGGTGAGTGTGACGTTTCTTCTTGATTTGTTTCTCTGTGGTCTTGTTGCGGATGTTCAACTGGTCACGGCGGTCGCGTGACCTGTCACATAACTAAATGATGTCATGGAAGGTCCTTTCACACCAACGCGAGCCGTACAAGAGACCGGACGCAGTGGAGAAAAGACCGGGGGCCATCAGAAGGTAAGTATAATGTTATTTTCTCCAATCCCCTCCATGACAGCACACCTGGAGGTAGCCTCCCCATCCTAATTAGGGACAGGAAAACAAGAGGTTAAATAGCCCCTTCCCGCTACAATCCCCAGTGTTTTCCTGTCCCTATGGGATGAAGAGGTTACCTGGGGTGCCTGCAGCCGGCAAGCAGGGCCCTATTAAATTTACCTGCCGGGCTGCAGGGAGCGATCGCCTCCGACCTTCCTTCCTTTGCAGCTCCCGTGTCTCCTTGAGAGCGGGACCCCCCACACACACACTCGCCTGCGTGTAAAGCCGAGTAGGGTTTTGGGGGCTGGGGGCCTCCTGTAGCTCCCCGGCCGGAGTCTCCTCTGTCCTCCATGGCGGCGTGCCGGAGGTCAGGCTTTTGGCCAGCGGGACGTCACTTCTGGTGCGTTCCACCGTGGAACGCATGGGGCCGCGGCGGGAAATTCAAAAGGAGAAGCCGCGGTTTGCCCTGAAAATGAGGATCCTTCACCAGTTGGTGAAAATTTGGCACTGGATCTCGGTCTCCCCTATAAAAGACCCAGATGAGAAGACTCCATTAAGGTAGGACAGAATATTCTGCTACTATGGAGGGTGCTGTTCCAAAGCCTGCGTCTGCAGAGCCCAGCGCTAACCCGGCCCCAGTAAGTACTAGGTCCTAGGTTATTCCCCACTCTCTTTTGAGCAGGATCCTAAATATATTTTAAATCTCCCCTTTTTTTATTTTTAATTTAGGGAGACAAGGATCCGGCACCGACAGTGGGAGAAAGCACTACAGTTTGCAAATGTGCCATCTGTATAAAAAAGCTGGCTTCAGGGCATAAGAAACCCCTATGCTGGAAATGCACTGACAACATTGTGAAGGAAGAACAGCCTTCCCTTATGGAAGAAGTCAGGGGAATGGTTCGGCAGGAAATACAATCTTCCCTAGCCTCCTTCTCAGAAGCCAGAGCTGAAGGTCCATCTCCCCCCAAAAGGAGAAAATATACGGTTAGGGAGACCTCTGATTCAGAATTAGGGTCTATGGAGGAACCGGAAGAAGGGGTCCTAAGTGAAGATCATGAGGAAGATAGGAAATATTACTTTTCGTCTGAGAATATGGAGGAATTGTTGTCGCAGGTGAGAGACACGATGCAGGTGGAAGAGGAGAAGGAAACCCGTACAGTTCAGGATGAAATGTTTGGCGGTCTGAAATCCAAGAAGAAGGTAGTGTTCCCTGTGCATGACAACATTTGGAGTCTTATTTTGGATGAATGGGAGTCACCTGAGAAAAGGCTTAGTATGGCAGGAGAAATGAAGGATAGATTCCCTCTAGATGAAAAGGCGGCTAAGCTATGGATGGAAGTCCCGAAGGTTGATGTACAGGTGGCAAGGGTTGCGAAGAAAACAACCCTTCCCTTTGAAGACTCGTCACAGCTCAAAAATCCTATGGATAGGAAGATGGACAGCCTTCTAAGGAAGGCATGGGAAACATCGGCGGCTTCACTGAAGACTAATATCGCTTCAACTTGTGTAGCTCGTTCCATGTTCCTCTGGCTCCAACAACTAGAGGAACATCTCTGGAAAGGTACCACTCAAGAGGACCTCCTAGCATCTCTTCCTTTTCTGCAGAAGGCCACTGGATTCCTAGCGGATGCCTTGGCGGAGTCGGTCAAGATTGCGGCAAGATCGGCAGCATTATCAAATTCTATGAGAAGAGCTCTGTGGTTGAAGATGTGGAGTGGGGACAACGCATCAAAATCTAAGCTTTGTTCCATTCCATTTAAAGGAGAGTATATGTTTGGGGCGGTGCTAGACGAGTTGTTGGAGAAAGCATCCGACAAGAAGAAGTCTCTGCCAGAGCCAAAGAATCCAAAAAGTTTCAGAAAGAGACCATTTCTTCTCCCTCAACAACAACAGCAGCAAGCATTTCAGTACAGAGGCAATGGTAAAACTGGTCGCTGGAGTTACACAAAAGGGGGAAGAGGTAGGAATATCTTTCAAGGTTCTAGGCAGGACAGACAATGACGCCAAGAAGGTAGGAGGCAGAATTGCGAGCTTCCTTCCTCAATGGCAGCTTATTGATTGGAAAATGATTTGTCGTGGCAACAGTAGACCAGCCAGCGGCTTACTACCACGTGCCAATTCATCCGGATTACAGAAAATTTCTCAGATTTGCTGTAACTCAGAACCGAGAGGTACTTCATTTTCAATTCAATGTACTCCCCTTCGGCATTTCGTCAGCACCCCGCCTGTTTACAAAGATCATGGCAGAGGTAGTAGGTTTATCTAAGGAAACTGAATATCTGCATCGTCCCATATTTAGACAATTTTTTGGTGATGGTTCCCTCGGTTTCAAGTTTGGAAAGAGACCTCCAGATGACCCTCCAGATCCTGGAATCCTTGGGATGGTTGATAAACTACCAAAAGTCAGATCTGATTCCCTCCACCAGGAAGACCTCCTTGGGAATTCTCCTGGATTCTCAGCAACAAGCCTCTTTTCTGCCAAAAGAGAAGCAGATTCAGTTGAGGTCGAAAGTTTATGCACTAAAGAACCAGAGAGGAGTGTCATTAAGATTCGCCATGTCCGTCCTCGGGTCCATGACCTCATTTATTTAGGCGGTACCTTGGGCTCAAGCGCATTCAAGGGTCCTTCAAAACTACATCCTTTCCTGTTGGGACAGATCTCCAAGTTCCCTCTCCAACAGAATTCATCTGCCAGAGAAGGTGAAAGCATCTTTAAATTGGTGGCTCTGTCCAGGAAATCTGGAGAAAAGTTCAGCATGGATTCAACTTCCCTTGTTATCCGTCAAAACAGACGCAAGCAAAAGAGGATGGGGAGCAGTAGTCTCCCACGTGGCCTTCCAAGGGGTCTGGTCGCAAGAAATAGCAGAGCAGTACTCAAACTTAAGAGAAATGAAAGTGGTGGAAGAAACCCTAAGGGCAGCCACTACTGTGCTTCAGGGGTCGAATGCCACAGTCTACTCGGACAATATGACAACTATAGCCCACTTGAGACATCAGGGAAGTACAAGAAACAGGAGGTTACAGATGATCTCCGAAAGGATCTTCCCCTGGGCGGAGCATAATCTACTATCCTTATCGGCTCTGCATCTGAGGGGCTCCGACAACTATCATGCAGATCTTCTGAGCAGAAAATACATTCATCCAGGGGAGTGGAGCATGAACTCGAAGATATTTCAGATGATTGTTCAAAAGTGGGAATACCCAGATGTGGACCTGTTTGCGAACCAGGAAAACGCAAAAGTAAGAGCCTTTTTCTCTTTGAAACCCGAGGATTCAGCAACAGGGATAGATGCATTCGCTCACCCTTGGAAAGTTGGGCTCGCTAATGCTTTTCCCCTGATTCTGTTAATACCAAGGACTTTACAAAAAATCAGGTCGGAAGGGCTCAAGACTATCCTAATAGCTCCAATGTGGCCAAAAAGAGCATGGTTCGGAACATTGAGCAGTCTAAGAATGGATGATCCATTGATGCTTCCTCGAATCCACGATCTGCTGCATTAGGGCCAGATTTTCCATCCGGCCCCTCAGAATTTGGCTCTAGCAGCTTGGCTTCTGAGACCACCCTCTGAAAAGCCAGAGGCTTCTCAGTACAGGTGATCCAAATGTGGCGCCCTGCTGTGCATTGGTGCCACAGAACCCAGAAGGGTGCATGGATGGATTTCTCCACAAGAGGCCCTCACTAGATACAAACACATCTACCTTCCAACTCATACCAGCAGAGGGAGCCCAGATAGGGATATATATAGGGAAGGTGGAGCCAGGCAGCTCAGTTGATTAGTGAGTGCTCAGAGTCAGAGCAGAGCAGGCAGGCTGAGAGAGAGCCTGAGAGCGTGCCGACACTCAGATAGCGGTGAAGACGCAGCACGTCAGCTGCCTAGTAGTGAGGGCCCCGAGTGTGGCCGACGGCAAGGAGAAAAAGGGGAGTGAAACCAAGGGGGCAGAGGAGCACAATAAGCTCACCCCATTATATCTACCGGACACCGGATCCGCGCCTACAAGTCCCTGACAAACCTGAAGGCTAGACACACACAGGATCAGGAACCACGAAGGCCCCGACGTCCAGGGAAAGTGGTTACCAACCAGAGGTCCTATTTCTGAGCATCTGGTGAAGTAAAAGCAGGACACATAAGCTAGGCCCAGTTGCAGGCTGGCCAGGAGCATACATAGGGACAGACACGGATCAGGAGGCCCTATACCTGCTCCCTGGGGAGAAGTCCAAAAGTGCGCCCTTCATCTGGAGTACCCTGGACCGTACCTAACAGCTGTACCAGTAAAGGAAATGAAGCAAATCCCCTGTCTCTGTCCGTTACTCCTGCTGTGCCATCGCTTTCCCTGCACCACAATGCTCAGCGCAACCTGCATCATTTATACTGCCCTGAGGCCTGCTCCACCTGTGGGGAGCCATTCCATCTCAAGCTGTCCTGACATCTGCCTCAGAGGACTGTTGCAGCGCTGGTGATCCTCACCAGACACCACAGGTGGCGTCACAACAAATTCCCTACAAATAATTCCTTTTGGCACTGACCGCCCTGGGCCAGCCACCGCGATAATCCCCGCAGGCAGTCTTAGGCCCGGCTGCCGGGTGCCCCGCGACACCCCTGGGGGCGAGTCACATACACTGCAGAAAAGCAGAAAACCAGTCACAATTTCCATCTATGGAAAAATCTAGAAAGCTTTCAAGCTATGGTATGAGCCTCGTCCATTAGATCCCTTTCGGCCTGACGTGGCCAGAATCTTGGATTTCCTACAGAACGGTCTGTCTAAAGGATTAAGACCAAGCACGCTGAAGGTCCAAGTCTCGCCTTTAAGTTCCTATTTTGATGCTGATTTGGCCCAAAACAGATGGATTAAGAGGTTCATGATAGCTGCTTCTTGGATTAATCCAACAAGAGCTAAAATAGTTCCACCTTGGGATCTCAACGTAGTTCTTAGAGGCCTAACTATGCATCCTTTCGAGCCAATAGCCGAGGCACACATAGACAAATTGTCTTGGAAAGCGGCATTGCTTATAGCTCTGACTACAGCCAGAAGAGTGAGTGAAATCCAAGCCCTGTCTATCAGAGAGACTTATTGTCGTATTTTGGAGGACAGGATCATCCTCCAGTTGGATCCTTCTTTTCTACCTAAAGTGTCGTCTAATTTTCATATGTCTCAGCCAATAATTCTTCCGTCATTCTGTCAAAATCCATCAAATAGCAAGGAAGAAGAATTCCACGCGTTGGATGTAAGAAGGACTATAATCCGCTATTTGAGGCAGACTGAAACCTGGAGGAAGGATCAGAACCTATTTGTCCAATATGGAAGCCCCAATAAAGGAAAGAAAATTGCAAAAATATGCTAGCAAATTGGATTAAGAAAGCAGTTTGTGAAACATACATAGTTCAAGATTTGCCTCCTCTGAAATCTTTTAAAGCTCTTTCTACTAGAGCTATGTCGGTCTCCTGGGCGGAAAAAGCTAGTGCATCCATTGAGCAGATTTGCAGGGCAGCTACATGGTCGTCTGTCCATACCTTTGCTAAACATTATAGACTAGATGTAATATCTAATAGAGACTTAGCATTTGGAAGGAAAGTCCTTCAGGCTGTTGTCGCTCCCTAAAATTCATTCTTTGGTATTACTCCAGGTGTGCTGTCATGGAGGGGATTGGAGAAAATAGAATTAGACTTACCAGTAATTCGGTTTCTAAGACCCTCCACAACAGCATGGGTAGTTCCCTCCATTTCTTTGATTGGAAAAATCCTTAGTGTTAATAAATATTTAGAGCATTCATACTGTGTGGTCCTTTGAAAACACTGGGGATTGTAGCAGGGAGGGGCTATTTAACATCTTGTTTTCCTGTCCCTAATTAGGATGGGGAGGCTACCTCCAGGTGTGCTGTCGTGGAGGGTCTTAGAAACAGAATTACCGGTAAGTCTAATTCTATTTTTTTTTTTTTACCATTTTTATTCTTTTTTTCAACTATTAACTTGTTCACACTATATAAATACATGCCGGTTGCAAGGATTTATATAGTGTGACCAAGTTGTCAAGCACTTTCCAAGTGATGCTAAAATCGCTTGGAAAGCGGTTGACAACCCGCATGCGGACATGCATGTGAAAAATGCTTCAGTTACGTTTGTCCCTGGCAGGAAAAACGCATGTAAAATCTGCATGCGTTTTTTCTGCCAGGGAGATGCAGAAACACTCAGGAAAAATCCGGAGCATTTCTGCATCGTGGGCATGTGGTGCCCCTGAGGGTTCAGTCGCCACAGAGGTACTGCACCTCACCCAGAGGTGTGGTGTCTCCCTTCACTCAGGTAAGATGGGAGTGCTGCAGAGAACCCCCCAAAACACCTGCATCCAACATTACACTGCTTCAGACCGGCTGGAAGGGCAACATGCAGAGCGCAGCTGCTGAGCCCTGTCCCTGGCTGGAGTGGGGGAAACCCAAAGGTAGGGGGAACCAGTAGTGGGTGTGGGTGGAGGAAGCAGTTAGAAGGAGCACACAGTAGGTATATAATGGGAAGCAATCTTAGGGTGGCAGTTCAGAACAGAATCGTCAGTCAGTACAGTACAGACGGTCAGTGAGGACTGTCTGGGAGCAGAGGCTCAGCAGGAGCTCTGCTCCACAAGAAGGGCCCGGGATAGAGGCCCCGGAGGGGAGAAGGGAGTAGGCTCCATTCTAAGAAGGGATCCCAGGGGTATGGCGCGTGCAGGACAGCACCCATACGCCCCGCATCTGTCAGAAGACAGAGGGATCGGTTGCCCCATTCTAATCTCCAGGGGGTCAGGTTGGTCCCGGATCCGACGTACAGGAAGGACTTCAGCATACCCGAGCGGGATTGAGAGTGGGCAGCGCAGGGCAGCAGGGAGAAGGACCTAGTGTGAAGATGGTCAAAGTAGGAACACGAGAAAGTGGGGTTCTGCCAAGCATTCCTAAACTTCCTGAGGAAGGATTGAACCCCTGCCAGGGTGAACATGGCGCAACGTGGGACGCCTTCACCTGTAACTTGCACTTTTGTGTTTCCTGAAGAACTGTGAATTAAAATCTTGGACGACTGCACTGAGTTGCCTCCGTCTATTCCTTCACTGGTGCCATTTCCCTCCCTGCACTACAACGCCCAGCGCACCCTCCATCTATTTACACTGCCCTGAGGCCCACTCCACCTGTGGGGAGCCGTTCCATCTCTAGCTGCCCTAACATCTGCCTCAGAGGACTGTTGCAGCGCTGGTGATCCTCACCAGACACCACAGGTGGCTTCACGACAAATCCTATAAATAATCCCTTTTGCACTGACCGCCCCGGGCCAGCCACCGTGATATTCCCCAAAGCAGCCATACGGCCCGGCTGCCGTGTGCCCCGCGGCCCAGGGGGCAGCGAGTCACCACTTGGCGTCACGAACAGGATACGTGACCAGCCTGCCATCTGCGGGTAATGTGCGCCTAAAGAAGTGTTTTCTGCCTTGAATGTGGCGCCCGCCCCAGAAGAACAGGCGCCATTATGTGCGTGCTAAAGAACAACAGAATGGAACCTCCCGTCGTGGGCCGGGTCCCAGAATGGCTCCAAAAGCAGGCCCTGCCCCTTGCAACAGTGACTGTCCGCATAGATGTGTCCGTCAAAGCGGGGAGGCCGACACAGGGAGTGACCGACAGCAAAGTGCCATGGGACCGCCCCCGAAAGAGGAGAGGCGGTGGAGAGAAGCTGTGTAAAGACCGGGAGGTGTCAGGCCGAGCTGACGCAGTCGCGGGAGCAGGTCGGAGTGATGTCCCTGTCCCAAATGCGGCTGGCGCTGCTCCATCCCTGGTCCCCCTGCAGCCTGAGGCTGATGACCAGGCTGGGTCAGCCTGCAGAAACCAGGGGTTCCCCCGGAGGGGGCCCCACTGTTAAACTGTTTTAGTTAACTGGACTGTACATAAGTTGCCCGGAAGGGTGCAGTTGACTTCATGTTTGCTACCCAGTTACCCGTCAGGGTACAGAGACTGACAGGCTGAGGACTGTGAGAAGCCGGACGTCGACATTGTACATAGTTTAGCACTTCTTAAAGTGCATCCTATTGGTTTTATAATTACAAATATACCTCAGAACAAAAACCCGTTTGGCGTGGCGGAAGACGAGGTCCAGGATTGGATCGTCTATGCCCTGCAGCCATGCCCAGGGCCTACGTTGAGGGTTTGTGGACGGGTCCCTCATGCTGCTACTGCTGCACCCTGGTGCTGGAACTGTCTTGAAAATTGTTTTATATGACAATACTCTTATGATGTTTTATAATGTAACCAGTAACGTTAAAAGAAATGTGCCTCCCATAAAGGGAAGAAATGTTGTTTTATGGTCAAATATGCTGATGCATCTTAAAAATTTTGCATGTCAGTTATGCCTGGTTTTGCTCTGTTCCAGCCCATGGACGTGCTGTGTTTTACCGGGGGGGGGAATGTGGCGCCCCTGAGTGTTCAGTCGCCACAGTGGTACTGCACCTCACCCAGAGGTGTGGTGTCTCCCTTCACTCAGGTAAGATGGGAGTGCTGCACAGAACCCCCCAAATCACCTGCATCCAACATGCAGAGTGCAGCTGCTGAGCCCTGTCCCTGGCTGGAGTGGGGGGAACCCAAAGGTAGGGGGAACCAGTAGTGGGTGTGGGTGGAGGAAGCCGTTAGAGGGAGCACTTATACAGTAGGTATATAATGGGAAGCCATCTTAGGGTGGCAGTTCAGAACAGAATGGTCAGTCAGTCTACCATTGGGCCCTATAAGACGTTCTTCATCTCCCGTTGCAGTGGGGTTTTTATTTGTCAAAAAAAAAGACTGGGGGTTGCGCCCCCGCCTTGATTTTCGCGAGTTTAATCGGATCACGGTCTGGGATGCATATCCTCTCCCTCTCATCCCCGACCTCTTTAGAAAAAAATTTGGCTCCTACGATTTGATTAAACTAGACCTCAGGGGGGCTTATAATCTCATTCACATTGAGGAGATGAGTGGAAGATGGCCTTCAATACTCCTGAGGGGCACTATGAAAAGCTTGTGATGGCATTTGGGTTGACTAATGCTCCCGCTTTCTTTCATCACTGTTAGTGACATTTTTAGTCATCTGGCAGGTAGATCACAACAAACCAATCTTGATGACATATTAATTTACTTACCTCCAGTCACATCAGGTACATATCAGGCAGGTCTTACAGATACTCAAAGATAATAAATTATTTGTCAAACCAGAGAAATGTATGTTCTCCATTCAGGGTTAGTTCTTATCATTCACCGTTTTTGCATGGATCTGGCCAAAGTCCGGACGGTACTGGATTGGTATTATATTCAAGACTTAAAGGCATTACAAAGTTTTTTGGGTTTCGCCAGCTACTACTGTAAGTTCATCAAAAACTTTTTGGTAGTGGCCAAACCTCTGATGGACGATTTTGCCAAATAGAAAAAAAAAATTAAGATTTTATTATTTTACTCTCCATTCTTGTAGCTAAACACAATCCAGCTAAGTTTAAAATTGAAATGAAGCCCCTGTACCCCCCTCTCTAAGTGCTTCTGTACCAAGTCTTCCCTGGTCCAGGATGGTCTCTATATCACAGGCTCCAGCAATAACCTATTGACACATGATTGTGGCAGCCCTCACGTGCTGATATATCACAGTGCCAATAGAAGTGGGAAGCGGCACAGAAATCACAAAATAAAGGCAGTGTTTGTGGTAATGCAAGAATCCAGCAAGCAGAGTAATCCACACGTCATACAACAGCCCAACATGGATGATGAAAAGCTGCGTCTTCAGGCGTCTGTGTAAGAACATCACATTTTTGTTTTCCTTCCAGAATAAGCACCAAATGGAATAGCTGAATGCCAGGATACGGAGACCGGCGGGGGACAGGGAAGCGCTGTCCGCTGGATTTTGTGCTGGTTTCACAAGCAGTCACCCTGCAGTTTTCTCCGGATAATGCTGTGGAGACTTTTCACAACACATCTAATAATTGTGAACCTTCCACTCACATGTTTATTATCTTGTCCGCTGGTCAGACTGGGGGGGATGAAAGCTGGACAAGGGATGAAGAATGATCCTTATTACATATAATGGGTGCACTGAGCGATTGTGAAAAGTCGCAGAGGACTGAGAGCAGAAGGGCAGAGGGTTTCCTCTTCCTCACAGGGACCAGCACAGAAGCCGGAGCAGAAGGGCAGAGGGTTTCCTCTTCCTCACAAGGACCAGCACAGAAGCCGGAGCAGAAGGGGAGACAAGGGCTGAGCCACTTACACAGACAGAAAGCTGAGGAGAGGAGGGCATGTTATTACTCCAGGATCCGCTCCATTCATTCCCTATGTGGCATTCAAGCGCTGAGCTCGGCTTTTCCGGAGCCCCATAGAGAATGAATGGAGCAGCAGTTGATCCCTGACTTTCCACTCCTTCCCGATCAGACGATGGCTCGCAGCAGTCAGACCCCACGATCAGTAAGTGATCACCGAGCCTGTGGATAAGTGATAACTTGTTTTCTACAGACATCCCCTTTAAGTAATGGAGCATGCTAGCAGAGAAGGTGGGAGGAGGCGCTGGTTACAGGGGAAACTTTACCTCTGGAGGCCGCATTTAGGGCATGTGAGGGGCGGACACTTCCCATATTCATCATTACTGAACCCCCGCTCTGTGCGGCTCTTATCTGAGCTGCAGGAGACACAGCAGTTACTAATCAGCCGCTCTCTGTTCACTTGCAGCCGTCCGAGCTCTGCTGTGCCTGTTAGGGGTGAAGTTCGGGTCCTTCGAGGCATCTACTATGCAGCCTGCACAGCAGATCACAGCCCGAGCACAGCGTCTCCGGGTAAATCTCCACCTTGTGAGTTGCTTCTTGTGCAGCAGCCCCATGCAAGTTGCTCTGCTCTCCTCGGCCAGCTCCTGCTGAATACTGAGCTCCTCTGCCCAATCTAGGAGCTCAATAGCCCTGATCACGTCAGTGGTAGCCCAACGCTGCCTGATCAGATTTACAAATGGCAAACTAATCAGCCCTAGGTATTTCTAATATGTGCAGAGCAGGCGACATAAGTCTGACCGGTGTCCTCATAGACCTTTCCTCAGCCGGGGTCTAATAGGAGCAGTAAAATGGCCGTCATGGGGTCCATTGTTAGATCTCAGCTGCCATAGAAACTCATTGGCACCATGATCATGCCTCCCTCTCCTGTCTAAAGTGCCTAAATGCTGTGGAAGCCCCCTACTGTGTCATACAATGGATTAAGCTGCCAGGATCAAGGTTGGCTCCACTGTGGGCAGCTGAGGCAGGAGCAGGACTGTGTTACACAGCCACACTTCTGCCGCAGATCTTGTAAGGACCTGCCTGATGATAATGTGTCCTATAGAGCAGGTCTTGGTACCGGACTGCCCTGTACATATTTACCACTAGCTGGGAACCAGTTACTTACAAGGTCTAGTTTCGAATGTGTTTCCAGGATCTGTAGTTATCAGCATTTTATCCTTAAGGCCGAGTTATAATATCACTGTAACACTCTCGCCCTGTACCTGTATACCTGCCCTGTGTGCTGCACAAAAGTATATAACAAAATGTGTGTACACAGATATCTCCTGAATGGTATTACTGCTAGATCTCCTGTACATAGAAATATGAGGTTCTTAGCGCACATTTTGAGCAAATTGTGCGAGCCCATCTGCCAACGTCAAGGCGACCTCTTCAGATGGGTCCCTACACTAACATTACACTAACTTACTAACTGGGACTAGTTTTTTGTATTATTATTATTACCACCATTTTTACTATTTATTATTATTGCATTAATGCAATTAATTGTAACTGTTATAAAACGAATTAAAAAAATGTAATTCTAATTTTTTTTTATTAATCTTGTGATTCTAATAATGGTATTACTAAAATTCCTATGCCTAAAGCTGTTGATTCAGAAGAAGGCAAAAACCCCAGGACACCTTCAGCCAATTTGTGTCACAGGGGAAAAATTCCTTCTTGACCCCGGGAAAAGGCAATCAGTCCTAGGACCCTGGATCAAACCTAATAATGTTATTACAAGTTATATAATATTACACTAATTATTGTACTACTGGAGTTATTTTAATTTGTTTTTATAAATCTATTTGATATGGTTATTATTACATTGTGCTATCTTATTACAGTATTATTCTTCTTTCCTTTCACTACTAATACTGCCCTATACCTACAGTGTTGATCCAGAAGAAGGCAAAAACCCCAGGACACCTTCAGCCAATTTGTGTCACAGGGGAAAAATTCCTTCTTGACCCCGGGAAAAGGCGATCAGTCCTAGGACCCTGGATCAAACCTATTAATGTTATTACAAGTTATATAATATTACACTAATTATTGTACTACTGGAGTTATTTTAATTTGTTTTTATAAATCTATTTGATATGGTTATTATTACATTGTGCTATCTTATTACAGTATTATTCTTCTTTCCTATCACTACTAATACTGCCCTATACCTACAGTGTTGATCCAGAAGAAGGCAAAAACCCCAGGACACCTTCAGCCAATTTGTGTCACAGGGGAAAAATTCCTTCTTGACCCCGAGAAAAGGCGATCAGTCCTAGGACCCTGGATCACACTGCTATTCTACCTACTACTATTACTACTGTTATTTTATTACTTTCTTACTATTATCACTAGTATTATTACTCATATTACACTAATACGGATATACTACCACTATATTACTACCATCCCTTTCCCCCTAGGGATCTTAAGGTGCAGTTCTGTCCTCCTCCTCCTATTCTGTCCTCCTCCTCTTCCATCCTCCTCCACTTTCGTCCTCCTCCTCTTCCGTCCTCTTCCTCTTCCGTCCTCCTCCTCTTCTGTCCTCCTCCTCTTCTGTCCTCCTCCTCTTCCGTCCTCCTTCTCTTCCGTCCTCCTCCTCTTCTGTCCTCCGCCTCTTCCGTCCTCCGCCTCTTCTGTCCTCCGCCTCTTCCGTCCTCCGCCTTTTCTGTCCTCCGCCTCTTTCGTCCTCTTCCTCTTCCGTCCTCTTCCTCTTACGTCCTCCTCCTCTTCGGTCCTCCTCATCTTCCGTCCTCCTCCTCTTCCGTCCTCCTTCTCTTCCGTCCTCCGCCTCTTCCGTCCTCCGCCTCTTCTGTCCTCTGCCTCTTCCATCCTCCGCCTCTTCCGTCCTCCGCCTCTTCCGTCCTCCTTCTCTTCCATCCTCCTCCTCTTCCGTCCTCCTCCTTTTCCGTCCTCCTCCTCTTCTGTCCTCCTCCTCTTCCGTCCTCCGCCTCTTCCGTCCTCCATCTCTTCCGTCCTCCGCCTCTTCCGTCCTCTTCCTCTTCCGTCCTCCTCCTGAGACGTAATAAATAGCATTAAAGCTGCAGTAATTATTTATATTATATATACACACTGCTCAAAAAAATAAAGGGAACACTCAAGTAACACATCCTAGATCTGAATGAATGAAATATTCTCATTGAATACTTTGTTCTGTACAAAGTTGAATGTGTTGACAACAAAATCACACAAAAATCATCAATGGAAATCAAATTTATTAACCAATGGAGGCCTGGATTCGGAGTCACCCCCAAAATTAAAGTGGAAAAACACACTACAGGCTGATCCAACTTTGATGTAATGTCCTTAAAACAAGTCAAAATGAGGCTCAGTATTGTGTGTGGCCTCCACGTGCCTGTATAACCTCCCTACAACACCTGGACATGCTCCTGATGAGGTTGCGGATGGTCTCCTGTGGGATCTCCTCCCAGACCTGGGCTAAAGCATCCACCAACACCTGGACAGTCTGTGGTGCTACGTGACGTTGGTGGATGGAGTGAGACATGATGTCCCAGATGTGCTCAATGGGATTCAGGTCTGGGGAACGGGCAGGCTAGTCCATAGCTTCAATGCCTTCATCTTGCAGGAACTGCTGACATACTCCAGCCACATGAGGTCTGGCATTGGGCACAACCCCCATCTGTGGACATCTGGCCCTCATCCCACTCTCATGGAGTCAGTTTCTAACCGTTTATGCAGACACATGCACATTTGTGGCCTGCTGGAGGTCATTTTGCATGGCTCTGGAAGTGCTCCTCCTGTTCCTCCTTGCACAAAGGCAGAGGTAGGGGTCCTGCTGCTGGGTTGTTGCCCTGCTATGGCCCCCTCCACGTCTCCTGGTGTACT
This sequence comes from Phyllobates terribilis, assembly GCF_046119375.1. Classification (NCBI taxonomy): domain Eukaryota; kingdom Metazoa; phylum Chordata; class Amphibia; order Anura; family Dendrobatidae; genus Phyllobates; species Phyllobates terribilis. The sequence goes on from NW_027362963.1 coordinate 2,792,644, forward strand.
GGCCTGTCTCCTGGTAGCGCCTCCAGCCTCTGGACACTACGCTGACAGACGCAGCAAACCTTCTTGCCACAGCTCGCAATGATGTGCCATCCTGGATGAGCTGCACTACCTGAGCAACTTCTGTGGGTTGTAGAGTCCGTCTCATGCTACCACGAGTGTGAAAGCACAACCAACATTCAAAAGTGACCAAAACATCAGCCAGAAAGAATTGGTACTGAGATGTGGTCTGTGGTCTCCACCTGCAGAACCACTCCTTTATTGAGTGTGTCTTGATAATTGCCAATAATTTCCATCTATTGTCTTCCATTTGCACAACAGCATGTGAAATTGATTGTCAATCAGTGTTGCTTCCTAAGTGGACAGTTTGATTTCACAGAAGTTTGATTTACTTGGAGTTATATTCTGTTGTTTAAGTGTTCCCTTTATTTTTTTGAGCAGTGTATATTTTCTCATGTCATGTATTTACTACTAAAAGTAATTTTTTACATTTAGGTTTCATTAAGTGTTTTACACCGACTATTACAGACTTATTGTTTCCCTGCACATTCAAGTTTTGTGTTTTCTTTGGGCATAGATCAGCTAATAGGCACTCAGGAAAAAAAAACAGATTAAAGATCTACAAACTCTCCCTTAAGACTAAGGAGCTCACTGATAGATTCTCAGTTAGCTAATTTTGCAGCCAGCAATAGACAGTGCAGCACAGATGCTACAGAAGGCAACATTTTTAATGAAACTCAATTACAGAAATCGATTTTAGCCCCAAATACTTGCATTAAAGTAAAAAAAATGGCCCCAAAGCTGGACAACCGCTTTAACTCCTTACCAACATCTGCCGTACATGTATGGTATAAGTCAGTAGCGGGTGTATGGAGCAGGGTCAGCTCGCCCCGTACATGGCAGATAATGGCTGTGACAAACAACCAGGACCTGCCTCTAACAGCTGCGAGTGGAGCGAAGATCTGCCCACCACTGTTAACCTGTTCAGTGCTGCTGTCAATCTCTAACAGCAGCATTAACAGTGCGCCAGCATTGGGACGCGTCGTTCCATACGCCCACCGGCGCTCCTGTGACGCGATCATAGGGCGCCGATGGACTGCTATGACATCCGGGGGTCTGCTGAAGCCTCCGTGCCTGTCATCATAAAGCTTCATTTGGGCTGTAAAGAAGACCGTGGTTTTGCTATATGGAGCATTACTGTGGTATCGCTGTATATAGCACAAGCAATCAGATGATGTATACAAATACAGTGAAAAAAAGTATATATATATTTATTAAAACCCCACACGTTCAACTCACCTCCCACTAAAAATAAAGATAATAAAAATATACACATTTTGTGGTATGGTCTCTTTCAGAGAAATACAATCTATCAAAATTAGTGTTGAGCGATACCTTCCGATATCAGGAAATATCGTATCGGATTGGATCGGGCCGATACCCAAAAAGTATCGGATATTGCCGATTCCGATACCGGAAACCAATGCAAGTCAATGGGACACAAATATCGGAATGAAAATAAACCCTTTCTTTCCTTGTAGGTTAATTCTACATGAAGTAAAACAACTAAGAATAATGTAGAATGACATGAAAAGCCGGCAATTCAGCAGCGGCATTCACCGGTACCCGACAATTTACAACAGAAAGAATAGAGCATCACACATAGATTAGATAGATAGAAACATGTCAGTCACATATATATGAAGTACAGTGACAGTGCTGCTTACTGTACTTGTCATTTAGTGTAAAGGATTTATTAAAAAAAATATTAGTGTTTTCGTGCACCGTCTCTTTAAAAAAGCCGGCCGGCAATTCAGCAGCGGTACCCGACAATTTATAACAGACAGAATAGAGCTTCACACATAGATTAGATAGATAGAAACATGTCAGCCACATATATACGAAGTACAGTGATAGTGTTGCTTACTGTACTTGTCATTTAGTGTAAAGGATTTATTTAAAAATATAATAGTGTTTTCATGCACCGTCTCTTTAAGAAAGCCGGCCGGCAATTCAGCATCTGTACCCGACAATTTAGAATAGAAAGAATAGAGAATCACACATAGATTAGATAGATAGAAACATGTCAGTCACATATATATGAAGTACAGTGATAGTGTTGATTACTGTACTTGTCATTTAGTGTTAAAATAAAGGATTTATTTAAAAAAAAATTGGCGTGGGGTTCCCCTTAATTTTAGGCTCTAGCGGAGGTTAAGCAGACAGCTGGGGCAAATGTTTGAAGCCTGGGAAGGGGGTAATACCCACGGAGCTTCCCAGGCTACTAATATCAGCCCCCAGCTGAATACCTAGCCTTTACTAGCTATTAAAATGGGGGAACCCCCCCAAAAAAATAACGTGGGGTCCCCCCTAATTTAATAGCTAGCACAGGCTAGGCAGACAGCTGGGGGCTGATATTAATAGCCCAGGAAGGGTGCCATGAATATTGGCCCCCTCCCAGGCTAGAAACACCAGCCGTCAGCCGCCCCAGAAATGGCGCATCCATAGGATGCGCCAATTCTGGCACTTAGCCTCGCTCTTCCACGCTGCCCTGGTGCGGTGGCAGGGGGTAATAGGGTTGGGGTTGATGTCAGCTTATAATGCCAGCTGACATCAAGCCCAGGTTAGTAATGGAGAGGCGTCTATAAGACACCCCCATTACTAACCCCATAGTCAAAGTTAAAGAAAAACACAAACACCCAGAATAAAGTCCTTTAATTGAAATAAAGACACAATCCTTTATTGTTCTAAATTAAACCATACTTACCATCACGCCCATTCCAGCTGAAGCCAACGATCTCCTGCAATAAAAGTAAAATAATAAAGCAACCTCATCCTTACCTTTCCATGGTTCCCACGACAGCTTCAGCTCTGCTACATCGAGATGACAGGCTGGACCGCAGCAGAACGCTGCCATCCAGCCTGTCATCCCGCAGACACTGAGAAGCGCAGGCATGCTTGCGCTCCTCAGTGTCTCTCTGTGACGTCATCCAGATGAGCCGAGTTCATGTCCAATGAACTCAGCTCACCTCATGCACGTCACTGACAGCGTGGGAAAATTCTCACGCTGAAGTGCTGAGTGCAGGAGAATTTTCCCACGCTGTCAGTGACGTACATGAGGTGAGCTGAGTTCATTGGACATGACCTCGGCTCATCTGGATGCCGTCACAGCCAGACACTGAGGAGTGGAAGTATGCCTGCGCTTCTCAGTGTCTGCGGGATGACAGGATGGATGGCAGCGTTCTGCTGCGGTCCAGCCTGTCATCTCGATGTAGCAGAGCTGAAGCTGTCGTGGGAGCCATGGAAAGGTAAGGATGATGTTGCTTTATTATTTTACTTTTATTGCAGGAGATCGTTGGCTTCAGCTGGAATGGGCGTGATGGTAAGTATGGTTTAATTTAGAACAATAAAGAATTGTGTGTTTATTTCAATTAAAGGACTTTATTCTGGGTGTTGTGTTTTTTAAAATACTTTACTAGAAATTCATGGTGGTCATGTCTAATATTGGCGTGACCCCATGAATTTCGGGCTTAGGGCCAGCTGATAATGCCAAGCTGGCCTTAACCCCTTTATTACCCAGTGAGCCACCGCACCAGGGCCCTGGATGAGTTGGGTACAGCGCCAGAAGATGGCGCTTCTATGAACGCGCCATTTTCTGGGGCGGCTGCGGACTGCAATTTGCAGCGGGGGTGGCCCAGAAAGCTTGGGCCTCCCTGCGCTGCGGATTCCAGCCCCCAGCTGCCTAGTTGTACCTGGCTGGACACAAAAATAGGGCGAAGCTCCACGTTTTTTTTTTTAAATTCATGAAATTCATGGAATAATTAAGAAAAAAAGGGCTTCCCTATATTGTTGTGTCCAACCAGGTACAAATAGGCAGCTGGTGGTTGGGGGCAGCCTGTTCCTGCCTGCTGTACCTGGCTGGACACAAATATAGGGCGAAGCCCCACGTCAATTTTTTTTTAATTATTTCATGAAATTCATGGAATAATTAAGAAAAAAAGGGCTTCCCTATATTGTTGTGTCCGGCCAGGTACAAATAGGCAGCTGGTGGTTGGGGGCAGCCTGTTCCTGCCTGCTGTACCTGGCTGGACACAAATATAGGGCGAAGCCCCACGTCAATTTTTTTTAAAATAAATCCTTTATTTTAACACTAAATGACATTTGAGGAGTTAATAAAGATGCAGTCCTTAAATTATTATTTATTTTTTAATTAATTTTTCCCAAAACTTTTGACGTGGGCTTCGCCATATTTTTGTATGCCAGCCAGGTACAGCATCCAGCTTCTATGAACGCGCCATTTTCCGGGGTGGCTGCGGACTGCAATTTTCAGCGGGGGGGGGGGCAGAAAGCTTGGGCCTCCCTGCGCTGCAGATTCCATCCCCCAGCTGCCTAGTTGTACCTGGCTGGACACAAAAATAGGGCGAAGCTCCACGTTTTTTTTTTTAAATTCATGAAATTCATGAAATAATTAAGAAAAAAAGGGCTTCCCTATATTGTTGTGTCCAACCAGGTACAAATAGGCAGCTGGTGGTTGGGGGCAGCCCGTTCCTGCCTGCTGTACCTGGCTGGACACAAATATAGTGCGAAGCCCCACGTCAATTTTTTTTAAATCATTTCAGGAAATTCATGAAATAATTAAAAAAAATTGATGTGGGGCTTCGCCCTATATTTGTGTCCAGCCAGGTACAGCAGGCAGGAACAGGCTGCCCCCAACCACCAGCTGCCTATTTGTACCTAGCCGGACACAACAATATAGGGAAGCCCTTTTTTTCTTAATTATTCCATGAATTTCATGAATTTAAAAAAAAAAACGTGGAGCTTCGCCCTATTTTTGTGTCCAGCCAGGTACAACTAGGCAGCTGGGGGCTGGAATCTGCAGCGCAGGGAGGCCCAAGCTTTCTGGGCCCCACCCGCTGCAAATTGCAGTCCGCAGCCGCCCCGGAAAATGGCGCGTTCATAGAAGCGCCATCTTCTGGCGCTGTACCCAACTCATCCAGGGCCCTGGTGCGGTGGCTCACTGGGTAATAAAGGGGTTAAGGCCAGCTTGGCATTATCAGCTGGCCCTAAGCCCGAAATTCATGGGGTCACGCCAATATTAGACATGACCACCATGAATTTCTAGTAAAGTATTTAAAAAAAACACAAACACCCAGAAAAAAGTCCTTTAATTGAAATAAACACACAATTCTTTATTGTTCTAAATTAAACCATACTTACCATCACGACCATTCCAGCTGAAGCCAACGATCTCCTGCAATAAAAGAAAAATAATAAACCAACCTCATCCTTACCATTCCATGGCTCCCACGACGGCTCCAGCTCTGCTACATCGAGATGACAGGCTGGACCGCAGCAGAACGCTGCCATCCAGCCTGTCATCCCGCAGACACTGAGAAGCGCAGGCATGCTTCCACTCCTCAGTGTCTGGCTGTGACGGCATCCAGATGAGCCGACAATGAACTCGGCTCACCTCATGTACGTCACTGACAGCGTGGGAGAATTCTCCTGCACTCAGCGCTTCAGCGTGAGAATTTTCCCACGCTGTCAGTGACGTGCATGAGGTGAGGTCATGTCCAATGAACTCGGCGCACCCCATGCACGTCACTGACAGCGTGGGAAAATTCTCACGCTGAAGCGCTGAGTGCAGGAGAATTTTCCCACGCTGTCAGTGACGTACATGAGGTGAGCTGAGTTCATTGGACATGACCTCCGCTCATCTGGATGCCGTCACAGCGAGACACTGAGGAGCGCAAGCATGCCTGCGCTTCTCAGTGTCTGCGGGATGACAGGATGGATGGCAGCGTTCTGCTGCGGTCCAGCCTGTCATCTCGATGTAGCAGAGCTGAAGCTGTCCTGGGAACCATGGAAAGGTAAGGATGAGGTTGCTTTATTATTTTACTTTTATTGCAGGAGATCGTTGGCTTCAGCTGGAATGGGCGTGACTGTAAGTATGGTTTAATTTAGAACAATAAAGAATTGTGTCTTTATTTCAATTAAAGGACTTTTTTCTGGGTGTTTGTGTTTTTTTTAAATACTTTACTAGAAATTCATGGTGGTCATGTCTAATATTGGCGTGACCCCATGAATTTCGGGCTTAGGGCCAGCTGATAATGCCAAGCTGGCCTTAACCCCTTTATTACCCAGTGAGCCACCGCACCAGGGCCCTGGATGAGTTGGGTACAGCGCCAGAAGATGGCGCTTCTATGAACGCGCCATTTTCCGGGGCGGCTGCGGACTGCAATTTGCAGCGGGTGGGGCCCAGAAAGCTTGGGCCTCCCTGCGCTGCGGATTCCAGCCCCCAGCTGCCTTGTTGTACCTGGCTGGACACAAAAATAGGGCGAAGCCCCACGTATTTTTTTTTTTAATTATTTCATGAAATTCATGGAATAATTAAGAAAAAAAGGGCTTCCCTATATTGTTGTGTCCGGCTAGGTACAAATAGGCAGCTGGTGGTTGGGGGCAGCCCGTTCCTGCCTGCTGTACCTGATTGGACACAAATATAGGGCGAAGCCCCACATAATTTTTTTTGAATTATTTCATGAATTTCCTGAAATAATTAAAAAAAAATTGACGTGGGGCTTTGCACTATATTTGGGTCCAGCCAGTTACAGCAGGCAGGAACGGGCTGCCCCCAACCACCAGCTGCCTATTTGTACCTGGTTGGACACAACAATATAGGGAAGCCCTTTTTTTCTTAATTATTCCATGAATTTCATGAAATAATTAAAAAAAAAAAAACGTGGAGCTTCTCCCTATTTTTGTGTCCAGCCAGGTACAACTAGGCAGCTGGGGGATGGAATCTGCAGCGCAGGGAGGCCCAAGCTTTCTGCCCCCCGCTGAAAATTGCAGTCCGCAGCCGCCCCGGAAAATGGCGCGTTCATAGAAGCTGGATGCTGTACCTGGCTGGCATACAAAAATATGGCGAAGCCCACGTCAAAAGTTTTGGGAAAAATTAATTAAAAAATAAATAATAATTTAGGGACTGCATCTTTATTAACTCCTCAAATGTCATTTAGTGTTAAAATAATGGATTTATTTTAAAAAAAAATGGCGTGGGATCCCCCATAATTTTAGTCTCTAGCGGAGGTTAAGCAGACGGCTGGGGCAGATGTTTGAAGCCTGGGAAGGGGGTAAAACCCACGGAGCTTCCCAGGCTACTAATATCAGCCCCCAGCTGAATACCTAGCCTTTACTAGCTATTAAAATGGGGGACCCCCCCAAAAAAAATGACGTGGGGTCCCCCCTATTTTAATAGCTAGCAAAGGCTAGGCAGACAGCTGGGGGCTGATATTAATAGCCCAGGAAGGGTGCCATGAATATTGGCCCCCTCCCAGGCTAGAAACACCAGTCGTCAGCCGCCCCAGAAATGGCGCATCCATAGGATGCGCCAACTCTGGCACTTAGCCTCGCTCTTCCACGCTGCCCTGGTGCGGTGGCAGGGGGTAATAGTGGTGGGGTTCATGTCAGCGCCAGCTGCCATGAAGCCCAGGTTAGTAATGATGGGCGTCTATAAGACACCCCCATTACTAACCTACAAAGTGTTAAAAAGAAAAAACACACTACACCCAGAAAAAAATAATTTATTTGAAATTAAACACACAATTTTATTTAATTCTTAGTTTACTAAAAATAATAGTTACCTGTCCACGTTCCTGCGCTGATCTCCCATGCACAGCTGTCACATCTGGAGATGGTGACAGCTGTGCATGGCTGCTGTAAGCTCACGCTGCCGGGAACACGTCCGCTCCCGGCAGCGGGAGCCACTGACTGAGGTCACCGGAGTGCATTCAGTCAGCGCAGCTCCGGAGACCTCCTTTACGGCACTGCTGTACCGTGGGAATTTCTCACTATACAGCAGGGCCGTAAAGCAGCTAACCGGAGCAGCGCTGCCTGAACTCCGGTGAACCCGCTTATGCTGTCATTCTAGCGGCGGCAGCGGTTCAGAGCGGTCACATTCTATGTGGCTGCTCTGAACTGGAGATCTTCGTGGGACACTCGTGGACTACTACGGAGGGGTAAGGATAAGGTTGTGGTTTATTATTTTATATTTTATTACAGGAGATCGATGGCTTCGGGGAATTAGGTGTCTTGGTGAGTATAGGTGTAGTTTTTTATTTTTTACTTTATTTTAGGAGGCGATCGGCGGGGACAGGTAATGTATGAACTAATTTCTTTTAGGTAACCACTGGCCACCAATGACATGTATTTAACATTTATTGGGGACACAGTAGGGCAATTTAAATAGCAGGATCAGTCTGATGGGAACTACTGCTCCCATCGAGCTGATCCTGCTGGCAGGAGTGGACGGGGGACAGACATAGGCCGATGGGAGTAGTAGTGTCACATCGGCCTATGTCTGCCTGCACGCACACACACCGCACACACCCGCACACATCGCACACACACCCCGCACACACACCCCGCACACACACCCCGCACACATCGCACAGACACCGCGCACACCCGCACAAACATCGCGCACACACCCCGCACACACACCCCGCACACACACTAATCATGACGGGTCTGGGAGGTGAGGCTGACCTGTGCGGCCGTGGGAAAGTTCATGTGAGTTCATGCAGTCAAGCATGAACTCACATGAACCCTCTGAGGGCAACGCGGCGACTTCAAATGAACAGCTGATCGGCATCACCTGATACCTCAGCTGTTCATTTGAAATAACCGGCGGGAAAGCGCAGCACAGAACGGGAAAGCCGGCGGTGAAGTCTTTTCACTGCCGGCTTCCCCGCCCGGGTCCTTCGCTCCCCGCTCCTTGGAGCTGCACTCCCCGCCCGGTCCTAACTTACGATCGGGATGGGAGGTGGCGAGGGGAGCGGAGGATCGGGGTGGGAGGCTGCGGGGAAGCAGTATGGGGCTGTGTGACTGTTTAAAAGCCGGCGGCTTTATACCGCCCGCCGGCTTTTAAACAATCAGGAGAATTCTCCCCCGCTGGGATGGCATTCTGATGACAGGCTGGATCGCGCTGCCATCCAACTTGTCATCTTTCACAGACACTACAGAGCGCATGCATTATGGGAACTTCCGATTCCGGTATCCGATATTGTAAAAGTATCGGAATTAAGTATCGGAATTCCGATACCGCGAATATCGGCCGATACCCGATATTACAGTATCGGAATGCTCAACACTAATCAAAATATAAAAAAACAAAACGATCAGTGAACACAGAAAAAAATTCAAAAAGACAAAATTGCATTTTTTCGTTCGCCTCAATACTGCAGAAAATCCTGTAAGAAGCGATGACCATGACATATGTGTCCCAAAATGTTATCAATAAAGTCCTCTTGCCCTTCAAAAAATAAGCCCCCACACAGCTCCATCAACCCGGAAACTGAAAATGTTTCGGGTCTCAGAAAAAATGGTGACAGCATCAAAAAAAAGTTCTTTTCTTTTGCCAAAACTATTGGAGAAGTTTGGTCTTGCTGTAATCACACTGAGGAGTAGGATCCTATTACCAGGTCATTTTTACCACACAATGTGCGCCGTTAAAACCGTTCCCAGAAAAACAATGTCAGGCTTTTTTTTTCGCACTTTTACTGCACTTGGAATGTTTTTCCCGTTTTCTAGTACTATGTGGTAAATGAATGGTGTCATTTATAAGGACAGCTCATCCTACAAAATAACAAGACCTCACACTATGTGGACAGATATCAAAAAGTTAGAAAAGTTGGAAAAAGCGGAGGAAAAAACAGAAAAAAAACATAAATTGGTTATGTCGGGAAGGGGTAAAGCTGAAGAAACGCATGTAAGAGCAGAATATGGAGGAAGGTCAGATATCACAGACTGGTGGATACTACCTGCTCCATCGCTGGCAGAATACTCCACCCCCATGGTGTCCGCTGATATCTTCTCTTGTAGCAACGTCTCCAAACTCTATAAAACATCGGGAACAGTCAGCAGAGGGTTTGATGATTGGCTCATATTGGCGATATACTCAGGGGCATTACTGGGGCCAGGGAAGATTGGGAATGAATAGCGTATTGACTGTTAGAGATGTGATCTCTTCCATTAAAGGGGATGTCTAGTTGGAACAAGTTATCACTGATCTCTGGATAGGTGATGACCTGTCCCAGTGGGAGCACCCCTTTATTATGTGGTATATATGGAGGATGTGATATCATGCAGAGTTCTAGCAGTATTACACTTCGGTCCGTTCTGCGTGCATCTGGGCCATTCCCTATGGAGGAGCGGAGCTGGGGGGAAATATCAGGATCTCGTCGCTGGATCCATCCAGATGGGAGATGTAACGAGTGCGGCGCCCCCCACTGGTGTCTCAGCGTATTATGTGTTGGGGAATAATAACTTATTGTCTGGTAAATGTGCTGACTCCTGTCAGTTGTGGTCGCTGAGTGCGTGTGATGGGATGTGGCTCCGTCCGTTATATTATATCACGTCTTATACCTATAATCTCTCGCTGATCGCAGGTGTCTGTCTTCACACTCAGATGAGAAGGAACAAACTGACGATATAGGACTTTTTTTTTTTTTTCCAAATTCAAACCGAGCAATCCTATTGGCCGAGTATGAATGCAGTTACCATGGTGACAGAAGTAGCAGCAGATTTAAAGGGACAAAACACTAATATTGTACTAAAGTGTATTTTATTATATATTTCACATAACTGACTGGGTACACCTTGGTGCGGGTGGGATGGCTTTTTTTAAATCAAAAACCATGTTTACTAAGTACCCTATATTATATATATTCACTATTGCTTTTTACTTACTTATAGCAGGGTATATGCTCATATTGTTTCTATCCTAAGTTTATCTATTTTCTAATAGAGACATGACCAGTCCTCTTTAGAATTTTATAGTGACCCCATTGAGGTCATGGACTGATATTGGGGATTGCAGAGTTGGGGCAAGGTGACAGGTGACAGTAAGTGACATCAAATGAAGGCTATGGTGCATACACAGTAAATCAGTCGTGTTATTCCACAGAAATGCTGTTCTATAAGGCTGTGTGCCCACGTAGCATTTTTCAAGCGTTTATGCTGCGGAATTTCCGCAGCGGAAACGCTTGTAAAACGCTAGGTAATCCGCCCCCCATGGTCCCCAAGGGGATTCCGCATGTTCTATGCACATGCTGCGGATTTTTCCGCAGCGTTTATGCTGCGTACAAAAATCCGCAGCATGTCATTTAATTTTGCGGAAGTGCAGCGGAATTCCCGCCATTGACTTGCATTGAGACGCACAGAAACCGCGACTGTACATTTTTACAAGCGGCTTCTATGCGTCTCTATGTGCGGATGGTACCCAGTTCTGGAGGAGAGGAGACTCTGATCCAGACCTGGGTACCATTGTACCTGTAAAAAAAAAGAATAAAATAACAAATAAAGTTTATATTCACCTGTCCGGCGTCTTCTCTCTGAATGCCAGCAGCGCTGAAGGACCTTCGGTGACGTTACAGTCATGTGACCGCAGGCCCTTCACCGCTCTGTCTCGCGATATGCCGGCAGCCGGGAACCAGCCAGGAAGCAGAGCTGCAGCCACGCCGGGGCCTCGGGGGTGAGTATAGCTTTATTTGTTTTAATTTTTGCGGTTCACACTGTATACATCCATGCTGTTTCCATGGATTTATACAGTGATGCTAATCGCCTGGAAAGTGCTTGTCAATCTGCATGCGGAAATGCATGTGAATCCGCATGTGGATCCGCATGTATTCTGCAGGAAAAACGCATGCACAATCTGCATGTACAATCTGCATGCGTTTTTTTCTGCCAGGGAGATGCAGAAATGCTGCAGAAATTTTCTGCTTCATTTCTGCATCGTGGGCACATAGCCTAAAACACAAAATATCTTCATATGGTGAGGAGTTGTGTTGTGTTTTCATCATTTACATTCTAGCGTGGTGATCACATAAAATGTAAAATTCCTATTAAATAATTACTGAATGACAGTAGCCTGTATCCCTGGAGGACAAGTCATTTACCGCTTCACCAGGTTTGATGTTCTAATGCATTTAGATGTTTCAGTATTTGTATATATGTATATATATTTTTTTCCCCTCTTAAGGGTATTCAAGCGCAGACGGTGACCAACTTCTTCCTCGCCTTTGAAGCACAGCTTTCAATTATTCCTGTCGTAAACAAGGTAAAAAGCTTAGAGCCGAACACTATCAGACTCCTTCAGTCCCGCAGCAGGTAAATCTGTGAACATCGCCGGCTCTCCTGCTGTTCCTAGCACCGATCCCTCTATGAGCGGCTGTGCAGTAATGAAGGCAGGATTCACCCCAAACTTGCTCGTCTTTTTTTTCGATTTCCAGTTCTGGTAATTAGTTATACACATGTGTATATCCAGTGGTCAACTCAAAACCTGTGTATGGAAAATGAATTGTTTGCTGTATGCATCGCATTTGTAGGATGCACACTGTTCATTTCATTATGGAGCGGAGTAGGAGGAGACTTTCATTACTGTTCCCTTTACTTCCTCCCTGCTGATAGGAAATGCCATGCTGTTTGCTTGTGTCCTGTGATTACAGCAGCCTGCAACAGTTTTCAAGCGTGCACTTCCCGGCTCAGGCATCAAGCAGTAAATGATAAAATTAAAACGCTGCTATCCCTTTGTTAGTCACTTTTTTATCTTCTTCCCCCTTCTACGAATGCTGTAGTCCGTTATTCTAGAACTGCTCTAAAATGGTTCTCTCTGGAGTGTTGGGATTTGGGTTTAGGGTGGGTTAGGGAATTGAAGTTCAGATACTTTGTTCATGTTTTATACTATGGAATTACTATGTCATGTATGTTATTTGAAAGATGGAAAATTTGTATTTGGAGTTTTTCAATAAAAATTATTTGATAAAAAAAAAATCATGAAATTAAAATTCCTCCCGTTCTTGAGAAAGAATAGGATTTTCACTAAGAGGTAAATTGCACGTTCCCTGTTTTACAGGCACTTTACATTTTTGCTAGTTTTGTGCGATTACACAATCCCTTTTAAAGGCCAGTGCCAGTTGTACATCTCTCCCTAAACTCTTGTTCAGCACTATATTTTATGCCAGTTTTATTATATGGTTTCTAGATTTTGTCCAGCTTTGATAAATAATTAGTATTTATACTTTTGCTTTTAGGCTGCGTGCCCACGTTGCGGATTACAAGCGTTTTTGATGCGGAATTTCCGCAGCGGAAATGCTTGTAAAACGCATGGTAAACCGCACCCCATGGTCCCCAAGGGGATTCCGCAAGTTCTATGCACATGCTGCGGATTTTTCCGCAGCTTTTATGCTGCGTTCAAAAATCCGCAGCATGTCAATTAATTTTGCGTTTCCGCAAGCGGAATTGCCTTGTGCAATGCATTAAAAACGCAAGGCAATTCCGCATGTGGAAAACGCGAGATAAACGCATGAAAAACGCGCGATAAACGCGTGCGGAATTCCGCATGCGTTTTTCCGGGAGAGGACTTGCAGAAATGAAGCAGAAATTTTCTGCTTCATTTCTGCAACGTGGGCACATAGCCTGAGGCTGAGTTCACATGATGCGTTTTTCATGCGTTTCCGCGGCGTTTTTGCAGTTGCGTAAACGCCGCGGAAACGCATGAAAAACGCATGGTAGAAGGGCAGCAATGTTCCCCAATTGAAATCCGCATGTGCAGGTTTGCCTTGGTTAAAACTGCACAATCCTTTACTGGACTGGTCTACTAATGAGATTAAGTCTTGGAGTCCTAAGTGCTATGATAAATGTTGTAATGGTCGCATTGCGGCTGTGGAAAAAGGGGAATTACCTGTACCTATTCAGGATTTTTGGAAGGTTTTTTCAGAGGAGGAGTCGCAAGTTTTACCTCCTCATAGGGACTATGATTGCACCATTGAGTTTGTTTCTGGAGCTACTCTTCCCAAGAGTCGCTTATTAAATCTGACTATCCCTGAAAGAAAGGCCTTGGAGGAATACATACAGACGAGCTTGGCTGCTGGTCACATTAGACCTTCTAAGTCGCCTGTGGCCGTTGGATTTTTCTTTGTTAAAAAAAAAGACGGTGGTTTACGTCCATGTCTGGACTTTCGTGAAATTAATAAGATAATCGTACGCAATTCCTACCCATTGCCGTTAATTCCAGACTTGTTTAACCAGTTAGTGGGGACCAAGTGGTTCTATAAAATTGATCTCCGGGGGGCATACAATTTGTTACGAATGAAGGAGGGTGATGAATGGAAAACTGCTTTTAACACTCCGGTAGGTCATTTTGTGAATCTGGTGATGCCCTTCGGTCTTACCAATGCACCCGCGTTTTTTCAGAACCTTATTAATGACATCCTGAGACCTTTGATTGGCAAGAATGTGGTTGTGTATTTGGATGACATTCTGATTTATTCACCAGATCTGGATTCCCATTGGCAGAGCGTACGTGAGGTGTTGCAGTTATTGAGTGATAATTCACTTTTTGCTAAGCTGGAGAAATGTGAGTTCGCTGTGCAGAGAATTAGTTTTTTGGGCTACATTATCTCCAGCGAGGGCTTTGAGATGGACCCGGTGAAAGTTCAGGCTGTGCAGGAATGGCCTAGGCCTATTGGTTTGAAATCGATACAGAGATTTTTGGGTTTCGCCAATTATTACAGGAAATTCATTAAGAATTTTTCTATAATTGTTAAGCCACTGACTGATCTCACCAGGAAAGGTGCGAATACGGTCCAGTGGACTACTGAGGCCATTGAAGCTTTTGTGTATCTCAAGGAGAGGTTCAGTTCTGCCCCTATCCTTATGCAGCCTGATGAGACCAAGCCTTTTTTGGTCGAGGTTGATGCTTCTTCGGTGGGGGTCGGTGCAGTTTTGTCTCAGGAGAACAAGGATGGAGTACATCCCTGTGATTTTTTTTCAAAAAAATTTTCAGAAACCGAACTTAATTACGATGTTGGTAATCGGGAATTGTTGGCTATTAAACTTGCGTTTGAACATTGGCATAATTTCTTGGAAAGTGCTAAATTTCCTGTTCAGGTTTTCACAGATCATAAGAATTTGATCTATCTGGATGCTGCCAAACGCTTGAATGCCCGTCAAGCTAGGTGGGCACTTTTTTTTTCTCGGTTTAATTTTTCTGTTACCTATATCCCTGGTACTAGGAATGTTAAAGCCGATGCTTTATCTCACAGCTTTTCCCCCATGGTTGGTACCGAGGAGGAGGAGAGCATTTTACAGGAAGGAGTTGTGGTAGCAGCATTAGACTCTGTTTTGGAAGAAGGGATTCTGAAAGCCCAAGAGGATGCCCCATCTAACACTCCTCATGGGAGATTGTTTGTGCCTAGAACCTCTAGGAGAGATTTGTTTGTGGGGTATCATGAGTCTCGGTTGGCAGGTCATCCAGGAATTTCTGGGACTAAGAGACTTATCAGTCGCAGTTTTTGGTGGCCCGGGTGGCAGAAGGAAGTCATCAAGTGGGTGCGTCAGTGTACGGTGTGTGCTAGGTCAAAGGCTTCCCATACCCCTGCTGCGGGGTTGCTTTGACCTCTGGAGGTTCCTAGTGCGCCTTGGACGCATTTGGCAATGGATTTTATTACTGACCTTCCTGTGTCCGAGGGTTTCACTGACATCTGGGTGGTCGTGGACCGTTTTAGCAAGATGTTTCATTTGGTTCCATTCATTAAGCTACCCTGCGCTAAGACACTCGCTAAGGCGTTTGTTAAGGAAATTGTCAGGCACCATGGCGTTCCCACCAACATTGTTTCTGATAGGAGATGTAATATACCTGGCGGCGTCCTTGCATAGTGGTCCATCTCCCACTGTGCAAGAGCGCGCACTTGATCTCCTGTCCAGAATGTCTCTCTGGCTTCCCTCCATGCTGTCTGTTTGTGTCTGTTTCTGCTGCTTAAGGGCGGCGCCCGATCACTTCCTGCTTTTTGTACCTGCTGTGGGTCACACCCCTTGTGCGTCCTCAGCCTATTGCTGTCTGTCACCTGGTATATAGCTCAGCTGCTCCCATCTATCCCTGCCTGAGCATAGTGTTTCATTCAGTGTGTGCTTGCACTCTGAAGGTGCCAGGTCCCGTTCTGTGTTCTCTTGTCTGCCTATCCTGGAGGCTGTATTTCCAGGCCTTTCTGAACACGCTCCTAGCCTGTTCCTCCTGCCTTCTAGGGGCCGATTACCTAGACCCGTTCCTGTATCTTGTCTGACCTGTCTGAACACGCTCCTAGCCTGTTCCTCCTGCCTTCTATGGGCCGATTACCTAGACCTGCTCCTGTATCTGGTCTGTCCTGTCTGAACACGCACCTTGCCTGTTCGTCCTGCCTCTCTGGGGGCCATATTCCCAGACCCGCTCCTGTATTCCGCTGCAGTGTCGGTCTCCTCCGTACACTCAGTTCCAGTCTGAACTCTCTCCTATCCTTTACCTGTTTTGCCTCTATGTCCGTTCCCTTCCTTTTTCTGCAGAGTCTGAACTCGTACCTAACTCCTGCTTGTTGTCTCTGAACTCCCGTTTGTGAGTTTGTGGTCCACTCGCTACTTCTCTGCTAGTACCCTGTGGGTGTCTGGCTCTGCCTTTTCCTTCCTGTCTGTTCCATGTGAACAGAGCCCTGTCCCCCCTACTCAGCCTAGCCTGCTCTGACTCCTTTGCTCACCGCTCCGGTGGTTCTAGCCTGCTCTGACTCCTTTGCTCACCGCTCCGGCGGTTCTAGTCTGCTCTGACTCCCTTGCTTACCGCTCCGGCGGTTCTAGCCTGCCCTGCTTCTGCCCACTGCTCCGGCAGTCCTGTCCTGCCCTGCTTCTGCCCACTGCTCCGGCAGTCCTGTCCTGCCCTGCTTCTGCCCGCTGCTCCGGCAGTCCTGTCCTGCCCTGCTTCTGCCCGCTGCTCCGGCAGTCCTGTCCTGCCCTGCTTCTGCCCACTGCTCCGGCAGTCCTGTCCTGCCCTGCTTCTGCCCGCTGCTCCGGCAGTCCTGTCCTGCCCTGCTTCTGCCCGCTGCTCCGGCAGTCCTGTCCTGCCCTGCTTCTGCCCGCTGCTCCGGCAGTCCTGTCCTGCCCTGCTTCTGCCCGCTGCTCCGGCAGTCCTGTCCTGCCCTGCTTCTGCCCGCTGCTCCGGCAGTCCTGTCCTGCCCTGCTTCTGCCCGCTGCTCCGGCAGTCCTGTCCTGCCCTGCTTCTGCCCGCTGCTCCGGCAGTCCTGTCCTGCCCTGCTTGTGCTCGCTGCTCCTGCAGCCCCGTCCTGCTCTGTTCTTGCCCACCGCTTCGGGCGTTCCCTCTCTGCTGTGGTTGTCTACCGCATCTGCGGTTCTGTGACCCAGTCTGTACTGGGTCTTAACCTTTCTGTGCTCCAGCCCGTCCTTTCGGCCAGTACCTCCCTGCCTGCATACTCGCCTGTATCCACCCATCTGCATACCTGCCGTGTTTGCTTATATCCACCAGTCTGTGCCAGCCTAACCTGCCTGTTCCTGAGTCCCAGTGTGTACTGGGTCCTATCCCGCCTGTGTTCCTACCTGCTAGTGCCTCCCTGTCTGCACTCTAGCTGTGCTTGCCTGTACCCCTCTACCTGTATTGTTCCTGAGTCCCAGTGTGTACTGGGTCCTATCCCGCCTGTGTTCCTACCTGCTAGTGCCTCCCTGTCTGCACTCTAGCTGCGCTTGCCTTTACCCGCCTGCCTGCATACCAGTCGTGCCTGCCTATACCCTCCAGTCTGTGCGCCAGCCTAACCAGCCTGATCCAGTAATCCCTGTGTGGGTCAACCCCCGTGTCCGGAGTTTGACCTGGAGTAGCACCTGGTCCCTCTGCCCGGTTTCTCCCTGGTGCACTGGCGTCGTATGCCGTCGTGCCATCTTGATCGGATCGGCCAGATACTTAGTCACGCCCCTCCAGGCACTCTCCGGTTCATGGTCCAGTGGAATCACTACAATCACACGCACACGCCGCTCAGCCCGGGCGTGTGCATAACAGCATGCTCAGGCCATGGTTCCCGTTGAGCCCCACGGCCTTCGCTCTCTGAGAAGTTTTCCAGCGAATACATGCATTAAAATAAATAAATAAATATATTTTTTTTTCCTTTAGCTGAGTTCCAGGCGAATTACGCACCCGTCCAGATGGATCTATCTGCTCTCGTTCCCGCGGATCCGCTACGTTATTATGGGGATCCTAGACAAAGTCGTGCATTTGTGGAGCAATGCATGCTACACTTCAAGTTCTACCCTCTATGTTTTCCCACCGATCGGGTTAAGGTGGCATTCATTATGTCTTACCTGGCGGGTGATGCCTTGGAATGGATCAACCCCCTATATGAAACACAGGATCCGATCCTCCTGGACCTAATGGCCTTCCTGGTGGCCTTTCTAATGGTCTTCGATGATCCTAACCCGGAGGCTCCTGCTGAAGCTTCACTTCCCAATATCCCGGAGCAGCCCCAATGGGTAATGTGTGTGGGTAGCGCAATAGTCCTCCAGCCCAATGAGACTACTGCCCACCCAGAATCCTCACAGGGTGACTACGCTTTCCGGAATACTTCTCCCAACCTCAAGAGGCAGTCCAGACGTGCTAGACGTAGAGGCAAGCCGTCACGCCAGGGTCTGTCCTCCCTGAGACCTCCTGACCCCAACCTTGAAGTCCCTACTGAAGCTTCATCTCCCTGTATCCCGGAGAAGCCCCAACGGGTAATGTGCGTGGGTAGTGCACCAGTTCTCCTGCCCGAAGAGACTTCTGCCCATCCAGACTCCACACAGGAGAACTTCCTGCACCCGGCATCAGATGCTTCACCCACTTTAACCGGTGTGCATGTCCAAGGATGCTCCAAAGCTGTGGTTACCTCAGAGTCTGTACACCCCTCCGACCAGGCGGAGGACCTCCAGTTGTCTCCTGAACCCTTCGGGGTGCTACCTGGTAGCGAAAGGACAGAGACTCTCCTATACTCTGTACCTGATACCTCGCTCGCTTCGTCCAGTGAGTCCAACCTAGTGTACTCTGAAGCAGTGGTTACTCCCGAGTCTCTACACTCCTCTGACCAGGCGGAGGACCTCCAGTTGTCTCCAGAACCCTTCGGGGTGCCACCTGGTGGTAAATGGACAGAGACTTTCCTATATCCTGGATCTGATACCTCGCTTGCTTCGTCCAGTGAGTCCGACCTAGTGTACTCTGAAGCAGAGGTTACCCGTGAGTCTCTACACCCCTCTGACCAGGCGGAGGACCGCCAGTTGTCTCCAGAACCCTTCGGGGTGCCACCTGGTGGAGAATGGACAGAGACTTTCCTATACTCGGTACCCGATACCTCGCCTGCTTCGTCCAGTGAGTCCGACCTAGTGTACTCTGAAGCAGATGTTTTCTCTGAGCCTCTGCACTCTTCTGACCCGGCGGAGGACCTCCAGTTGTTTCCTGAATCCTCCGGGGTACCACCAGAAAACAAAGAGACAGTGACTTTTCCTCATTATGTACCTGATAACCCGTCTATTTCTTCCTGTGAGCTTGACAAGATGTACCTCGAAGCAGAGATTACCCCCAAGTCTCTGTCCCCCTCCAACCCGGTAGAGGACTTCCAGTTGTCTCCTGTACCCTCTGGGGTGCCACCTGAAAATATGTGGAGAGAGACTTCCTTGTGTGCTGTTCCTGGTACTCCACCCGTTTCGTCTGTTGCTAAGGGTGGCTGGATGGGAGGTAGCATCCTAGCTACCCAGAGGAGACCAGTTTTTCCGGTGGACAGGGGAAGTGATCTCTTCGAAGTGAAGAATTGGCCCTCGAATTCCCTGCGGAAGATTCTGGCAGGCCTGAAGAAGAGGGGGCGTAAGGGGGGGGGTACTGTAATATACCTGGCGGCGTCCTTGCATAGTGGTCCATCTCCCACTGTGCAAGAGCGCGCACTTGATCTCCTGTCCAGAATGTCTCTCTGGCTTCCCTCCATGCTGTCTGTTTGTGTCTGTTTCTGCTGCTTAAGGGCGGCGCCCGATCACTTCCTGCTTTTTGTACCTGCTGTGGGTCACACCCCTTGTGCGTCCTCAGCCTATTGCTGTCTGTCACCTGGTATATAGCTCAGCTGCTCCCATCTATCCCTGCCTGAGCATAGTGTTTCATTCAGTGTGTGCTTGCACTCTGAAGGTGCCAGGTCCCGTTCTGTGTTCTCTTGTCTGCCTATCCTGGAGGCTGTATTTCCAGGCCTGTCTGAACACGCTCCTAGCCTGTTCCTCCTGCCTTCTAGGGGCCGATTACCTAGACCCGTTCCTGTATCTTGTCTGACCTGTCTGAACACGCTCCTAGCCTGTTCCTCCTGCCTTCTAGGGGCCGATTACCTAGACCTGCTCCTGTATCTGGTCTGTCCTGTCTGAACACGCACCTTGCCTGTTCGTCCTGCCTCTCTGGGGGCCATATTCCCAGACCCGCTCCTGTATTCCGCTGCAGTGTCGGTCTCCTCCGTACACTCAGTTCCAGTCTGAACTCTCTCCTATCCTTTACCTGTTTTGCCTCTATGTCCGTTCCCTTCCTTTTTCTGCAGAGTCTGAACTCGTACCTAACTCCTGCTTGTTGTCTCTGTACTCCCATTTGTGAGTTTGTGGTCCACTCGCTACTTCTCTGCTAGTACCCTGTGGGTGTCTGGCTCTGCCTTTTCCTTCCTGTCTGTTCCGTGTGAACAGAGCCCTGTCCCCCCTACTCAGCCTAGCCTGCTCTGACTCCTTTGCTCACCGCTCCGGTGGTTCTAGCCTGCTCTGACTCCTTTGCTCACCGCTCCGGCGGTTCTAGTCTGCTCTGACTCCCTTGCTTACCGCTCCGGCGGTTCTAGCCTGCCCTGCTTCTGCCCGCTGCTCCGGCAGTCCTGTCCTGCCCTGCTTCTGCCCACTGCTCCGGCAGTCCTGTCCTGCCCTGCTTGTGCTCGCTGCTCCTGCAGCCCCGTCCTGCTCTGTTCTTGCCCACCGCTTCGGGCGTTCCCTCTCTACTGTGGTTGTCTACCGCATCTGCGGTTCTGTAACCCAGTCTGTACTGGGTCTTAACCTTTCTGTGCTCCAGCCCGTCCTTTCGGCCAGTACCTCCCTGCCTGCATACTCGCCTGTATCCACCCATCTGCATACCTGCCGTGTTTGCTTATATCCACCAGTCTGTGCCAGCCTAACCTGCCTGTTCCTGAGTCCCAGTGTGTACTGGGTCCTATCCCGCCTGTGTTCCTACCTGCTAGTGCCTCCCTGTCTGCACTCTAGCTGTGCTTGCCTGTACCCCTCTACCTGTATTGTTCCTGAGTCCCAGTGTGTACTGGGTCCTATCCCGCCTGTGTTCCTACCTGCTAGTGCCTCCCTGTCTGCACTCTAGCTGCGCTTGCCTTTACCCGCCTGCCTGCATACCAGTCGTGCCTGCCTATACCCTCCAGTCTGTGCGCCAGCCTAACCAGCCTGATCCAGTAATCCCTGTGTGGGTCAACCCCCGTGTCCGGAGTTTGACCTGGAGTAGCACCTGGTCCCTCTGCCCGGTTTCTCCCTGGTGCACTGGCGTCGTATGCCGTCGTGCCATCTTGGTCGGATCGGCCAGATACTTAGTCACGCCCCTCCAGGCACTCTCCGGTTCATGGTCCAGTGGAATCACTACAATCACACGCACACGCCGCTCAGCCCGGGCGTGTGCATAACAGGAGACCTCAGTTTGTGGCTCGCTTTTGGCGTGCTTTTTGTGACAGGTTGGGAGTCCATTTGTCATTTTCGTCTGGTTATCATCCTGAGTCTAATGGACAGACTGAAAGAAAGAACCAGGATGTGGAACAGTTTTTGCGTTGATTTGTGGCAGACAATCAAGAGGGGTGGTCTGAGTTTCTGCCACTCGCAGAATTTGCTCTTAACAACCATACATCCTCCTCTGCTGGGTGTTCTTTTTTTGTTGTACTGGGAGACATCCGTCTTTTGGTTCGTTCTCCAAATTGCGGTCGGCGGTGCCGGAGGAGTAGAATTTTTCCGGTGACTTGGAGAGAGTTTGGACTAATGTACGTTGTAACCTTCAAGAGGCTAACAAAAAGTCCAAGAAGTATTTTAACAGGAAATGTAAAGAGGTTTTGTTTACTGTGGGTGACATGGTTTGGTTGTCCTCAAAGAATCTGCGATTGAGGATTTCCTCTAAAAAATTGGGTCCGAAGTTTGTGGGGCCTTTTAAGGTGCTTCAGGAGGTTAACCAGTCTGCTGTTAGGTTGGAGGTTCCCTCCTCCTGGAAGATTAATCCTGTGTTTCATGTTTCCTTGTTGAAAAAGGCTGATGTATCGGATAGGGAGGCCACTGTCACAGTTCCTCCGGTGGTGGAAGACGGCGAATATGAAATTTCTCGTATCCTGAATTCCAGAGAGCATAGAGGGAGATTGCAGTATCTCGTCGCTTGGAAAGGTTTCGGTCCCGAGGAATAACTCCTGGGTTAAGGCGGATGATGTCTCTGCCCCTAGACTTGTCAGAGCTTTCCACAGGAGATTTCCAGATAGGCCTGGGCCTGGAGGATCCGGAGGATCCTCATAAAAGAGGGGATACTGTTAGAACCCTCCTGTTTGTTTTTGTTTCTATCTTGTGTTTTGCGGTCACGTGACCATCTTCATATTTATTCCAGCTCCACCCTTCTGGCCTTGCTAGACTTCAGTGTTGTTTAGACTGTCTTTCTAGCCAGGTGCTTTTGTGCCTATCTATCTCTAGTTTGCTTGGTCCTCTGGACCTCTAGTACTTTTGTCAGTTTTTCTTTTGCTCTGCAACAACTTCTGTTAGGAGGTGTCCCATTTTTGTCCCAGTCCTTAGTTCTTTTAGGGACCCCTTCCTTTCTCTATAGGTCTCCGTTCAGACTAGCCGAGGACGAAGGCGGGTCTGTTCACAAGGAACAGGTTGCCTGCTACAACGTAGGGACTCAGCTTAGTCTTACTGTGGGGACAGCTCTCCCCTTCTTTCCCTAGTTTATGTTGCAGATCATAATAATCTTGGATCTACTCATACTTAACAGACAGAACCTTCAGTGTTTCTCACTCACACACCACCTCCTCATCTCGCATCCTATCTGTCAGTGTTCCCCAAGGTTAAGTCATAGGACCCCTGCTCTTCTCCATCTACACCTTCGGCCTGGGACAGCTCATAGAGTCCCACGGCTTTCAGTATCATCTCTATGCTAACGACACACAGATTTACCTCTCTGGACCTGATATCACCTCCTTACTAACCAGAACCCCAAAATGTCTGTTCGCTATCTCATCCTTCTTCTCTGCTAGATTTCTAAAACTTAACATGGATAAAACAGAATTCATCATCTTTCCCCCATTTCACTCAGCCTCCCCATCTGACCTATCCATCAAAATCAATGGCTGTCCACTTTCCCCAGTCCCACAAGCTCGCTGCATCAGAGTAACCCTGGACTCTAACCTCTCCTTCAAGCCACATATCAAAGCCCTTTCCTCCTCCTGCCGACTCCAACTCAAAAACATGGATCCGCATATTCCTCAACCATGAATCTGCAAAAACACTAGTGCACGCCCTCATCATCTCCCGCCTCGACTACTACAACCTCCTGCTCTGTGGCCTCCCCGCTAACACTCCCGTACCCCTCCAATCTATCCTAAACTCTGCTGCCCGACTAATCCACCTGCCTTCCGCCTACTCCCCGGCCTCTCCTCTCTGTCAAATGCTTCACTGACTCCCCATTGCCCAGAGACTCCAGTTCAAAACCCTAACCGTGGCATACCAAGCCATCCACTACCTGTCTCCTCCATACATCTGTGACCTAGTCTCCTGGTACACACCTACACGCAACCTACGATCCTCACAAGATCTCCTTCTCTACTCCCCTCTTATCGTTTCTTCTC
The DNA here is from genome assembly GCF_046119375.1 of Phyllobates terribilis. Taxonomy (NCBI): domain Eukaryota; kingdom Metazoa; phylum Chordata; class Amphibia; order Anura; family Dendrobatidae; genus Phyllobates; species Phyllobates terribilis. The sequence continues at coordinate 2,816,346 of NW_027362963.1, forward strand.
ACAATTGCATACAAGATTTCTCCCGTGCATCCCCCCTACTCTAGAACTCTCTACCCCAAAACATCAGACTCTCGCCTACCGTGGAAACCTTCTGAAGGAACCTGAAAACCCACCTCTTCCGAAAAGCCTACAACCTGCAGTAATCATTGCTCCACCACACCGCTGCATGACCAGCTCTACCCTCACCTACTGTATCCTCACCCATCCCTTGAAGATTGTGAGACATCGCAGGTAGGGTTCTCTCTCCTCCAGTACCAGTTTGCCATTGCGTTTTTGTTCAAGATTTTTGCAATTGTGTTTGCTATGTATACCCCCTTTTTCACATGTAAAGCACCATGGAATAAATGGAGCTAGAATAATAAATAATAATAATAAAGTGCCACACACAGTGTCCTGGTATCTCATCCATGCTCTTTCTATTTTATCTTTCATTTGCAGAGATATTAGCAATGAAAGTATTTGGCGCCTAATGAGTTAAAAAAAATTAAGTCCAAGTAGATGTTATCAGAGTTTTCACTGGGGGTGCGAAATTCTTCTCCCTGCATGATGCTGATCAATTATAAGCAGACGACAACACTGAAAAGAAAGATGATCACATCCCCACCATAGCTTAGAGCAGATTTCTCAGTGTCTAAGATGTAAGGATACAGACCTGGTCTCCTGGGCTAACCTCCTGCATGATTAGAGCACACAACTGACTAATACCTTTCAGTTAAGGTCTCTGTGGGTGAAGGGGCAGCACAAGAGAGTTTAGTTGTGCAACATTACAAACCTTTCTAACAGCTTTCCTCCTCTTATGGCACTCTCACCTCTGCTGTTCTGCGCCTATCCCAAACTGCCTGTCCAGAAATGAGAGCACAGTGTCAGTATCACACTTAGATCCGTTGTGCTCAACTTGTACTCATTCTGCAGTGAGATTAGAGCAGACTGTCATTGCATTTCACCATAGAAGTAACCCAGAACACACTGCTCCTGTGTGAGGTGTAATAACAGCCTAATATCACTGCAGAAAGAATACAAGTTGCTTGAGCACAGAAGACATAAGTGTGATACTGGCACACTCCATAATCAGGAGAGTCAATAAAAGCGTTTGTAATGTGACACAGAGAAACTCAGCTGTGCGGCTCCTTCCTTGTCTAAGAGCTGTTACCTCTGCTTTCTAATCATGCAGAAGGTTAGACCAGGAGATCAGGACTCTCCATCATTACACATCTTAGGCTAGGTTCCCACGATGAGCTTTTGGTGAGTTTTTGATGTTGCAGAATTTCTGCACCCATTAAGATAGGTTACTTGCATTATTTCTAAAATATGCAGCGTAAAAACTCACTAAAAACTCATTGTGAGAACGTAGCTTTATACCCTAAGAAACCCGCTTTGAGCTATGGTGGGGGCGTGTTCTTCTTTTCTTTGAGTGTTGCTGCTTGCTTATGATTGGTCAGCATCATACAGGAGAAATCTGCTGCATATTTAAGGATTTCTCACAAGCCTCATTCGGGTAAGGCTGAGTGCCCACGTAGCGTTTTTCAAGCGTTTATGCTGCGGAATTTCCGCAGCATAAACGCTTGTGAAACGCTAGGTAATCCGCACCCCATGGTCCCCAAGGGGATTCCGCATGTTCTATGCACATGCTGCGGATTTTTCCGCAGCGTTTATGCTGCGTACAAAAATCCGCAGCATGTCATTTAATTTTGCAGAAGCGCAGCGGAACTCCCGCCATTGACTTGCATTGAGACGCATAGAAACCGCGACTGTACATTTTTACAAGCGGCTTCTATGCGTCTCTATGTGCGGATGGTACCCAGTTCTGGAGGAGAGAAGGCAATCCTCCAGACCTGGGTACCATTGTACCTTTGTACCTGTAAAAAAAGAATAAAAAAACAAATAAAGTTTATATTCACCTGTCCGGCGGCTTCTCTCTGAATGCCGGCATCGCTTGAGGACCTGCGGTGACGTCACAGTCATGTGACCGCAGGCCCTTCACCGCTCTGTCTCGCAATATGCCGGCATCCAGGAACCAGACAGGAACGAGCGCTGCAGCCACGTCGGGCATCAGGGGTGAGTATAGCTTTATTTGTTTTCATTTTTACGGTTCACACTATATAAATCCATGCTGTTTGCATGGATTTATACAGTGTGACCTAGTTGTCAAGCACTTTCCAAGTGATGCTAAAATCGCCTGGAAAGCGCTTGTACAATCTGCATGCGTTTTTTCTGCCAGGGAGATGCAGAAATGCTGCAGAAATTTTCTGCTTCATTTCTGCATCGTGGGCACATAGCCTAAATGCAAAAAGGTAAATAAAATTACCAAAATTTCCACAACAAAAGTGTAGCTCTACCTACAGCGTATTCACACCCAGACTATAAGATTATGGCCGGTCTCTGGGTGGGTGTTTTTTTACACAGTAGTCAGAACCTACAACATTGTGGTGCCGTGCATTACATGGGCTATACTAAGGGAGTGCCTGTCAGCATAGAGCGAATACGTCCATATACCGACCAGCAGAAAGTGTAAGAGAAGAACTATAGAAGGATGGACCATAGTGGAGCATTCCGGACTGGAGCAACATAAGGAGCCAGAAGGCTTCCCCCCGGTATTCCATGCTATGTGCTCCTTATAAAGTGACATCTCTCCATAGACCCCTCTGTGAAGACCACCCCCTTATCCAGATGATACATTCTCACTTCCACCATATATAATGCAGACTGGCCATTTTTTTTTTTTTTATTCAGAAAATCCCCAATTTTGGGTCGTCAGCTGTAGAAGAAGAAATGCTTTACACCAGTGCTGGGAACCTATGGCAGCGTGCAGAGGGGGCAGCAGAGCCCTCCTGGGGGGCACCATGGCCGCAGCACTAGCGCTACTGGATCGGGCCGGCGGGGAGAACTCTGAGCCGCCGAGTGCCGGCACCAGCTCCGCTACTGCAGCTAGATGTGCGATCTCTCTCGGACGGAAACACATCGAGCTGAAGTGTATTGCAGCGCACGAACTAGCCAGGCCCGAGCGCTGCAATACACGCTGCCGGCCAATCAGAGGCCAGCGGCTGCCGGCCAATCAGAGGCCAGCATGACGTCGGCCGGTCAATCAGAGGGCAGCATGACGTCGGCTGGCCAATCAGAGGCCAGCGGCCGCTGGCCTCTGATTGGCCGGCAGCGTGTACTGCAGCGCGCACGGACCTGGCTAGTACGTGCGCTGCAATACACTTCAGCTAGATGTGCCGACTACAGGAGAGGACGCTGCGCGGGAGAAGAAGGAAGGTGAGGAGGAGGGTTTATTATGTGTTTTTTTTTAATATGGGATGCACAATGGCTGGGGGGGGGGAGGGGCATATATACCAGGATTGAGGGGAGGACCAGCATATATACGAGGATTGAGGGGAGGGCCAGCATATATACGAGGATTGAGGGGAGGGCCAGCATATATACCAGGATTGAGGGGAGGGCCAGCATATATACCAGGATTGAAGGGAGGGCCAGCATATATACCAGGATTGAGGGGAGGGCCAGCATATATACCAGGATTGAGGGGAGGGCCAGCATATATACCAGGATTGAGGGGAGGGCCAGCATATATACCAGGATTGAAGGGAGGGCCAGCATATATACCAGGATTGAGTGGAGGGCCAGCATATATACCAGGATTGAGGGGAGGGCCAGCATATATACCAGGATTGAAGGGAGGGCCAGCATATATACCAGGATTGAGGGGAGGCCCACCATATATACCAGGATTGAGGGGAGGGCCAGCATATATACCAGGATTGAGGGGGGGCAGCATATATACCAGGTTTGAGGGGAGGTGCAGCATATATACCAGGATTGAGGAGAGGGCCAGCATATATACCAGGATTGAATAGAGGGCCAGCATATATACCAGGATTGAGGGGAGGGCCAGCATATATACCAGGATTGAAGGGAGGGCCAGCATATATACCAGGATTCAGGGGAGGACCAGCATATATACCAGGATTGAGGGGAGGGCCAGCATATATACCAGGATTGAAGGGAGGGCCAGCATATATACCAGGATTGAGGGGAGGCCCACCATATATACCAGGATTGAGGGGAGGGCCAGCATATATACCAGGATTGAGGGGAGGGGCAGCATATATACCAGGATTGAGGGGAGGGGCAACATATATACAAGGATTGAGGGGAGGGGCAACATATATACCAGGATTGAAGGGAGGGCCAGCATATATACCAGGATTGAGGGGAGGGCCAGCATATATACCAGGATTGAGGGGAGGGCCAGCATATACACCAGGATTGAGGGGAGGGCCAGCATATATACCAGGATTGAGGGGAGGGCAGCATATATACCAGGATTGAGGTGAGGGCCAGCATATATACCAGGATTGAGGGGAGGGCCAGCATATTTACCAGGATTGAGGGGAGGGCAGCATATATACCAGGATTGAGGGGAGGGCCAGCATTTATACCAGGATTGAGGGGAGGGCCAGCATATATACCAGGATTGAGGGGAGGGCCAGCACATATACCAGGATTGAGGGGAGGGCCAGCATATATACCAGGATTGAGGGGAGGGCCAGCATATATACCAGGATTGAGGGGAGGGCCAACATATATACCAGGATTGAGGGGAGGGCCAGCTTATACACCAGGATGGGGGTGAGCACATTCTTTATTTCTGCAGTCTCTTACCCCTGCTCCTGTCTGTGGCTGCTCTATGCTGCCCTCGTCTGCTCTTTGTATCAGTTGTTTGTATCAGTAAAACCTCAATATTTAGGATAAATTGCCGTGTTGGCACTTGGCGATAAATAAGTGGGTTTTGGATTGCAGTTTGGGCACTCGGTCTCTAAAAGATTCGCCATCACTGTTTTAAACCGATCAATGTGCAAATATCAACACTTTTGAGAAAATACAATACATTTGATCAGATGTCAAAAAATATTCCAGAAAAAAAAAATTGTGATCAGAAATCAAAAAGAAAAATTAACTCTTTAATACCATTTTTACCAAAAATACATTGTAAAAAAAAAGAAGTGTAATTTTCTACAGTACAATATTTATTTCTATTTTTCTCAAATGAATTTTCATTTTAGGCCCCCAACAATTGAAAATCAATGTAAAAAGTGTATTTTAATACAATAAAAAAAATCAGGGTAATTGTTCAGTTGTATTGCCAGTTTTACAGCACGACCCGTAGCGATTTACGATCCCACAGGCCGATGAGCTACAATCTTCCTGAGAAAGGATTCATCAATGTATCAGATGCTTTCTTGCATGTTTCTACATGGAGCAATACACATATGTTCCATGTCCCTTCCTCTAAGAAACCTTCAATGAACCCTGATAGGATCTACAGAGAATAGACAAGACGTCCTTTACAGTGTTACACACTTACTCGATACTCAGTCTAATTTCATCATTCATTTTACTTTCTGCTTATAAATGCATTCATTAAAATAATGAATATCTGCATTGAGGACAGTAGAAGAACTAGTTTGTGTTTGTTCATCCATCTGCATTATCTTGGTTTCGTCTTGGCACTGTTAACTGTTGGTAGGTAGGCAGAGTACTGGAGAGGCTGCTCCCGTCGTTCAGAGAGTTGCTCCGGTGCGGTGTTCTGTTGGTAGACTGACCGCTTTGTTGGTTTGCTATCAGGTGGTGAATCATATCGGTTATGAGATTGAGTTTATGATCCATTTGAGTTACCTACAAATATATAAAAAAAAATTCAAACAAAGAGAATAGCATAGATACAGACCACACTCCATACACATTTCACACTACCCATGAGCGCTGCCTGATATTGTAGCTTATCCCTAACCAAATCAATGGGGCACTGAGTTGCAATACCAGACACACCCCATGGACAAGAGAGGCACAGTTTTGGGGAGAAATAAAGTAGATAGATCCTTTAATGCAATATTGGTTAGCCATTTAGACATTGTTGTTTTAATTGAAAACTATAGTTGGTGCGATTCGTTTCGCAGCACTCGGTCCATCAGCCACGTCAGTAATCTTTGGATGCTGGACAGGAGCCTCAAGACCTGCCTTCTACCTTCCAAGATTCCCTGCTTCTCTTCTGATTAGCTGCATCTTTATGGTTACAGCATGATGCATATGTGACATTGCATCAGGCTGGCTAATCAGTAGAACAGCTGTGGATGCCGGGATGTAGGAGGTGGTTCTCAGGGCTCCGATGCAGCCGTCACAGATTATGGATGTGGCTGATGGACTGGGTCCTGCGAATTGACTCGCACCAACTCTATTGGAAACCTTTGTCAGATTGAACTACTTAATGAACTCAGAAAGAGCTTTCTGTCCACATCCATGAAAGTAGTAGCCAACACTTAAAGGGGTTTTCTACTACTCGGACATCTCCTCCATATATATATTTTTGCCCTCAGTAAAATAATAACACCTATACTCCCTTCCAGTGTTCCAGCCGTGTCGGCATTGGCTCTCCTTGGGATCACGTGACATTGTTATGTCAAGTGATCCCTGCTGCCAATCAGCGCTGGCTTCACTCTTCCTGCCTCCAGTTATAGCACATACCTGTACATCCGGAGGAAGTAAGGGCAGCAACATCTCTCACTTCCTCTGGATGTATGCAAGTTGGCCAAAGGCGGGGAGAGTAAAGTCAGCACTGATTGCCCCTAGGAATCATGAGACATAATGTCATGCTGTCACGCAAGGTGTGGGAAAGACTAAGTGCAACACAAAGGGAAAACGGAAAGGGAACCCAGACTAGGGAAAGTGGGGAGTGGAGAACTCCTAGGCTGATCTAGTGTCACCCTGTCTCCACTAATGTCCCTTTATTGGTTCTTCACCAATCGCCGCACGCATACCTCAACCTGTCTATCCCTGGCATTAGGCTCAGGCTAGGGAACAGAAAGGATGAGCACTAGTTGATCCCCACTGAACACTAAAGACAACAAGGGGGGACAAACAAGGGAAAATCGCTTAGCTTTACTCGACTCCAGACAAATGCGCACACGTTCTCTAGCACCAGAGAGATAGAAGTACTGCTCTTGCTCAAGCCTTCACAAGGGGTAATGAATATCGCCGGCACCTCCCTCTGGCTCACAACAGGTATTTATACATCCAGGCCAGGGTGTTAATTAGCCAGAAGGAAGCTAGCCGCTGGGTCCTAGAGATACATATTCTAAGAAGTTGTCTGTAAGGCCAAATGAAGAGATCTCCTGCAACCAACTGCAGGATGACTGTCTGTCACTTCTGACACACCCATGACACATGCAATCCCCAGGAGAGCCAGTGCAGACACCGCTGGAATAGTGCTGGCACTGGAGGTGAGTATAGGTGTTATTATTTTACTGGGGGACACACATATGGATTGAGATGTAGTTGTCTGAGTAATGGAAAACCCCTTTAAGCCTCCATACACAATAGACTAAGCTAATAGTCTAAGGGGACATCCAGACTCTTCCCTGACAGATGAGGTCAGAGGAGGTAAAATTCAAACTGCCTGACCCTTAATGCCCGACCCTTTTGTTATTCAGGTGATAAGCTGCTGCCAGAGCCGTTTGGCAGTGATTTTCACAGTTCTCCACTTTGAAAACACATGAACATTTAACCAAGCCAAACCTTCTCGTGTATGAGAGTTGGGAGAGGTAGTGGACGGCCGAACCAACAATCAACTTTAGTTATTGTGTGTGGCCACCTTAACTTGTGTGTGCAAGTCACAGATGACCACAGGTATTTAGACTCTCTGCAGTGTATGAGCAGCGCTGTAGAATTGGTGTCTGGATGCACCATTATGTATTTTACACTTTTTCAGAGAGTGAGGAATATTCTGTATGTAGTATGTGGTAATTGTCTGTATATCCTGTACTCCATGTGTGTATGTGTAAGTAGTAGCTGTGCATAATATAAATATATATGGTTTTATCTTATTTTCTTACCTTGTCCTCGACACGGTTCAATCTTGACCCAATTGTATTAGAGCCTCGATCTTTCACTTTATCTGGAAATAAATAAAAGTAAAAAAAAAGTCATTTTTAAATTTACTATTAGAAATTAGCATTTTTTGGGTCCACTGGCATTCAACCAAATTTGTGAAACCGTTTACGATTTACAGTTCAGAGAATATAACATGAGAAACGATTTACCTATTCTTCCACAAAGCGATGAAATATGGCATCCTTATTCTGGACAACCTCTTAAAAAAAGGCTTTCCCATTGTTACAAATGACGGCATGTTGCTTGGATTTGCTATCATATGGTGTCAGATTATTACCATTACTATTGTTAATTTCTCTAAAACATAGCATTTATTCCATTTCATAGTGGTAGGAAGTGGAATCTATCCAGAAAGAAACAGCGAGGGCTTCCCCAATGACTGGTCCAGTCTGTAAGAAAGGAAAAAAATCACTGGTGTAATCAAAAAGTATTTTTATTGAAGAGAAATTCTACCCAAAACTTGCAAACTGTCTCTTCCAGTGCAACCTATTAGAAGTAGCAATCCTAAAAGTCAATATCAACCTTTTAACAAGCCTTTCCACATGATTTAGGATAAATGGGAAACTAGAATCTCAATTTGCAGCCATGGTGTTTCGGGGTGTTGCCCCTCAGCAGTGCAAAGCATGAGATCTGATTTAGCTGTGTGAGAGACTTCAGAAGGAAAAACTTTACCCCTTAGATCCTAGTGAGGAGAGTGAAATGCCAGAGTAAGGAGGCTTATAAACCATGCAATGGCTCCCCGGGGAGCTTACGAGCCTCCTTACACTGGCATTTTTTAGACAAATCATCTTACTTTTCCTCTAAGGATTCAATTTTCTTCCTTTTTTTTCTATTATTTTATCACTGTTGATGACTCCCACTGATTTGCTATAGCAATGAGATGTGCACATATATACATATATACAGTTGAAACCAGAAGTTTACATACACTATATAAAAAGACACATATGCATGTTTTTCTCAAAATCTGACATGAAATAAGAATAAACCTTTCCCGTTTTAGGTCAATTAGGATTACCATAATTTTTAATATTTGCCAAATGTTAGAATAATAAGAAAGATAATGTTTTAACCACTTCGCTCCAGAGCCTGTTTTTGCCTTCGTGACCGGGCCAATTTTTTCAATTCTGACCACTGTCACTTTATGAAGTAATTACTCTGGAACGCTTCAACGGATTCCCCTGATTCTGAGATTGTTTTTTCGTGACATATTGTACTTCATGATAGTGGTAAAATTTCTTTGATATCACTTGCGTTTATTTGTGAAAAAATCGGAAATTTGGCAAAAATTTTGAAAATTTTGCAATTTTCAAACTTTGAATTTTCATGCCCTTAAATCAGAGAGATATGTCACACAAAATAGTTAATAAATAACATTTCCCACATGTCTACTTTACATCAGCACAATTTTGGAACCAAAATTTTTTTTTTGTTAGGGAGCTATAAGGGTTAAAAGTTGACCAGCGATTTCTCATTTTTCCAACAAAATTTACAAAAACATTTTTTTAGGGACCTTATCATATTTGAAGTCACTTTGAGGGGTCTTTATGACAGAAAATACCCAAAAGTGACACCATTCTAAAAACTGCACCCCTCAAGGTGCTCAAAACCACATTCAAGAACTTTATTAACCCTTCAGGTGCTTCACAGGAATTTTTGGAATGTGGAAGAAAAAAATTAACATTTAACTTTTTTCACAAAAATGTTACTTTAGACCTAATTTTTTTTATTTTCACAGGGGTAACAGGAAAAAATGGACCCCAAAATTTTTTGTGCAATTTCTCTTGAGCGCGCTGATACCCCATATGTGAGGGAAAACCACTGTTTGGGCGCACTGCAGGGCTCAGAAGGGAAGGAGCGCCATTAGACTTTTTGAATGTAAAATTTGTCTGAATAATTAGCAGACGCCATGTTGCGTTTGGAGAGCCCCTGATGTTCCTAAACAGTGGAAACCTCCCACAAGTGACACCATTTTGGAAACTAGACCCCTTAGGGAACATATCTAGATGTGAGGTGAGCACCTTGAACCCCAAGGTGCTTCACAGAAGTTTATAATATTGAGCTGTAAAAATAAAATGTTCACATTTTTCCCACAAAAACGTTTTATATCCCTTAATTTTGCATTATCATAAGGGTAATAGGATAAATTGCACCATGAAATTTATTGTGCAGTTTCTCCTGAACACGCCGATACCCCATATGTGGAGGCAAACCACTGTTTGGGTGCACGGCAGGGTTTGAAAGGGAAGGAGCTCCATTTGACTTTTTGAATGTAAAATTTGTTTGAATAATTAGCGGACGCCATGTTGCATTTGGGGAGCCCCTGATGTGCCTAAACAGTGGAAACCCCCCACAAGTGACACCATTTTGGATACTAGACCCCTTAGGGAACTTATCTAGATGTGTGGTGAGCACCTTGAACCCCAAGGTGCTTCACAGAAGTTTATAATATTGAGCTGTAAAAATAAAATTTTCACATTTTTCCCACAAAACCGTTTTTCATCCCTTAATTTTGCATTATCATAAGGGTAATAGGATAAATTGCACCATGAAATTTGTTGTGCAATTTCTCCTGAACACGCCGATACCCCATATGTGGAGGCAAATTACTGTTTGGGCGCATGGCAGGGTTTGAAAGGGAAGGAGCGCCATTTGACTTTTTGAATGGAAAATTTGTTTGAATAATTAGCAGACGCCATGTCGCATTTGGGGGGCCCCTAATGTGCCTAAACAGTGGAAACCCCCCACAAGTGCCACCATTTTGGAAACTAGACCCCTTAGGAAACTTATCTAGATGTGTGGTGAGCACCTTGCACCCCAAGTGCTTCACAGAAGTTTATAATATTGAGCCGTAAAAATACAATTTTCACATTTTTCCCACAAAAAATGTTTTTCATTCCCTAATTTTGCATTATCATAAGGGTAACAGGATAAATTGCACCATGAAATTTGTTGTGCAATTTCTCCTGAGTACGCCGATACCCCATATGTGGGGGAAAAGCACTGCTTTGGTGTACGGCAGGGTTCGGAAGAGAAAGGAGCGCTATGTTGGCTGGGATAGGTGGCAGACACCATGTCACATTTGAAGAGTCGCTGACATGCCTAAACAGCAGAAACCCCCACAAGTGACCCCATTTTGTAAACTACATCTCTCAAGGAATTCATCTAGGGAAGTAGTGAGCATTTTTTAATTTTTAAATTTATACCATTGGGCAGTGAAAAAAGCATAATTATATTTTTACCACAAAAAAATGTTTTACCCTCAGATTTTACATTTTCACACAGGGCAATGGGTAAAAATGGTGCCGAAATGTGTCACACAATTTCTACTAAAAGTGGCAATACCCCATATGTGGCTGTATTGTACCGCTCAGCCATACGGCGAGATCTGGGGGGACGGAGTGCTATTTGACAATTGGAGAACAAATTATTGTAGAATAGGCATTTGAATTTGGGAGCACAACATTTTCTGAATTTCTTTTGGGGGGCAAGGGCCATTTCGCTTTTCCAGAGCCTTTCTGCTACCAGTAACTTGGAAGTCCCTTATATTTTTAACAGATGACGGACCTGAGTGGGGACTAGCTTTTTTTGAGGACTGAGTTGAAGCTTTTATTGGGAACATTTTACGTAACATTTATCCGGCGCTCTAGGCTGAGCACTTACATCGGGGTTTCCATCTAAATTTCCAAGTGATGTAATTCAGATGAAACCCCTGCGGGATCCATTCACTATAATGAGGCAGCAGAGTTACTCTGGACTCCGTCTGGCCTCTGTTTAGCGGTGTCCTTTTTTTCAGAAGTGCACAAAACTGTGGCCAACCGCACTTTTATGCACGCCTAAAACAAATGACACCGTGGGATCCCAGGCCAGACGGCATCCACAGTGGCCTATATCTGCCTCATTAGAGGGAATCTTCCGTCATGGGTTTTGTCTGAATCACGTATTTCAGAGATTTACACGGAAACTCTTGTGTAAGCGCTCAGCGCAGAGCGCAGGATAAATGTGGGCAGAGCCTTACTGCGATCTTTGGGAGACATAATAAACAAATCAGTAGCCGGTGAAGAATTGGTTTTATTTATTTTTTACTCCTTTCCTCGTGTGATATAACTGATTAAATTACTTTATTCTTCGGGTCGGTGTGATTACAGCGATACCAGAATCATATCGGGTTTTTATGATTGACAGCTGTCACAGACTAAAAGACGCTTTTTTTTGCAAAATCTAGTTTTTGCATCACCATATTTTGAGAGCTATAATTTTTCCATATTTTGGCTGACAGAGTCATGTGATGGCTTGTTTTTTGCGGGACAAGTTGACATTTTTATTGGTACCATTTTTGGGTACGTGACATTTTTTGATCGCTTTCTATTCCGTTTTTTGGGAGGTAAAATTAACAAAAACCAACAATTCAGGAATTGTTTTTTGAGGGTTTTTTTTTATGCCGTTCTGCGTGTGGCAAAAGTGATCAGGCAGCGTTATTCTTCGGGTCAGTACATTTACAGCGATGCTACACTTACTGTATTTTTTCTATTTTTTGGCACTTTTACACAATAAAACAATTTTATAGAAAAAAATATTTTTTTTGCATTGCTTTATTCTGAGCGCTATAACTTTTTTATTTTTCGGCTGATGGAGCTGTATGGCGGCTTTTTTTTTGCGGAACAAGATGACGTTTTCAGCGGTACCATTTTTATTTCTATTTTGCTTTTTGATCGCATTTTTTTCCACTTTTTGTTTGGCGATATGATGAAAAAGCATATTTTTTTGCCCCGTTTTTTATTTATTTTTATTACGGTGTGCACAGAAGGAGTTAATTAGTGTGACACTTTTATAGCTTGGGTTGTTTCGGATGCGGTGATACCAAATATGTGTACTTTTTTTGGTTTTGTAAAAATATACGGATTTATTGGTTTAATATTTTATTTATTTTTTATTTATTTTGTGATTTTTTTTTTAACAGTTTAAAAACTTTTTTTTAACTTTTTTTTACATTTTTACTTAGTCCCTGTATGGGACATTAATTTTTATTTTTCTGATCACTGATCTCATGTAATGTAATAGACATGTATTACATTACATGAGATCTTTGCTGACTGTTTCACACCGTGTCTCCTGCCAGGCTTCAGCTGCAGGCTGAGCCTGGCAGGACACCATATATGGCAGATCTGGAGGTGGTCATGTGACCTCCAGCTGCCATAGCTACCCCAGGTCCTGGAAGGTATCAGGGGTCGTCGGAGAGGTAAGTAAGACGACCCCCTCTCCTCTGTCTATCTTCTATATGCCGCGATCACTATAGATCGCGGCATATAGAACATAGCAAAGGGTTAACATCACTGGGACCTGATCCAATCAGGTCCCGATGATGTCCCCTGTCAGAGCTAACGCTCTGCACCGGAATCGCAGCGCTTGCAGGACCCTGGGGTTCCTGAGCGCTGCGAGACCACCCACCGTTTTTAAACGTCGGCGCTGCACAGAGCCCAGCAAGCGCCGACGTTTATCTACAGTGGGCGGTCGGGAACCGGTTAAATAATTTGCCTGCTCCAGTGGTTTTGGGGTTACCTTGGTTAAAATTGCACAATCCTGTACTGGACTGGTCTACCAATGAAATTAAGTCTTGGAGCCCTAAGTGTTATGATAGATGTTGTAACGGTCGCATTGCTGCTGTGGAAAGAGGGGAATTACCTGTACCTATTCAGGATTTTTGGAAGGTTTTTTCAGAGGAGGAGTTGCAAGTTTTGCCTCCTCATAGGGACTATGATTGTACTATTGAGTTTGTCCCTGGAGCAACTCTTCCCAAGAGTCGCTTATTTAATCTTACTATCCCTGAGAGAAAGGCCTTGGAGGAATACATACAGACAAGCTTGGCCGCCGGTCACATTAGACCTTCTAAGTCACCTGTGGTTGTTGGATTTTTTTTTGGAAAAAAAAAGGACAGCGGTTTACGTCCATGTCTGGACTTTCGCGAAATTAATAAAATTACAGTACGCAATTCCTACCCACTGCCATTAATTCCTGACTTGTTCAACCAGTTAGTGGGGGCCAAGTGGTTCTCTAAGATTGATCTCCGGGGGGCATACAATTTGTTACGTATGAAGGAAGGTGATGAGTGGAAAACTGCTTTTAACACTCCAGTGGGTCATTTTGAGAATCTGGTTATGCCCTTTGGTCTTACCAACGCACCAGCTTTTTTTCAGAACCTTATTAATGACATCCTAAGACCGTTGATCGGTAAGAATGTGGTGTTGTATTTGGATGACATTTTGATTTTTGCGCCGGATCTGGAGTCTCATTGGCAGAGCGCACGTGAGGTATTGCAGTTGTTAAGCGACAATTCACTTTTTGCTAAGCTGGAGAAATGTGAGTTCGCTGTGCAGAGAATTAGTTTTTTGGGCTACATTATCTCCAGTGAGGGCTTTGAGATGGATCCGGTGAAGGTTCAGGCGGTGCACGAATGGCCTAGGCCTATTAGTTTGAAACCAATACAGAGATTTTTGGGTTTCGCCAATTATTGCAGAAAATTCATTAAGAATTTTTCTATAATTGTTAAGCCGCTGACCGATCTCACCAGGAAAGGTGCGAATACGGTTCAGTGGACTACTGAGGCCATTGAAGCTTTTGTGTATCTCAAGGAGAGGTTCAGTTCTGCCCCCATCCTTATGCAGCCTGATGAGACCAAGCCTTTTTTGGTCGAGGTTGATGCTTCTTCGGTGGGGGTCGGTGCTGTTTTGTCTCAGGAAAACAAGGATGGAGTACATCCCTGTGCTTTTTTTTTCAAAAAAATTTTCTGAGACCGAACTTAATTACGATGTCGGTAATCGGGAATTGCTGGCGATTAAACTCGCATTTGAACATTGGCGTCATCTCTTGGAAGGTGCTAAATTTACCATTCAGGTTTTTACTGATCGTAAGAATCTGATCTATCTTGATGCTGCCAAGCGCTTGAATGCCCGTCAAGCTAGGTGGGCACTTTTTTTTTCGCGGTTTAATTTTTCTGTTACTTACATCCCGTGTACCAAGAATGTAAAAGCTGATGCTTTATCTCGCAGTTTTTCTCCCATGGTTGGTACCGAGGAGGAGGAGAGCATTTTACAGGAAGGTGTTGTGATAGCAGCATTGGACTCCGTTTTGGAAGATGGGATTCTGAAAGCCCAGGAGGATGCCCCATCTAACACTCCCCATGGAAGGTTGTTTGTGCCTAGGAACTTTATGAGAGATTTGTTTGTGGAGTGTCATAAGTCTCGGTTGGCAGGTCATCCAGGAATTTCGGAGACTAAGAGACTTGTAGGTCGCAGTTTTTGGTGGCCTGGGTGGCAGAAGGAAGTCATTAAGTGGGTGCGTCAATGTACTGTGTGTGCTAGATCTAAGTCTTCACATGCTCCTGCTGCGGGGTTGCTTTGCCCTCTGGAGGTTCCTAGTGCTCCTTGGACGCATCTTGCTATGGATTTTATTACTGACCTTCCTGCCTCTGAGGGTTTCACTGTTATCTGGGTGGTCGTGGACCGTTTTAGCAAGATGTGTCACTTGGTTCCCTTCATCAAACTGCCCTGCGCCAGGACACTCGCTAAGGCTTTTGTTAAAGAAATTGTCAGGCTCCATGGCGTTCCTTCCGACATTGTTTCCGATAGGGGACCTCAGTTCGTGGCTCGTTTTTGGCGTGCCTTTTGTGACAGGTTGGGAGTCCATTTGTCATTTTCGTCTGGTTATCATCCTGAGTCTAATGGACAGACAGAAAGAAAGAACCAGGATGTTGAACAGTTTTTGCGTTGTTTTGTGGCTGACAATCAAGAGGGGTGGTCTGAGTTTCTGCCACTGGCTGAATTTGCTCTTAACAACCATACATCCTCTTCTGCTGGGTGTTCTCCTTTTTTTTGTTGTACTGGGAGACATCCGTCGTTTGGGTCATTCTCCAAATTGGTATCGGCTGTGCCGGAGGAGGAGAATTTTTCCGATGATTTGGAGAGAGTTTGGACTGATGTACGTCGTAACCTTCAAGAGGCCAACAAAAAATCCAAGAGGTACTTTGACAGGAAACGTCAAGAGGTTTTGTTTACTGTTGGTGACATGGTTTGGTTGTCCTCTAGGAATCTGCGGTTGAGGATTCCTTCTAAGAAATTGGGCCCGAAGTTTGTAGGTCCGTTTAAGGTGCTTCAGGAAGTTAACCAATCTGCTGTTAGGTTGGAGGTTCCTACCTCCTGGAAGATTAATCCGGTGTTTCATGTTTCCTTATTGAAAAAAGCTGATGTTTCTGATAGGGACGCCACTGTCTCTGTTCCTCCGGTGGAGGAAGAAGGTGAATATGAAATTTCTCGCATTCTTAATTCTAGATGGCATAGAGGGAGATTGCAGTATCTCGTCGCTTGGAAGGGTTTCGGTCCCGAGGATAACTCCTGGGTAAGGGCGGATGATGTCTCTGCTCCTAGACTTGTCGGAGCGTTTCACAGGAGGTTTCCTGATAGACCTGGGCCTGGAGGATCCGGAGGATCCTCATTGAAGAGGGGGTACTGTTAGAACCCTCCTGTTAGTTTTTTCTATTTTGCTGGTCACATGACTTTTTGCCTATATAATCCAGCTCCGCCCTCCTGGCCTTGCAGGACTTCAGTGTTACATTTACTCTTAAGCTAGCCAGGTGCCTTGTACCTTACTCTGTAGTTTGCTTGGTCTTTTGACCACTAGTACTTCTGTTTGTTTGTTTGTCTTTGCTCTGCTACAATTTCTGCTAGGAGGTGTCCAACTATATCCCAGTCCTTAGTTCTTGTAGGGACCCCTCCCTTATATCTATAGGTCAGCGTTCGGACTAGCCGAGGACAACTCCGTAGTGCAGAAGAGGATCAAAGTGACCTTGAACCCGCAGAGGACAAGGAAGAAATGATCAGCACCATTCTCGGAGAATTCCCTCAGTCCTGGACTCGAATAAACGGTGCCATAGTGGTACCCGTCCTGCATTTCCTGCAACCGGCTCAGCAACAACCTACACCAGAGCAGGAAGGTGGAGAAGAACAAGCAGTTCCAGAGGCAGAAGGGCCTGTACCAGCAGCCCAGGAGAGTCAACCCTCTGCTGACAGTGAGCCTGCCATGCCTGCGGTAAGCCAGAGGACCCGCAGACAGCTGCCTGCCCTGCCTGTAAGTTTAGCAAGTGACTGCACCCCGAGCGCTAGTGAGAAAAACCAGGTTAGACCACCACCAGACAGTGGGTTACGTAGGTCAACCCGAAGCACTAAGGGGCAAATGCCAGCTCGCTGGAAGATCTAAGTGGATAATGTATGTATTTAATGTGTTATGTTGTACCCTGGTTATTAATTATGTTTTTCTAGTTTTTCTAGCTCATGGACTGACAGGTTATGGACGATGAATAACCGGAACTATCATGTAGATAGTTGCAGTTGGTGCCTCTTGCGAAGACGGCCACGGAAGAAAAACCTGTCTGGCGTGGCCCCGTGTGGTCCAAAGTAGGTAGTTTTGCCTTGCAGCCACGCCCAACGTTTGGGGTTTGCTTTGGACAGGTCCCCACATCGCTCAAAGACTTCGCCTTGTTGGGTGAAATGGACACCCGGTCGCGGAAGCGCCGTTTCCTTAAGGACAAAATGCACTTGTACATATGTTATGTTGTTGTTTATAACCTATATTTGTGTTTCCTGTTAGTCCCGGAGTACTAAGTTTTACTAGGGGGGAATGTGTCACCCTGGCCTGGATGCCACAAATGTATAATAAAGCTGTGTCTGAGAGCAAGGGGGAGGTTCTCTGGTCAGGGACCATTAGCATGCAGCACCTCCTGTCCCAAGTCAGTAGGGGGAGCAGGCTGACCCTATAAAAGCTGGAACTGGGGGCAGGGTTAGAGAGTTCTGGACGACCTGTCTCTGGAGTGAGAGGTGTCCCAGAGAAGGGAGAGCCAGTTCAGCTGAAGCTGAGGAGGTCGTGTGGCAGTAGAGGAGCCACGAGCCAGGGACGGAAGGCGAGGAGAGCCTGTCCTGGCTGAGAGAGAAACTGATCTACCGGACTTGGTGTCCGAGGCTGTTAGGAATCCAAGTCCTACAGCAAATAACCAGCCCGCAGGGGACTGTATGTTCCTTGGCCTAAGAAGCCCGGAGGTTCCGCCACAGCAGAAGGGACCAGCAAAGCTGCACCAGGCCAAGAGTAGAAAGGGACCCAAGTTGCAAGCCATACGGGCGAGAAGACACGGTGAGCTCAGGAACGTGGGCTGTTACACCACAAGGAGGGAAATAGCCAGAAAGAGCGCAGAGAGCATGGTAGGCCTTCACCCTCACCCTGACCAGGGCCAGCTTCCCACTTGTTCTCAGACATCCAGGCCCCCTCCTAGCCGGGACTGTTTTTGGGTCGTCTCACCTGTTCTAATAAAGACCCTGAACTGTTTAAGAGGCCTCCGTTTCCTGGCTATTGCGGTCGGAATCATCCCCTCCATCATCCATCTATATACTGCCCTGGGGCCACACTCCTCCCGTGGGGAGTTATACTACTTAGTGCTGCACACCTACATCTGCCCCAGCGGTCTGCACTGCAGCGGCGGTTAACCCTGACCGCAATCCACGGGTGGCGTAGTCGGACATTTAAAACCCTACAAATAGACTGTCACAACATTTGGTATGACCACCCTGAGCCATGGACCGGGTTGCCACTACTACCCCCATTATTGCCCTATTGCCCGGTTCCGGGTAACCCACGGCCCAGGGGGCGAGTCATATCCATAAGATAGGGCATCAATGTATGATCGGCCGGGGTCCTGCACGCAGCACCCCTGCCGATCAGAAGTTATCGGTGCTGGCGGCGGCGGCCACCGGCCGGAAGTACTTGCCTGCGGTGTTTGGCCATCCATCTGTAGTGGCCGCCGCGGGGTACTGCACATCCGCCTCCCATTCAATTGAATGGCAGTTTGATGTGCACTAACAAGTGCCGACCACTACAACATGGCGACCAGTCACCGGAAGGTAAGCACTTCCGGCCGGCGGCCACCGCCGGCACCGATAACAGCTGATGGCGGGGGTGCTGTGTGCGGGACCCCGGGCAAACATAAATTGATGCCCTATCCTATGGATATGGCATCAATGTGAAAGTAGTGGACAACCCCTTTAAAGCACAGTGGCCATGAGGTTTCTATAAAATCCCATCCACTTTGCTTGAACTGCAAAACACTCTGTTTTTGCCACAGCAAATAAATATTGTCAAAAACAAACCGAAAGCTCATTGTGGGAACATAACCCAAAAGAGTACTATGGGGCATGTGACTTCCTCCTCTATCATTCTTCCTCAGCGTCTGACGTCTCAGCACAGCGGGCCTGATGACATCACTACATGGCACCCACTGCCCTGAGATGTGCAGGCGCTTCAG
This sequence comes from Phyllobates terribilis, assembly GCF_046119375.1. Lineage (NCBI taxonomy): Eukaryota > Metazoa > Chordata > Amphibia > Anura > Dendrobatidae > Phyllobates > Phyllobates terribilis. Next base: position 2,835,634 of record NW_027362963.1, read on the forward strand.
AATGCTTGCTGCATAGACCGGAGCAGCGGGGAACAAGGAGGAGAGGTGAGTATTTTTTTTTTTTAAATCAATGAGCACATTTTGGTAGTCATAGTAATGTATAGAGGACCATGGGGAATTCATTATACTGTATGGAGGACGATGGAGGTGCATTATACTATATGGAGGACTATGGGGAGTGTATTATACTATATGGAGGACTATGGGTAGTGCATTATACTGTATGGAGGGCTATGGGTAGTGCATTATACAATATGGAGGACTATGGAAGTGCATTATACTACATTGAGGACTATGGGGAGTGCATTACACTACGTGGAGGACTATGGGAGTGCATTATACCATGTGGAGGACTATGGGGAGTGTATTATACTATATGGCGGAATATGGGGTGCATTATACTATATAGAGGTCTATGTGGAGTGCATTATACAGTATGGAGGACTATGTGGATTGCACTATACTATATGCAGGACTATGTATGTGCGTTTTTACCTGCAGATTTTCGGCATCTAATGAAAATCTATGGGGAAAATCCACACATAAAACTCAGCATACTCACAAGAGAAATTGACATGATGTGGATTTGATACACACACCGCAGCTCAGTTTACGCTGAATAAAATTAAAGCACAGTGGCCATGAGGTTTCTATAAATTCCATCCACTTTGCTTGAATTGTAAAACACTCAGTTTTTGCCACAGAAAATAATTAGTGTCAAAAGCAAACCAAAAGCTCATTGTTGGAACATAGGCCACGCGAGGACTATGGGGCCTGGGACTTCCTACTTCGTCATTCTTCCTCAGCATCTGACGTCTCAGTACAGCGGGCCCTATGACATCATTACATGGCATCCACTGCCCTGAGATGTGCAAGCACTTCAGAATGTTTGCTGCATAGACCTGAGCAGCGGAGAACATGGAGGAGAGGTGAGTATTTTTTTTTTAAATCAATGAACACATTGTGGTGGTCATAGTACTGTATAGAGGACTATGAGGAGTGCATTATACTGTATGGACTATATAGGACCATGGGGAGTGCGTTATACTATATGGAGGACTATGGGGAGTGTGTTATACTATATGGAGGACTATGGGAGTGCATTATACTATATGGCGGATTATGGGGAGTGCATTATACTACATGGAGGACTATCGGCAGTGCCATATACTGTATGGAGGACTATGGGGAGTGTATTATACTATATGGAGGACTATGAGGAGTGCATCTTACGGTATGGAGCACTATGAGGAGTGCATTTTACTATATGGAGGAGTGCATTATGCTATATGGAGGACTATGGAGAGTGCATTATGCTATATGGAGAACAATGGGGAGTGCATTATACTATATGGAGGATTATGGGAAGTGCATTATAGTATATGGAGGAATATGGGGTGCATTATACTGTATGGAGGACTATGTGGATTGCATTATACTATATGCAGGACTATGGGGAGTGCATTATACTATATGGAAGACTATGGGGAGTGCATGATACTATATGGAGGACTATAGGGTTCAGCACACTATATAAAAGATTATGATTTTGCATTATACAATATGGAGGAATATGGGGCCCATTATAGTATATAGAGGGCTATGTGGGGGCTATTATAATATTTCGAGGGCTATGTGGGAGCCTTTATACTTTGTGGAGGGCTATGTGAGGGCCAATATACTGTATGCAAGCAATTATACAGTGTGAAGGTTTGAGTGGGGACCATCATACCATGTGGAGGGCCGTGGGGGTCATTGCACTGTTTGGTTGTACTGTTTGGAGAGCTAGTGGGGGCCATTATACAGCATGGCGAGGTGTGGGGCCATTATACTGTATGATGACCTATTATACTTTATAGAGGGCTGTGTGGGGGCCAAAGCTGGGGGATCACACTGTGTCACGGTCACCATACTTTGCCGGGGGAGTTGAAGTCGAGTACAGTAGGGTCATCATTATGTGCATGTCCAGGGTACTGTGAAAGAATTCACATACTGTGTTTGTTGGGCACTTTTGTTGGTATCATACTTTAACCCCTTCGCAATCTTGGGTTTTGTCGTTTTTGCTTTTTCGTTTTTTGCTCCCCTTGTTCCCAGAGCCATAGCGTCTTTATTTTTTTGACAATATGGCCGTCTGAGGGCTTATTTTTTGCAGGACAAGTTGTACTTTTCAACGCCACTACTAGTTTTACCATATCGTGTACGGTAAAACAGTAAAAAAATTCCAAGTGCGGTAAAATTGCAAAAAAAGTGCAATACCACAGTTGTTTTTTATTTATTTTTTTACCACGTTCACTGAATGCTAAAACTGACCTGCCATTCTTATTCTCTAGGTCATTATGAGTTCGTAGACACCAAACATGTATAGGTTATTTTATATTTAAGTGGTGAAAAAAAATTCCAAAATTTGGTAAAAAAAAATAAAAAAAAATAGCGCCATTTTCCGAGACCTGTAGCGTCTCCATTTTTCGGGATCTGGGGCTGGGTGAGGGCTTATTTTTTGCGCGCCGGGCTGACATTTTTATTGATAACATTTTGGGGTAGATCCGATGTTTTGATCGCCCGTTATTGCATTTTATTGCAATTTTGCGGCGACCAAAAAACGCAATTCTGGCGTTTAGAATTTTTTTCTCGTTACACTGTTTACCGATCGGATTAATTCTTTTTTTATATTGATAGATGGGGCGATTCTGAACTCGGCGATACCAAATATGTGTATGTGGGTTGTTTTTTTTTATATTTTATTTTGAATGGGGTGAAAGGGGGGTGATTTAAACTTTTATATTTTTTTTATATTTTTAAAAACATTTTTTTTCACTTACTGCATGCTTCAATAGTCTCCATAGGAGACTAGAAGCAGCAGTTGTCTGATCGTCTCTGCTACATACAGGGGACCAGCAGATCCCCTGCATATAGCAGAAATGGTCCTGTGCTATGTGCGCCGACCACTAGGTCGCCCTCTCTGTCTGTCAGTTTTCTATCATGTTTCATGGCTTTCTCTCCCTATTTCTATGGCTAGGCTGTGAGCTGTGATGTACTTTTCTCTATCCAGGTTCACCACAAAATGGCTGCTTCCTTTCCTGCTTCTGCTTTTATACTTGCTATAATAGTCCTTCTTAATTGTCTGATCTATACTATGTTAGGCCTCATTCACATGTGCAGGGTTTAAACCTATATGTGAAAAAATGGTACCGGTGTCCTCAGTTTTCGATCAGTGTTTTTCACCGATGGATAAAGAAATTACAAAGCTTCTCCTATACAATGTTAAACTTGTACAGGACACTGATGGCACACTGACCGACCCATAGACCACTATTGGACCTCCGTGTCATCCGTGCTGCCGGAAAAAAAATGGACATGGCTCTGTGTGTTCTGTATGGATACAAGGGGTGTGTAAAAACACTGGTGTGTGAATAGCGCCATACATTGAGTACACGTTCTATCCATTAAAACTGCTACAACTCGTGCGTGCAATGCAGATGAGACTTAATATGATGGCAGCAAGGCATTCTGGGAAAGCCCGTCTTCTCTGACTGATGCAATCTTCTGCAATGTCTCAAAAGGTGACATTCATTTTAGGCACAAAAATTCAACATGAACTTGATTCCCGTTGAATCTATTCGCTCAGATCTAGTCATCAGAAAATGTTTAAATTAGTTTGTTTTCCGTGTGTTTTTTTTAATGTTTTCATACTTTCTTCTCACAATCTTGCAGTTTTCACACTGGCCACCAGGGCTATTTTAGACATTTACTTCTGTCCTTTCTGGAAGAATTTTCAGCAAAGCTTTTTATCAGAGGCCGGATTACAATGACCGGTAACATACAGCTGATAACGCAGGTTCCACCAATCACAGTTGATGTCACACCTGACCTTACTCCCCTTCACCCAATGATCTTTGTACAAGCTCATTGGACGCTTCAATGCTAAACAGAGGCCCTGACTTCAGACCGGTGGTGTTCATGCTAATCTTGATGAGGTCGGTGTGCTAGAGTCATGCAGAGGTCAATGAATCAGGACTATCCGAGAACTAGCGAGCGCCTTGTGTGTCTCCATGTGTGCATTGCCAATAATCTTACTCCAGTCAGTGACTGGAGTAAGATATGTCGCACAGAGAATGCCACAGCTTATAAAATTTTACTGGTGCCCACTTTATCAGGGCTGGGTGAAAATGGAGTGTGAACGCTAAAAAGTCACAATTTCAGCCCAGCTTCGAGTTGCGCTAAAACTTTGTGACTTTTCAAAGCTTTTTACACTAGTATTCTGGCTTTGAATGAGGCCCATAGTGTCTAAGTGAGTTTATTGCTGTTAATGTAGATTTCCTGAAAGAACAGGACATATGAACATAGAATAGCCTCAGTGGTCAGTGTAAAAAATTCTAAGATTTCTAATTTTAAATATAAATTTTGATATGGGAAAATATTGCCAACTTTTTTGAATGCATTTAAAGTAAACTTTTTTTATGATGCCTCCCCTTTAATTTTGCTTATGAAAATTTGGAGCTCTGAATCTGAAAAACTGAGCACCAACTACTATGAGGATTTACTGTTAGAAATGAATGAAAGGCAGATAAATTCAGAATAACATTTAATGTTTTATATGAATTTGACCCCTTTGCATATATGGGCGTAACTGTACGTCCGCGCTGAGGTGAACGCATGTGGAGGCGGCTCAGGAGCTGAACTCCTTCCACACGTGTCTGATGCAGACTGAAATAAAGGGGTTGTCCATTACTCAGACAACCCCTTCTTAATTACGGTTTCAATCATGTGAAATAGCAGCTATGTTCTCCTCTGGTGCGGGCGCCATTCCAGTGATGTCGGCGTCTGGTCTCCTGGAGCATGCATGACATATCACGGGAACCCTGCAGCCAACGCCATTCCACTGATGTCTGTGTCTGGTCTCCTGGGGCATGTGTAGCACCCCGAGGGTTCGGTTGCTACAGGGGTATTGCACCTCAACCAGAGGTGTGATATTCCACTCCCAGGTAAGGATGGAGTGTGGATCAGGGCTCAGTTAGCTGCACACGCACACACTCCCCATTTCCGGGGGAAAGCTCGATGGTGCTCCCATTTTTGCAGGCACAACTGACCATGTCCCTGGCTGGAGTGGGGAGGGGGTAGAGAACCCAGTGGTGTAGGAGCAGAAGGGGACGGTTTCTGGAGCATAGGAAGGAGCGCATTGGGTGCAGGTCACCTGAGCTCAGCACAGAGAAGCAGATATAAGGTGGGAGCCATCTCAAGTCTAGGAGAATAGTAGGAGTAGTAAGAGAGAGAGCTGACAGGGAGCAGCAGCTCAGCCTGAGCTCAGCTCCATGAGGCAGGCCTAGAGAGAAGGCCGGGGCCAGAGAGAAGAAGAGAAGAAGGAAGGAAGGAGAAGAGACAGAGGAGTGGAAGGGCTCCAGAAACAAGAAGGCAGGAGGGATCCTAAGAGTGCAGAACGGCCAGCAACCATTGCAAACCCCATTATACCGGGTGAAAGGGTCAGGCCGTGGAAAGGTACCGGATCCCTAAGTTGGTGGAGGCGAATCTACCCTCAGCCAAGAACCGGAGGTTGTGACCATTTATTGGTGCGACCCCCCGCTAAACCTGCTAGGGAGGCACCATATAGGATAGCGGGAAGTGAAGGCCAATGCTTACCCGACACGGTCCGCGGTAGCCGGACAGAAGTCAGGACCCTCGTGGGGCACGAGAGGCCAGAGAAAGGACAGAAGGGGGTCCTGTGCCATACTCCTGAATTGCCTGGGGGTTGACCGAGCTCCTCACCTGGTGGACACAGCACGGCTCGGGCAGTCCTTGCTGACAGAAGTGACTTGGATATCAACTGTGAGTAAAACACCCTGGACTGAATCATTGGACTCTGTGTGATTTATGCTGCGCCTGCACCATCACCCCCAGCATTCACTTTCACTGCCCTGAGGCTACACTTTTCCCATGGGGAGTTATCCTATCCCTGTGCTGCACACTAATACCAGCCTCAGCGGTCTGCCTCGCAGCGGCGGTTATCTCTGACCGCAATCCACGGGTGGCGTAGTCGGACATTCACAAAACTATAAATAGACTGCCACAGCATTTGGTCTGACCACCCTGAGCCACGGGATCGGGTTGCCACTACTACCCCCATCAGCACCGTACACTAGAAGGCCTAGTTCCGGGTACCCCACGGCTCAGGGGGCGAGTCACATGCATGACTAATCATAGGATCCCTGCAGCCAATCAGTGACTGTGACTCACCCTCTGGGCCGTGGGGCACTTGGAACCGGGCTTCAGTGTGATGATGGGGGTAGTAGTGGCAACCTGATCCCGTGGCTCAGGGTGGTCAGACCAAATGTTGTGACAATCTATTTGTAGGGTTTTGAATGTCAGACTACGCCACCTGTGGATTGCGGTCAGGGAGGACCGCCGCTGCAAGGCAGACCGCTGAGGCTGATGTAGATATGCAGCACAGGGATAGGATAACTCCCCACGGGAAGAGTGTAGCCTCAGAGCAGGTAATAGGATGCTGGGGGTGATGGTGCAGGCCGCAATAATAAAGGTCCAGAGTCTACTTCAAACAGTCCAGGGTCTTTATTGTAGGTGGTACTTATGACCCAACAGGAGTACAGGGTAGGAATGGGCCTGGGTGTCTGAGAACATTCAGGCGAGCCCCACTGGTCAGGGTGAGTGGGTAGGCCTACCGTTCTCTCTGCCCTTGCTGACTATCTCCCCCTTTAGTGGTGTGATGGCCAGCTCAGGGACGTGGGCTGTGTACTACGCCTGTATGGCTTGCGACTCGGGCCTTAGGTACCTGTTGCTTCTCTGTGCTGTACCAGTCCCTCTGTGTGGCGGAGCCTCCAGGCTTCTCAGGCCCAGGGATCTAAAATCCCTCGCAGGTAGGTTATCTGCTGCCGGGCTTGCAACCCTGACAGCCTCGGATCCCAGTGTCTGGTTATGTAGTTCTCTCTCTCAGGGTCCCTTCTGCCTTCTTGTTTCTGGAGCCTTTCTACTCCTTTCTCTCCACCTTCCTTCTCCTTCTCCTCTTCTCCTTCCTGGCCCCGGCCTCTTCTCTAGGCCTGCCTTGTGGAGCTGAGTCCAAGCTGAGCCTCAGCTCCCTGTCAGCCCTCTCTGGCTGAACTTCTTCCCTCTCTGAACTAACCGACTGAACACTCTCCTAAGATGGCCCCCACCTTTTATCTGCTTCACTGTGTCTGAGCTCAGGTGACCTGCAACCAATGAGCTCCTTCCTATGCTCAAGAAACCGTCCCCTTCTGCTCCTGCATCACCGGGTTCTCTCCCCCCTCCCCACTCCAGCCAGGGACATGGTCAGTTGTGCCTGCAATAAATGGGAGCATCTGCGAACTGTCCCCCGGAAATGAGGAGTGTGTGTATGCAGCTAACTGAGCCTTGGTCCATACTCCATCCTTACCTGGGAGTGGAATATCACACCTCTGGTTAAGGTGCAATACCCCTGTAGCGACCGAACCCTCTGGGCGCTACAACTGCATCACTCTCTCATCCTTTGAACAGAACTGACAGCCAGAGAGCAGCAGCAGATTACACTTCTTTAGGGTGTCCCTTTCGTCTGAAGGAAGTGAGAGTGAAATGGCTACTGACTGCGTGATATGAGGTCACTCGAGTCCTGGGAGACTAAGCGCAGACTTGGGTAGAACAGCAACAGCACAAAAGGTGATTATAGCTGTTTTATATGTAGGAAATATTGTGATTGAGAGCTGTTTGAGTAGTGGACAACCCTTTCTATATAGCTGACATTTTATCTCTAACAGTCGCAGTCAGAGCTTCGTTTCGGCCGCAGCTGTTAACCATTTAAATGCCGCTGGCTCCCATTGGCGCTCTGGGATGAGGCCGATGAGTTAAAATGAAAGCTGGTGGCATGCTGAAGGTCCCTGTCTCGACTATATTTGAACTGATCTGAATCAGAGCTTTGAAGGAAACTGGTATTTTCACTATATAGCATAATAATGTGGTATTGCACCGTGTCATAGAAAATATTGCAATTTCTGAAGCCACTAGTAAAGGGGCATTCCTTCACCCCTCTCACCTCCTCTTTTGCAATAGGACAAAAGAGGGCAATCTAAGCAGCCCATATGCAGAATGCCCAGTTGACAAGTAGGAAAATTAGATGTAGCTGGATAGTGAACTATGGGGGAAGGCATCGGCGAGATCTTACAATATCCCACCGCTGCCACCAATTTGTCAGGGATTTGCACACACAGACTATCCTGATTACTCACTATGTAGTTACCGGCAAGCAAGCATTGAATGTGTATATGCCCCCATACGATCATTGCCAGCTTCACGATAACCCAATTAATAGTATTCACTGCCACCACCGATCAGTTCTAAATACAGGCCTGATCGGACTCCTGCTTTCTGGTAGCGTATGGCTTCGGGGGAGGAACGATTACAGAACAGAAGAAACAGGACTAATACATTTTATATTTAATCCAAAAGGAGGCAGGGTTTATGAAAAAATATACAAAGGATTTTACAAAGAGGGACAGTACAATACATATACAGTTACACAAAATAAAAGGTATTAATGGAAGAACTTACTAGACAGATCAGAGACTATTCAATTTACCTGGAGGAGAGGTGCTCCAATGGACTGTTATGGAGCAGGACCTGTGCTTACAAATATGTATCTCACGGCATGAGTATAGACCCATATTCAGCTGGATCTTTTATGCTGAAGGGGTGGCCCTGCCCACACACTCCCCTGTGATGACCTCACGTGGGCTCATCTCTGTCCATCATGGTTTTATGAAATCTATAATTTCTGCAATAACTTCTCACTGGTTGATCACAGAAGTTAGCAAGTGATGCCATCTTTTTTTAATGTGATTTTGCCTTGAGAAGAATATTGAAAATTTAACCCCATGTCAATCATTGTGCCCTGTTTGGCGGGATTATAGAGGTCTACAGCATACAGTTGTAACTGGACACTTCTGCAGCTAAGAAGGGAGGGGGCAGAGAGGCAGCGAGTGACAAATGTCTCACAGCAGCTCTCAGCCAAGAAGCTGCCACAGCAAGACCCCCTTTGGACCCCAGCCATGCAGCATGCCCTTTGTGTCAGATACAGTATTCCCATAACTCGGTATTGAATTATAGCATGTCCTAGTTATTCATAATCTAGATTTTCGAGATCCCAAGAGAATGGGAAATGTCACGGTCATAGAAATATTGAGAATCTTTCTCCCCCTCCGAAATCCCACTCACTCTTCCCTCCTCCACTATCTACCATTTGTCAAAGGAGAAAGAGCTTACACTCTTCCCAATTGCCCATATGCAAATAGCGGGATCCACCAAGTGTTCAGGCTAATCACCATATAAAATGGAGACAGGAGTGATGAATTGACACCTGGGTGAAAAGGATACAGCTCCTAGAATTCCTTTGAAGCTTAGCTCATCTCCATTTGCACATGTATTCAAGCTGCAGTCTGGTAGGCACTGAAATGAAATATGGAATATCAGAGTTTCTATAACACTGATTGTGATAGGATACATATTTTTAGTGGCAGGGTTAGCTAAGGAACAATATACATATTTTTCCTTATCTGAGAACAGTACGGGTGCGCTATGATGCAAGAAGGCAGGAATGACCAACCGAAGATATGTCATGTCTAGTCTCTAAAGAAAGGTAAATTTGTAATAAGAAATGTGATATTACATGGAAACTTCTGCGATCAACCAGCGAGGAGTTATTGTGGAAGTTAGAGATCTTAATAAAACCATGAAGTGGTGCCAAGCCCACAGTGAAGTCATGACAGGGGAATGTGTGGGCAGGGCCCCTTTCAGCATAAAAGTTCCAGCTGTAGTTGAGAATATAGTCATGCCGGGAATTATATATTTTATAAGCAGAGGTCCCATTGTCTGTGTAGAACTGTACCAATCTGACCTTACACGTCCTCGAGGGGGTGCGGAATGTCATGATGGTGCAAATGACAGATCCGTACCACGTGCTCCGTCTCACGTAATTGTGACGTCAGGCAGGTGGTGGGGTGTGGATTCATCAGTTCCGGCAGTGGTAGGATTCTGCGGGGTCCCTCCTGCTGCCAATTTCTTTGCATTGGTGGCAAGCGGTGGGATCAAGATAATAGTGTGTGTGTGTGTGTGTAACGCATACTCAGACACTTAAGATCAGCTCAGCACTAGACAGTCCGAGTGCAAATACTGTAAGGTGTGTGTGTGTGGGTGCATCAGGTGGCAGTTCGGTGTCACTGACCATAGAGTGCAAGGATGGCCAGTGGCACCAGGGCCAACACCAAGGAGATGGCCAATGCACCATATGGTGTTGAGGAGGTGGAAGACCATGTTACTCTAAGAGAAGGGGAGTCCAACTTAGGCCCCCCAGAGAGAGATTCACCAGTGGTCGGTCCCACAGTGGGCTACCCACCACCTGACCCCCTCATACAAGTTTCCCTAGCGAGTCTCCAGGTTGGAGACAGGGCCACCTATGAGACCCTCATGGCAGAACGTCAGCGGGAGCACGAGCACCAGAAAGATGTGTTCCAGCTCCAACTGCAGGCCCCAGCCAGTCGCAAGTCCCCTGAGATCCGAGTCCCGAAGCTATGGACGAATGACTTCTCCCTTCTGCACAAAGGAGGGGGCTTGGACACTTTCTTGCTGGCATTTGAAAAAAACTGCCATCAGTACCATCTGCCTGAGGAACAGTGGGTCTGGTTCCTAACCCCTCAGCTTAGGGGTAAGGCCCTGGAAATCTTTGGGTACTTGCACAGTGAGACCACCCTGAGCTATGAGGACTTCAAGCAGGCTCTGGTCTGGCAGTACAACTTGACTCCTGAGTCATACCGGAAGAAGCTCCAGAGTATGCAGTGGTGTCCTGCAGACTGCTGGGTCGATCACATGTGGGCCCTAATGAGAGCAGTTGATCCTCGTCCCAGAATCTGTCCACTGTTTTGTGTGTGAGTGGGGGTGGTGGGAGGTCCCTTGACAACTTTCAGACTGTTACCATAGGCCACGCCAGAGCAATGGGACTGTGAGACACCGGTGCTGAGATGACCCTTGTGCGGCCCGAACTGGTGTCACCCTAGGATTTGATACCTGATAAAACTTTCGCCGGCTCCAGGATTGGAGGCATCAAGCCAGCGCTGTCTATCGCCAAGGTGTATGTGATCAATGCTGTATGAAGTTGTATTCAAACGTTCAAGTAAAGTTCTTTTTTATAAAATGGAGTGGAAGTTCCCTAATGTGTGTGCGGTGGTTCCTGAGGTGGAAGAACCGAAGACAGCAGAGATCTGCGACCAAAACGTGAGTGTTACACACCACATACAGAGCACAGGAGAATTGGGACATGTGTCTTTATCAGGGAGCCAGAGTGTGGGAACACAGCAGCCCCTCACCACAACTACCACCCTGAGCCCCTAACACCTCTCTCCCCATGGGGGACGAGATCAATCAAGTCAGCTGTGATGAGGCCTCAGAATGTGACCATACGGCAGGCTGGAGAAATTTGTCCTGTGAGGTTGTTGCAGAGGGGGCAGACAAGGGGCAAACAGCTGCAGAGGGGGAGCATGCCATGGAGGGCGGGGCAGTTCCAGGAGAGATAGGGCTCCCAGGTAAGGCCGCATGGTAGGGTTCCTCCACAACCAGGATGTTAGAGGGCCAGGGTAGTCCTTTTAGACCAGATGCTTGGTCAGAAGCAGAGGAGAAACGGGCGCTACCTGCGGTCTCAGCGGCCGTAGCCACTGTTGCTTGCAGTGGCGGCACCCGGGCCCTAGTGGCCCCTCGGGAGTCCGACGGCTTCTCCCCTTCCGACCAAGTGGCTGCCGGGTCAGACGGAGGCCAGGAGACGTGGCAGGTTTGTCTATTCTGGCCATGTCCAGTCAGGGGTTTCAGGTGGCGTTAGAGACTGACAGCCTGAAGCCTCGTGAGGAGCGGGCGGCACAGCTTCCCTCGAACTCGGTCCTCCAGTGGGTGGTCTGGGACCAAGGATGGCTATACCGGGTAGCAGTCCAGCGAGGCTCACCGGAGGCGTGGCCCAGGGATCGACAGTTAGTGGTACCCTATCCGTTCAGGGTGGAGTTTGTTGCAGATGGCACACGAAATTCCGATGGCTGGACATCTAGGGATCCATAAGACCAAGGCCAGGCTAGCCCAGCATTTCTAATGGCCAAGGTTGGGGGCTGAGGTAACTGTCTACTGCCGTTCGTGTTACACCTGTCAGAGGGTGGGGAAGGTGGGGCGGTGGCCCAAAGCCCCACTGGTAACTCTGCCCATCATCGAAGAGCCTTTCAGGAGGGTGGCTGTGGATTTGGCTGGCCCGATGGCCACTCCCAGCAGCTCAAGGAAACGCTTCATACTGATGGTAGTAGACTATGCCACCCGGTACCCGGAAGCGGTAGCCTTGTCATCCATTCGGGCAGACAAGGTGGCTATCGCCTTACTGAAGATGTTCTCCCGAGTGTGTTTTCCCCAGGAAATGCTCACCGACCGGGGAACCCAGTTCATGTCGCAGCTGATGGAGACCCTCTGTAAGCAAATACAGGTGCAAAATCTGGTGACCAGCCCATACCACCCACAGACCAATGGCCTGTGTGAACTGGCACTCTGAAGCAGATGCTTAAGATGTTGGTTGACTCCTAGGGGCACGACTGGGCGCGGTACCTCCCACACCTGCTCCTTGCCTACCGGGAGGTTCCACGGGCCTCAACGGGGTTCTCCCTTTTGAGCTCCTGTGCGACTGGCGTGCGCGGGGCGCCTGGCTCTGGTGAAGGAGGTCTGGGAAGGGGACTTGGCCTCCCCTGGAGTGTCAGTCATTGAATGTCTTACGCTTCCATGACAAAATGCAGGCCTTGGCACAGCTGGTGCACGACAATGACGCGAGCCCAGGCCGACCAGAAGTGATAGTACGACCAAAATGCTTGTGAAAGGACCTACCAGCCCTCCATGTGCTCGCCAGAGGTAGCCTGACCGCCATTAGGTACCGAGATGAGATCCTCAGACCCCTTGTGAGACCTTATGCTGGTGCCCTGGGTGAAACCTAATGCAGGACAATGCCAGACCTCATGTGGCTGGAGTGTCAGCAGTTCCTGCAAGATGAAGGCATTGAAGCTATGGACTGGCCCGCTCATTCCCCAGACCGGAATCAGATTGAGCACATCTGGGACATCATGTCTGGCTCCATCCACCAACGTCACGTTGCACCACAGACTGTCCAGGAGTTGGAGGATGCTTTAGTCCAGGTCTGGGAGGAGATCCCACAGGAGACCATCCGCAACCTCATCAGTAGCATGCCCAGGCGTTGTAGGGAGGTCATACAGGCACGTGGAGGCCACACACAATACTGAGCCTCATTTTGACTTGTTTTAAGGACATTACATCAAAGTTGGATCAGCCTGTAGTGTGTTTTTCCACTTTAATTTTGGGGGTGACTCCATATCCAGGCCTCTATTGGTTAATAAATTTGATTTCCATTGATGATTTTTGTGTGATTTTGTTGTCAGCACATTCAACTTTGTACAGAACTAAGTATTCAATAAGAATATTTCATTCATTCAGATCTAGGAGGTGTTATTTGAATGTCTCCTTTATTTTTTTGAGCAGTGTAGTATAAATATGCTCCAAGATAATTCTGCAGTATTTCACAGTCAAATCCAATGGTAGTAAAATATAAAAAATAACCTTTATTCAATATTTTAAAAAGATTTTAAGTGTCCAAAATCCGTCACAAATTTCCTAAAATTATCCTAAACATAGGACTATTGTGAATGGTTTTAATTTATCTCACCGGCTAACCATTTATATATATATTGTCTTGTTGGGGGGCCAGGGATTAGTCACAATTCCTAGGGGTATCTCTTTATTTATATTTATAACTCCCTTTTCAATTTAGCCTCTGGCTATTAGAAATCATGCCATCTCATTTCTCCTCATTGTGAGTCTGCAGTCTGATAATGGCATTAATAATCTTCATTTTCCCATGTCCTGTGCTATTCTCTTCAGAACGGCTTTATAGTGCTGCCGTCATATACCGGTGCGGTGCTTGTTTCTCCTGATCTAGGAGCTTTATATTGAGGTAGCCTGGCTAATCATCTCTTGTAGGACTTTCTATAGAAATGCTCAGCCCTACGCGTTTCATCATTCTTATGAGACTCTCATGGTCATCAGGGGCTCACAGTCTATGATCTTTTTTTGGTTTGATAGTACGATAGTTTTGTAATAAACTTATCGGCAGGGTTGCCGGCAGCGTCTGGCGGCTAAACCAGCGTGACTTTATAGGAGAGTTGGTGCCCCCTCTTGTGCGCCCCCCCTTCTGTCATCCAATCGAGTGACTCTGGTGCGTTGCAGGCGTATCATGTTGCGATCATATAATCATGCAGGGACTCGTCTCATTCTTCCAGGAGGATCTTTTTCTCACAGAGATGTCTTGGCTGCGCTGCGATCTCACAGTATTAATGTCTTTTATATCTAGGGAAGGAGACTGGTATATTTCATTGCATCTTATAATGTAGTCTCTACGAGTTTGTTGCTATATAAGTTGTTAATAGTGTTTGTTCGTAGTTTGTCATTTGTTTTGTTTACAGACAGATCTGCCTGTTTCATGTGCTACCTCGTCCCACCTACACTTAGATCGATGCAGAACTTCCTTTCATCGTGACAAATGCCATCTGGCTATGTCACTGCTTCCACACCAGCAAACGCTTGCGGACGTCTATTTCCTCAAAGTTCATTTCATTTGATCGTATCAATATGTCCATAATAGACATTGGGATGACTTTTATTCTGATTGTATCGATGTATCTGTATTAAGTCTTCAGATGAGTATTTTATAATATAAAAACAAAGGAAGAAATTCTGATGAAATTTGTCCTATTGTTATTAAACTTCAATTTGTTCAAGAGGTCATTTTTAGTGTTGAGCGAGCATGCTCGACACTGCTCAGTACTCGCCCGAGCATCTCACTACTCGGGATGTTCGGCGAGCACCGAGCATTTCCGGGTTACTCGGGCGGGAGCTCGGGTCTCCGCCCTGCATGTTTGGCGCTCTTTACCGAGCCAATGAACATGCAGGGATTGCCAGCCAGTCACTGTAATGCCGCAGCCATGTTTGTGGGCATTACAGTGATTGGTTGGCCGCACAGCGTCACCTCGAGTATTTAAAACCGGGCGCCGCCATCTTGGACACAGTCGCTCCGGATCAGACAGTGCAGAGACAGCGCTGCTGATTTAGGGAGAGATATAAACTGCGAAATAGTTAGTGTAGGGTCTGTAAAGCCAGCAAAAGCAAACAAACAGTCCTTCTCAGGACTAATATCCATCCCAGATACCAGGCAGGCAGGCTGTATAGGAGACACAGTGGTTATACCAGCAAACGCTGCATTACAGTCCTGTGTGCTCCTGTTGCTGAAATTGCTGGACTTAGCTCCAGGTCTCAGGGGACAGGAAAAATCCTTTTTTTTTTTTTTTTTTTCCTCCTTCACACTGTACAAATACCCATCTTATTAACCTTTTGTCCCCCCCCACCCCCCCCCAAAAAAAAAAAGCGTGTCTGATTTTTCAGACACAAATATATCTGTTGAAAATAGTCAGGTGTAGGCTAGAGAAACAGAAGTGGTGTTTTGCACTTCCACGGTTCAAACCTCTGTATTATCCACTTTGGCCCATTTGTATCTAAAAAAAAACATGGTTTGAGTGTCGCTCACTGTTCAGCCGCAATTATATCTATTTAAAAAAGTCTGCTATACCCCAGTAAACAATAACTGTGGTTTTGCCATCCCACGGTAAAAATCTCTATTATTCAGGTTTTAGTAGTTTTTACGTAAAGAAAAACAGTAATAGTTTCTCCCTGATTGTTCAGGTTGTTTAAAAGAGTCGGGTGTAGGCCAGAGAAATAGAACTGTGGTTTTCCTCTTCCACGGATCTAATCTACTTTTTATTACCCTTTTTCCATTGATAGTGTGAGTGTAAGCTATTTTACTTCCTTTACAATGGGCAAGGTGCGTGGCAAGGGACGTGGAACTGGACGTTCTGGTGATGGTTCGTGCAGAGGACGGGGCCGTGGCCAAGGTGAAAACGTGCCACAACCAACGCCACATCTTCTCGCTCCCACTTCTTGACCGAATTATTAGGGAAGCACAGAACAACACCAGTATTGAGAACTGATCAGTGTGCACAGGTTATTAATTGGATAGCAGATAATACTTCCAGTTACATGGGCACCACCACCTCCGCTCTGTCTTCCACACGGTCAGCTCTTAGTAGCCGTGAGTCTCGACCGCATACTCCTCCTCACCCTGATGCTCCTTCCTCCCACCATGCTGAGTGTCGTCAGACAGCAATTGATCCCACACTTGGACACTCTGAAGAGCTGTTCACTGGTCCATTTCCATATTTGTGCCCCTCGCCTGATACGCTTGTGGTGGAAGAGGAGATCCCATGTAGCGATGCCCAAATATTTGAACAGCCACGGCCAGAGGAAGTCGACGCTGCCAATTTGTCACAAGAGGTGGACGATGGCGAGACACAATTGCCAGGAAGTGAGGAGGAGCATCGTGGTGCGCAAGTGGAAGAGGAGGAGGTGGTGGATGATCTAGTAACTGACCCAACGTGGCAGGAGGACATGCAGAGTGAGGCCAGCAGCACACAGGGGGAGGGAGGCAGAGTACCTCAACAGGCAGGAAGAAGCAGTGTGGTGGCCGCAGACAGAAGGCGGGCAACCGTTCCCCGTAACACCAACACGAGGGACGTTGCCAGTACAAGCGGTAGGTCTTCCAGAGTCTGGAATTTTTTTAAAGACTCTGCTGATAGCCCCAAAAAGGTCATATGTTCCACCTGCCATGCCAGCATCAGCAGGGGTGACAAAACTACCAGCCTGACCACCACCAGCATGATCAGGCACATGGCAGCAAAGCACCCGACTTTGTGGGGCGAAACCCAGGGTCCACGACCAGTGTCAGCGGGTGTCACCACTGCTTCTTCTACTGTTGTGCGTGCAATAGAACCCCCTGTTGTGTGTGCAAGGCAATCCCTTGTCCATACTGCATGTAAAGATTCCCCCTCCTCTCAGTCTTCACTTGTTATGGCAGTTTCTCAAGAAACAGCATCCACGTCCCACTGCAGCGTTCAGTTGTCCATATCCCAGACCTTTGAACGAAAGCGGAAATTCGCAGCTAACGCCCCACAGGCCACAGTCCTAAATTCGCACATTTCACGACTGCTTGCGTTGGAAATGCTGCCTTTTAGGCTGGTGGAGACGGAATCCTTCCGCAATCTTATGGCGGTGGCCGTACCTCGGTACTCGGTCCCCAGCCGACACTATTTTGCCCGGTGTGCCATCCCCGCACTACACAAGCGCGTGTCCCAAAGCATCTGCCGTGCCCTCAACAATGCAGTTACTGGGAGAGTCCACCTGACAACAGACACATGAACAAGTGCTTGTGGCCAGGGACAGTACATCTCTCTGACGGCACACTGGGTAAACATAGTGGAAGCCGGGACCCAGTCGGACCTTGGGACGGAACACATCCTCCCCACACCGAGGATTGCGGGCCCTATGTCAGTCATAGTTGCCCCCATAGTGTATAGCTCCTCCTCCTCCTCCTCCTCCATCTCCGCCTCCATCTCCTCCTCCTGTTCAGCCTCCTCCTCCATCTCCTCCATCTCCATCTCCTCCTCCTGTTCAGCCTCCTCCTCCATCGCCTCCTCCTCCATCTCCTCCTCCTCCATCTCCTCCTCCTGTTCAGCCTCCTCCTCCATCTCCTCCATCTCCTCCTCCTGTTCAGCCTCCATCTCCATCTCCTCCTCCATCTCCATCTCCTCCTCCTGTTCAGCCTCCTCCTCCATCTCCAGCTCCTCCTCCTGTTCAACCTCCTCCTCCATCTCCAGCTCCTCCTCCTGTTCAGCCTCCTCCTCCGTCTCCATCTCCTCCTCCTCCTCCTGTTCAGCCTCCATCTCCATCTCCTCCTCCTGTTCAGCCTCCATCTCCATCTCCTCCTCCTGTTCAGCCTCCATCTCCATACCTGTACAAGTGTTATACCGTCGGTTCAGCGTGGGTGGCCTGAGGACAGGGGGGAGGAGGAGAGCATGGTCCGTCGTCATCTTGGTGAGGACAAGGAAATCTTGCCCATTACCAGTCTAGCACGCATGGCTGACTTTATGTTGCGCTGCCTTAACTGTGACCCTCGCGTTGTCAAAATGTTGGGTGACAGTCATTACTGGTTGGTGACACTTGTAGACCCCCGCTACAAGGAGAACTTTCACTGTCTTATTTCTGAGGTGGAGAGGTCTACAAAAATGGGCCTGTACCAGAAGACCCTTGCTGCAGAACTGTTAAAAAAAAAAAAAAATTCCCATCTGAACACGCTAGCGGCAGAGGTCACAGTTCGTTGACCAACCAAAGCGTACAAGCGAGAGAGAGGCAACTCCAATCTAGTAGAGGCAGGGGAACACTGTCAACGTTCTGGGACAGTTTTCTCAGACCCTGAGGCGTGGGGTACTCTCACAAGGAGTGGAAAGTTTCAAAAGATGGTGAGGGAGTACCTTGCTGACCGTACCAGCGTCCTTCGTGCCTTTTAATTATTGGGTATCCAAGCTGGACACTTGGAATGAACTCGCTCTGTACGCCTTGGAGGTCCTGGCCTGCCCTGCCGCTAGCATGTTATTGGAGCTTGTTTTTAGTGCCGCTGGGGGAATTATAACTGATGAGCACACTCTCCTGTCAACTAACAATGCTGACAAGCTGACCCTTATCAAAATGAACAAGGGCTAGATTGGGCCAGACTTCTCATCACCACCAAATGACAGCAGAGTAACATAAAGTCAAATCCACGGTGTTATTTCGGGAGGTGTATTCCCATGCACCACTTCACACCCACACATGGGTATACGCTTCCTCATTTCGGCTGTTTTATGTTCTTCTCCTTATCCTCAGCCTCCACCACCACTATACCACCAGGGTGACCGTGGTCCGTGTTGCCATTATTGAAAGTTCCTCCGTCCTTATTTTTGTCAGCTTTTGCTTGGAAGGCATAAGCAAAGACTGTGGGAGACCCACTCCCCAATAATGGGAATACTATTTTTAAGATGCTGTACTGTCTGGCTCTTGTAAGGGGCATTAAAAGCATCTTGTTATACCACTCTAACCTCCACGTCTCTTCTGAGGGGCATTAACAGCATCTTGTTATACCACTCTGACCTCCACGTCTCTTGTAAGGGGCATTAAAACCTTCTTGTTAAGCTACTGGGACCTCCACGAGTCTTTTACGGGCTCTGCATTTCCTCCTAATTTTTTGAAGCTTTTGCTTGGAAGGCATAAGCAAATACTATGGGAGACCCACTCCCCAATAATGGGACTTATGTTTGTAATATGCTGTGCTGCATGGCTCTTGTAAGGGGCATTGCAAGTTCCTCATAATTTTTGGAAAGCCTTCCATTCACTGCTTAGGCTAACAGTGTACAGGAGACCCAGTTGGTATAAATGGAAAAAACTGTTTAGTTAAGGCCCTCTGACCTCCATGTCATTTCCAAGGGGCATTGGAGTGCCTCAAAATTTTTGGTAGGCATTGCACTCACTGTATGCCCTATAACTGTGTAGCCGAACTGCTCCTTTTTGTTACAGAAACATATCCTACAAGACATATGTGGTTGACTGGCCTGATATTGATGTGAATGGTCCCTGTTCCTCCTGCTCCTTCTCCTTTGCCACTACCTCATCCATCATTTATCACCTGAAGCTTTGTTTTAATGGGAGTCATAGAACTGTGATAGTAGCAGGAAAACATCCAGAAATCCTCGGAGGAGGTAGGATATGCGCCAAAACGCTGACCACCTCAGGCCTAGCCGCTACTACATACATGCGCTTGCATTCCAAGAAAACAAAGCAGATGCTAACTTGTATCATCATCATCATGGTCCTCACCTTGGCACTCTCAACTCCCCTGATCGAGAAGCCAGGGCCCACCAGAGGAGTCTGGTTCTCTGGTGGTCTCGTCCAATGCTGCCCTAAAGCAGGCCGGGCTAAGAAAAGTGTGTGGGGGGAAGTTGACAGGAGAAATAGGGGCGGCTGGGGACCGTTTATGCAAGCAAGCAGTATGGTATTGCAGCCTGGGGGTGGGTGGGTGGCAGGTTGCATACTTGCGCTTGCATTGCAAGGAATGGGAGAGGTACAATTGAACACTGCCCTGGGACAAGGACTTGAACGGGTATAGTTGCAAGTCTGCAACGACAGGTGCAGGGTGGGAGGCATCTTCGCATGTACCATGAACAGGGGTTTGGCATGCACACACTACAGCGGAATAGGCTGTCCTTCCCACTAAATGCACTGGGGAGGGCACAGGTAATGTTTTGGTATACGCGCTTAATCTTATGTATAAGGCACAGAGGGACAAATGGGGGTGGCTGGGGACTGAGTTTGAATACCTCGCTGCCGAAGCAGCCATGAGGTAGTGGCCAGCTTCGGCCTCCTCCAAACTAAAAGGCCCCATTTCAAGTGCAAGCTAGCAGTATGGCATTGCAGCCTGGGGGTGGGTGGGTGGCAGGCTGCACACTTATGCTTGCATTCCAAGAAAACAAAGCAGATGCTAACTTTCATCATCATCATGCTCCTCACCTTGGCACTCTCAACTCCCCTGATGGAGAAGCCAGGGCCTACCAGAGGAGTCTGGTTCTCTGGTGGTCTCGTCCAATGCTGCCCTAAAGCAGGCTGGGCTAAGAAAAGTGTGTGGGGGGAAGTTGACAGGAGAAATAGGGGCGGCTGGGGAACGTTTATGGACACCCGGCTGCCCCCAGGCGGCTGGGGACCGTGTGTGGACACCCGGCCGCGGGGCGGCTGGGGACCCAGTGTGGATGCCCGGCTACCTGGCGGCTGGGGACTGAGTATGGATTCCAGGCCGCCAACGCAGCCATGACGTGGTGGCCAGATTTCGCCTCCATATGCCTAAAAGGCCCAATTTCAAGTGAAAGCAAGCAAGCAGTATGGTATTGCAGCCTGGGGGTGGGTGGGTGGCAGGCTGCATACTTGCGCTTGCATTGCAAGGAATGGGGGAGGTACAATTGAACAATACCCTGGGACAAGAACTTGCACGGGGATAGTTGCAAGTCTGCATCTTCTGACGCGGCAAGGATCATTTCTGATGGGCACACTTTTAGGCAGTGACCTGGGTGTCAGAGATGCTTCCAGGGGTATTCCCCATGCTGTTCCCATGTATTTTCAGCACTGTATGCATGTGTCACACAGCACATGGTCAGATAAGGTTGTAAAATGTTAAAATGACATTTCCCGGTGAATGCATTTGTCACGGCTGAAAGCAATACAAAAGTGCAAAAACGTCTAAAAAATGCTACTTGTTAACATAGCCCAAGGTGTGGAGGAGTATTTTTTGGGGGGGTTATTTATTTTACCTTATACACAAGTCTTTACCCTGGAAAGGAAGTTCCTTAACATATTTCACAGGAAAGCAGTTTCAGTTTCATTTTTGAATGTTTTATTGTGAGCCCTTAAAAGTGGCTTAATACCTCTGACCACGTTGTTGACAGCAGTGACCTGGGCATCAGAAATGCTTCCTGGGGCGATCCCCATGCTGTCCCCATGTCATTTGAGCACTGTCACTATCGTTTTGGGCACTTGTTAGGCTTTTAAAAGACTGCCGTCAGTGCCGCGCCAAAAATGCTCAGGTCTCCCATAGACTAACATTGGGCTCGTTGCTCGGGTCGAGCACCCGAGTATCACGGCGAGCTCGGCCCGAGATTTGAGCACCCGAGCATTTTAGTGCTCGATCAACACTAGCGTGCACGGCTGCTGGTCCTCAAACCGGGTGGACCAATCGAAGCCCGGCGCGCCGTACACCCACTCAGGTGCCGGAGGTGGAGGCTCCGCGAGGGAACCCAGCAGAAGGTTCCTGACTTCAGTGCCTGGGAGTGGAGGTTCCGGGAGGGCAACAAGTGGAAGGTCCTCAGTCAGTGCCCGGGGGTGGAGGTTCCGGGCTGAGCAGCTGCTCCAGGGAGGGCATGGCGGGGTACGGAGAGTGTTGGTGTAGGAAGCCCAGGAGCAGGTCGGCGCTTGCAGCGCCCGGGACAGGGGATTTCTTCCCACCTGATCCTGTGCTGCACACGGCCTCCTGGTATTCAGCGGGTTCCGCTGGGTTGCCGCTGCTGGCATCCTGTGCTGCTCTACACCGTGCTGCAAACTTCTCCAACAGCTCGCTCCTCCACTTGGTAACTGCTGCTTGCTGGGCCCGGTCCACTTGTTGGCTCAGCTCCAGAATCTCACTCTGGAGGAACTCCGCGTCCTCCGGGGATAACTTACTGGCTTCTCCCTCCAGGGTGAGGGGGGTCGCTTGCCACGGCAGCAGGCCAGAGGCGGAGGCTTGATCCTGACTTCCGTCCATGTTGTCTGCCGGGTGCGGTCTGTCTAGGCTGGTTAAGACCACACCCTGTCTCCATTCCTTCTTTCCTCCTCCTCCTCTTTCGGGGGCGGTCCCATGGCAATCTGCTGTCGGTCACTCCTTGTGACGGCCTCCCTGCCTTGACGGACACATCTATGCGGACAGTCACAGTTGCAAGGGGCAGGGTATGCTTTTGGCGCCATTCTGGGACCCGGCCCACGATGGGAGGTTCCATACTGTTGTCTTTGATCACGCACATAATGGCGCCCGTTCTTCTGGGGCGGGCACCAGATTCAGTATCATTACACAGTTCTTTAGGCACACTTCACCCACCGATAACGGGTTGGTCACTTATCTTGTTCATGACTCCAGAGCTGACGCGCCCCCTGGCAGCTGGGCCTATGGATGCCGGTATAGGGGATATCACCGTGGCTGGCCCGGTCCGTGACCCAGGGCGGTCAGTAAAAAGGGGAAGATATTGGAGGATCTGGGGAAAGTGTTTGTGACGCCACCTGTGGAATGCAGCCAAAGAGAGCTGCCGCTGCGGAGCAGTCCTCTGGAGCTGATGTTACGGCAGCAGGGATGGTGTGGCTCTCCACAGGTAGAGCTTGCTCCTGGGCAGTGTAAGGCAGTGAAAGTTGCACTGGGCGTTGTAGTGCAGGGAGGGAAAGATGGCGCAGATAAAGAATGGACGGAGGCAGTGCGATGCAGTCATCCGAGTCTTTACTCACAGTTCTTATGACAGTTCCATTAGTGCACTGTACAGTTGTCAGCCTCCCCACGTCGCGCTGCGTTCACCAGGCAGGGGTTCAGCGCTTCCTCAGGTAGATTAGGAGCACCTGACAGAACTCCACTTTCTTTGTTCCTAGCTAGACAGTCTTCACACTGGGTCTGTCTCCCTCCTGCCCTGTGCTTCCCACTCTCAATCCCATTTGGGTGCTCTGAAGCCCCTCCTGTACGTTGGAGTTCCCGGACCTGCTTGTCCCTCACGGGGATTAGAATGAGGCTTCAGCAACTGACTATATAAGCCAGAAGCCTCCCAGCCAAGACCTGGAGTTACACGGCTGGACCAGGGGTCCGTCCCCTTCCTGCGGCTTACGATCCCTGTCTTCTGACAGATGCGGGGCATACGGGTGCCGTCCTGCACTCGCCGTACCCCCTAGGATCCCTTCCTTAGATCGGAGCCTACTCCTCTGCTCCCCTCCTGGGCCTCTAGCACTGGGCCCTGCTTGTGGAGCAGAGCTCCTAAAGAGACTCTGATCCCTGACTGTTCTCCACTGACTCCTCTACCGAACTCTCCTGCCACCCTAAAATGGCTCCCCTTTATATACCTACTACTATAGTGCTCCCTTAAACTACTTCCTCCACCCACACCCACTACTGGTTCCCCCTACCTCTGGGTTCCCCCTACTCCAGCCTGGGACAGGGCTCAGCAGTTGTGCTCATGCATGTTGCCCCTCCAGCCGGCCTGGAGCAGTGTAGTGTTGAATGTGGGTGTTGGGGTTCTGGGCAGCACTCCCTCCTTGTTATGTTCTGCTACCAGAGCTAAGGAAAGAGAGGAGATCTGTCCCTACGATAGAACTCAGCTGAATCCCTACGATGTAACAGGGAACCTGATCCTGCGATCAGACCTGCTAAAGTCCTAAGCTAGTCTGTACGGAGACCTATAGATGTGGGGAAGGAATCCCTACAAGTACTAAGGACTGGGAGGAAAATGGGACACCTCCTAACAGAAATAGTAGCAGACAGACGAACAAACAAAATATATAGAACATAGAGGTCCGTAGACCAAGCAAACTAACAGAGTTAGATACAGAGCACAGGCTAGCTAGAAAGTAGTTATACAATGAAGTCCAGCAAAGCCAGAAGGGCGGAGCAGGATAATATAGGCCAACAAGGTCATGTGACCAGCAAAGGAAAAAACCTAAGAGCAAGGTTCTAACAGTACCCCCCTTTCTAAGAGGATCCTCCGGATCCCCTAGGACCAGGCTTATCAGGAAATCTCCTGTGAAACGCTCTGATAAGTCTGGACGCGGAAACATCATCCGACCTCACCCAAGAGTTATCCTCGGGTCCGAAACCTTTCCAGGCCACAAGATACTGCAAGCTACCTCTATACCGTCTAGAGTTAAGGATGCGAGAAATTTCATATTCCCCGTCCTCCACCACCGGAGGAACAGAGGCAGAGGCGTCACCATCCGACACAACAGCTTTTTTTAACAGAGAGACATGAAATACCGGATTAATTCTCCAGGAGGTAGGAACCTCCAACCTAACAGCAGATTGGTTGACAACCTGGAGCACCTTAAAGGGCCCTACAAACTTGGGACCCAATTTCTTAGAAGGAATCCTCAACCGCAGATTCCTAGAGGACAACCAAACCATGTCACCAACAGCGAACAAAACCTCCTGTCGTTTCCTATCAAAGTAGTCTTTAGATTTTCTGTTGGCCTCCTGAAGATTACCACGCACATCCGTCCAAACTCTCTCCAAATCACCGGAAAAATTCTCCTCCTCAGGCACGGCAGATCCCAACTTGGAGAACGACCCAAACGACGGATGTCTCCCAGAACAACAAAAAAAAGGCGAACAACCAGCAGAAGAAGATGTATGATTGTTCAGAGCAAATTCAGCAAGTGGCAGAAACTCAGACCACCCCTCTTGATTGTCTGCCACAAAACAACGCAAGAACTGCTCAACATCCTGGTTTTTCCTTTCTGTCTGGCCATTAGATTCAGGATGATATCCAGACGAGAACGACAAATGAACTCCCAACCTGTCACAAAAGGCACGCCAAAAACGAGCCACGAACTGAGGACCCCTATCAGAAACAATGTCAGTAGGAACGCCATGAAGTCTGACAATTTCCTTGACAAAGGCCTTAGCGAGAGTTTTAGCGCAGGGCAGTTTGACGAAGGGAACCAAGTGACACATCTTGCTAAAACGGTCCACGACCACCCAGATGACAGTAAAACCCTCAGAGGGGGGAAGGTCAGTTATAAAGTCCATAGCCAAATGTGTCCAAGGAGCACTGGGAACCTCCAAAGGACAAAGCAACCCCGCAGCAGGAGTATGTGAGGACTTAGATCTAGCACATATAGTACATTGACGCACCCACTTAATGACTTCCTTCTGCCATCCAGGCCACCAAAAACTGCGACCCACCAGTCTCTTGGTCTCAGAGATTCCGGGATGACCTGCCAACCGAGATTCGTGACACTCAACAAACAAATCTCTCCTAAAGGTCCCAGGCACAAACAACCTCCCATGAGGAGTGTTAGATGGGGCATTCTCCTGTGCTTTAAGAATCTCATCTTCCAAAACGGAGTCCAAAGCAGCTATCACAACACCTTCTTGTAAAATGTTCTCCTCTTTCTCAGCACCGACTATGGGAGAAAAACTGCGAGACAAGGCATCCGCCTTAACATTTTTAGTACCAGGGATGTAAGTAACGGAGAAATTAAACCGCGAGAAAAACAGTGCCCACCTAGCCTGACGGGCATTCAGGCGCTTGGCAGCATCAAGATGTATCAGATTTTTATGATCCATAAGAACCTGAACGGGAAATTCCGCACCTTCCAAGAAGTGGCGCCAGTGTTCAAATGCGAGTTTAATAGCCAATAATTCCCGATTACCAATATCGTAATTCAGTTCAGTCTCCGAAAATTTTTTTGAAAAAAAGGCACAGGGATGTAATCCATCCCCGTTATCCTGAGACAATACTGCGCCAACCCCCACAGAGGAAGCATCAACCTCAACCAAAAACGGCTTAGTCACATCAGGCTGCATAAGGATGGGAGCAGAGGTGAACCTCTCCTTGAGATACACAAAAGCTTCAATGGCCTCAGAAGACCACTGAACCGCATCAGCACCTTTCCTGGTGAGATCGGTCAGAGGTTTGACAATACTAGAAAAAAAATTTTATGAATTTTCTGTAATTGGCAAAACCCAAAAACCTCTGTATCGATTTCAAACCAATAGGCCTAGGCCATTCCTGTACAGCTTGAACTTTAACCGGGTCCATCTCAAAACCTTCGCTGGAGATAATGTAACCCAAAAAACTGATTCTCTGTACAGCGAACTCACATTTCTCCAGCTTAGCAAAAAGCGAATTGTCCATTAATAACTGTAATACCTCACGTACGCTCCGCCAATGAGACTCCAGATCCGGCGAATAAATCAAAATGTCATCCAAATACACAACCACATTTTTGCCGATCAAAGGTCTAAGGATGTCATTAATAAGATTCTGAAAAAATGCAGGAGCATTAGTAAGACCAAAAGGCATAACCAGGTTCTCAAAATGACCCACAGGAGTGTTAAAAGCAGTCTTCCATTCATCACCCTCCTTCATGTGCAACAGATTGTATGCCCCCTTAAGGTCAATTTTAGAGAACCACTTGGCCCCCATTAACTGGTTAAACAGATCAGGAATCAATGGCAGTGGGTAAGGATTGCGTACAGTAATTTTGTTAATCTCACGAAAATCCAGACAAGGACGTAAACCGCCGTCCTTTTTTTTTTTTTACAAAAAAAAATCCAACCGCCACAGGAGACTTAGAGGGCCTAATGTGACCGGCGGCCAAACTTGTCTGTATGTATTTCTCCAAAGCCTTCCTCTCAGGAATAGTAAGGTTAAATAAACGACTTTTAGGAAGAGTCGCTCCAGGGACAAATTCAATAGAACAATCATAGTCTCTATGGGGAGGCAAAACCTGCGATTCCTTCTCAGAAAACTCTCCAAAAATCCTGAATAGGAACAGGCAATTTTCCCCTATCCAAAGCTGCAATACGCCCGTTACAACACTTGTCATAACATTTATGGCTCCAGGATTTAATTTCACTGGTAGACCAATCCAGTACAGGATTGTGAAATTTTAACCAGGGCAATCCCAATATTACTGGAGAAGGCAAGTTATTCAAAACTACCAAATCCAATTTCTCATGGTGAACACCATTAATAGTGAGAGGAAATTCACAGACCTTGAGAGTAATATTCTTCAAAGGGGAACCATCCACAGAAACCACAGCAATGGGGGATGATAAAGGTTCGGGTTTTAAATTGAGTCTTTCCAAGAATCCCCCATCAATTACATTCAGAGTAGACCCACAATCGACAAACACCCGAAATTCCATTAATTTTTCCTGAGCAATCGTGGAAGCAGCTAAAAATACACCCTTGGAATTTAAACAGGCAATACGGGCATGACTGACCATTTTTTTTTCTTTCTTCATACGAAGCTCACAGCCTTTAATCAAATGACCAGATTTTCCGCAATAGAAACACAAGCCTTCAGAAAATCGACGGTCTTTTTCTTGAGAGCGAGGTGCCACCGATCCAATCTCCATCGGTTCACCACTGTTAGTACACACATTCTCATAACCAGAAACTGACATAGCAGAGGATTTGCTCTCATTAACCCTTGCACGCAGTCTCCTATCCACCCGTATAGCTAATTGCATAGCCTGTTGCAAATCTTCAGGTGTAGGATAAGCAATTAGCAGGTCTTTAACCCTTTCATTGAGCCCAGCAAGAAATAGACTTTTCAGAGCAGAATCGTTCCACCCTGTTTGAGTAGACAAACGACGGAAATGAGTACAATATTTTTCCACATTACCTGATCCCTGTTTCAAACGTCTCAACTCAGTCTCAGCTGATGCGACACGGTCAGGATCATCATATAATAGTTTTTTTTCTGCTTTGGGACTATCCACTGATCTGAAGCATGTATCACTAGGTTGCAAAGAAAAGGCCCACTCCTGAGGCTCTGTGCGCAAAAGTGACATTATGAACCCTATGCGCTGGGATTCATCCCCAGAGGACTTGGGTCTCAAACGAAAATACAATAAGCAAGCATTTTTAAATGAAAAAAATTCTCGGTGTTCACCAAAAAATAAATCCGGCAAACATACCTTAGGCTCCAAGAAATGTGCTCCAGGACAGTTACTCACGTGCTGACGGAGCTCGGCCACCTCCAGAGAGAGTCCCTGCAGGTGTTTAGCCAAATCCTGAACCGACACCATGATGGAACAGAAAAATCTTTCCTTAGAGAATTTGCAGGCTGGACTTACTGTTATGTTCTGCTACCAGAGCTAAGGAAAGAGAGGAGATCTGTCCCTACGATAGAACTCAGCTGAATCCCTACAATGTAACAGGGAACCTGATCCTGCGATCAGACCTGCTAATGTCCTAAGCTAGTCTGTACGGAGACCTATAGATGTGGGGAAGGAATCCCTACAAGTACTAAGGACTGGGAGGAAAATGGGACACCTCCTAACAGAAATAGTAGCAGACAGACGAACAAACAAAATATATAGAACATAGAGGTCCGTAGACCAAGCAAACTAACAGAGTTAGATACAGAGCACAGGCTAGCTAGAAAGTAGTTATACAATGAAGTCCAGCAAAGCCAGAAGGGCGGAGCAGGATAATATAGGCCAACAAGGTCATGTGACCAGCAAAGGAAAAAACCTAAGAGCAAGGTTCTAACAGTACCCCCCTTTCTAAGAGGATCCTCCGGATCCCCTAGGACCAGGCTTATCAGGAAATCTCCTGTGAAACGCTCTGATAAGTCTGGACGCGGAAACATCATCCGACCTCACCCAAGAGTTATCCTCGGGTCCGAAACCTTTCCAGGCCACAAGATACTGCAAGCTACCTCTATACCGTCTAGAGTTAAGGATGCGAGAAATTTCATATTCCCCGTCCTCCACCACCGGAGGAACAGAGGCAGAGGCGTCACCATCCGACACAACAGCTTTTTTTAACAGAGAGACATGAAATACCGGATTAATTCTCCAGGAGGTAGGAACCTCCAACCTAACAGCAGATTGGTTGACAACCTGGAGCACCTTAAAGGGCCCTACAAACTTGGGACCCAATTTCTTAGAAGGAATCCTCAACCGCAGATTCCTAGAGGACAACCAAACCATGTCACCAACAGCGAACAAAACCTCCTGTCGTTTCCTATCAAAGTAGTCTTTAGATTTTCTGTTGGCCTCCTGAAGATTACCACGCACATCCGTCCAAACTCTCTCCAAATCACCGGAAAAATTCTCCTCCTCAGGCACGGCAGATCCCAACTTGGAGAACGACCCAAACGACGGATGTCTCCCAGAACAACAAAAAAAAGGCGAACAACCAGCAGAAGAAGATGTATGATTGTTCAGAGCAAATTCAGCAAGTGGCAGAAACTCAGACCACCCCTCTTGATTGTCTGCCACAAAACAACGCAAGAACTGCTCAACATCCTGGTTTTTCCTTTCTGTCTGGCCATTAGATTCAGGATGATATCCAGACGAGAACGACAAATGAACTCCCAACCTGTCACAAAAGGCACGCCAAAAACGAGCCACGAACTGAGGACCCCTATCAGAAACAATGTCAGTAGGAACGCCATGAAGTCTGACAATTTCCTTGACAAAGGCCTTAGCGAGAGTTTTAGCGCAGGGCAGTTTGACGAAGGGAACCAAGTGACACATCTTGCTAAAACGGTCCACGACCACCCAGATGACAGTAAAACCCTCAGAGGGGGGAAGGTCAGTTATAAAGTCCATAGCCAAATGTGTCCAAGGAGCACTGGGAACCTCCAAAGGACAAAGCAACCCCGCAGCAGGAGTATGTGAGGACTTAGATCTAGCACATATAGTACATTGACGCACCCACTTAATGACTTCCTTCTGCCATCCAGGCCACCAAAAACTGCGACCCACCAGTCTCTTGGTCTCAGAGATTCCGGGATGACCTGCCAACCGAGATTCGTGACACTCAACAAACAAATCTCTCCTAAAGGTCCCAGGCACAAACAACCTCCCATGAGGAGTGTTAGATGGGGCATTCTCCTGTGCTTTAAGAATCTCATCTTCCAAAACGGAGTCCAAAGCAGCTATCACAACACCTTCTTGTAAAATGTTCTCCTCTTTCTCAGCACCGACTATGGGAGAAAAACTGCGAGACAAGGCATCCGCCTTAACATTTTTAGTACCAGGGATGTAAGTAACGGAGAAATTAAACCGCGAGAAAAACAGTGCCCACCTAGCCTGACGGGCATTCAGGCGCTTGGCAGCATCAAGATGTATCAGATTTTTATGATCCATAAGAACCTGAACGGGAAATTCCGCACCTTCCAAGAAGTGGCGCCAGTGTTCAAATGCGAGTTTAATAGCCAATAATTCCCGATTACCAATATCGTAATTCAGTTCAGTCTCCGAAAATTTTTTTGAAAAAAAGGCACAGGGATGTAATCCATCCCCGTTATCCTGAGACAATACTGCGCCAACCCCCACAGAGGAAGCATCAACCTCAACCAAAAACGGCTTAGTCACATCAGGCTGCATAAGGATGGGAGCAGAGGTGAACCTCTCCTTGAGATACACAAAAGCTTCAATGGCCTCAGAAGACCACTGAACCGCATCAGCACCTTTCCTGGTGAGATCGGTCAGAGGTTTGACAATACTAGAAAAAAAATTTTATGAATTTTCTGTAATTGGCAAAACCCAAAAACCTCTGTATCGATTTCAAACCAATAGGCCTAGGCCATTCCTGTACAGCTTGAACTTTAACCGGGTCCATCTCAAAACCTTCGCTGGAGATAATGTAACCCAAAAAACTGATTCTCTGTACAGCGAACTCACATTTCTCCAGCTTAGCAAAAAGCGAATTGTCCATTAATAACTGTAATACCTCACGTACGCTCCGCCAATGAGACTCCAGATCCGGCGAATAAATCAAAATGTCATCCAAATACACAACCACATTTTTGCCGATCAAAGGTCTAAGGATGTCATTAATAAGATTCTGAAAAAATGCAGGAGCATTAGTAAGACCAAAAGGCATAACCAGGTTCTCAAAATGACCCACAGGAGTGTTAAAAGCAGTCTTCCATTCATCACCCTCCTTCATGTGCAACAGATTGTATGCCCCCTTAAGGTCAATTTTAGAGAACCACTTGGCCCCCATTAACTGGTTAAACAGATCAGGAATCAATGGCAGTGGGTAAGGATTGCGTACAGTAATTTTGTTAATCTCACGAAAATCCAGACAAGGACGTAAACCGCCGTCCTTTTTTTTTTTTTACAAAAAAAAATCCAACCGCCACAGGAGACTTAGAGGGCCTAATGTGACCGGCGGCCAAACTTGTCTGTATGTATTTCTCCAAAGCCTTCCTCTCAGGAATAGTAAGGTTAAATAAACGACTTTTAGGAAGAGTCGCTCCAGGGACAAATTCAATAGAACAATCATAGTCTCTATGGGGAGGCAAAACCTGCGATTCCTTCTCAGAAAACTCTCCAAAAATCCTGAATAGGAACAGGCAATTTTCCCCTATCCAAAGCTGCAATACGCCCGTTACAACACTTGTCATAACATTTATGGCTCCAGGATTTAATTTCACTGGTAGACCAATCCAGTACAGGATTGTGAAATTTTAACCAGGGCAATCCCAATATTACTGGAGAAGG
Organism: Phyllobates terribilis; assembly: GCF_046119375.1. Lineage (NCBI taxonomy): Eukaryota > Metazoa > Chordata > Amphibia > Anura > Dendrobatidae > Phyllobates > Phyllobates terribilis. The sequence goes on from NW_027362963.1 coordinate 2,867,426, forward strand.
CAAGTTATTCAAAACTACCAAATCCAATTTCTCATGGTGAACACCATTAATAGTGAGAGGAAATTCACAGACCTTGAGAGTAATATTCTTCAAAGGGGAACCATCCACAGAAACCACAGCAATGGGGGATGATAAAGGTTCGGGTTTTAAATTGAGTCTTTCCAAGAATCCCCCATCAATTACATTCAGAGTAGACCCACAATCGACAAACACCCGAAATTCCATTAATTTTTCCTGAGCAATCGTGGAAGCAGCTAAAAATACACCCTTGGAATTTAAACAGGCAATACGGGCATGACTGACCATTTTTTTTTCTTTCTTCATACGAAGCTCACAGCCTTTAATCAAATGACCAGATTTTCCGCAATAGAAACACAAGCCTTCAGAAAATCGACGGTCTTTTTCTTGAGAGCGAGGTGCCACCGATCCAATCTCCATCGGTTCACCACTGTTAGTACACACATTCTCATAACCAGAAACTGACATAGCAGAGGATTTGCTCTCATTAACCCTTGCACGCAGTCTCCTATCCACCCGTATAGCTAATTGCATAGCCTGTTGCAAATCTTCAGGTGTAGGATAAGCAATTAGCAGGTCTTTAACCCTTTCATTGAGCCCAGCAAGAAATAGACTTTTCAGAGCAGAATCGTTCCACCCTGTTTGAGTAGACAAACGACGGAAATGAGTACAATATTTTTCCACATTACCTGATCCCTGTTTCAAACGTCTCAACTCAGTCTCAGCTGATGCGACACGGTCAGGATCATCATATAATAGTTTTTTTTCTGCTTTGGGACTATCCACTGATCTGAAGCATGTATCACTAGGTTGCAAAGAAAAGGCCCACTCCTGAGGCTCTGTGCGCAAAAGTGACATTATGAACCCTATGCGCTGGGATTCATCCCCAGAGGACTTGGGTCTCAAACGAAAATACAATAAGCAAGCATTTTTAAATGAAAAAAATTCTCGGTGTTCACCAAAAAATAAATCCGGCAAACATACCTTAGGCTCCAAGAAATGTGCTCCAGGACAGTTACTCACGTGCTGACGGAGCTCGGCCACCTCCAGAGAGAGTCCCTGCAGGTGTTTAGCCAAATCCTGAACCGACACCATGATGGAACAGAAAAATCTTTCCTTAGAGAATTTGCAGGCTGGACTTACTGTTATGTTCTGCTACCAGAGCTAAGGAAAGAGAGGAGATCTGTCCCTACGATAGAACTCAGCTGAATCCCTACAATGTAACAGGGAACCTGATCCTGCGATCAGACCTGCTAATGTCCTAAGCTAGTCTGTACGGAGACCTATAGATGTGGGGAAGGAATCCCTACAAGTACTAAGGACTGGGAGGAAAATGGGACACCTCCTAACAGAAATAGTAGCAGACAGACGAACAAACAAAATATATAGAACATAGAGGTCCGTAGACCAAGCAAACTAACAGAGTTAGATACAGAGCACAGGCTAGCTAGAAAGTAGTTATACAATGAAGTCCAGCAAAGCCAGAAGGGCGGAGCAGGATAATATAGGCCAACAAGGTCATGTGACCAGCAAAGGAAAAAACCTAAGAGCAAGGTTCTAACACTCCTCACCTGAGAGGAGACTCCACACCTCTGGGTGAGGTGCACTATCTCTGTGGTGACTGAACCATCAGGGGCACCACAATTACAAGTCCCATTGTTTTCTGTTTGATTAAAGTGGGCTAATATCTGGCTAATCTAGCTGCCCTAACAAATGTTCAGTTCAAATACCCGCTCCTTGTTCTCTAGGCACAAATTGCTTAGAGGCAGGCGATTACCCTCCTCCCCACAGAACACATGAGAACTCATCTGTATGTTGGGAGAGATGGCTGCTAGCCAAATAGTGTATGGCCAGGCCACAGCTATGCCACAAGGACTTGGCTGACTCCTTTTCAGTAGAGAGGAGCGGTGTTCGACTCGAACTGTTCGCCAATCTCAACTTCGAGCTGTTTTGGGCGGTGTTCGAGCCGTTCGGCGAACACGAACAATTTGAGAAAAATTCGGCTGTTCGAGGTTATGTTCGATAACTGTTCGTGCACCAAAATCATAACTGGATTTTTTCTCAGTAATGCTGAAAATTAATGTTAATACGCAGTTTGAGTGTACAGCGGGGTGGGGGGAGGGGCAGGGGATGGATCTCTGCATAAATAATGAAGATCTCCATTTTTTTTTCTCTTTCCCGCATTTACAGTAGGGAGGTGCAATCTGTCAGCCTATCAGCAGCGCACACACGGAGCGAACTGCTTTTTTTCACACAAGCAAGGGCATGTGTCATTGGCAGTGTATGTCACATGTCCTTGCCCTATAAGACCCAGCCATTTTCCCCGTCACCACCATTTTCTCACTGCTGCAGCTGCGTGTTAGATGGCACTGCTGTTGCTGTGTGCGCTATACTTTGTGTTACTTTCAAGCCAATTTTCGCACAAATCTACAGATGGCTTGGGAGTAGGGAATAGTTGTGATTGCAGTCCTTTTGAGGACTAGGTTACATCAGTTCCTATCACTTTTTGCCAGGCAGGTCTGTACTAGTGCTGTGCAAGTTTTTTTCACAGCATTTGGCTAAATCTAGCAAAGCAAATCCTTTTTGGCCTCTTGCAGAGTGTGTTAGTCAGTGGAGTAGCCTATCTGTGTTGCAAGCTACACCACCTGTGTATAGAATGCAAATTTTTTTACTGCACCTAGTGAAGGAAAACCTTTTGGGCATAGCATCATTCTATTAGTCCATCTATACTTACCTACACCAGGTTGGAAATTCAAAATAATTTTTATCTGCATCTAGCTCTGAAAAAAATGTTTGGCTTCAGCTTGTAGCAGCGTGTGGGACTTGTTCTATTAGTCCATCTATACTAACCTCCACCAGGTTGCAAATTCAAAATATTTTTTTTCTGCATCTAACCCAGCCAATACTTTTGGGCTAATACCACAGTTTGGCCACTCAGCTCTGCTCGGTTCCCATTCATTGTTTTTTGTGCAAACAACTCCAGAGTTGTCAATTAGTTAACCACCAAAATGAGTGGAAAAAGGCCTGCTGCTTGTGGAAAGGGGAATAGGCATGTTGGGAAGGGAAAGAAAGGTTGTATCCATGGGGTAGGTGTTAAAGCAACAGTAACATCTGCTGAAGAAAGACAATCTTCCAGCCAAACTAAGATGTCTACTTCTTTTAGCGGACAATGTGAGAAGATCCCTTTCTTACGGGCACGCCAATCGCTACAAATTCCAGATGAGGCACAAAAACAGCATGTGCTTCAACAGATATCAAGTGCTCCTTTAAGTGGGCTCTCCTCCACCTCAACTTCAACATCACAAATACTCCAGTCCTCAGAGGTGTCACCCCAATCGCACTTGCTTCCTCACAGCTCCCAAGTCTCCAGCTGCCCGTCTTAGTATGGGGTAACACAGATGGTGGAGTCTGCAGAGCTGTTTACTCATACTATAGCCTGGGAATCAGAGGTCGGCTCCAGAGCTTCTGTGAATCCAGACGAGGAAATGATCTGCACTGATGCCCAGAATCTTTGAGTCGGATCCAGGACCAGAGGCAGAAGGTTCTGACCATAATGTAGACCCTCGTTCCCAAACTGTAACTCCTGTTGGTGGAGACAATGAGGAAGACGATGATGAGACTCATATACCTGATTGGAGCGACAACTTTAGTTTTTTGTCAGGGCAGGAAGAGGTTGGCTCTGAGGACGACGGGTGTGATAACACACAGGGTGGTGATGATGATGAGGTTGGAGATCCCACTTACTGTCAACCCACAGTTAGCCAGTCGATGAGGTCAGCAGAGGAGGTGGAGGAGGATGCTAGTGACGACGAGGTCAGGTTGCGCCTTCCTGGACAGACGTAGTACTGGAAGCACGTCAACAACTGCATCCTCAAACACAACTCTGCCTCTGACCACAAGTCGTGGTGGCTCTTCAGGTCGCATGGGTGCTAAGCCTTGCATAGCCTGGGCATTTTTTCAGATCGATAAGGATGACCCAACTTGTGTTATCTGTAACATTTGTCAGCAAAAGCTAAGTAGAGGCCAAAAAATACATAGTTTGAGCACTTCATGCATGAACCGGCACATGGATATGAAGCATAAATTGCAGTGGGAAGCTCACTGTGCTACAATGCGGCCTAGCCGGCCGGGCCAACCGCCGTCTGCCACATCTTGTGCATCCGCGGCCTCTTCATCCTCTGTGACTGGGGGGACAGCAGTCACACCTGTTTTGGGACGCAGACCTGCCACCTCTTTACCTGCAACAGCCAGCGTGATTGGCAGGTCATCATTTTCTTTGGAGGTGGAAACACCAGCTGGTGTTCAGCGCTGTCCGACATCGATAGCACCACCTTTGGATCAAGGCAACCTAACATGTCCGCCTGCATCTTCCTCACGGACCGGCAGTTTGCCGGGGACACCCTTCTTAACCTCGTCTAAGCACAGCAGCCAGCCCTCGGTCCCTCAGATGTGGACAAGTAAAAGACCATTTCCTCCTAGCCATGAGAAAGCTAAGGTTGAATTTCACCATCTGCAAGCTTTTGGCTACAGAAATGCTGCCTTTCCGCCTGGTGGACACAGAGGATTTTCGAGACCTTATGTCTGTCGCAGTGACCCAGTACCAGATGCCCAGTCGGCACTACTTCTCAAAGAAAGGTGTGCCTGCGCTCCTCCACCAGCATGTCGCACACAACATCACCGCTTCTTTGAGAAACTGTGTGTGTGACAGGGTGCATTTCACCATAGACACTTGGACGAGTAGGCATGGACAGGGGCGTTACATGTCGCTGACTGGGCTTTGGGTAACTATGGTGACAGCAGGACAAGGGGCTGCTGTCCAAGTCTTGCCGTCCCCATGAGTTGTGCGTCAATCCTCTTTATCTCGAAGTTCCTCCACTGCTTCTGCCTCCTCAACCTCCTCTCGGTCCTCCACCTGCACCCAAAGCCTGTCTGGTCATTCCACAAGCTTTCTAACTGCGCAGAAGGGATCCTGCACACCTCCTTACTATGCTGGCAGCAAGGCTCAACGTCATCAGGCGGTTTTTACTTTGAAATGTCTGGGAAATGTGAGTCATACAGCTGAGGAGTTGTGGTCAGCTCTGGAGAACCAATTTCATGAATGGTTGTCTCCACTGGACCTGAAACCAGGGAAAGTCGTGTGCGACAATGCTGCAAACCTGGGTGCGGCCCTTTGCCGAGGCAATGTCACACGCGTGCCTTGTATGGCTCACATGTTGAACCTGGTTGTCGAGCAACTTTTAGCCCACTATCCCGGACTAGATGGCCTTCTGCAGAGGGCACGGTCGCTGTGTGCTCACTTCCGCCATTCGCATCCCGCAGCTCAGCGACTTACATCTCTACAGAAGTCGTTGGGCCTGCCACTTCACCGGCTAAAATGCGATGTGCCTACCCGGTGGAATTCAACTCTGCACATGTTGCAGCGACTGTGGCAGCACCGACAAGCCCTGGTGCAATACGTTCTGACGTATAGCCTGGGCCAACGAGATCCAGAGGTGGGGCAAATCACGCTGGAGGAGTGGTCTCAGATCAGGGACCTATGCACCCTTCTGCACAGTTTTGAAATGGCGAAGATGTTTATTGCTGACGATGCCATTATCAGCATGACTATTCCGGTGATTTATATGCTGGAGCACATGTTAAACAGAATTCGGAGTCAGGTGGTGGCAGAAGAGGAGGTGGAGGAAGTAGAGGAGAAGGAGTTGCATGAGGAAGGGCTAACATCTGCAAGGTCCAGATGGTCGGCAGCACCAAGGCGGCAGGCATGTGAGGGTGGGGGAGATGGTTTTACCAGGGCGCATGGTAGCAGCCAAACTAGTGAGGAAGGTGCAGGAGTGGAGGACGAACTGATGGAAGACTCATCAGATGAGGGAGACCTTGATCACATTTCTGTTGTGCGAGGTTGGGGGGAGAGGGCAGAGGAAGGAAGCATGATTGTTACCTCGCCACCAACACAACAGGGACTTGGTGCTCCTGGATGCGCAAGACACATGAGTGCCTTCTTGCTGCACTACCTGCAACATGACCCTCGAATTGTGAGAATTAGAAATAATCCTGACTACTGGGTTGCCACACTCTTAGATCCCCGGTACAAAAGTAAATTTGCAGAAATTATTCCTGCCATAGAAAGAGATGCACGCATGCTGGAGTATCAGCAGAGACTGTTTCAGAATCTTACATGTGCTTTTCCACAAAACACTAGTGGTGCACGTAGTGAGTCTCACAGTTCCAACTTGCCAACCGTGGGACCGTCGAGTGTTCAGCACTCAAAACTTAACATAAACACAGTATCTGCTGGTGACATCAATTTTGCGGAATCATTTCACCACTTTTTTTAGCCCATCCTTTGCAAGGCCACAGGAGACAAGAAGTCTGACATAGTCAACGCCTAGAGACGATGGTACAGGAGTATCTCCAAGTAAACATTGAAGCCATGACTGTGTCACTGGACCCTTGCTCTTTTTGGGCTTCCAATCTGGATAAATAGCCGGAGCTTGCCACTTACGCCTTGGAGATCTTGTCATGCCCCGCAGCCAGCGTTCTGTCTGAACGTGTGTTCAGCGCTGCTGGTGGTGTGCTGACAGATAAGCGCACGGGGCTCTCCACTGATAATGTAGACAGACTCACGTTCATAAAGATGAACAAATCATGGATCCGAAACGACTTTTCTACCCCTGTGTCATGCTGAGGAGAGTAAAAGCTTGATGATTTGTTAAAATCACCTCACCAACCGTTATAAGCTTTCAAATTACTAATCATGTTTATCTGTATCTTGGCTGGAAAATAATTTGGGCCTTGTAGCAGTTTACAGCACTGATTCTATTAGACCATCTATACTAAACTCCACCAGCTTTCAAATTAATAATAATTTTTTGCTGCATCTAGCCCGGAAAATAATTTTGGGGCTCCGAGATGCGCAAGACACATGAGTGCCTTCTTGCTGCACTACCTGCAACATGACCCTCAGATTGTCAGAATTCGAAATAATCCTGACTACTGGGTTGCCACACTCTTAGATCCCCCACACTCTACGATCAACCTTTTCATTTTAATAAAGAGCAAAAAAATGGTCATTTTTGAAATTATAAGCATTAGCTGGTTATTACAAACTGTAATCAAACAGTTTTCAGCTCAAAACTTTATTCTAGGTGATGTTACATTTGCACATAGGACCCCTTGTTCGAAAGGAGCTTCTGAACTCTCTCGTCCATTGAATTTGTCAGGTTTTGGATGGTTTCTGCTTCAATTGTTTTGCATGAGGACAGAATACCCTCCCAGAGCTGTTGCTTAGATGTGAACTGCCTCCCGCCATCATAGACACTCCTTTTGATGATGCTCCAGAGGTTCTCAATGGGGTTGAGGTCAGGGGAGCATGGGGGTCACACCATAAGTTTGTCCCCTTTTATGCCCATATCAGCCAGAGATGCAGATGTTATGTGCAGCATGAGACGGTGCATTATCATGCATGAAAATGATCTTGCTGCGGAATACACGGTTCTTCTTCTTGAACCATAGCAGGAAGTGCTGTTTGAGAAACTCCACATACATTATGGAGTTCATATTTACCCCTTCAGGGATCCTAAAGGGGCCGACAATCTCTCTCCCCATGATTCCAGCCCAAAACATTACTCCACCTCCTCCTTGTTGGTGCCGTAGCAGTGTTTGCATGGGGTGTCCATCAACCAGCCATCCTCCACTCCATCCATCTGGACCATCGAGCGTTGCACGGCACTCATCGGTGAACAAAACAGTTTTGAAGTCAGTCTTCATGTATTGTTTGGCCCACTGTAGCCCTTTCTGCTTGTGTACATTAGATAGAGGAGGTCGACAGGATAACTTACGCACAGCTGCAAACCTCTGAGGACCCTGCATCTTGTTGTTCGGGGGACGTTGGAGGCACCAGCAGCTTCAAAAACTTGTCTGCTGCTATGACAAGGCTTTTTTGCCGCTGCTCTTTTAACCTGACGTAATTGCCTGTAGGAAAGAGTCCTCAATTTTCCCTTATCAGCACGCACACATGTGTACTGTGAATCAGCTTCATACTTCTTGATTATGCGATGATCAGGATGAAGTGTCTTGGCAATGTTGATTGTAGTCATGCCTTGACCTAAACAATCCACAATTTGTTGCTTCTCAGCAGCCGACACATCCTTTTTTCTTTCCCATTTTGGCAGAAAATGTAGGCTGCTTAATAATGTGGGACAGCCTTCTTAAGAAGTCTTGCCTTTCATTGGACACCCCTGCCAAACTAATTAGCACAGGTGTCTGCAATTGCTTACAGTGATATAAAGAGCCCTGACACACATCACCATCAATGAGTTTAACTGACAAACAAATTCTTCCCTTATCACTCCTAAACACTTTTTGCATAATAATTTGGAACAGTGTACATGTGCTTTTCCACAAAACACCAGTGGTTCACGTAGTGAATCTTACAGTTCTAACTTGCCAACCGTGGTCTGTATGGAGTTGTTCAATAAAGGGCCCAAAATTAAGATAACATAGACGGGAGAGGTCTCTATGAATACGAATTCCTAAGTATTTGATACCCTGTGAGGGACAGGCAAAGGGAAAGTTGGACTGGATGGAATCCTGTATGGATTTGAGGAGGGAGACATCGAGGGCCTCAGACTTCGCTGCATTGATTTTAAAATTTGACCATGTAACAAAGTGATCTATTTCAGCCATAACAGCAGGGATGGATATATGTGATTGAGTGCTATATACTAGGACATCATGAGCAAATGCAGAGCACTTGTACTCTGTGCCTGCCACCTCAATCCACCTAATATTGGGGTTATGGCGAATTGATGAGAGCAGGTGCTCCATCACTAGGATGTATAAGAGAGGGGACAGAGGACATCCCTGCCTTGTCCCATTGGTGATTATGAAAGGTGATGAAAATGTTCCATTCATCTTCAGCCTAGGTGACGTATTGCGATACCAGGCTGTGATTTTGCCTATGAAAGGGTCCCCTAGATCCCTACCCCAAGCTTTTTAAGAGAATAATATATGGCGTGCCAGGAGACTCTATGGAATGCTTTCTCAGCATCCAACGAGAGTATCTAATTACAAATTTTTAACTGCATCTAGCCCAGGAAATACTTTGGACCTAGTAGCAGTGTCTGCTAGTCAGCGGATTATCCCAACTGTTAAGCAAGCTGCACCACCTGTAGTTTGGACGCTTAATTTTTTCAAAGGAAATGCCTCGGGCCCCCGGGACACTCAGTGAAGAGCATCGGGGAGGCACCCCAAGGCACAGGGCCTGGGACTGGCGGTAGGACGCCTTGCGGTGGACCGCCGAGCTCGATCTTATAAAAGCTTTTTAACTGCAGCAGCTTTAGTGGACGCTACTAGAGCTGGAATTCCCGCGGCTGCTGGCATCAGACTTGCCCTCCAATAGATCCTTGTAAAAGGATTTAAAGTGTACTCATTCAAATTAGAGAGACAATTTAAATTAAAAAGCTTAGACCTGCCTCCACCGCAGGGGGGCTCGCTCGACCCACCAGCGGACAGGCACCAGTATTGGGAGAGGGTGCTAGCCGTCAGGGTCCACCGCAGCTCTGGCACAAACCCGGCGACACGGAGGTCGCACGGGCAGGAACGGACTGGCCGTGTTAGCTTCGCATTTTTTTGGCTTTAGAAGGGCATGACATGCCTATATCTGTGTCTCCCCCTCCTTTTACTCCTCCACCCCTTTTTCTTTTCGCATGACTATTTGTACTTGTCACTTTTCCATGTTAGTTGTGTCTACTGAGCAGTTTGTCAGCTTTTGGACACCTTTTGAAGGTGTTTTCTATGTGTTTTTGTTTGCCTGCCATTGGTTTTAACAGTGTTCGAAGGTGTTCGGCGAACATACGGGTGTTCGACGAACCGAACTCGAACACTACGGGGGTGGCTCAACACTACTTTTCAGATCCTATATGGAGAACCTAATGGTAAACCCTGGATAAATGAAGCTTGTGACCTGGTTCCTGTTCCCCACTAGGTTTCTGGCACTTCTGATAAGACAGACGAGCAGCAGTACCCCGACACTGAAGTTTGTTCCCTACAATCCTGCAGGTAACTTTTCCACACTTTGCTGTACCTATTGCCTGCCATTAGCCACTGGCCATTACATTTAATTTTGAGCATCAGAATCAATTCTAATACTTGCATCTGAAGCTGGATGGGGTTAGTGAATTTGTCACCAGGATTTTGCTGCCCCATCTGAGAGCAGGGTGATTTAGGGGCAGAGACCCTGATTACAGTGATGGATCGCTTGGTGCAGTTCAGAGTAAGGCTATGTTCCCATGCTGTGGAAATGAAGCAGAAATTTTCTGCTTCATTTCTGCATGTCCTCTCCCGGATAAACGCATGCAGAATTGCCTTGAGTTTCTAATTGCACTGCAAAGGCAATTCCGCTTGCGGAAACGCAAAATTAATGAGCGTGCTGCGGATTTTTCCCCGCCGGAAAAACGCTGCGGAAAAAAACGCAGCATGGGCATTGAACTTGCGTAATCACATTGGGGACCATGGGGGGCGGATAACATAGCGCTAAAAAAGCCTTTACGCTGCGGAAATTCTGCAGCATATCCTCTTGAAAAACGCTTCGTGGGCACATACTCTAACTGTGTCTGCTGCAGATCTAATTCTCTGAATGCTGGGCTCTGTATAACCCCACCCACACCACTGATAGGCAGAAAGCTACCAATGCACAGTGTACAGAGCTATTCATCAGTTGTGGGGACAGGGTTGGACTACATGGCAGCAGCTTTACTAGTCCTCTGGTGGCAGTCTCCTGCTGGTGGAGGATCACTTATCAAAACTACATCAGTCAGCCCAGAGAGCAACACGTCGCTGGAATTGGGGATCTTTGTCCACACGTTGTGCTGTGCTCAGATCAGGTGGCAATAAACCTAGTGACATTCCCTTTGTCAGGCAAAATGTATTTTTGTCCTAGTTTTAAAAATGTTGAAAGGACAGCCAGAGATGTCTTAAATCTCCGTCCTCTGTTCACTTGGAAGGGACCTCCATAGAACTCTACTCTTGCTTCCCCCAAACAAGGAATTTTTATAACCGCCATAAACCTCAGCCCAGGGCAAGCATACTGGTTTACACTGGATTTCCCCTCCAAAGCCCTATTGTGTAACTGTACAAACTTTTAATGTCAAGTTTAATAATGCACATGACTGTCACAAACACATGGACCACATTTTTGGGATGCTCGCCTTTTTCCAGTTATGATGGTGTATCTTTCATAACTGGGAAACCACCAGAAACCTAGGAAATGGTTTCTTAGCTTCTGAACGTCATAGAAATATTATATTTGGTATCAATCTCCGTCAATATTGGTGACGGCAAACTTGCCTTTGGAAGTGCATTGAGGTGAAGGGTGTATTGCTGGAAAAGGGAAAAAACAAAACAAAACCTCTTTAAATCTCTTAATTTGCGAGTGTGAACGAGCGGAGTGTGACCAGAGCGTAAGTGTGTGACTTATTTTTCAGTGACTTGGATTCAGGAAGTTTGGAAGGGAGGACTTTGGACTGAATTGCTGTCTGTATTTCATTAATTCTTTGATTTTCTTTTTACTTAACATTCTGTCTATTGCAATCCCCATTAGGAAATGAGCTCCATTATTGACAATGCTATCCAGTGTACATCTTGCCACATGTATGCAATCCTGAACAGCCGGTCGTGGTTGCTTACTGCTGCGCGAGATGTGAGCACGTTGTGCGTTTGGAAGCCCAGATACTGGATATAAATGAGCAGCTGGCAACACTGAGATCCATTGACAACATGGAAAGGAGTCTGCTGCTCACTGAGCAGCCGCTCACTGGGGTAGATGTGGGGGAGGGTGGTAGTCTGGAGCTGCAGGACAGTGAGGCCGTTAGTTGGGTGACAGTTAGAAGGGGGGGTAGAGGGAAGAGTGCAAGGGAGGCTAGTCCTGATCTGGCACACCCCAATAAGTTTGCAAAATTGGCAGATGAGGGGAGTGATGGTACAGGGGTAGCACTGCTGCAGCAAGGCATGTATCCTGAAAGCCGGAGGAGTGTCAGCTCCAGTAAAGAGGGAAATAGGAGAGTAGGGCAGGCCAGGCAGGTGCTGGTAGTGGGCGACTCAATTATTAGGGGAACAGATAGGGCAATCTGTCACAAAGACAGGGATCATCAAACAGTGTGCTGCCTAGCTGGCGCTCAAGTCCGGCACATCGCTGATCGGGTTGACAGATTACTGGGAGGGGCTGGTGAGGACCCAGCGGTCATGGTGCACATTGTCGTTTGTGCCAAAGTTAGAGGTAGGTTGAAGGTCCTTAAAGATGACTTCAGGGAATTAGGCTGCAAGCTGAAAGCAAGGACCTCCAAGGTGGTATTCTCTGAAATACTACCGGTACCACGTGCCACGCCAGAGAGGCAACGGGAGATTAGGGAGATAAATAAGTGGCTCAAGAACTGGTGTAGGAAGGAGGGATTTGAGTTCCTGGAGAACTGGGCCGACTTCTCAGTTGGCTACAGACTCTACGCTAGGGACCGACTGCACCTTAATGGGGAGGGTGCAGCTGTGCTGGGGGAGAAAATGGCTAGAAGGTTGGAGGAGTGTTTAAACTAGGGATTGGGGGGGGGGTATTCATTTTATAGGTGGGGAAGATAGTGCAGATAGTGACCTGGGCACAAATAAATTGGGGGTGGGGTTAGAACAGCCAATAAAGTAAGAAGGAATAGAGGTACAGAGAGATACATAAAATGCATGTACACTAATGCCAGAAGCCTCACCAACAAAATGGAGGAATTAGAATTAATTTTGTTGGAAAATAATTATGACATGGTAGGAATATCTGACACGTGGCTGGACGAGAGCCATGACTGGGCAGCTAATTTACAGGGCTATAGTCTGTTCAGAAATGACCGTACAAACAAGCGAGGGGGGGGGGGTGTTTATATGTAAAATCATCCTTAAAACCTGTCTTGCGGGAGGATATATGTGAATCTAATGAAAATGTAGAGTCCCTGTGGGTGGAGATAAGGGGAGGGGGGAAAAATAATAAATTACTGATAGGGGTTTGTTATAAGTCTCCAAAAATAATGGAAGTAGCGGAGAATATCCTCGTAAAGCAAATAGATGAAGCAGCGACTCAAGGAGAAGTCATTATTATGGGAGACTTCAACTACCCTGAAATACGTTGGGGGACAGAAACATGTAGTTCAAGCAAAGGTAATAGGTTTTTGACTACTATGAGAGACAATTACCTTTCACAACTGGTTCAGGACCCAACAAGAAGGGGGGCACTGCTAGACCTAATATTAACCAATAGGCCAGACCGCATATCAAATATACGAGTTGGGGGTCACTTGGGTAATAGTGATCACAAAATAATACATTTTCATGTAACCTTTAATAAGATGTGTAGTAGAAGGGTTACAAGGACACTAAACTTCAGGAAGGCTAATTTCCAACGGTTGAGAGATGATCTTAGTGCAATAAACTGGGACGATATCCTGAGACATAAAGCTGCACAAAGCAAATGGGAGACATTTATTAACATCCTGAATAGTACCTGTGCACAATATATACCCTTTGGGAATAAACATGCTAGAAATAGGAGGAAACCACTATGGCTAAATAGAGCTGTAAGGGGCGCAATAAGTGACAAAAAGAAAGCATTTAGAGAACTAAAGCATGTAGGTAGTGATGAGGCATTAAATAAATATAGAAAATTAAATAAATTATGTAAAAAGCAAATCAAGGCGGCAAAGATTGAGGCAGAGAGAATCATTGCAGAGAAAGTAAAAATAACCCCAAAATATTCTTTAACTACATAAATAGTAAAAAGCTAAAAAATAATAGTGTTGGCCCCCTTAAAAATAGTCTGGGTGAAATGGTGGATGAGGATGAGGAAAAAGCCAATATGCTAAATGATTTTTTTTTCAACCGTATTTACACAAGAAAATCGCATGACAGAAAACATGATTAGTGATAACAAAAATTCTCCATTAAATGTCACTTGCTTAACCCAGCAGGAAGTACGGCGGCGTCTAAAAATCACTAAAGTTGACAAATCCCCGGGCCCAGGTGGGAAACACCCGCGAGTACTGCAGGAATTAAGTAACATCATAGACCATTATTTTTAATCTTTAAAGATTCAATAATAACAGGGTCCACACGACTGGCGTATAGGAAATGTGGTGCCAATATTCAAAAAGGGGACAAACTGAACTTGGAAATTTATAGGCCAGTAAGCTTAACCTCTGTGTGTAAAATCCTGGAGGGTTTCCTAAGAGGTGCTATAATAGAGTATCTGAAGAAGAATAACCTCATGACCCAATATCAACATGGATTTACGAGGAACCTTTCCTGTCAAACTAATCTGATCAGTTTTTATGAGGAGGCAAGTTCGGGACTGGACCAAGGAAATGCAGTGGATGTTGTGTATATGGACTCTTCAAAAGCTTTTGATATGGTTCCACACAAAAGGTTGATACATAAAATGAGAACAATGGGGATAGGGGAAAATATATGTATGTGGGTTAAGAGTTGGCTCAGTGATAGGAAACAAAGGGTGGTTATTAATGGAAAACACTCAGACTGGGTCTCAGTTAACAGTGGGGTACCACAGGGGTCAGTATTGGGCCCCCTTCTTTTTAACATATTTATTAATGACCTTGTAGGGGGCATACAGAGTAATATTTCAATATTTGCAGATGACACTAAACTCTGCAGGGTAATCAATACAGAGGAGGACAATTTTATATTACAGGAGGATCTATGTAAACTAGAAGCTTGGGCTGATAAATGGCAAATGAGCTTTAATGGGGATAAATGTAAGGTAATGCACTTGGGCAGAGGAAATAAAATGTATAATTATATGCTTAATTGTAAAACACTGGGCAAAACTGTAACTGAAAAAGACCTGGGTGTATTGGTGGACGACAAGCTCACGTTTAGTGGCCAGTGTCAGGCAGCTGCTGCAAAGGCAAATAAAATAATGGGATGCATTAAAAGAGGCATAGATGCTCATGAGGAGAACATAATTTTACCTCTATACAAGTCACTAGTGCGACCACACTTAGAATACTGTGTACAGTTCTGGTCTCCGGTGTATAAGAAAGACATAGCTGAACTAGAGCGAGTGCAGAGAAGAGCGACTAAGGTTATTAGAGGACTGGGGGGTCTGCAATACCAAGACAAGTTATTACACTTGGGGTTATTTACTGTGGAAAAAAGAAGGCTTAGAGGTGATCTTATTACTATGTACAAGTATATGAGGGGACAGTACAAAGACCTTTCTACTGATCTTTTTACTCTGAGGCCTGAGACGGGGACAAGGGGGCATCTTCTACGTCTGGAGGAAAGAAGGTTTAATCATAATCACAGACGGGGATTCTTTACTGTAAGAGCAGTGAGACTATGGAACTCTCTGCTGCATGATGTTGTAACGAGTGATTCACTTTTTAAATTTAAGAAGGGCATGGATGCCTTTCTTGAAAAGTATAATATTATAGGTTATAAATACTAGATTCCTTGATAGGGCGTTGATCCAGGGAACTAGTCTGATTGTCGTATGGAGTCGAGAAGGATTTTTTTTCCCCAATGTGGGGCTTAGTGTTTTCCACATGTTTTTTTTTTTTCCCTTCCTCTGGATCAACATGTTAGGCTATGGGTTGAACTAGATGGACTTAGTCTTCCTTCAACCTTAAAAAAAAAATAAAAAAATGATGTATTCATCTTGGATGTGGGGCTCCCCCATACCAAGATATGGAAGATGAAGGATTTTTATGTCTTGTGCAGCTGGGTGGGTTCACAAAACAGAGCCCCCGTGTGAGGTAAACAACATGGGTGTGTCCTAGTGTTTTGCCTCCTTACTAAAAACCAGAATGTCCATGTTGGCTCATTCCAACCCAGGGACGTCAGATGCAAGCAGTCCTCGCTGCGTGGAGGAATCACACCTAATTTCCGGGGAGCCGTTCCCGCCACAGAATCTGAGACCATCACCTCGTGGCGCAGGTTTTGCTATTATTTACCCCTTTTATTTTAATAACTGTTTTATGCATATATGTAAATTGTCTTTTATAAAATCTTGTATATCTTTTGTAAACACTGCCAACTTTCGGGAGTAAATTATTATTTACCAGCTTCGTTCTTCTTGTCCTATGTCGAGCAAACACGTTCCTCACCCGCTAATTCACGTTACCTAACTGGTACCCGATCCACCTGTTAAGAGATCGGTGGTGGCAGCATACGGTGTATTTATGTGATATTGTGGTTGAGGGTGGTGGGATTGAGGTATATATACGTTCCTGGACGGAACTGGTGGTATATATACGTCCTGTCACATCACGTGCCACAATAGTCGACATAAATGAGAGCAGCTGCGCCCTGTTGCTTATCCTCAGTCAATACCGTGTTTGACCAGCAGGATAAGGGGGCGCCAGAAGGCTGCAAAGTCTGACTAAGTTTTCCTGACACCCTTTAAGTGCAGTTTAGGGCCATCTCTGTTGCACTCTTACTCTCTATTAGCTGCAGTGTCCCATCTGCCTAATGCTGCCACAGATCTCATGGCTGCAGTATCCAGATCTTCAGCAACTTGCTGACATCGTGTCAGTTAATCCAATGAGTGTTTGCAGTGACAGCAATGTCTGTTAGCTGGGTTTCTGATGCTGCTCAGTTGTGGAGGAGAGCAGACAGATGTCAGTGTGGTGTTTGGAGGCTCCTGAGGCCCCTGCACATGACCTCATGAGTGCCAGAGATCCAGCATGTGATCTTGTGGTCTTGGGCTCCAGTATACAGGTGGGACTTTGCAGCTATTTGGGGGGGCGGGGGAGAAGGGCACAACACTGACGTGTGCAGTGAAGGTGGTTAAAGTTCATTGACGCTAGATGACTCATTTTGGTGCATTGACCCCATAGGCAAACTAGGAATGTCAAAGAACCAATCAAGAACAACCGAACAAAATTGTCAAATTATGCATAAATAGGAAATTAAAAAACCTATAATAAATACACGGTTAAGTAAGACACCCTAGAGACAGGCACTCACACCAATGTACATACAATAGTTAAAATCGAAAAATATAGAATAGATGTATACTACCAGGGGTAGTTCTAGAAGCGCCCACCAGGAGCAGTATTAGAACCGCACACTAGAAGAAAGTTCTAGAACCGATCATGGCACCAGGGGTAGTTCTAGAACCGCCCTCCAAGGGTAGTTATAGAAGATCACATCGGCATCAGGGGTAGTTCTAGAACTGGACACTAGGAGTACTTCTAGAAGTGCCCACGAGGGGTAGTTCTAGAAGTGCCCACCGGCACCAGGAGTATTTCTAGAACCGTACACCAGCAACGAGGGTAGTTTTGGAACTGCCCACCAGGGGTAGTTTTGGAACTACTCACGGCACCAGGGGGTGGTTCTAGAAGCACCCACCAGGAGCAGTATTAGAACTGCACACTAGAAGTTCTAGAACCGCTCACGGCACCGGGAGTAGTTTTACAAACGCCCATCGGCACCGGGGGTTGTTCTATAAATGCCCACCAGGAGCAGTATTAGAACCGCACACTAGAAGTTCTAGAACTGCTCACAGCACTGCGGGTAGTTCTAGAACTGCACACCGGGTGTAGCTCTAGAAGCGCCCGATGGCAACCCGGGGGTAGTTCTAGAACCGTCCATCGGCACCGGGAGTAGGTCTAGAACTGCACACTAAGAGTACCTCTAGAAGCGCCCATCAGGGGTAGTTTCAGAACCGCTCACCGGCACTAGGTGTAGTTCTAGAAGCACCCCCAGGGGTAGTTCTAGAGCTGCACACTAGGAGTAGTTTTAGAAGAGCTCACCGGCACCAGGGGTATTTCTAGAACTGCTCACTAGAGTACTTCTAGAACCACCTACCAGGAGCATTATTAGAACTGCACACTAGTAGAAGTTCTAGAACCACTCACAGCACCAGGGGTAGTTTCAGAACCACCCACCAGGGGTAGTTCTAGAACCGTCCACCGGCACCAGGTGTAGATTTAAAAGCGCCCACCAGGAGCAGTATTAGAACCGCACACTAAAAGAAGTTCTAGAACTGCTCACGGCAACAGGGGTAGTTCTATAACCGCCCACCAGGTGTAGCTCTAGAACCGCCCACAGACACCAGGGGTAGTTCTAGAAGCGCTCTCTATGGGTAGTTCTAGAACCCACACGGGCACTGCATATTAGCAGTAGTTCTAGAAATGCACATTAGAGGTAGTTCTAGAATCGCCCACCTGCACCGGGGGCAGTTCTAGAACCGCCCACCAGGGGTAGTTCTAGAACCGCCCACCAGGGGTAGTTCTAGTAGCGCCCACCAGGGGTAGTTCTAGTAGCGCCCACCAGGGGTAGTTCTAGTAGCGCCCACCAGGGGCAGTTCTAGTAGCGCCCACCAGGGGCAGTTCTAGTAGCGCCCACCAGGGGCAGTTCTAGTAGCGCCCACCAGGGGCAGTTCTAGTAGCGCCCACCAGGGGTAGTTCTAGTAGCGCCCACCAGGGGCAGTTCTAGTAGCGCCCACCAGGGGTAGTTCTAGTAGCGCCCACCAGGGGTAGTTCTAGTAGCGCCCACCAGGGGTAGTTCTAGTAGCGCCCACCAGGGGTAGTTCTAGTAGCGCCCACCAGGGGTAGTTCTAGTAGCGCCCACCAGGGGTAGTTCTAGTAGCGCCCACCAGGGGTAGTTCTAGTAGCGCCCACCGGGGGTAGTTCTAGTAGCGCCCACCGGGGGTAGTTCTAGTAGCGCCCACCGGGGGTAGTTCTAGTAGCGCCCACCGGGGGTAGTTCTAGTAGCGCCCACCGGGGGTAGTTCTAGTAGCGCCCACCGGCACCAGGGATAGTTCTAGTAGCGCCCACCGGCACCAGGGGTATTTCTAGAACTGCTCACTAGAGTACTTCTAGAACCACCTACCAGGAG
Organism: Phyllobates terribilis; assembly: GCF_046119375.1. NCBI lineage: Eukaryota > Metazoa > Chordata > Amphibia > Anura > Dendrobatidae > Phyllobates > Phyllobates terribilis. The sequence continues at coordinate 2,886,329 of NW_027362963.1, forward strand.
CATTATTAGAACTGCACACTAGTAGAAGTTCTAGAACCACTCACAGCACCAGGGGTAGTTCTAGAACTGCATACTAGGAGTACTTCTAGAACCGCCCACCAGGAGCAGTATTAGAACTGCCCACCAGGACTAGTTCTAGTACCGCTCACGGCACCGGGGTAGTTCTAGAACTGCACACGGAGTACTTCTAGAAGCACCCACCAGGTGTAGTTCTAGTAGCGCCCACCAGGGGTAGCTCTAGAACCCCCCACGGGCACCAGGGGTAGTTCTAGAACTGCATGTTAGCAGTAGTTCGAGAACTGCACACTAGAGGTAGTACTAGAACCACCCACCTGCACCAGGGGTAGTTCTAGAACCGCACACTGAGTACTTATAGAAGCACCCACAAGATGTAGTTCTAGAAGCGCCCACCTGGAACAGTATTGGAACCGCACACTACGGGTAGTTCTAGAAGCGCCCACCAGGGGTTTTCTAGAAGCGCCCATCGGCACCAGTAGTTTCAGAACCACCCACCAGGGGTAGTTCTAGAAGTGCCCACCAGCACAATGAGTAGTACTAGAACTGCCCACCAGTGATAGTATTAGAAGCGCAATCTAGAAGAAGTTCTACAACCGATCATGGCACCAGGGGTAGTTCTAGAAGCGCACACCGGCACCAGGGGTAGTTCTAGTACTGCACACTAGGAGTACTTCTAGAACCGCCCACCAAGGGTAGGTCTAAAAGCGCTCACCAGGAGCAGTATTAGAACCGCACACTAGAAGTGCTAGAACCGCTCACAGCACCAGGGGTAGCTCTAGAAGCGCCCATCGGCACCGGGGTAGTTCTAGAACCGTCCATCGGCACCGGGAGTAGTTCTAGAACTGCACACTAAGAGTACTTCTAGAAGCGCCCAGCGGGGGTAGTTTCAGAACCGCTCACCGGCACTAGGTGTAGTTCTAGAAGCGCCCACCGGGGGTAGTTCTAGAACTGCACACTAGAAGTTCTAGAACTGCTCACGGCACTGCGGGTAGTTCTAGAACTGCACACTAGGAGTACTTCTAGAAGCGCCCGTGAGGGGTAGTTCTAGAAGCGCCCATCGGGGGGTAGTTCTAGAAGCTTCCATCGGCACCGGGAGTAGTTCTAGAACTGCACACTAAGAGTACTTCTAGAAGCGCCCACCGAGGGTAGTTTCAGAACCGCTCACCGGCACTAGATGTAGTTCTAGAAGCACCCACGAGGGGTAGTTCTAGAAGCACCCCCAGGGGTAGTTCTAGAGCTGCACACTAGGAGTGGTTCTAGAACCGTCCACCGGCAGCAGGTGTAGATCTAGAACTGCATACTAGGAGTACTTCTAGAACCGCCCACCAGGGGAAGTTCTAAAAGCACCCACCAGGAGCAGTATTAGAACCGCACACTAAAAGAAGTTCTAGAACTGCTCACGGCACCAGGGGTAGTTCTATAACCGCCCACCATATGTAGCTCTAGAACTGCCCAGACACCAGGTGTAGTTCTAGAACTGCCCACCAGGAGTAGTTCTAGTACCGCTCACGGCACCGGGAGTAGGTCTAGAACTGCCCACCAGGGGTAGTTCTAGAAGCGCCCACCAGGGGTAGTTCTAGAAGCGCCCACCAGAGGTAGCTTCAGAACCGCTCACCGGCACTAGGTGTAGTTCTCGAAGCGCCCACGAGGGAGTAGTTCTAGAAGAGCCCACCGGCACCAGGGGTATTTCTAGAAGAGCCCACCGGCACCAGGGGTATTTCTAGAACTGCTCACTAGAGTACTTCTAGAACCACCTACCAGGAGCATTATTAGAACTGCACACTAGTTGAAGTTCTAGAACCACTCACGGCACCAGGGGTAGTTTCAGAACCACCCAACGGCACCAGGGGTAGTTCTAGAACTGCATACTAGGAGTACTTCTAGAACCGCCCACCAGGGGAAGTTCTAAAAGCGCCCACCAGGGGTAGCTCTAGAACCCCCCACGGGCACCAGGGGTAGTTCTAGAACTGCATGTTAGCAGTAGTTCGAGAACTGCACACTAGAGGTAGTACTAGAACCGCCCACCTGCACCAGGGGTAGTTCTAGAACCGCACACTGAGTACATATAGAAGCACCCACAAGATGTAGCTCTAGAAGCGCCCACCTGGAACAGTATTAGAACCGCACACTACACTGCGGGTAGTTCTAGAAGCGCCCACCAGGGGTAGTTCTAGAAGCGCCCACCAGCACCAGAGGTAGTTCTATGACTGCCCACCAGGGGTATTTCTAGAAGAGTCCATCGGCACCAGTAGTTTCAGAACCACCCACCAGGGGTAGTTCTAGAAGTGCCCACCAGCACAATGAGTAGTACTAGAACTGCCCACCAGTGATAGTATTAGAAGCGCCCACCAGGAGCAGTATTAGAACCGCAATCTAGAAGAAGTTCTACAACCGATCATGGCACCAGGGGTAGTTCTAGAAGCGCACACCGGCACCAGGGGTAGTTCTAGTACTGCACACTAGGAGTACTTCTAGAACCGCCCACCAAGGGTAGGTCTAAAACCGCTCACCAGGAGCAGTATTAGAACCGCTCACGGCACCAGGGGTAGTTCTAGAACGGGACACTAGGAGTACTTCTAGAAGCGCCCACCAGGGGTAGCTCTAGAAGCGCTCATCGGCACCGGGGGTAGTTCTAGAACCGTCCATCGGCACCGGGAGTAGTTCTAGAACTGCACACTAAGAGTACTTCTAGAAGCGCCCAGCGGGGGTAGTTTCAGAACCGCTCACCGGCACTAGGTGTAGTTCTAGAAGCGCCCACGAGGGGTAGTTCTAGAAGCGCCCGACGGCACCGGGGGTAGTTCTAAAAGCGCCCACCAGGAGCAGTATTAGAACTGCACACTAGAAGTTCTAGAACTGCTCACGGCACTGCGGGTAGTTCTAGAACTGCACACTAGGAGTACTTCTAGAAGCGCCCGTGAGGGGTAGTTCTAGAAGCGCTCCCAGGGGCAGTTCTAGAGCTGCACACTAGGAGTGGTTCTAGAACCGTCCACCGGCACCAGGTGTAGATCTAGAACCGCCCACCAGGGGTAGTTCTAGAACTGCAAACTAGGAGTACTTCTAGAACCGCCCACCAGGGGAAGTTCTAAAAGCGCCCACCAGGAGCAGTATTAGAACCGCACACTAAAAGAAGTTCTAGAACTGCTCACGGCACCAGGTGTAGTTCTATAGCCGCCCACCAGGAGTAGGTCTAGAACTGCACACTAAGAGTACTTCTAAAAGCGCCCACCAGGGGTAGTTCTAGAAGCGCCCACCAGAGGTAGCTTCAGAACCGCTCACCGGCACTAGGTGTAGTTCTCGAAGCGCCCACGAGGGAGTAGTTCTAGAAGAGCCTACCGGCACCAGGGGTATTTCTAGAACTGCTCACTAGAGTACTTCTAGAACCACCTACCAGGAGCATTATTAGAACTGCACACTAGTTGAAGTTCTAGAACCACTCACGGCACCAGGGGTAGTTTCAGAACCACCCACCAGGGGTAGTTCCAGAAGTACCCATCGGCACCAGGGGTAGTTCTAGAACTGCTCACGGCACCAGGGGTAGTTCTATAACCGCCAACCAGATGTAGCTCTAGAACCACCCACAGACACCAGGTGTAGTTCTAGAACTGCACACTAAGAGTACTTCTAAAAGCGCCCACCAGGGGTAGTTCTACAAGCGCCCACCGGGGGTAGTTCTAAAACGCCCACCGGGGGTAGTTCTAGAAGCGCCCACCGGGGTTAGTTCTAGAAGCGCCCATCGGGGGGTAGTTCTAGAAGCTTCCATCGGCACCGGGAGTAGTTCTAGAACTGCACACTAAGAGTACTTCTAGAAGCGCCCACCAGGGGTAGTTCTAGAAGCGCCCACCAGAGGTAGCTTCAGAACCGCTCACCGGCACTAGGTGTAGTTCTCGAAGCGCCCACGAGGGAGTAGTTCTAGAAGAGCCTACCGGCACCAGGGGTATTTCTAGAACTGCTCACTAGAGTACTTCTAGAACCACCTACCAGGAGCATTATTAGAACTGCACACTAGTTGAAGTTCTAGAACCACTCACGGCACCAGGGGTAGTTTCAGAACCACCCACCAGGGGTAGTTCCAGAAGTACCCACCGGCACCAGGGGTAGTTCTAGAACTGCTCACGGCACCAGGGGTAGTTCTATAACCGCCAACCAGATGTAGCTCTAGAACCACCCACAGACACCAGGTGTAGTTCTAGAACTGCACACTAAGAGTACTTCTAAAAGCGCCCACCAGGGGTAGTTCTACAAGCGCCCACCGGGGGTAGTTCTAAAACGCCCACCGGGGGTAGTTCTAGAAGCGCCCACCGGGGTTAGTTCTAGAAGCGCCCATCGGGGGGTAGTTCTAGAAGCTTCCATCGGCACCGGGAGTAGTTCTAGAACTGCACACTAAGAGTACTTCTAGAAGCGCCCACCGGGGGTAGTTTCAGAACCGCTCACCGGCACTAGATGTAGTTCTAGAAGCACCCACGAGGGGTAGTTCTAGAAGCACCCCCAGGGGTAGTTCTAGAGCTGCACACTAGGAGTGGTTCTAGAACCGTCCACCGGCAGCAGGTGTAGATCTAGAACTGCATACTAGGAGTACTTCTAGAACCGCCCACCAGGGGAAGTTCTAAAAGCACCCACCAGGAGCAGTATTAGAACCGCACACTAAAAGAAGTTCTAGAACTGCTCACGGCACCAGGGGTAGTTCTATAACCGCCCACCATATGTAGCTCTAGAACTGCCCAGACACCAGGAGTAGTTCTAGAACTGCCCACCAGGAGTAGTTCTAGAAGCGCCCACCAGAGGTAGTTCTAGAAGCGCCCACCAGAGGTAGCTTCAGAACCGCTCACCGGCACTAGGTGTAGTTCTCGAAGCGCCCACGAGGGAGTAGTTCTAGAAGAGCCTACCGGCACCAGGGGTATTTCTAGAAGAGCCTACCGGCACCAGGAGTATTTCTAGAACTGCTCACTAGAGTACTTCTAGAACCACCTACCAGGAGCATTATTAGAACTGCACACTAGTTGAAGTTCTAGAACCACTCACGGCACCAGGGGTAGTTTCAGAACCACCCAACGGCACCAGGGGTAGTTCTAGAACTGCATACTAGGAGTACTTCTAGAACCGCCCACCAGGGGAAGTTCTAAAAGCGCCCACCAGGAGCAGTATTAGAACCCCCCACGGGCACCAGGGGTAGTTCTAGAACTGCATGTTAGCAGTAGTTCGAGAACTGCACACTAGAGGTAGTACTAGAACCGCCCACCTGCACCAGGGGTAGTTCTAGAACCGCACACTGAGTACATATAGAAGCACCCACAAGATGTAGTTCTAGAAGCGCCCACCTGGAACAGTATTAGAACCGCACACTACACTGCGGGTAGTTCTAGAACTGCATATTAGCAGTAGTTCTAGAACCGCCCACCTGTATCAGGGGTAGTTCTAGAACCGCACACTAAGAGTACTTCTAGAAGTGCCCAAGAGATGTAGTTCTAGAAGCGCCCACCTGGAACAGTATTAGAACCACACACTACACTGCGGGTAGTTCTAGAAGCGCCCGCCAGGGGTAGCTCTAGAAGCGCCCACCTGGAACAGTATTAGAACCGCACACTACACTGCGGTTAGTTCTAGAAGTGCCCACCAGGGATAGTTCTAGAAGCGCCCAACAGCACCAGAGGTAGTTCTATGACTGCCCACCAGGGGTATTTCTAGAAGAGTCCATCGGCACCAGTAGTTTCAGAACCACCCACCAGGGGTAGTTCTAGAAGTGCCCACCAGCACAATGAGTAGTACTAGAAGCGCCCACCAGGAGCAGTATTAGAACCGCAATCTAGAAGAAGTTCTACAACCGATCATGGCACCAGGGGTAGTTCTAGTACTGCACACTAGGAGTACTTCTAGAACCGCCCACCAAGGGTAGGTCTAAAACCGCTCACCAGGAGCAGTATTAGAACCGCTCACGGCACCAGGGGTAGTTCTAGAACGGGACACTAGGAGTACTTCTAGAAGCGCCCACCAGGGGTAGCGCTAGAAGCGCTCATCTGCACTGGGGGTAGTTCTAGAACTGCACACTAAGAGTACTTCTAGAAGCGCCCAGCGGGGGTAGTTTCAGAACCGCTCACCGGCACGAGGGGTAGTTCTAGAAGCGCCCACGAGGGGTAGTTCTAGAAGCGCCCACGAGGGGTAGTTCTAGAAGCGCCCACGAGGGGTAGTTCTAGAAGCGCCCACGAGGGGTAGTTCTAGAAGCGCCCACGAGGGGTAGTTCTAGAAGCGCCCACGAGGGGTAGTTCTAGAAGCGCCCACGAGGGGTAGTTCTAGAAGCGCCCACGAGGGGTAGTTCTAGAAGCGCCCACGAGGGGTAGTTCTAGAAGCGCCCACGAGGGGTAGTTCTAGAAGCGCCCACGAGGGGTAGTTCTAGAAGCGCCCACGAGGGGTAGTTCTAGAAGCGCCCACGAGGGGTGGTTCTAGAAGCGCCCACGAGGGGTAGTTCTAGAAGCGCCAACGAGGGGTAGTTCTAGAAGCGCCCGACGGCACCGGGGGTAGTTCTAGAAACGCCCACCAGGAGCAGCATTAGAACTGCACACTAGAAGTTCTAGAACTGCTCACGGCACTGCGGGTAGTTCTAGAACTGCACACTAGGAGTACTTCTAGAAGCGCCCGTGAGGGGTAGTTCTAGAGCTGCACACTAGGAGTGGTTCTAGAACCGTCCACCGGCACCAGGTGTAGATCTAGAACCGCCCACCAAGGGTAGTTCTAGAAGCGCCCACCGGCACCAGGGGTAGTTCTAGAAGCGCCCACCGAGGGTAGTTCTAGAAGCGCCCACCGAGGGTAGTTCTAGAAGCGCCCACCGAGGGTAGTTCTAGAAGCGCCCACCATGTAGACGGGCCCCGATCACCTGTCCCGGTGGGCAGACGGGCCCCGATCACCTGTCCCGGTGGGCAGACGGGCCCCGATCACCTGTCCCGGTGGGCAGACGGGCCCCGATCACCTGTCCCGGTGGGCAGACGGGCCCCGATCACCTGTCCCGGTGGGCAGACGGGCCCCGATCACCTGTCCCGGTGGGCAGACGGGCCCCGATCACCTGTCCCCGGTGGGCAGACGGGCCCCGATCACCTGTCCCCGGTGGGCAGACGGGCCCCGATCACCTGTCCCCGGTGGGCAGACGGGCCCCGATCACCTGTCCCCGGTGGGCAGACGGGCCCCGATCACCTGTCCCCGGTGGGCAGACGGGCCCCGATCACCGGGGCCCGGTGGGCAGACGGGCCCCGATCACCGGGGCCCGGTGGGCAGACGGGCCCCGATCACCGGGGCCCGGTGGGCAGACGGGCCCCGATCACCGGGGCCCGGTGGGCAGACGGGCCCCGATCCGATTTCAAAGGTATAAAAATTTAAGACGCGGAAGTAGCATTTAATCAATTCGCCATATAAAACGTTAAATTATTGAACCCATAATATTAGCACCATAACAAGTATTTACCCCTTTAATAACCATATAACATACCCAAATAATGATTTTAAAAAAGAATCAAAATCTTCTTTGTTCTCCAAACTTTTGTCAATAAAAACATGAGCTTCACTCACACAAACTAAATCCTCATTTTGCTTTACCAATAGGAAAATATTTGGCCACAGAAAATAGTGGGAAACGAGTTATTTTCTTTGTTGCAAAATGATGTTTTCACCACTAAGATAAAAACAAACTATACAACTATATATTTATCATATGTCTGAAATGTGGAGAGAAACAAAATCTGTGTTGGGATGAAATAATGAGATAAAAGCAATTCCACTATTGTCTTTTAAGGATTTGTTTTTAGATTATAATATAATTCTCCAGGTCATTGAGATAACCGCAATACCAAACTCAAGGTGTTTTATCTCCCACGGTGGTTAAACAACTATGTAACAACACTAAAGAAATTGGTTTGGGTCACCATATTCTGAGACCTTTTACATTTTTTTTTCTGTTGATGGACCTTTGTGAGGGCGTGATTTTGCGTAGCTTTTATTGATACAATTTTGGGGTATATTAAAAGGTTTGCCCAGGTTTGGGGCGCCATCTGCAGTCAGACTTGTGGCTCCTTAAAGTGCACAGTGTGCGAGCGGACAGAATTTCTCTAGTACTGGCGCCGCAAGATTGCAATTTGCATACACGCTATCACGTGCCGACTGGATGTGTTCGGCCTCTCTCAATACAAGTGAATTGATCCGTTTTTGATACCTTTTTGGGTTGCATTAAATGTCATTGCTTTTGATTGTGTTTTTTTGTGAAGAAGAGCATTTCATTTTATGTTTTGGGGGGTATTTTAACATAACGGTTGAAGTATAATTTAAACGTTCATATTTTTCAAAACTTTTTCAATTTTTACTTTATTTTTAAGTTAACTTAGTGGACTTATGTGATCATTTAACCCCTTATACTATATTTTGTAATTTTGTATTATTGCAGTATATGTATGTAGTTTAATTGACATTCTCTTGTGAAGCCGAGCTTTATAGGAGTACTAAGATGGCAGTGATTGAATCCTTCTTTAAGGCCCCTGACTGCCATGGTAAATCTTCGGCAATCACTTCTATGGGGCGATGGGAAGAGGTACATGAGTGAAGTAGCTACCAGGACACTTAAATGCCTCTGTTAGTGATTAGCCATGGTATTGACTGAACGGCAGCATTTAATGCTCCCTCCCTCCTGCATCTGACACAGCGGGCACGATGACGACACTTCATCGCACTCCATGCTGTGTCAGATAGTGTAGCTGCTGAGGTGAGTATATGCGCTGCAGAGACTGAAGCAGTGGGGGAACAAGGAGCGGTGAGTATTGTATTTTTCTTAAAAAAAATCAGTGAGTGCGTGGTGCCCATAATACTGGAAAACTGTGGGCTGCGTTTTACCCTATGGGGGGTGGGGTTGTGTTTTACCCTATGGGCGGGGGTTTGCGTTTCACCCTATGGGGGGGTGCATATTACTGTGTGGAGGACCATGGGGAGTGTATTATTCTGTGAGGAGGACCATGGGGAAGTGAATTATGCTCTGTGGAGCACTATAGTGAGTATTTTATTGTATGGAGGATTATGGTGGCGTGTTATACTATGGGGGGCCATTATAATATTTGAAGGGTTGTGTGGGGCCATTATACAGTATGCAAGCAATTATACAGTGTTAAGGTTTGTGTGGGGTCCATCATGCATGGATTGAAGTGAATATCCAGCTCCAGTAAAAAAACAAATGGATTGTTGTGACACCATTTAGCTGTAGTTGGGGGTTTGGAAGGTGTAGAAAATGTGCAACACCGAACGCGTTTCAAACACTCTGCATGTTCTCAGACTCATATTTTGTGCACCTTCCAAACCCCCAACTACACCTAAATGGTGTGTCACAACAATGCCATTGTTTCAATCGTTCTTATAAAGACTTTTTTTGTACTGGATTTGGATGCACCTTGCTTCTACATCTGGCAGAGACTGGATCCTGTGCTTCGTTATATGGAACCCACTGGGAATCCTTCAAGGGTGAGCTGAATATTACTCTGACCTATGTGGTGTCCATCATACTGTTTGGAGGGCTAGTGCATTTCGTCACTGAAATGTGGGAGCAGGGAAAAAGCATAGGGAGGTGGAGGGTGAGCAATGTAGGAGGGACTTTTGGAAATTGGCTACAGGCATTTATTATTCTCGGCAGGGTGCTAGGTGAGCAGAATCCTGAGCACTGTTCAGATCTGTTCTGTAGTGATAAGCTAACGTGCTCCGATAAGGCGTTATCCGAGTATTCTCGGGTGCTAAGAGTATCTTCGGCGTGCTTGAAAAATATGTTTGCGTCACCGCGGCTGCATGTCTCACGGCTGTTAGACCGCTGCAATACATGCAGGGCTTGCCAGTTTGTGTGGAGCCGCGGCGGTGTGAACATATTATTAGAGCACGCAAAAGATAATCTGTTAGCACCCGAGCATGCTCAGATGACACCTTATCCAAGCACGTCTGCGCAACACTACTGTTCTGTTATCTTGATGCCAATTGGGAGGCTTATAGTGTGTATAATAATGATACTGGCTACTGGATGCCATACCATAATGATACTGGCCACTGGATGCCATGCCATAATGATACTGGCCACTGGATGCCATACCATAATGCTACTGGCCACTGGATGCCATACCATAATGCTACTGGCCACTGGATGCCATACCATAATGCTACTGGCCACTGGATGCCATACCATAATGATACTGGCCGCTGGATGCCATACCATAATGATACTGGCCGCTGGATGCCATACCATAATGATACTGGCCGCTGGATGCCATACCATAACGATACTGGCCACTGGATGCCATACCATAACGATACTGGCCACTGGATGCCATACCATAATGATACTGGCCGCTGGATGCCATACCATAATGATACTGGCCACTGGATGCCATACCATAATGATACTGGCCACTGGATGCCATACCATAATAATGCTGGCCACTGGATGCCATACCATAATGATACTGGCCACTGGATGCCATACCATAACGATACTGGCCGCTGGATGCCATACCATAACGATACTGGCCGCTGGATGCCATACCATAACGATACTGGCCGCTGGATGCCATACCATAACGATACTGGCCGCTGGATGCCATACCATAACGATACTGGCCGCTGGATGCCATACCATAACGATACTGGCCGCTGGATGCCATACCATAACGATACTGGCCGCTGGATGCCATACCATAACGATACTGGCCGCTGGATGCCATACCATAACGATACTGGCCACTGGATGCCATACCATAATAATGCTGGCCACTGGATGCCATACCATAATGATACTGGCCACTGGATGCCATACCATAATAATGCTGGCCACTGGATGCCATACCATAACGATACTGGCCGCTGGATGCCATACCATAACGATACTGGCCGCTGGATGCCATACCGTAATGATACTGGCCGCTGGATGCCATACCATAATGATGCTGGCCACTGGATGCCATACCATAATGATACTGGCCACTGGATGCCATACCATAATGATACTGGCCGCTGGATGCCATACCGTAATGATACTGGCCGCTGGATGCCATACCATAACGATACTGGCCGCTGGATGCCATACCATAATGATACGGGCCACTGGATGAGCTTGAGAGCAGAAGTCGGTGCAGACTTCTGGACAAACCAGGTCTTCATAGGTAATTGAATAAAATGGAGGTTAATTTAGAATAAACTTACAATTAAAAAAGGTATAGATAAGGCTAAGATATAAAAACACTTCTACAGAAACCTCTAGGAATGAGGAGTGGGTCGGCCTTCTTGCAAAAGGATGAAATATTTAAATGTAAATTTCTCTCCTGCATGGAGTTTCCACGCACGCCCAGACAATATAATGAAATGACATGGAAATCTGTATTCCAAGCAAAACATCCATATTCACAGGTGATTAGAATGAGAGAAAAATGTATTTTGAATAATAGTTACAGTTCAGAGATGGAGATGAGACATAAATTGTGTATACAGGACCCCTATGAATGAGAGAGGGACCTACTCTGTTACAGAAGAGTGCAGTATCTAAACCAAAGTTCTGGCTCACAGTAACAAAGTTTCCATGCATGTTCAGATTAAACATTACAATTCTTAGTTCTCAAGGATAAGTCTGTTGCAGGAGACCTCCAGACGCCTGGTTTCTGTGAGTACATTTTATCTATAGAATAACATGGTACAGAACTTTCTAACAATATCTGCAGGCTCAGCCTCGATTTCCTTTACAGAAACAAAACATGATTTAATAAAGCTAGACTATATCAGACGTATCACAAGTAATATAACATATTGGAATATTATGGATTATAATTACTGTATTGATTATTTTCTTTATTAGAAATATTTAAAGTAAAATATAATTAGTTCTTAAGCATAAATCTGACAAGGAGGCTTCCAGGCGGTTTGTTTCTGGAAGAATATCTGATCTATAGAGCAATGTCTTACAGAACCTTCTGACCATATCTGCAAGCTTAGCACAGAGGCAGATCTGTTTTCCGGCACCCGGAGCAGGAATTCAGTTTGGCGCCCCCCACACACACCGCTCATGCAGTTTGAATAGTAGTCATGTGACCGCTCATATACGATTTGCTTTTTGACAGTCACGTGACTAGCTACTCTTCCTAATTCTCTCAATTTCAGTCAAAAACTACAGCTCCTATTTCATAAAGAGAAGCAGGATTAAAGGCTAGTTGTCACATAACCGTAAGTATGAAAATCACATACGAGTGGTCATGTGGTGTCTGCTGGACCCAGCTAGCAGAGCTGAATCCTGACATTGAGTATATTACACGCTCTTAGGATTGGGCATGCTACAGTACTTAATTGTATAATTAAAAGGGTTGTCCAGGTTTGTGATTAAAGTCTGAAGAACTCTAGGTGACTGCAGACTTCTGAATACTCGCAGCGCATGCACTGCACACTTTCACCTTTCCTCCAGTACAGGAGAATCCTGAAAGGTCATGTGCGTGCAAGTATGAGATTTTCATACTTCTGGCCACATTCCAACTAAACGTGACCAGCCTCACTCAAGTAATTTGTATAGAATGAGGCCATGCATGTCAAGTCGGCATGTGATCATGTGTATGCAATTCGCATAATTGTGGTTTCAAGACTTCCTGCTCTCACCACTAGCACCAGAGAATCCTGACCGCATGCAGTGCACATGCGCACGATGAGAATTCAGAGGTGTGCTGTCAGGGATTGCAGACTTTCATCACAAACTTGATCTAACCCTTTAATTTTCCTAAAGCAAATAAAAACAGTAACTCTTCTCAGACAGCACAACACTTTATTAACATGGCCATGTATCATGTAATCTTACAAGTTATGGACTGTTCCATGTGTACAGGATCAGAACCAATAGCTGCACAAAAATACATCAATAGAACTACCAGCAGTATGCAGAAATACAGCATCACAACCCTCATCAGTACAGTACAACATCATCAGTACATGTACTGTCTCCTCTTTGGTATGCCCTCACACTGTCTCTTCATGTTACTCCTTTCCCCACATTACCCAGTCTCTATTATGTGCCCGCACAAACTTTTCTCCCCCTACTCTGTCTCCTGACACATTACCCCCCTGTTCCTTATATTTCCACACACACATTCCCCCTTGCTCCTCACCCCCGCTCACTATGCTGGGGGTAAGGAAAGGGCAGCAGTGTTTACCTGGCCTGATCTTCAAAGCCAAATGCACTACCAGGATGCAGCAGACCCACATAAAGATAGCAGATGTGTGACGCTGGAAGCCCTACCCTGGGGGATGGGGGACTCGGAGCCGGGTCCTATGTTGTCGATGGGGTGCAGCCATGGCCCAGACCCGCTCCGTGCCCAGGGCCGGATACTGTGCACTACCCTAGTGTGAACAGCACCCTATACAAGCCTATCTTTGTGCAATTCTAATACTAGGCAGTCACCCCCTCCATGAAATTGTAGGTTGTGAGTGATTGTTTCATCAGTATTTTGCACCTGTGTATCCGCCATCTTAAAATGGGGGACCCAAAAAAAAATGACGTGGGTTCCCCCTATTTTAATAGCTAGCAAAGGCTAGGCAGACAGCTGGGGGCTGATATTAATAGCCCAGGAAGGGTGCCATGAATATTGGCCGCCTCACAGGCTAGAAACACCAGCCGTCAGCCGCCCGAGAAATGACACATCCATAGGATACGCCAATTCTGGCACTTAGCCTCGCTCTCCCACTGCCCTGTAGCGGTGGCACTGGAGTAATAGGGCTGGGGTTGATGTCAGCTTATAATGCCAGCTGACATCAAGCCCAGGTTAGTAATGAGGAGGTGTCTATAAGACGCGCCCATTACTAACCCCATAGTGAAAGTGAATAAAACACCAACACCCAGAATAAAATCTTTTAATTGAAATAAACACACAATACTTTAATATCCTAAATTAAACCATACTTACCATCACGCCCATTCCAGCTGAAGCCAATGTCTCCTGCAATAGAAGTAAAATAATTAACAAACCTCATCTTTACCTTTCCATGGTTCCTACGACGGCTCCAGCTCTGCTACATTGAGATGGCAGGCTGGATCGTAGCAGAACGCTGCCATCCAGCCTGCCATGCCGCAGACACTGAGAAGCCTATCCAGAGTAATATGGAAACTACTAAACCAATATTGACCCCTCACTGTTTTATATAGTATAAATATGCTCCAAGATAATTCTGCAGTATTTCACAGTCAAATCCAATGGGAGTAAAATATAAAAAATAACCTTTATTCAATATTTTAAAAAGGATTTTTTTTTAAGTGTCCAAAATCCGTGACAAATTTCCTAAAATTATCCTAAACATAGGACTATTGTGTATGGTTTTAATTTATCTCACCGGCTAACCATTTATATATATTGTCTTGTTGGGAGGCCAGGGATTAGTCACAATTCCTAGGGGTATCTCTTTATTTATATGTATAACTCCCTTTTCAATTTAGCCTCTGGCTATTAGAAATCATGCCATCTCATTTCTCCTCATTGTGAGTCTGCAGTCTGATAATGGCATTAATAATATTCATTTTACCATGTCCTGTGCTATTCTCTTCAGAACGGCTTTATAGTGCTGCCGTCATATACCGGTGCGGTGCTTGTTTCTCCTGATCTAGGAGCTTTATATTGAGGTAGCCTGGCTAATCATCTCTTGTAGGACTTTCTATAGAAATGCTCAGCCCTACGCGTTTCATCATTCTTATGAGACTCTCATGGTCATCAGGGGCTCACAGTCTATGATCTGTTTTGGTTTGATAGTACGATAGTTTTGTAATAAACTTATCGGCAGGGTTGCCGGCAGCGTCTGGCGGCTAAACCAGCGTGACTTTATAGGAGAGTTGGTGCCACCTCTTGTGCGCCCCCCCTTCTGTCATCCAATCGAGTGACTCGGGTGCGTTGCAGGCGTATCATGTTGCGATCATATAATCGTGCAGGGACTCGTCTCATTCTTCCAGTAGGATCTTTTTCTCACAGAGATGTCTTGGCTGCACTGCGATCTCACAGTATTAATATGTCTTTTATATCTAGGGAAGGAGACTGGTATATTGCATTGCATCTTATAATGTCGTCTCTACGAGTTTGTTGCGATATGAGTTGTTAATAGTGTTTGTTCGTAGTTTGTCATTTGTTTACAGACAGATCTGCCTGTTTCATGTGCTACCTCGTCCCACCTACACTTACATCGATGCAGAACTTCCTTTCATCGTGACAAATGCCATCTGGTTATGTCACTGCTTCCGCACCAGCAAACGCTTGCGGACGTCTATTTCCTCAAAGTTCATTTCATTTGATCGTATCAATATGTCCATAATAATAGACATTGGGATGACTTTTATTCTGATTGTATCAGTGTGTCTGATTGTATCGATGTATCTGTATTATTAAGTCTTCAGATGAGTATTTTATAATCTAAAAACAAAGGAAGAAATTCTGATGAAATTTGTCCAATTGTTATCAAAGTTCAATTTGTTCAAGAGGTCATTTTGTGATTTTAAAGTATAATAACTTTAATAGTTTTGGTCCTATAAGGCGCTGATTTGATAGTTATGTGGACCAATATCCATTATGAAGAACATGGACTGGATTCTTCATATTATATTTTAGAGAGGTTTTAGGTCTAACGAGGTTCAAGAGGTTTCATAGGGGGTGAAAATGTTATTATGTGTCAATGAAACATGAGAAGGACAATGTTTCATTTGTGTAGTGTGGGTTATAGGATTTCATTCTATGGATCCATCTACTTTCTTTCTGAAGCAGCAGTTGGTCCCAATTACCTCCTCTCGGGGGGCGTACTACTTCGATGGCTTGAAAGTATAAAGAAAACGGGTCCAAGGTGTGTTTCTCAAGCATGTGTCTCGACAGAGTTGTGTCCTCCCTACGTCTGACATAACCGATATGGTGCAATATCCGTCTCCGGAACTCTTTTGGTTTTGCCGATGTAGTTCATCGGACATTGGCGAGTTGCCATATAGATTACTCCTTGCGTCTTGCAGTTTGTGAATTCGCGATTTTGGTCTTCTAGTTTGGTTGTGGCACTGATACATTTCTTGCTTTTACAGATGTATTTGCAGGCTTTGCAGTCACCACATCTATAAGTCCCCGTGGTGTCACTGCTCAGCCACGTTGTTTTGCCCGTGTTGTCCTCCACAAAGTGGCTGCGCACAAGGTGGTCTCTAAGGTTCCTGCCTCTCCTGTATGTGACCCTGGGGCTCTCAGGGACCACATCTTGCAGATCTTTATCTGATCTCAAAATTGCCCAAAGATCATAGAGTATGTTCATCACCCCCTGATTTCGGTCGTCGTAGGTTCCTATTAGATGGATCTCATTATCTTGTTGTTCTCGTGCTTTAGGGGTCAATAGAGAATTTCTGTCTCTTGTCAGGGCGTTGGCCTAGCACTTTTTTAGGACATCCCTTTTGTAGGAAGCGTTTTTGTAATTCCCTCGATTTTATCATGTACTCATTCACCATTGAGCAATTTCTCCTTAGGCGTATATATTGGCTTTTCGGTATTCCTCTACGTAGGGGAGCCGGATGGTAGCTCTGCCAGGATAGTAACCCACTTGTGGCTGTCAGTTTTCAGTGTTGTGGTAACCGGCCTTGGTTGGTATTTATTATTGTAATGTCAAGGAAGTTTAAATTGTGTTTCTGAATCTCACTGGTAAAATACAAGCCTAACTGGTTCTGCTCTCACTGTTCTACTTCAATACATCTACATTGGGCTGTGGAGATCTATGAATGATTACTTGAGTCAGGTAACCTAATGACTAGTAGATTCACAGCCATCTGGATAAAAAATCCTGTTATGTGACGTTGTGCTGCCACCTAGTGGCTTCCCATTCTTTTACATAACAGTCTACACCACAGGTCTCAAACATGCAGCCCGCGGGCCACATGTGCACAAAGGAAGCAGAGGGAACGGAGGACAGGTGAAAGGAATCTTTTTTTTTTTTTTTTTTTTTTTTTTTTTTACTTTTTTATGTGTGTGAAGAACAGCGCAGAGGACAATTCTACTAGATGGGGACCTGGATGGGGCATATTACTGCAAGATGGGGACCACCAGGATGGGGCATATTACTGCAAGATGGGGACTACCAGGATGGGCCACATTACTGCAAGATGGGGACCACCAGGATGGGCCACATTACTGCAAGATGGGGGCCACATTACTGCAAGATGGGGACCACCAGGATGGGCCACATTACTGCAAGATGGGGACCACCAGGATGGGCCACATTACTGCAAGATGGGGACCACCAGGATGGGCCACATTACTGCAAGATGGGGACCACCAGGATGGGCCACATTACTGCAAGATGGGGACCACCAGGATGGGCCACATTACTGCAAGATGGGGACCACCAGGATGGGCCACATTACTGCAAGATGGGGACCACCAGGATGGGCCACATTACTGCAAGATGGGGACCACCAGGATGGGCCACGTTACTGCAAGATGGGGACCACCAGGATGGGCCACGTTACTGCAAGATGGGGACCACCAGGATGGGCCACGTTACTGCAAGATGGGGACCACCAGGATGGGCCACGTTACTGCAAGATGGGGACCACCAGGATGGGCCACATTACTGCAAGATGGGGACCACCAGGATGGGGCACGTTACTTCAAGATGGGGACCACCAGGATGGGGCATATTACTACAAGGTGGGGACCAGGATGGGGCAAATTACTAGATGTTTGCCAGAATTACTATATATGGTGCTAATTCTGAAACTATATTACTCTGTGGCCAAAAGAGGGAAACAAAATTGTAAAAATAAAAATAAAGCATGAAAAAATATTTTGCCACTAAAAATGCTGCTTTATATATAAACTAAATATATAAACTAAAGTAAACACAAAAAGTGCACATTTATTATCGCCACATCCGTAACGACCCAAGCTATAAAAAAATAAAATAAACACAGCAAAAATGTTCAGACGGTGTATACAAAAAAAATGGCATCACTAAAAATGTCACTTTGACCTGCAAAGAATGCGGCCCCCCAAATTCCAATTTTTTCCATATGCGGCCCATATACCCAGCCGAGTTTGAGACCCCTGCTCTACACTGTCCGTGTGGAATGTCCATTGGACACACACATTTTTGGATGTCGTTATATTTACAATGTGATTGGACATTTTTGCTAATATTTATAAGCTGTATGTAGAAACAGGAGGTCAGTTTTCCTTGTATGAGTCATAAGTCCCTGCAAAAGTCCCTGGCAGGGGGATGAGAGCGGCTGGGTCAGGAGGGGACCCAGCTAATTCTACATAGAGCAGAGAAAAGAGAATAATTAGCCCAGTAGAAAGGTATAATGAGCAGCTGTAAGTACAGTGCTGTATAATCTGATTACAATATAGTAAGAGGATAAGCTCTGATGGGAGAGGTTCTTTAAGCCGGTCATGTATTGGGTAATGAGTTGGGGTGTCAGTCTCCATCAGTGCTGGCTGAACACTGACTATCCTGCTCAGATTACTACACATGGCGCTGCTCCTCCTCCCTGTAGTATGGGCTCCGCAGGACGCTGCCGAGGCTCCAGATTCTACCTGCACAGCAACAAGGTCCCAACACTTCTACCTCTATAACTTGCCTAATGCAGACGCAAACCTGCAGCCTTTCCACTGAGATCTTGTCGGCCTTCTACACTGCCATGGCTTTGTCTGCACAATGTAGCTTAAAGGGATTGTCCACTTCTTAAGCATCCTAGAAGTCTACAATATAAGGTCGGTATTCCTCTAACCCTCTGCCTTATTTGGCTGCCATTGAAGGCAGTCAGCGAAATGGGTTCAATTTTCTATAGAAGTGGCAGAATTTAACCCCTTCCTGACCATGTTATTTCCCGGCTCTGCATTTTTCTTATTCTTCTAAGAGCAGTAGCTTTATTTTTCTGTCAATACAGCCATATGAGGGTTTTTGTTTTTATGCCATTCACTGATCAGGTTAATTATTTTTATATTTTGATTGGATAACGCCCATATGTTTTATTTTAAAATGGGTCATAGAGGGGCAGGAGTGATTTGAATATTCAGATTAAACTTTTTCCTTTTTGTCCCCTTAGGCTGTGTGCCCACGATTCCTTTTTAAGTGTTTCCGCAGCGGCAAAAACGCTGCAGAAATGCTTAAAAAACGCATGGTAGAAGGCCTGCCATGTTCCCCAATGATGATCCGCATGTGCTGTGCACATGCTGTGGAAATTTCCGCTGCGGATTATCATTGCGGAAAAAAAACAGCACTACCAATTATTTTGCGGAAGTGCTGCGTTTTCGCCACCATTATATAGTAACATAGTTTTTAAGGTTGAAGGAAGACTAAGTCCATCTAGTTCAACCCATAGCCTAACATGTTGATCCAGAGGAAGGCAAAAAAAACCCATGTGGCAAACACCAAGCTCCACATTGGGGAAAAAAATTCCTTCCCGACTCCATACGACAATCAGACTAGTTCCCTGGATCAACGCCCTATCAAGGAATCTAGTATTTATAACCTGCAATATTGAACTTTTCAAGAAAGGCATCCATGCCCTTCTTAAATTTTAATAGTGAATCACTCATTACAACATCATGCGGCAGAGAGTTCCATAGTCTCACTGCTCTTACAGTAAAGAATCCCCGTCTGTGATTATGATTAAACCTTCTTTCCTCCAGACGTAGAAGATGCCCCCTTGTCCCCGTCTCAGGCCTCAGAGTAAAAAGATCAGTAGAAAGGTCTTTGTACTGTCCCCTCATATACTTGTACATAGTAATAAGATCACCTCTAAGCCTTCTTTTTTCCACAGTAAATAACCCCAAGTGTAATAACTTGTCTTGGTATTGCAGACCCCCCAGTCCTCTAATAACCTTGGTCGCTCTTCTCTGCACCCGCTCTAGTTCAGCCATGTCTTTCTTATATACCGGAGACCAGTACACAGTATTCTAAGTGTGGTCGCACTAGTGACTTGTATAGAGGTAAAATTATGTTCTCCTCATGAGCATCTATGCCTCTTTTAATGCATCCCATTATTTTATTTGCCTTTGCAGCAGCTGCCTGACACTGGCCACTAAACGTGAGCTTGTCGTCCACCAATACACCCAGGTCTTTTTCAGTTCCAGTTTTGCACAGTGTTTTACAATTAAGTATATAATTATACATTTTATTTCCTCTGCCCAAGTGCATTACCTTACATTTATCCCCATTAAAGCTCATTTGCCATTTATCAGCCCAAGCTTCTAGTTTACATAGATCCTCCTGTAATATAAAATTGTCCTCCTCTGTATTGATTACCCTGCAGAGTTTAGTGTCATCTGCAAATATTGAAATATTACTCTATATGCCCCCTACAAGGTCATTAATAAATGTTAAAAAGAAGGGGGCCCAATACTGACCCCTGTGGTACCCCACTGTTAACTGAGACCCAGTCTGAGTGTTTTCCATTAATAACCACCCTTTGTTTCCGATCACTGAGCCAATTCTTAACCCACATACATATATTTTCCCCTATTCCCAATGTTCTCATTTTATGTATCAACCTTTTGTGTGGAACCGTATCAAAAGCTTTTGAAAAGTCCATATACACAACATTCACTGCATTTCCTTGGTCCAGTCCAGAACTTGCCTCCTCATAAAAACTGATCAGATTAGTTTGACAGGAACGGTCCCTCATAAACCCATGTTGATATTGGGTCATGAGGTTATTCTTCTTCAGATACTCTATCATAGCATATCTTAGGAAACCCTCCAGGATTTTACCCACAGTAGAGGTTAAGCTTACTGGCCTATAATTTCCAAGTTCAGTTTTTGTCCCCTTTTTGAATATTGGCACCACATTTGCTATACGCCATTGACTTGCATTAGAACGCATGGACTACGCATCACTGTATTTGTAGATGCGCAATCCACGTGTTCCAATGTGCGGATGGTACCCAGGTCTAGAGGAGAGAAGACTCTCCTCCAGACCCAGGTACCATAGAAACTGTGAAAAAAAGAATAAAATAAAAAATAAATATGATACTTACCTTCTGGCGGCCCCCGTTGCGCTCCTCCTCTCATGCCGGCAAATCGCGATGGACTGAAGGACCTGCGCTGACGTCATATTCTTGTGACTGGTCACGCGACGCTGACGTCGGCAGGTCCTTCAGTGCACTGTACCGCGATCTGCCGGCAGTCAGCACCGAGTGAAGCAAGACTCCGGGCGCCATCGCAAGGTAAGTATAGATTTATTTTTTATTTTTTTGACATTCTCTCGGGTCACACTCCATTTGCATGGATTTATATAGTGTGACCAAGTTGACAAGCACTTTCCAAGTGATGCTAAAATCGCTTGAAAAGCGCTTGTCAACCCGCATGCAGAAATGCATGTGAAGAACGCTTCACATCCGCATGTCCCTGGCAGGAAAAACGCATGTACTATCCGCATGTACAATCCGCATGCGTTTTGTCTGCCAGGAGAGATGCAGAAAGGCTCAGGAAAAATCCAGAGCATTTCTGCATCGTGGGCACATAGCCTTAGGGGACGTGAACATGCAATCATCTGATTTCTTGTGTTATGTACAGCAATACTGCAGTATATAGCCAGCACTCACAGATCTGTCATGACAGGCATGGGTCTTTTCAGCAGACTCCTTCCTGGCAGTGATGGCATCCCACGATCGTGTTACAGGGGCACAGTTGGGCACATGGCATGACTCCCTTCTCAGTTCGCTGTTAATGCTGCTGTCCATCTCTAACAGGTGGAGCTCTGCTCTACATGTGGCTATTAAAGGCAGATGGCTAAATATCACAGCCATCATCTTCCAGGCAAGAAGTCAGAGCTGGCATATGATGTAACTGCAAATCATGTTGGTAAGGGGTTAAAGTGCCACTTCAGTGGGGTTTTGACACGTGAAATACTTTTAGTGCAGAAATGACGTAGTCCTTTTGGGCATGAGGGTTGGGTGCTGGGATTACTAGTACACCTGACATCCAGGTGGGCATAATTCTGTTCCTTGTGTATTGGAAGACTTTTGCCTCTGCAGCTTTGGTGTTGGCAATCTTTCACTTTCATGCCCATTGATGCTCCACATGGTTGGCTCAGGAACCGTCCTCACATGATCTATATTTCCCTAAAGTAAAGTCACTTGTCAAAAGCCACCAGGACAAAGTGCGCGGTTCTGTATCATGTGGGAAAACATCAAGAAAAGCTCTAGGAAATGGCAACAAGCAAGTAATGACCCAGAAGAACGGGCAGCCTCTGAAAGGAGACCGGAAAGTGCCAAAGCCTGCGCCAATTGTTATACAGGTATAATGTATTACCGCAGCTCGGATCATACACCGCTCTTGTGTTCTCCCCTGTACTGATGTACAGACTTGTATCTACATAAAATTTGTTGTGCAATTTCCCCTGGGCACGCAGATACCCCATATGTGGGGAAAAAACACTGTTTGGGCTCACGGCAGGGCTCGGAAGGGAAGGAGCGCCATTTGACTTTTTGATTGTAAAATTTGCTTGAATAATTAGCGGACGCCATATTGTGTTTGGAGAGCCCCTGATGTGCCCAAACATTGGAGCTCCCCCACAAAGTGACCCCATTTTGGAAACTAGACCCCCCAAGGCACCTATCTAGATGCATAGTGAGCAGTTGGAACCCCCAGGTGCTTCACAAATTGATTCGTAAAAATGAAAAAGTGGAAAAAAAATACTTTTCCATTTTTATGAATCAATTTGTGAAGCACCTAAGGGTTCCAAGTGCTCACTATGCATCTAGATAGGTGCCTTGGGGGGTCTAGTTTCCAAAATGGGGTCACTTTGTGGGGGAGCTCCAATGTTTGGGCACACAGGGACTCTCCAAATGCAACATGGTGTCCGCTAACAATTTGAGCCGACAATTTGTTAGTGGACACCATGTTGCATTTGGAGGTACGACACAGAATTTGATAACATTAGGTCATCATATTGAATAAGTTGTCATTAGTCTTGAGCGCAAGTGCTCGCTACTTGAGTTTGCATCGGGTACTCAGGTATGCACCATGTACTGCGTGTGCTTGAGTGAAATGCTCGAGTCCCCGCCCGGATGTTTCACGGTTATTAGACACCCAAAAAAAAACATGCAGGGATCGCTCGTGCATGGCAGGCAATCCCCGCAAAGTTTTTTGGGCCGTGAAGCATATGGGGCGGAGACTCGAGCATGTCACTCAAATACCCACGATACTCAATGCATACCAGAACACCCGATGCAAACTCAAGTAGCGAGCACTTGCGCTCAACACTAGTCGCCATATCGTCATCTTTTTTTCTTACTTTTGAAAAAAATCCCAACCCCATCACAACCCTAACCGTAGCACAACCCTAACCGTAGCACAACCCTAACCCTAGCACAACTCGAGAGTTTATTTTTTACGCCGTTCCTCATGCGGTATAAGTGATTAGATGACCTTATTCTTCAGGTCGGTGTGATTACAGAGATACCAGAATCATATGGGGTTTTTATGACTGACAGCTGTCACACACTAAAAGACGCATTTTTTGTAAAATCTAGTTTTTGCATCGCCATATTTTGAGAGCTATAATTTTTCCAGATTTTGGCAGACAGTCATTTGACGGCTTTTTTTTTTGCGGGATGAGTTGACGTTGTTATTGGTGCCATTTTCAGGCACGTGACATTTTTTGATCGCTTTCTATTCCGATTTTTGGAGGCAGAATAAACAAAAAACAACAATTCAGGAATTGTTTTTTTTGTTTTTTTTTTATTCTGTTCCGCGTGTGGTAAAATTGATAAGGCAGCTTTATTCTTTGGGTCAGTACGTTTACAGCGGTACCACATTTATATCGTATTTCTATGTTTTGCACTTTTACATAATAAAAGCAATTTTATAGAAAAAATTATTTTTTCGCATAGCTTTATTCTGAGAGCTATAACTTTTTTATTTTTTGGCTGATGGAGCTGTATGGCAGCTTGTTTTTTGCGGGACGAGATGACTTTTTCAGCGGTACCATTTTTATTTATATTTGTCTTTTTGATCGCGTGTTATTCCATTTTTTGTTTGGCGGTATGGTGATAAAGCATTGTTTTTTGCTTCGTTTTTTATTTTTATTTTT
The DNA here is from genome assembly GCF_046119375.1 of Phyllobates terribilis. Classification (NCBI taxonomy): domain Eukaryota; kingdom Metazoa; phylum Chordata; class Amphibia; order Anura; family Dendrobatidae; genus Phyllobates; species Phyllobates terribilis. The sequence continues at coordinate 2,910,411 of NW_027362963.1, forward strand.
TAACGTGTTCACTGAAGGGGTTAACTAGTGGGACAGTTTTATAGGTCTGGTTGTTCCGGACGTGGCAATACCAAATGTGTACTTTTATTGTTTTTTTTTTTTTTTTATATATAATAATATTCATTGATGGGTACATTATATTTTTATTTTTGGTGGATTATTTTTTTTTATTTTTTTATATATATATTTTTACAATTTTTTTTATTTTTTTTTTCACTTTCTGATAGTTTTTATACTTTATTACTTTGTCCCACTATGGGACTTTCACTTTTTTTTCTCTGATCGCCTGCATGGCACAGGAATGCAGCACCCTCCCTGTGTCATGCAGGCTGTCAGCGCTGGACAGGGAGAAGATTTTTGGAGATGCACTGCGCATGTCCAAAAAATCTTCCTGCTGTCTGGTGACCCGGATGTTGTCATGACAACATCGGGTCATCATGGCAACATCCTGGAAGCCATGGCAGACAGCGCTGGAAGCCGGAAGAGGAGGTGAGTATCTGCGATCACCTCCCCTTGCCACCGCAATGCTGCGATCGACTTCGATCGCAGCATCGCGGGGGTTAATGTGCTGGGAGCGGTGCGTGACCGCTCCCTGCACATAGTACCGGGTGTCAGCTGTGACAATCAGTTGACACCCGGCGGTGATCGCGCCCGCACAGCCTGTATGCGCGCGCGATCGCCATGACGTACTAATACGGGTCTGGCTCTTAAGTCCCAGGGCACAGACGCATATTAGTACGTCAAATGTTAAGGGGTTAACAATGCACATGACTGTCACAAACACATGGACCACATTTTTGGGATGCTCACCTTTTTCCAGTTATGATGTATCTTTCATAACTGGGAAACCACCAGAAACCTAGGAAATGGGTTCTGAGCTTCTGAACATCATAGAAATATCAAATTTGATATCAATCTCCGTGAATATTGGTGACGGCAAACATGATGTATCCATCTTGGATGTGGGCCCCCCCATACCAAGATATGGAAGATGAAGGATTTTTATGTCTTGTGCAGCTGGGTGGGTTCACAAAACCGAGCCCCCGTGTGAGGTAAACAACATGGGTGTGTCCTAGTGTTTTGCCTCCTTACTAAAAACCAGAACGTCCATGTTGGCTCATTCCGACCCAGGGACGTCAGATGCAAGCACTCCTAGCTGCGTGGAGGAATCACACCTAATTTCCGGGGAGCCGTCCCCCCCACAGAATCGGAGACCATCACCTCGTGGCGCAGGTTTTGCTATTATTTACCCCTTTTATTTTAATAACTGTTTTGTGCATATATGTAAATTGTCTTTTATAATATCTTGTATATCTTTTGCAAACACTGCCAACTTTCAGGAGTAAATTATTATTTACTAGCTTCGTTCTTCTTGTCCTATGTTGAGCAAACCCGTTCCTCACCCGCTAATTCACGTTACCGAACGGGTACCCGATCCACCTGTTAAGAGATCGGTGGTGGCAGCATACGGTGTATTTATGTGATATTGTGGTTGAGGGTGGTGGGATTGAGGTATATATACGTTCCTGGACGGAACTGGTGGTATATATACATCCTGTCACATCACGTGCCGCAATAGTCGACATAAATGAGAGCAGCTGCGCCCTGTTGCTTATCCTCGGTCAATACCGTGTTTCACCAGCAGGATAAGGGGGTGCCAGAGTGCTGCAAGGTCTGACCAAGTTTTCCTGACAATTGGTGGCAAGCGGTGGGATCATAGGACATTAGTGATCTGGTTTGAGCAATCATTCCTCTCACTAAAAACTTGCACGGTTCTTACCTGGACCCTACACAAAAGTTTTGAAGATTGAACTCAGTGTTTATTAGATCTGAGACAATACTGTATGTGCAGCAGTCACCCCTACCCTTCTTCGTTTTTTCTTTCTATTTGTATTTTGGTGATCAAGGTCATTGTTGGGGAGTTCTGGTACAGCCAGCAGAAAATGGACACTCTTATTGGAATATGTATAACCAAAGGCATGGACCCCCTCGGCAAAAACAAAGAACAAATGGCTGCTGCGCTGGCGCAACTGGAGGCAGAGCAAGCCCTTCTCCAGACCTCAGCAGGGCCAGGGGTCAGCCAAGATATGGACAGTACTGCTGCAGGGGTCCCACCTGTAGACGCATGCCGCGTCAGCGACCAGGGCAGCCTGGACCCTTATCTGCAGATGGCTCTACAGCAACTTCCTGCAGAGGATCATGAAGGACGGCTGAAAGTAATTCAGCAGCACCAGGAGGCTGACGAGCGGAGGCCCAAACCCAGTCAGAGGCAGAGAGAGCCGAGCGAGAGGCCGAGCGGCAGGCCCAAGCTCAGAAGGCCCATGAACTGCAGATGGCCCAGCTCAGGATCTCACCATCCACCTCACGGAACGGTGAGACCAACAATGCGACCCTGTTTAAACCCCGTCCAGAGCATTTTCCTGTGATGTTAAAGGACAGCGACCTCGACACCTTTCTGAGGGGTTTTGAAAAGACTTGCAGACAGTACCAGCTGCCTGTGGACCAGTGGGCCCGGTACTTAACTGCAGGGCTGCGAGGCAAAGCTCTGGATGTGTTTGTGGCTCTTCCTCAGGGCCTAGATGGGAACTATGATGCCATTAAGCAGGCCCTAATCCAGAGGTTCCAACTGACTCCTGAGGTGTACTGTAAAAAGTTCCGGAACCTCCAACGTGGACCGCACGACAGTTACAGCGATGTGGTGCATGGGCTCAGAACCAACTTCAAGCAGTGGATCCAACGACTGTCAGCGACCACCTTTGAGCAGTTAAAGGACCTGATGGTGAAAGACCAGTTCCTGCATCTGTGTCCGACTGAGGTAATGGATCGGGAGCCACCAGATGCCAATAAAGCAGCGCAGATCGCAGACACCTACAAGGCCAACCAGAGGTGCGGAAGCCGGGCGTTGCCAGCTGGAAAGGGGGTAAGCCATCAACCGCCATCCCTGCCCCAGCATCCGACCTTCTGGAGGCCTTGTCCCCGTTACCAACGCCCGGCCTGCATCTGATGCCCGCAAGTGTTATTTCTGCAACCAGACTTGTCATTTCAGCGCCACTTGCCCAGAGAAGCAGAGGAAGAACCCCCCATCCAAGGTCCCAGGGCCTAATGCATCAATTCTTTTGGTGGGTGGGCCGGTTGGGAGGGCCTGTGAAAACTTGCAGTCTGTCACTGTGGTGGATACTGTCACTGTAGGCCTCAAGGACACTGGGGCCGAACGAACCCTCATCCGACCCGAAATGGAGTCCGCTGAAGAGCTTATTCCAGGAAAGACCCTGACTGTCACCGGGATTGGTGGTGTCCGATGCCCCTTGCCCAGGTTTTTATGGATTGGGGTGCGGGGAGTGGGGTGAAGGAAGTGGGAGTATCTGAAAACCTGCCTGCAAATGTTTTGTTGGGATCTGATTTGGGGAGGATATTTGCTTATTATATCCCTGACACCCCTGCCCGATCTGATACAGTTGTTAAGGTTAATGCTGATAATGTGAATGTCAAAGCTTTACCTGATGATGATGTATTTGAAGGTACAGGAGAACTCAGCCATGTCACGCTGCAGGGTGATATTGCTGAAGATCCCCTAGCAGGAGCAAGTGTCAGTGCTATGGGTAATGGAGAGAGGCACGGGGACCATGAAGCAGGTGGTGCTGTGCCAGCGACCAGTGTCACAGACTGTGATCTGGCTGATGGTAGCTGCCCCATAAGTAGCACTGCGCCTGAGGTAATGGGGGAGGATGGGGAAGTGGCACGCATAGCCGCGCAGGCTGATGGGACGGTGTTATTCCCCGGGGAGACGGCCTATATAGCCGCTGTTACCCGCAGTCAGAGTGCCCAGAACGCAAGTAACGCCCTGCCTTCTGGACCCTCCTCGGACAGAGGAATAACGGAATCAGTTAGGGACCCAGAGCCGGTCCCAGTGAGGACGTGGCCTTAACCTCACTTCTGGCTTCCTCCAGCCAGGAGTTTCAAGCAGCTCTGCACTCAGATGCTAGCCTAGAGGCGTTAAGGAGCCTCGCTGAGAAACCCACCTCCGAGTCGGATAAGGAGAGGGTATTGTGGGACCATAGGAGGTTGTACTGGGAGACAGTTCCCTGTACACCCCAACAGGAGTGGCTGAGGGGAAGACAGCTGGTCGTCCCCTACCAATTCAGGGGTGAGTTGTTGCAGATCGCCCATGAGATTCCACTTGCTGGACACTTGGGGGTCAGCAAAACCAAGGCCCGGCTGTCTCACTACTTTTATTGGCCCAAAATGAGGACAGATGTGGTGAACTACTGTCACTCCTGTACCACGTGTCAGAGTGGGAAAGTCAGGGCCGGCTCCCAATGCCCCCCCTGATATCTTTGCCAGTGATAGAGGAGCCTTTCCAGAGGATTGTTGTGGACATTGTGGGACCACTGGCCATACCCAGCAGCTCTGGAAAACGTTTCATCCTTACTGTGATAGACTATGCTACCCAGTATCCGGAGGCAGTAGCCCTGTCCTCAATTAGGGCGGATAAGGTGTCGGACGCCCTCTTGGCCATCTTTTCGCGAGTAGGCTTCCCCAGTGAGATGCTTACCGACCAGGGGACCCAGTTCATGTGTTGCTTAATGGAGGCCCTATGTAAGAAAATGCAGGTGCAGCATCTGGTATCGAGCACGTATCATCCCCAAACCAATGGTTTGTGTGAGCGATTCAACGGTACCCTCAAACGGTTCTAGGAAGTTTCGCCCCCAGCAGTTTGCCCCCAGGTACATTTCGCCCCCAGCATTTTACCCCCAGGATGTTTCGCCCCCGAACATTTCGCCACCAGCTTTTTGCCCCCAGATGTTTTGGCCCCAAATTAGGCAGGGAATTTCGGTCTTGTGTTTTAGCCCTATGACCTCTTTCACAGTAGGCACTTTCCCAAGTGCTAAGCACTGGAAAATTGCTAAGAAGATTGCCAATTTTGAATATATAAGTCAATGGCTGGAAAAGCGAGGTGTTGTTTCGGCCAGCTCTTTTTATTTTATTACAGGAGCTATTTTTGAGCACTTAGCGTTCATCAATAGCCTGTATCTTATGGGTCATTACCGAGAGCGCTCACAAAAGTGCTCTCAAAAATGCTAGTAAAGCACATGCTTTGGAGTTCTAAAACAGTGGCAGCATAAGGGTGCTTTCACACTTCCACTACATATGTACTACAGGCCTCCCGTTCGCTTCTGTAATGCCGCCGTTCCGCTAACCTGCAGCGGAATGAAAAGAAGAAAATGCTTTTCTTTTTGTTCTGACACTGATAGCGGAATGCGGTATTACGAAAGCGAACGGGCGGCTGCAGATCGCGGAACCCAGCCGTTCACATCTATGGGCAATGCAAGCAGAATGCCAGCATTCTGCCAGCATTGCCCCGGGGTCAGCTGGATGTCAGATCCAGAGCGGATCGACCTCTGGCGGCCCCAAACACAAGTGTGAAACCACTCTAAAATTACAGTGTGCAAGAGGCCTAAAATCAAAACAATTTTCAACTTTTACCTGACCCAGCACGGGCCTGCTTTGTTGCAAGTTTTGTTGCAGATGTAACAAGTAGCAGGTCAGGTGTCCAGCAAGTTACATTAGACTAGCTTTTATTCCATTTGTACATCAGAATATAGCAGTGTCTGAAATCTCCACAAAGAGAGAAGTGTACTGCCACAAAAAATCAGTCCGCTTCCACATCAATTCACTTTCTACAACTATGAATTCAGTTCTGTCCAAACGTGGAAGGAGGAAGTTGGTCCATGAGAATCACATTTACTTATTTTCCAAACGAACCGCTGATGATGTCCATTCCATCTGGGTATGTGAAAAACGGTCGACTTGCATGGGACGTGTTTGGACCAATGAAGAATCTGGCAAAGTTGTGAAAGTAGTCAATCTTCACAGTCACGCAGCACCAGCTGCAAGACCTGAAGCAATCCGACTTGTTAATGTGGCAGTCACCAGGGCAAGGACAACACGGGAGACACCACAACAGATTCTCACAGACGTCGTTTCAGGAGCCCATTCTAATGTTGTAGCACTTCTCCCAAGGAAAGCATCACTGAAGAGAACCATACGATTAGCAAGGCAGCTTGGCAATATCCCAAGGTTCCCTCAAACCCTTGATCAACTTGCTATCCCCCAGGAGTTTCAGGAGATCAGTATTGATGGTGTCCAGCAGCAGTACCTTCTGCATGACTCTGGTAAGCTACTTAACTATTTAACATTGTATTAAAACAATTCCATTATGCATAATTTTTTTTTTAAACAAAAATATATCATTTTCCACTGGGACAATATATGTTGTCAAAAAGTATTGGTTGGCCCCTTTACACTAGATTTTGCTTCAGTTATGAAATCAGAAAATCTGGAGCAAAATGTGAGTTTTTAATGTGAGATATGAACAGAGGCTTCTGATTAGGATATTTTTTTTTTGTGAATTCATCCCAAAATTATCTGTCTGATGCTTGTTACACTTTTTCTGTTATTTCCTCTACTAATACTTTCATTTTAAATTAGGAAATGGACACAGCCGTATGTTGATATTTGGAACAAGAGACAATCTCCATCTACTGGCACAAAGTAAAGAGTGGTTTGCTGATGGCATGTTTTTCACTACACCAGCCTTGTTTAAGCAACTTTACACAATCCATGTAGTCCATAGCGGCCTTGTTGTTCCGCTAGTGTGCACCTTGCTGACAGACCAGAGCTGTTCTACATACCAGAGGTTGCTGCAAAAGCTGAAGAACTTGCAGCCTGGACGGCAGCCAGACAACCTGATGTTGGATTTTGAACTAGCTGCAATACAGGCATTTGAAAGTGAATTCCCCAACCTTGAGAAGACTGGTTGCTTTTTCCACCTATCACAGTCGGTTTGGCGTAAAGTTCAAAATGAAGGACTCAAGATGCAATACCAAGGTGACCATGAATTTGCCCGTTGGATACGCATGATACCTGCCCTGGCCTTTATACCACCACAGAATGTTGTGCAATCATTTGAAGAATTGGTGGAAGATCCTGACTTTCCACGAGAAGCAATACCTATCGCCAACTATTTTGAAGACGGCTAATATCGGTCGAATGAATCGCAGAGGACGTCAAGCACATTTGTTTCCAGTTCAACTCTGGAATGTGTATGAACGAACATTGAATGATCAACAGCGAACAAATAATGATGTCGAAGGATGGCACCGTAGCTTTCCAGAAACATGTGGTACTCTTTTCCAAAATATATACCGGTTCATTAACTGTCTGAAACATCAGCAAGAGCTCCATAGTTTTGAAATTATTCAGATAATAGCAGGAAATCCCATCGCTGCAAGAAACAAAAAGTATGCTGCAATTTCAGCAAGGGTTAAACGTATCGAGCAAGATTTCAATAATAGAAGCGTGATGGATTATCGGAGAGGCATTGCCTACAGCTTTGGATTTTAGTTCATGGTCACATATTGTATGTTTTGAGAGCAGTGTTTTTAGCTGTAAAATCATTCAAGCATTATAACCTGTAATTTGTCTTTTCTCTTTTTCTCTAATCTTTCCCCTCTATACCTTTTTATGTTTCTTGTTACAACAGTTTTGATATATACAGTTAAAGCAGAACTCTCCAAAAAACATAAGTTCTGTTATAGTACCTGTGCCCATGATATTCATTTCCAAAGGAGACCTTCCAGCAGCTTCACTTCTGTGTGAAAAGTCTCCTCCGAGTTAAAGCTCCATGTGCTGCAGGATTTCAGTGGTGGCTAAGGAGGTTGTTTCTCCTTAGTAGCAGAACTTGTGGATGGATTCTAGAGGCTGTGGCTGCACAGGAGCATGCAACTACCGTAACAATAGATTCCCTATGATGTATAAAGGGCTGCTGGTTTACAGCCTTCTGCAGAGCCCCCCCCCCTATGTGTTCCGTCCTGTAACGGCTTTACACAGGCGGGGGGGAGCCCTCCTCTTGTCCAGGACAGAGCACATGAGCGGAGGGTGAAGGGGAGCTTTGCAGAGGGCTGTGAACAAGCAGCCCTGAATGTATCACAGGGAGCCAGGATCCGTTCTGCTACCAAGGGGGCATGACCTCCTTAGTAACCAATGAAATCCTACTATTTTCCTGTCTGTTTGTAAAATGACTTATCTAGAAAACAATGTTTTAGAATAAAAAAAACTCATTTGATCAGAATTCTATATCTTAGACTCATATGGTGTATTATTAGTGATAAGCGAACCTGCCAAAGTTCAGTTCAGGCAGGTCTTTCCCGTATGCGAAAGATCCAGGAGCAAATTGCTAGAGACAAAACATCCAGGGATGAAATGCTGGGGGCGAAATGTTCGGGGCGAAACATCCTGGGGGCGAACTGCTGGGGGCGAAATGTTCGGGGCGAAACATCCTGGGGGCGAACTGCTGGGGGCGAAATGTTCTGGGCGAAACATCCTGGGGGCGAACTGCTGGGGGCGAAATGTTCGGGGCGAAACATCCTGGGGGCGAACTGTGCGGGGGCGAACCATCCAATTCCCGGCCCCCACATAGTCCTCCATACAGAATTATGGGCACCACAAAGTCCTCTATAAAATGTAATGGGCCCCACATAAACCTCCATACAGTATAATGGGCCCCATAGATTGCTCCATACTGTATAATGGCCCCATAGATTGCTCCATACTGTAATGGCACCATGGATTGCTCCATACTGTAATGGCACCATGGATTGCTCCCTACTGTACAATGCCCCCCTAGATTGCTCCATAATATAATGGCCCCATAGATTGCTCCATAATATAATGGCCCCATAGATTGCTCCATGCTGCATAATGGCCCCACATGATACTGCTGCAAACTGTATAATGGCCCCATATATAACTCCATACTGTATAATGCCCCCACATGCCGCTGCATAATGTATAATGGCCCCATATAGTGCTCCATACTGTATAATGGCCTCATATAGTGCTCCATACTGTATAATGGCCCCATATATTGCTCCATACTGTATAGTGGCTCCATACATTGCTCCATGCTGTAATGACCCTATAGATTGCTCCATGCTGTAATGGCCCTATAGATTGCTCCATGCTGTAATGGCCCTATAGATTGCTCCATGCTGTAATGGCCCTATAGATTGCTCCATAAGTATAATGGCCCTATAGATTGCTCCATGCTGTAATGGCCCTATAGATTGCTCCATAAGTATACTGGCCCCATAGATTGCTCCATCCTGTAATGGCCCCATAGATTGTTCCATACAGTAATGCCCCATAGATTACCCCATACTGTGTAATGACCCCATAGATTGCTCCCTCTTGAATAATGGCCCCATAGACTGCTCCATACTGTATAATGGCCCCATATATTGCTCCATGCTGTAATGGCCCTATAGATTGCTCCACAAGTTTCATAGTTTCATAGTTTATAAGGCCGAAAAAAGACAATCGCCCATCCAGTTCAGCCTATTTCTTGTGCACTGCAGCTATTCCGCAGCGTTGATCCAGGGGAAGGCAACAAAAAAACATGCTGTATAGGCCAATTTACATCATTGAGGAAAAATTCACTTCCCGACACCAATCTGGCAGTCAGATTAAATCCCTGGATTAATTAACTAAGCATAAGATGTAATTTTATTGTTCTCAAGAAAGGCGTCCAGGCCTCTCTTGAACAAGTATAATGGCCCCATAGATTGCTACATGCTGTAATGGCCCCATAGACTGCTCCATACTGTATAATGGCCCCATAGATTGCTCCATGCTGTATAATGGCCCCATAGATTGCCCCATGCTGTATAATGGTCCCATAGATTTCTCCCTACTGTATAATGGCCCCATAGATTGCTTCATGCTGTATAATGGCCCCATAGATTGCTCCATGCTGTATAATGGCCCCATATATTGCTCCATGCTGTAATGGCCCCATAGATTGCTCCATAAGTATAATGGCCCCATAGATTGCCCCATGCTGTAATGGCCCTATAGATTGCTCCATAAGTATAATGGCCCTATAGATTACTCCATAAGTATAATGGCCCTATAGATTGCTCCATAAGTATAGTGGCCCTATAGATTGCTTCATGCTGTATAATGGCCCCATAGATTGCTCCATGCTGTATAATGGCCCCATACATTGCTCCATGCTGTAATGGCCCCATAGATTGCTCCATAAGTATAATGGCTCCATAGATTGCTCCATGCCGTAATGGCTCCATAGATTGCTCCATGCTGTAATGGCCCCATAGATTGCTCCATAAGTATAATGGCCCTACAGATTGCTCCATAAGTATAATGGCCCCATAGATTGCTCCATGCTGAAATGGCCCTATAGATTGCTCCATAAGTATAATGGCACCATAGATTGCTCCATGCTGTATAATGGCCCCGTAGATTGCCCCATGCTGTATAATGGCCCCATAGATTGCTCCCTACTGTATAATGGCCCCATAGACTGCTCCATACTGTGTAATTGCCCCATATATTGCTCCATGCTGTAATGGCCCCATAGATTGCTTCATGCTGCATAATGGCCCCAAAGATTGCTTCATGCTGCATAATGGCCCCAAAGATTGCTCCATACTGTATAATGGCCCCATAGATTGCTCCATGCTGTAATGGCCCTATAGATTGCTCCATGCTTTATAATGGCCCCATAGATTGCTCCCTGCTGTATAATGGCCCCATAGATTGCTCCCTGCTGTATAATGGCCCCATAGATTGCTCCCTGCTGTATAATGGCCCCATAGATTGCTCCCTGCTGTATAATGGCCCCATAGATTGCTGCATGCTGTAATGGCCCTATAGATTCCTCCATAAGTATAATGGCCCCATAGATTGCTCCATGCTGTAATTGCCCCATAGATTGCTCCATAAGTATAATGGCCCCATAGATTGCTCCATGCTGTAATGGCCCCATAGATTGCTCCATAAGTATAATGGCCCCATAGATTGCTCCATAAGTATAATGGCCCTATAGATTGCTCCATAAGTATAATGGCCCTATAGATTGCTCCATAAGTATAATGGCCCCATAGATTGCTCCATAAGTATAATGGCCCCATAGATTGCTCCATAAGTATAATGGCCCCATAGATTGCTCCATAAGTATAATGGCCCCATAGATTGCTCCATAAGTATAATGGCCCCATAGATTGCTCCATGCTGTATAATGGCCCCATAGATTGCTCCATGCTGTAATGGCCCTATAGATGGCACCATAAGTATAATGGCACCATAGATTGCTCCATGCTGTAATGGCCCTATAGATTGCTCCATAAGGATAATGGCCCCATAGATTGCTCCATGCTGTATAATGGCCCCATAGATTGCCTCATGCTGTATAATGGCCCCATAGATTGATCCCTACTGTATAATGGCCCCATAGATTGCTCCATGCTGTATAATGGCCCCATAGATTGCTCCATACTGTATAATGGCCCCATAGATTGCTCCACGCTGTAATGGCCCCATAGATTGCTCCATAAGTATTATGGCCCCATAGATTGCTCCCTGCTGTAATGGCCCTATAGATTGCTCCATAAGTGTAATGGCCCCATAGATTGCTCCATGCTGTATAATGGCCCCATAGATTGCTCCATAAGTATTATGGCCCCATAGATTGCTCCCTGCTGTAATGGCCCTATAGATTGCTCCATAAGTGTAATGGCCCCATAGATTGCTCCATGCTGTATAATGGCCCCATAGATTTCTCCATGCTGTAATGGCCCCATAGATTGCTCCATAAGTATTATGGCCCCATAGATTGCTCCCTGCTGTAATGGCCCTATAGATTGCTCCATAAGTGTAATGGCCCCATAGATTGCTCCATGCTGTATAATGGCCCCATAGATTGCTCCATGCTGTAATGGCCCCATAGATTGCTCCATAAGTATAATGGCCCCATAGATTGCACCATGCTGTAATGGCCCCATAGATTGCTCCATGCTGTATAATGGCCCCATAGATTACCCCATGCTGTATAATGGCCCCATAGTTTGCTCCCTACTGTATAATGGCCCCATAGATTGCTCCATGCTGTATAATGGCACCATAGATTGCGCCATGCTGTAATGGCCCCATAGATTGCTCCATAAGTAAAATGGCCCTATAGATTGCTCCATGAGTCTAATGGCCCTATAGATTGCTCCATAAGTATAATGGCCCTATAGATTGCTCCATAAGTATAATGGCCCCATAGATTGCTGCATGCTGTAACGGCCCTATAGATTGCTCCATAAGTATAATGGCCCCATAGATTGCTCCATGCTGTATAATGGCCCCATAGATTGCGCCATGCTGTAATAGCCCCATAGATTGCTCCATAAGTATAATAGCCCCATAGATTGCTCCATAAGTATAATAGCCCCATAGATTGCGCCATGCGGTAATGGCCCCATAGATTGCGCCATGCTGTAATGGCCCCATAGATTGCTCCCTGCTGTAATGGCGCTATAGATTGCTCCATAAGTATAATGGCCCCATAGATTGCTCCATGCTGTAATGGCGCTATAGATTGCTCCATAAATATAATGGGCCCATAGATTGCTCCATGCTGTATAATGGGCCCATAGATTGCTCCATGCTGTATAATGGCCCCATAGATTGCTCCATGCTGTATAATGGCCCCATAGATTGCTCCATGCTGTATAATGGCCCCATAGATTGCTCCATGCTGTATAATGGCCCCATAGATTGCTCCATGCTGTATAATGGCCCCATAGATTGCTCCATGCTGTAATGGCCCTATACATTGCTCCATGCTGTATAATGGCCCCATAGATTGCTCCATGCTGTATAATGGCCCCATAGATTGCCCCATGCTGTATAATGGCCCCATAGATTGCTCCATGCTGTATAATGGCCCCATAGATTGCTCCATAAGTATAATGGCCCCATAGATTGCTCCATACTGCATAATGGCCCTATAGATTGCTCCATACGTATAATGGCCCTATAGATTGCTCCAAAAGTATAATGGCTGCATAGATTACTCCATGCTGTAATGGCCCTATAGATTGCTCCATGCTTTATAATGGCCCCATAGATTGCTCCCTGCTGTATAATGGCCCCATAGATTGCTCCCTGCTGTATAATGGCCCCATAGATTGCTCCCTGCTGTATAATGGCCCCATAGATTGCTGCATGCTGTAATGGCCCTATAGATTGCTCCATAAGTATAATGGCCCCATAGATTGCTCCCTTCTGTATAATGGCCACATAGATTGCTCCCTGCTGTATAATGGCCCCATAGATTGCTCCATGCTGTAATGGCCCTATAGATTGCTCCATAAGTATAATGGCCCCATAGATTGCTCCATGCTGTAATGGCCCCATAGATTGCTCCATGCTGTAATGGCCCCATAGATTGCTCCATGCTGTATAATGGCCCCATAGATTGCTCCATGCTGTATAATGGCCCCATAGATTGCTCCATGCTGTATAATGGCCCCATAGATTACCCAATGCTGTATAATGGCCCCATAGATTGCTCTCTACTATATAATGGCCCCATAGATTGCTCCATGCTGTATAATGGCCCCTTAGATTGCGCCATGCTGTAATGGCCCCATAGATTGCTCCATAAGTATAATGGCCCCATAGATTGCTCCATGAGTCTAATGGCCCTATAGATTGCTCCATAAGTATAATGGCCCCATAGATTGCTCCATGCGGTAATGGCCCCATAAATTGCGCCATGCTGTAATGGCCCCATAGATTGCTCCATAAGTATAATGGCCCCATAGATTGCTCCATAAGTATAATGGCCCTATAGATTGCTCCATGCTGTATAATGGCCCCATAGATTGCGCCATGCTGTAATGGCCCCATAGATTGCTCCATAAGTATAATGGCCCCATAGATTGCTCCATGCTGTAATGGCCCTATATATTGCTCCATGCTGTAATGGTCCCATAGATTGCTCCATGCTGTATAATGGCCCCATAGATTGCTCCATGCTGTATAATGGCCCCATAGATTGCGCCATGCTGTATAATGGCCCCATAGATTGCTCCATGCTGTATAATGGCCCCATAGAGTGCTCCATAAGTATAATGGCCCCATAGAGTGCTCCATGATGTAATGGCCCTATAGATTGCTCCATACTGTATAATGGCCCCATAGATTGCTCCATAAGTATAATGGCCCTATAGATTGCTCCATAAGTATAATGGCCCCATAGATTGCTCCATGCTGTATAATGGCCCCATAGATTGCTTCATGCTGTAATGGCCCTATAGATTGCTCCATAAGTGTAATGGCCCCATAGATTGCCCCATGCTGTATAATGGCCCCATAGATTGCCCCATGCTGTATAATGGCCCCATAGATTGCTCCATGCTGTATAATGGCCCCATAGATTGCTCCACGCTGTAATGGTCCCATAGATTGCTCCATAAGTATAATGGCCCTATATATTGCTCCATGCTGTAATGGCCCTATAGATTGCTCCATGCTGCATAATGGCCCCATAGACTGCTCCATACTGTATAATGGCTCCATAGATTGCTCCATACTGTATAATGGCCCCATAGATTTCTCCATAAGTATAATGGCCCCATAGATTGCTCCATGCTGTAATGGCCCCATAGATTGCGCCATGCTGTAATGGCCCCATAGATTGCTCCATAAGTATAATGGCCCCATAGATTGCTCCATAAGTATAATGGCCCTATAGATTGCTCCATAAGTATAATGGCCCCATAGATTGCTCCATACTGTATAATGGCTCCATAGATTGCTCCATACTGTATAATGGCCCCATAGATTTCTCCATAAGTATAATGGCCCCATAGATTGCTCCATGCTGTAATGGCCCCATAGATTGCGCCATGCTGTAATGGCCCCATAGATTGCTCCATAAGTATAATGGCCCCATAGATTGCTCCATAAGTATAATGGCCCCATAGATTGCTCCATAAGTATAATGGCCCCATAGATTGCTCCATGCTGTAATGACCCTATAGATTGCTCCATAAGTATAATGGGCCCATAGATTGCTCCATGCTGTATAATGGCCCCATAGATTGCTCCATGCTGTATAATGGCCCCATAGATTGCTCCATGCTGTAAGGGTCCCATAGATTGCTCCATAAGTATAATGGCCCCATAGATTGCTCCATGCTGAATAATGGCCCCATAGATTGCCCCATGCTGTATAATGGCCCCCTAGATTGCTCCCTGCTGTATAATGGCCCCATAGATTGTTTCATGCTGTATAATGGCCCCATAGATTGCTCCATGCTGTAATGGCCCTATACATTGCTCCATGCTCTAATGGCCCCATAGATTGCTCCATACTGTATAATGGCCCCATAGATTGCTCCATACTGTATAATGGCCCCATAGATTGCTCCATACTGTATAATGGCCCCATAGATTGCACCATAAGCATAATGGCCCCATAGATTGCTCCATGCTGTATAATGGCCCCATAGATTGCTCCATGCTGTATAATGGCCCCATAGATTGCCCCATGCTTTATAATGGCCCCATAGATTGCCCCATGCTGTATAATGGCCCCATAGATTGCCCCATGCTGTATAATGGCCCCATAGATTGCCCCATGCTGTATAATGGCCCCATAGATTGCCCCATGCTGTATAATGGCCCCATAGATTGCTCCATGCTGTATAATGGCCCCATAGATTCCTCCATGCTGTATAGTGGCCCCATAGATTGCTCCACGCTGTAATGGTCCCATAGACTGCTCCATAAGTATAATGGCCCCATAGATTGCTCCATGCTGTAATAGCCCCATAGATTGCTCCATGCTGTAATGGCCCTATAGATTGCTCCATGCTGCATAATGGCCCTATAGATTGCTCCATAAGTATAATGGCCCTATAGATTGCTCCATAAGTATAATGGCCCTATAGATTGATCCATAAGTATAATGGCCGCATAGATTGCTCCATAAGTATAATGGCCGCATAGATTGCTCCATGCTGTAATGGCCCCATAGATTGCTCCATGCTGTAATGGCCCTATAGATTGCTGTATACTGGCCCCATAGATGGCTCCATAAGTATAATGGCCCCATAGATTGCTCCATGCTGTAATGGCCCTATAGATTGCTCCATGCTCCATAATGGCCCCATAGATTGCTCCATAAGTATAATGGCTCCACAGATTGCTCCATGCTGTATAATGGCCCCATAGATTGCTCCATGCTGTATAATGGCCCCATAGATTGCGCCATGCTGTAATGGCCCCATAGATTGCTCCATAAGTATAATGGCCCCATAGATTGCTCCATGCTGTAATGGCCCTATAGATTGCTCCATGCTGTAATGGCCCCATAGATTGCTCCATACTGTATAATGGCCCCATAGATTGCTCCATACTGTATAATGGCCCCATAGATTGCTCCATAAGTATAATGGCCCTATAGATTGCTCCATAAGTATAATGGCCCCATAGATTGCTCCATGCTGTATAATGGCCCCATAGATTGCTTCATGCTGTAATGGCCCTTTAGATTGCTCCATAAGTGTAATGGCCCCATAGATTGCTCCATGCTGTATAGTGGCCCCATAGATTGCTCCATGCTGTATAATGGCCCCATAGATTGCTCCATGCTGTATAATGGCCCCATAGATTGCTACATGCTGTATAATGGCCCCATAGATTGCTTCATGCTGTATAATGGCCCCATAGATTGCTCCATAAGTATAATGGCCCCATAGATTGCTCCATAAGTATAATGGCCCCATAGATTGCTCCATAAGTATAATGGCCCCATAGATTGCTCCATAAGTATAAACGCCCCATAGATTGCTCCATAAGTATAATGGCCCCATAGATTGCTCCATGCTGTAATGGCCCTATAGATTGCTCCATGCTGCATAATGGCCCCATAGATTGCTCCATAAGTATAATGGCCCTATAGATTGCTCCATAAGTATAATGGCTATAGATTGCTCCATAAGTATAATGGCCCTATAGATTGCTCCATAAGTATAATGGCCCCATAGATTGCTCCATGCTGAATAATGGCCCCATAGATTGCCCCATGCTGTATAATGGCCCCATAGATTGCCCCATGCTGTATAATGGCCCCATAGATTGCTCCCTGCTGTATAATGGCCCCATAGATTGTTCCATGCTGTATAATGGCCCCATAGATTGCTGTATAATGGCCCCATAGATGGCTCCATAAGTATAATGGCCCCATAGATTGCTCCATGCTGTAATGGCCCTATAGATTGCTCCATGCTCCATAATGGCCCCATAGATTGCTCCATAAGTATAATGGCTCCACAGATTGCTCCATGCTGTATAATGGCCCCATAGATTGCTGCATGCTGTAATGGCCCTATAGATTGCTTCATAAGTATAATTGCCCCATAGATTGCTCCATGCTGTATAATGGCCCCATAGATTGCTTCATGCTGTATAATGGCCCCATAGATTGCTCCATGCTGTATAATGGCCCCATAGATTGCTCCACTCTGTATAATGGCCCCATAGATTGCTCCACTCTGTATAATGGCCCCATAGATTGCTCCACGCTGTAATGGTCCCATAGATTGCTCCATAAGTATAATGGCCCCATAGATTGCTCCAAGCTGTAATGGCCCTATAGATTGCTCCATGCTGCATAATGGCCCCATAGATTGCTCCATACTGCATAATGGCTCCATAGATTTCTCCATAAGTGTAATGGCCCTATAGATTGCTCCATAAGTATAATGGCCCTATAGATAGCTCCATAAGTGTAATGGCCCTATAGATTGCTCCATGCTGTAATGGCCCCATAGATTGCTCCATGCTGTAATGGCCCCATAGATTGCTCCATGCTGTAATGGCCCCATAGATTGCTCCATAAGTATAATGGCCCCATAGATTGCTCCATGCTGAATAATGGCCCCATAGATTGCCCCATGCTGTATAATGGCCCCCTAGATTGCTCCCTGCTGTATAATGGCCCCATAGATTGTTCCATGCTGTATAATGGCCCCATAGATTGCTGTATAATGGCCCCATAGATGGCTCCATAAGTATAATGGCCCCATAGATTGCTCCATGCTGTAATGGCCCAATAGGTTGCTCCATAAGGATAATGGCCCCATAGATTGCTCCATGCTGTATAATGGCCCCATAGATTGCTCCATGCTGTATAATGGCCCCATAGATTGCTCCATGCTGTATAATGGCCCCATAGATTACCCAATGCTGTATAATGGCCCCATAGATTGCTCCCTACTATATAATGGCCCCATAGATTGCTCCATGCTGTATAATGGCCCCATAGATTGCTCCATGCTGTAATGGTCCCATAGATTGCTCCATGCTGTATAATGGCCCAAAGATTGCTCCATGCTGTATAATGGCCCCATAGATTGCTCCATAAGTATAATGGCCCCATAGATTGCTCCATGATGTAATGGCCCTATAGATTGCTCCATACTGTATAATGGCCCCATAGATTGCTCCATACTGTATAATGGCCCTATAGATTGCTCCATAAGTATAATGGCCCCATAGATTGCTCCATGCTGTATAATGGCCCCATAGATTGCTTCATGCTGTAATGGCCCTATAGATTGCTCCATAAGTGTAATGGCCCCACAGATTGCCCCATGCTGTATAATGGCCCCATAGATTGCCCCATGCTGTATAATGGCCCCATAGATTGCTCCATGCTGTATAATGGCCCCATAGATTGCTCCACGCTGTAATGGTCCCATAGATTGCTCCATAAGTATAATGGCCCTATAGATTGCTCCATGCTGTAATGGCCCTATAGATTGCTCCATGCTGCATAATGGCCCCATAGACTGCTCCATACTGCATAATGGCTCCATAGATTGCTCCATACTGTATAATGGCCCCATAGATTTCTCCATAAGTATAATGGCCCTATAGATTGCTCCATAAGTATAATGACCCTATAGATTGCTCCATGAGTCTAATGGCCCTATAGATTGCTCCATAAGTATAATGGCCCCATAGATTGCTCCATGCGGTAATGGCCCCATAGATTGCGCCATGCTGTAATGGCCCCATAGATTGCTCCATAAGTATAATGGCCCCATAGATTGCTCCATAAGTATAATGGCCCTATAGATTGCTCCATAAGTATAATGGCCCCATAGATTGCTCCATGCTGTATAATGGCCCCATAGATTGCGCCATGCTGTAATGGCCCCATAGATTGCTCCATAAGTATAATGGCCCTATAGATTGCTCCATAAGTATAAAGGCCCCATAGATTGCTCCATGCTGTATAATGGCCCCATAGATTGCGCCATGCTGTAATGGCCCCATAGATTGCTCCATAAGTATAATGGGCCCATAGATTGCTCCATGCTGTATAATGGCCCCATAGATTGCTCCATGCTGTATAATGGCCCCATAGATTGCTCCATGCTGTAATGGTCCCATAGATTGCTCCATAAGTATAATGGCCCCATAGATTGCTCCATGCTGAATAATGGCCCCATAGATTGCCCCATGCTGTATAATGGCCCCCTAGATTGCTCCCTGCTGTATAATGGCCCCATAGATTGTTTCATGCTGTATAAATGGCCCCATAGATTGCTCCATGCTGTAATGGCCCTATACATTGCTCCATGCTGTAATGGCCCCATAGATTGCTCCATACTGTATAATGGCCCCATAGATTGCTCCATACTGTATAATGGCCCCATAGATTGCTCCATACTGTATAATGGCCCTATAGATTGCTTCATGCTGTAATGGCCCTATAGATTGCTCCATAAGTGTAATGGCCCCATAGATTGCCCCATGCTGTATAATGGCCCCATAGATTGCCCCATGCTGTATAATGGCCCCATAGATTGCTCCATGCTGTATAATGGTCCCATAGATTGCTCCACGCTGTAATGGTCCCATAGATTGCTCCATAAGTATAATGGCCCTATAGATTGCTCCATGCTGTAATGGCCCTATAGATTGCTCCATGCTGCATAATGGCCCCATAGACTGCTCCATACTGCATAATGGCTCCATAGATTGCTCCATACTGTATAATGGCCCCATAGATTGCTCCATAGGTATAATGGCCCCATAGATTGCTCCATGCTGTATAATGGCCCCATAGATTGCCCCATGCTTTATAATGGCCCCATAGATTGCCCCATGCTGTATAATGGCCCCATAGATTGCCCCATGCTGTATAATGGCCCCATAGATTGCTCCATGCTCCATAATGGCCCCATAGATTGCTCCATAAGTATAATGGCTCCACAGATTGCTCCATGCTGTATAATGGCCCCATAGATTGCTGCATGCTGTAATGGCCCTATAGATTGCTTCATAAGTATAATTGCCCCATAGATTGCTCCATGCTGTATAATGGCCCCATATATTGCCCCATGCTGTATAATGGCCCCATAGATTGCTCCATGCTGTATAATGGCCCCATAGATTGCTCCACTCTGTATAATGGCCCCATAGATTGCTCCACGCTGTAATGGTCCCATAGATTGCTCCATAAGTATAATGGCCCCATAGATTGCTCCATGCTGTAATGGCCCCATAGATTGCTCCATGCTGCATAATGGCCCCATAGATTGCTCCATACTGCATAATGGCTCCATAGATTGCTCCATACTGTATAATGGCCCTATAGATTGCTCCATAAGTATAATGGCCCTATAGATTGCTCCATAAGTGTAATGGCCCTATAGATTGCTCCATGCTGTAATGGCCCCATAGATTGCTCCATGCTGTAATGGCCCCATAGATTGCTCCATGCTGTAATGGCCCCATAGATTGCTCCATGCTGTAATGGCCCCATAGATTGCTCCATAAGTATAATGGCCCCATAGATTGCTCCATGCTGAATAAT
The DNA here is from genome assembly GCF_046119375.1 of Phyllobates terribilis. Lineage (NCBI taxonomy): Eukaryota > Metazoa > Chordata > Amphibia > Anura > Dendrobatidae > Phyllobates > Phyllobates terribilis. The sequence goes on from NW_027362963.1 coordinate 2,931,157, forward strand.
GGCCCCATAGATTGCCCCATGCTGTATAATGGCCCCCTAGATTGCTCCCTGCTGTATAATGGCCCCATAGATTGTTCCATGCTGTATAATGGCCCCATAGATTGCTGTATAATGGCCCCATAGATGGCTCCATAAGTATAATGGCCCCATAGATTGCTCCATGCTGTAATGACCCTATAGATTGCTCCATGCTCCATAATGGCCCCATAGATTGTTCCATAAGTATAATGGCTCCACAGATTGCTCCATGCTGTATAATGGCCCCATAGATTGCTGCATGCTGTAATGGCCCTATAGATTGCTCCCTGCTGTATAATGGCCCCATAGATTGCTCCATGCTGTATAATGGCCCCATAGATTGCTCCATAAGTATAATGGCCCCATAGATTGCTCCATGCTGTAATGGCCCTATAGATTGCTCCATAAGGATAATGGCCCCATAGATTGCTCCATGCTGTATAATGGCCCTATAGATTGCTCCATAAGTATAATGGCCCCATAGATTGCTCCATGCTGTAATGGCCCTATAGATTGCTCCATGCTGCATAATGGCCCCATAGATTGCTCCATGCTGCATAATGGCCCCATAGATTGCTCCATGCTGCATAATGGCCGCATAGATTGCTCCATACTGTATGATGGCCCCATATATTGCTCCATAAGTATAATGGCCCCAAAGAATGCTCCATAAGTATAATGGTCCTATAGATTGCTCCATTAGTATAAAGGCCGCATAGATTGCTCCATGCTGTAATGGTCTCATAGATTGCTCCATGCTGTAATGGCCCCATAGATTGCTCCATGCAGTATAATGGCCCCATAGATTGCTCCATGCTGTAATGGCCCTATAAATTGCTCCATGCTGCATAATGGCCCCATAGATTGCTCCATGCTGCATAATGGCCCCATAGATTGCTCCATGCTGCATAATGGCCCCATAGATTGCTCCATGCTGCATAATGGCCCCATAGATTGCTCCATGCTGCATAATGGCCCCATAGATTGCTCCATGCTGCATAATGGCACCATAGATTGCTCCATAAGTATAATGACCCCATAGATTGCTCCATAAGTATAATGGCCCTATAGATTGCTCCATAAGTATAATGGCCCTATAGATTGCTCCATAAGTATAATGGCCCTATAGATTGCTCCATAAGTATAATGGCGCCATAGATTGCTCCATGCTGTATAATGGCCCCATAGATTGCTCCATGCTGTAATGGCCCTATAGATTGCTCCATAATTATAATGGCCCTATAGATTGCTCCATAAGTATAATGGCCGCATAGATTGCTCCATGCTGTAATGGCCCCATAGATTGCTCCATGCTGTAATGGCCCTATAGATTGCTCCAAAAGTATAATGGCCCCATAGATTGCTCCATGATGTAATGGCCCTATAGATTGCTCCATAAGTATAATGGCCCCATAGATTGCTCCATGCTGAATAATGGCCCCATAGATTGCCCCATGCTGTATAATGGCCCCCTAGATTGCTCCCTGCTGTATAATGGCCCCATAGATTGCTGTATAATGGCCCCATAGATTGCTCCATAAGTATAATGGCCCCATAGATTTCTCCATGCTCCATAATGGCCCCATAGATTGCTCCATAAGTATAATGGCTCCACAGATTGCTCCATACTGTATAATGGCCCCATAGATTGCTGCATTCTGTAATGGCCCTATAGATTGCTCCATAAGTATAATGGCCCCATAGATTGCTCGCTACTGTATAATGGCCCCGTAGATTGCTCCATAAGTATAATGGCCCCATAGATTGCTCCCTACTGTATAATGGCCCCATAGATTGCTCCATGCTGTAATGGCCCCATAGATTGCTCCATAAGTATAATGGCCCCATAGATTGCTCCATGCTGTAATGGCCCTATAGATTTCTCCATAAGGATAATGGCCCCATAGATTGCTCCATGCTGTATAATGGCCCCATAGATTGCTCCCTACTGTATAATGGCCCCATAGATTGCTCCCTACTGTATAATGGCCCCATAGATTGCTCCATAAGTATAATGGCCCCATAGATTGCTCCATAAGTATAATGGCCCTATAGATTGCTCCATAAGTATAATGGCCCTATAGATTGCTCCATAAGTATAATGGCCCTATAGATTGCTCCATAAGTATAATGGCCCCATAGATTGCTCCACGCGGTAATGGCCCCATAAATTGCTCTATGCTGTAATGGCCCTATAGATTGATCCATGCTGTATAATGGCCCCATAGATTGCTCCATGCTGTATAATGGCCCCATAGATTGCTCCATGCTGTATAATGGCCCCATAGATTGCTCCATGCTGTATAATGGCCCCATAGATTGCTCCATGCTGTATAATGGCTCCATAGATTGCCCCATGCTGTATAATGGCTCCATAGATTGACCCCTGCTGTATAATGGCCCCATAGATTGTTCCATGCTGTATAATGGCCCCATAGATTGCTCCATAAGTATAATGGCCCCATAGATTGCTCCATGCTGTAATGGCCCTATAGATTGCTCCATGCTGCATAATGGCCAAATAGATTGCTCCATACTGCATAATGGCTCCATAGATTGCTCCATACTGTATAATGGCCCCATAGATTGCTCCATGCTGTAATGGTCCCATAGATTGCTCCATAAGTATAATGGCCCTATAGATTGCTCCATGCTGTAATGGCCCTATAGATTGCTCCATGCTGCATAATGGCTCCATAGATTGCTCCATACTGCATAATGGCCCCATAGATTGCTCCATAAGTATAATGGCCCCATAGATTGCTCCATAAGTATAATGGCTCTATAGATTGCACCATTAGTATAATGGCCGCATAGATTGCTCCATGCTGTAATGGCCTCATAGATTGCTCCATGCTGTAATGGCCCTATAGATTGCTCCATAAGTATAATGGCCCCATAGATTGCTCCATGATGTAATTGCCCTATAGATTGCTCCATAAGTATAATGGCCCCATAGATTGCTCCATGCTGTATAATGGCCCCATAGATTGCTCCATGCTGTATAATGGCCCCATAGATTGTCCCATGCTGTATAATGGCTCAATAGATTGTTCCATGCTGTATAATGGCCCCATAGATTGTTCCATAAGTATAATGGCCCCATAGATTGCTCCATGCTATAATGGCCCCATAGATTGCTCCATGCTGTAATGGCCCTATAAATTGCTCCATGCTGTAATGGCCCTATAAATTGCTCCATGCTGCATAATGGCCCCATAGATTGCTCCATGCTGCATAATGGCTCCATAGATTGCTCCATACTGTATAATGGCCCCATAGATTGCTCCATAAGTATAATGACCCTATAGATTGCTCCATAAGTATAATGGCCCTATAGATTGCTCCATAAGTATAATGGCCCCACAGATTGCTCCATGCTGTAATGGCCCCATAGATTGCTCCATAAGTATAATGGCCCCATAGATTGCTCCATGCTGTATAATGGCCCCATAGATTGCTCTATGCTGTAATGGCCCTATAGATTGCTCCATGCTGTATAATGGCCCCATAGATTGCTCCATGCTGTAATGGCCCCATAGATTGCTCCATAAGTATAATGGCCCTATAGATTGCTCCATGCTCCATAATGGCCCCATAGATTGCTCCATACTGCATAATGGCTCCATAGATTGCTCCATACTGTATAATGTCCCTATAGATTGCTCCATAAGTATAATGGCCCCATAGATTGCTCCATGCTGTATAATGGCCCCATAGATTGGCTCCATGCTGTAATGGTCCTATAGATTGCTTCATAAGTATAATGGCCCCATAGATTGCTCCATGCTGTATAATGGCCCCATAGATTGCTCCATGCTGTATAATGGCCCCATAGAATGCTCCATACTGTATAATGGCCCCATAGATTGCTGCATGCTGTAATGGCCCTATAGATTGCTCCATAAGTATAATGGCCCCATAGATTGCTCCCTACTGTATAATGGCCCCATAGATTGCTCCATGCTGTATTATGGCCCCATAGATTGCTCCATGTTGTAATGGCTCCATAGATTGCTCCATAAGTATAATGGCCCCATAGATTGCTCCATAAGGATAATGGCCCCATAGATTGCTCCATAAGGATAATGGCCCCATAGATTGCTCCATGCTGTATAATGGCCCCATAGATTGCTCCATGCTGTATAATGGACCCATAGATTGCTCTATGCTGTAATGGCCCTATAGATTACTCCATAAGTATAAAGGTCCCATAGATTGCCCCATGCTGTATAATGGCCCCATTGATTGCCCCATGCTGTATAATTGTCCCATAGATTGCTCAATGCTGTATAATGGCCCCATAGATTGCTCCATACTGTATAATGGCCCCATAGATTGCTGCATGCTGTAATGGCCCTATAGATTGCTCCATAAGTATAATGGCCCCATAGATTGCTCCCTACTGTACAATGGCCCCATAGATTGCTCCATGCTGTATTATGGCCCCATAGATTGCTCCATGTTGTAATGGCCCTATAGATTGCTCCATAAGGATAATGGCCCCATAGATTGCTCCATGCTGTATAATGGCCCCATAGATTGCTCCATGCTGTATAATGGACCCATAGATTGCTCCATGCTGTAATGGCCCTATAGATTACTCCAAAAGTATAAAGGTCCCATAGATTGCTCCATGCTGTATAATGGCCCCATTGATTGCCCCATGCTGTATAATGGTCCCATAGATTGCTCCCTACTGTATAATGGCCCCATAGATTGCTCCATAAGTATAATGGCCCTATAGATTGCTCCATAAGTATAATGGCCCTATAGATTGCTCCATAAGTATAATGGCCCCATAGATTGCTCCATAAGTATAATGGCCCCATAGATTGCTCCATAAGTATAATGGCCCCATAGATTGCTCCATAAGTATAATCGCCCCATAGATTGCTCCATGCGGTAATGGCCCCATAGATTGCTCCATGCGGTAATGGCCCCATAGATTGCTCCATAAGTATAATGGGCCCATAGATTGCTCCATGCTGTATAATGGCATCATAGATTGCTCCATGCTGTTTAATGGCATCATAGATTGCTCCATGCTGTTTAATGGCCCCATAGATTGCTCCATGCTGTAGTAGCACCATAGATTGCTCCATAAGTATAATGGCCCCATAGATTGCTCCATGGTGTAATGGCCCTATACATTGCTCCATGTCATAATGGCCCTATAGATTGCTCCATGCTGTATAATGGCCCCATAGATTGCTCCATGCTGTAATGGCCCTATACATTGCTCCATGCTGTATAATGGCCCCATAGATTGCTCCATGCTGTAATGGCCCTATAGATTGCTCCATTAGTCTAATGGCCCCATAGATTGCTTTATGCTGTATAATGGCCCCATAGATTGCTCCCTACTGTATAATGGCCCCATAGATTGCTCCCTACTGTATAATGGCCCCATAGATTGCTCCCTACTGTATAATGGCCCCATAGATTGCTCCATGCTGTATAATGGCCCCATAGATTGCTCCATAAGTATAATGGCCCCATAGATTGTTCCATGCTGTAATGGCCCTATAAATTGCTCCATGCTGCATAATGGCTCCATAGATTGCTCCATACTGTATAATGGCTCCATAGATTGCTTCATACTGTATAATGGCCCCATAGATTGCTCCATAAGTATAATGGCCCTATAGATTGCTCCATAAGTATAATGGCCTCATAGATTGCTCCATGCGGTAATGGCCCCATAGATTGCTCCATAAGTATAATGGCCCTACAGATTGCTCCATAAGTATAATGGCCCCATAGATTGCTCCATAAGTATAATGGCCCCATAGATTCCTCCATGATGTAATGGCCCCATAGATTGCTCCATGCTGTATAATGGCCCCATAGATTGCTCCATGCTGTATAATGGCCCCATAGATTGCTCCATGCTATAATGGCCCTATAGATTGCTCCACAAGTATAATGGCCCCATAGATTGCTCCATACTGTAATGGCCCCATAGATTGCTCCATGCTGTATAATGGCCCCATAGATTGCCCCATGCTGTATAATGGCCCCATAGATTGCCCCATGCTGTATAATGGCCCCATAGATTTCTCCCTACTGTATAATGGCCCCATAGACTGCTCCATACTGTATAATGGCCCCATATATTGCTCCATGCTGTAATGGCCCTATAGATTGCTCCATAAGTATAATGGCCCCATAGATTGCTCCATTCTGTATAATGGCCCCATAGATTGCTTCATAAGTATAATGGCCCCATAGATTGCTCCATGCTGTAATGGCCCCACAGATTGCTCCATGCTGTAATGGCCCTATAGATTGCTCCATGCTGCTTAATGGCCCCATAGATTGCTCCATACTGTATAATGGCTCCATAGATTGCTCCATGCTGTATAATGGCCCTATAGATTGCTCCATGCTGCATAATGGCTCCATAGATTGCTCCATGCTGTAATGGCCCAATAGGTTGCTCCATACTGTATAATGACCCTATAGATTGCTCCATAAGTATAATGGCCCTATAGATTGCTTCATAAGTATAATGGCCCCATAGATTGCTCCATGCTGTATAATGGCCCCATAGATTGCTCCATGCTGTATAATGGCCCCATAGATTGCTCCATGCTGTAATGGCCCTATAGATCGCTCCAGAAGTATAATGGCCCCATAGATTGCTCCAGAAGTATAATGGCCCCATAGATTGCTCCTTGCTGTAATGGCCCTATAGATTCCTCCATGCTGCATAATGGCCCCATAGATTGCTCCATACTGCATAATGGTTCCATAGATTGCTCCATACTGTATAATGGCCCCATAGATTGCTCCATAAGTATAATGGCCCTATAGATTGGTCCATGGTGTATAATGGCCCCATAGATTGCTCCATGCTGTAATGGCCCTATAGATTGCTCCATAAGTATAATGGCCCCATAGATTGCTCCATGCTGTAATGGCCCTATAGATTGCTCCACGAGTATAATGGCCCCATAGATTGCTCCATGCTGTAATGGCCCCATAGATTGCTACATGCTGTATAATGGCCCCATAGATTGCCCCATGCTGTATAATGGCCCCATAGATTTCTCCCTACTGTATAATGGCCCCATAGACTGCTCCATACTGTATAATGGCCCCATATATTGCTCCATGCTGTAAAGGCCCTATAGATTGCTCCATAAGTATAATGGCCCCATAGATTGCTCCATGCTGTATAATGGCCCCATAGATTGCTTCATAAGTATAATGGCCCCATAGATTGCTCCATGCTGTAATGGCCCCACAGATTGCTCCATGCTGTAATGGCCCTATAGATTGCTCCATGCTGTAATGGCCCTATAGATTGCTCCATGCTGCTTAATGGCCCCATAGATTGCTCCATACTGTATAATGGCTCCATAGATTGCTCCATGCTGTATAATGGCCCTATAGATTGCTCCATGCTGCATAATGGCTCCATAGATTGCTCCATGCTGTAATGGCCCCATAGGTTGCTCCATACTGTATAATGACCCTATAGATTGCTCCATAAGTATAATGGCCCTATAGATTGCTTCATAAGTATAATGGCCCCATAGATTGCTCCATGCTGTATAATGGCCCCATAGATTGCTCCATGCTGTATAATGGCCCCATAGATTGCTCCATGCTGTAATGGCCCCATAGATTGCTCCAGAAGTATAATGGCCCCATAGATTGCTCCAGAAGTATAATGGCCCCATAGATTCCTCCATGCTGCATAATGGCCCCATAGATTGCTCCATACTGCATAATGGTTCCATAGATTGCTCCATACTGTATAATGGCCCCATAGATTGCTCCATAAGTATAATGGCCCTATAGATTGGTCCATAAGTATAATGTCCCCATAGATTGCTCCATAAGTATAATGGCCCCATAGATTGCTCCATGGTGTATAATGGCCCCATAGATTGCTCCATGCTGTAATGGCCCTATAGATTGCTCCATAAGTATAATGGCCCCATAGATTGCTCCATGCTGCAATGGCCCTATAGATTGCTCCATAAGTATAATGGTCCCATAGATTGCTCTATGCTGTAATGGCCCCATAGATTGCTCCATGCTGCATAATGGCCCCATAGATTGCTCCATGCTGCATAATGGCCCCATAGATTGCTCCATGCTGCATAATGGCCCCATAGATTGCTCCGTGCTGTAATGGCCCCATAGATTGCTCCATGCTGTATAATGGCCCCATAGATTGCTCCATGCTGTAATGGCCCCACAGATTGCTCCATAAGTATAATGGCCCCATAGATTGCTCCATGCTGTAATGGCCCCATAGATTGCTCCATGCTGTAATGGCCCTATAGATAGCTCCATGCTGCTTAATGGCCCCATAGATTGTTCCATACTGTATAATGGCTCCATAGATTGCTCCATGCTGTATAATGGCCCTATAGATTGCTCCATGCTGCGTAATGGCTCCATAGATTGCTCCATGCTGTAATGGCCCCATAGATTGTTCCATGCTGTATAATGGCCCCATAGATTGCTCCATAAGTAAAATGGCCCCATAGATTGCTCCATGCTGTAATGGCCCTATAAATTGCTCCATGCTGCATAATGGCCCCATAGATTGCTCCATGCTGCATAATGGCTCCATAGATTGCTCCATACTGTATAATGGCCCCATAGATTGCTCAATAAGTATAATGGCCCCATAGATTGCTCCATGCTGTAATGGCCCTATAGATTGCTCCATAAGGATAATGGCCCCATAGATTGCTCCATGCTGTATAAAGGTCCATAGATTGCTCCATTCTGTATAATGGTCCCATAGATTGCTCCATGCTGTATAATGGCCCCATAGATTGCTCCCTACTGTATAATGGCCCTATAGATTGCTCCATAAGTATAATGGCCCTATAGATTGCTCCATAAGTATAATGGCCCCATAGATTGCTCCATAAGTATAATGGCCCCATAGATTGCTCCATGCGGTAATGGCCCCATAGATTGCTCCATGCGGTAATGGCCCCATAGATTGCTCCATGCGGTAATGGCCCCATAGATTGCTCCATGCGGTAATGGCCCCATAGATTGCTCCATGCGGTAATGGCCCCATAGATTGCTCCATAAGTATAATGGCCCCATAGATTGCTCCATGCTGCAATGGCCCCATAGATTTCTCCATAAGTATAATGGCCCCATAGATTGCTCCATGCTGTAAAGGCCCTATAGATTGCTCCATAAGTATAATGGGCCCATAGATTGCTCCATAAGTATAATGGGCCCATAGATTGCTCCATGCTGCATAATGGCATCATAGATTGCTCCATGCTGTTTAATGGCATCATAGATTGCTCCATGCTGTTTAATGGCCCCATAGATTGCTCCATGCTGTAATAGCACCATAGATTGCTCCATAAGTATAATGGCCCCATAGATTGCTCCATGCTGTAATGGCCCTATACATTGCTCCATGTCGTAATGGCCCTATAGATTGCTCCATGCTGTATAATGGCCCCATAGATTGCTCCATGCTGTAATGGCCCTATAGATTGCTCTATGCTGTATAATGGCTCCATAGATTGCTCCCTACTGTATAATGGCCCCATAGATTGCTCCCTACTGTATAATGGCCCCATAGATTGCTCCCTACTGTATAATGGCCCCATAGATTGCTCCCTACTGTATAATGGCCCCATAGATTGCTCCATGCTGTATAATGGCTCCATAGATTGTTCCATGCTGTAATGGCCCTATAAATTGCTCCATGCTGCATAATGGCCCCATAGATTGCTCCATACTGTATAATGGCTCCATAGATTGCTTCATACTGTATAATGGCCCCATAGATTGCTCCATAAGTATAATGGCCCTATAGATTGCTCCATAAGTATAATGGCCTCATAGATTGCTCCATGCGGTAATGGCCCCATAGATTGCTCCATAAGTATAATGGCCCTACAGATTGCTCCATAAGTATAATGGCCCCATAGATTGCTCCATAAGTATAATGACCCCATAGATTGCTCCATGGTGTATAATGGCCCCATAGATTGCTCCATGCTGTAATGGCCCTATAGATTGCTCCATAAGTATAATGGCCCCATAGATTGCTCCATGCTGTAATGGCCCTATAGATTGCTCCATAAGTATAATGGCCCCATAGATTGCTCCATGCTGTAATGGCCCTATAGATTGCTCCATGCTGCTTAATGGCCCCATAGATTGCTCCATGCTGTATAATGGCCCTATAGATTGCTCCATGCTGCATAATGGCTCCATAGATTGCTCCATGTTGTAATGGCCCCATAGATTGTTCCATGCTGTATAATGGCCCCATAGATTGCTCCATAAGTATAATGGCCCCATAGATTGCTCCATGCTGTAATGGCCCTATAAATTGCTCCATGCTGCATAATGGCTCCATAGATTGCTCCATACTGTATAATGGCCCCATAGATTGCTCCATAAGTATAATGACCCTATAGATTGCTCCATGCTGTATAATGGCCCCATAGATTGCTCCATGCTGTATAATGGCCCCATAGATTGCTCCATGCTGTATAATGGCCCCATAGATTGCTCCATGCTGTATAATGGCCCCATAGATTGCTCCATAAGTATAATGGCCCCATAGATTGCTCCATGCTGCATTGGCCCCATAGATTTCTCCATAAGTATAATGGCCCCATAGATTGCTCCATGCTGTATAATGGCCCCATAGATTGCTCCATGCTGTATAATGGCCCCATAGATTGCTCCATGCTGTAATGGCCCCATAGATTGCTCCATAAGTATAATGGCCCTATAGATTGCTCCATGCTCCATAATGGCCCCATAGATTGCTCCATACTGCATAATGGCTCCATAGATTGCTCCATACTGTATAATGTCCCTGTAGATTGCTCCATAAGTATAATGGCCCCATAGATTGCTCCATGCTGTATAATGGCCCCATAGATTGGCTCCATGCTGTAATGGTCCTATAGATTGCTCCATGCTGTATAATGGCCCCATAGATTGCTCCATGCTGTATAATGGCCCCATAGATTGCTCCATGCTGTATAATGGCCCCATAGATTGCTCCATACTGTATAATGGCCCCATAGATTGCTTCATGCTGTAATGGTCCTATAGATTGCTCCCTACTGTATAATGGCCCCATAGATTGCTCCCTACTGTATAATGGCCCCATAGATTGCTCCATGCTGTATTATGGCCCCATAGATTGCTCCATGTTGTAATGGCTCCATAGATTGCTCCATAAGTATAATGGCCCCATAGATTGCTCCATGCTGTAATGGCCCTATAGATTGCTCCATAAGGATAATGGCCCCATAGATTGCTCCATGCTGTATAAAGGTCCCATAGATTGCTCCATGCTGTATAAAGGTCCCATAGATTGCTCCATGCTGTATAATGGCCCCATAGATTGCTCCCTACTGTATAATGGCCCCATAGATTGCTCCATAAGTATAATGGCCCTATAGATTGCTCCATAAGTATAATGGCCCCATAGATTGCTCCATAAGTATAATGGCCCCATAGATTGCTCCATAAGTATAATGGCCCCATAGATTGCTCCATGCGGTAATGGCCCCATAGATTTCTCCATGCGGTAATGGCCCCATAGATTGCTCCATGCGGTAATGGCCCCATAGATTGCTCCATGCGGTAATGGCCCCATAGATTGCTCCATGCGGTAATGGCCCCATAGATTGCTCCATGCGGTAATGGCCCCATAGATTGCTCCATGCTGTATAATGGCCCCATAGATTGCTCCATGCTGTATAATGGCCCCATAGATTGCCCCATGCTGTATAATGGCCCCATAGACTGCTCCATACTGTATAATGGCCCCATATATTGCTCCATGCTGTAATGGCCCTATAGATTGCTCCATAAGTATAATGGCCCCATAGATTGCTCCATGCTGTATAATGGCCCCATAGATTGCTTCATAAGTATAATGGCCCCATAGATTGCTCCATGCTGTAATGGCCCCACAGATTGCTCCATGCTGTAATGGCCCTATAGATTGCTCCATGCTGCTTAATGGCCCCATAGATTGCTCCATACTGTATAATGGCCCTATAGATTGCTCCATGCTGCATAATGGCTCCATAGATTGCTCCATGCTGTAATGGCCCCATAGGTTGCTCCATACTGTATAATGACCCTATAGATTGCCCCATAAGTATAATGGCCCCATAGATTGCTCCATGCTGTATAATGGCCCCATAGATTGCTCCATGCTGTATAATGGCCCCATAGATTGCTCCATGCTGTATAATGGCCCCATAGATTGCTCCATGCTGTATAATGGCCCCATAGATTGCTCCATGCTGTAATGGCCCTATAGATTGCTCCAGAAGTATAATGGCCCCATAGATTGCTCCAGAAGTATAATGGCCCCATAGATTGCTCCTTGCTGTAATGGCCCTATAGATTCCTCCATGCTGCATAATTGCCCCATAGATTGCTTCATACTGCATAATGGTTCCATAGATTGCTCCATAAGTATAATGGCCCTATAGATTGGTCCATAAGTATAATGGCCCCATAGATTGCTCCATAAGTATAATGGCCCCATAGATTGCTCCATGGTGTATAATGGCCCCCATAGATTGCTCCATGCTGTAATGGCCCTATAGATTGCTCCATAAGTATAATGGCCCCATAGATTGCTCCATGCTGCAATGGCCCTATAGATTGCTCCATAAGTATAATGGCCCCATAGATTGCTCCATGCTGTATAATGGCCCCATAGATTGCTCCATACTGTATAATGGCTCCATAGATTGCTCCATGCTGTATAATGGCCCTATAGATTGCTCCATGCTGCATAATGGCTCCATAGATTGCTCCATGCTGTAATGGCCCCATAGATTGTTCCATGCTGTATAATGGCCCCATAGATTGCTCCATAAGTATAATGGCCCCATAGATTGCTCCATGCTGTAATGGCCCTATAAATTGCTCCATGCTGCATAATGGCTCCATAGATTGCTCCATACTGTATAATGGCCCCATAGATTGCTCCATAAGTATAATGACCCTATAGATTGCTCCATAAGTATAATGGCCCCATAGATTGCTCCATGCTGTATAATGGCCCCATAGATTGCTCCATGCTGTATAATGGCCCCATAGATTGCTCCATGCTGTATAATGGCCCCATAGATTGCTCCATACTGTATAATGGCCCCATAGATTGCTCCATGCTGTATAATGGCCGCATAGATTGCTCTATGCTGTAATGGCCCTATAGATTGCTCCATGCTGTATAATGGCCCCATAGATTGCTCCATGCTGTAATGGTCCCATAGATTGCTCCATAAGTATAATGGCCCTATAGATTGCTCCATGCTCCATAATGGCCCCATAGATTGCTCCATACTGCATAATGGCTCCATAGATTGCTCCATACTGTATAATGTCCCTGTAGATTGCTCCATAAGTATAATGGCCCCATAGACTGCTCCATACTGTATAATGGCCCCATAGATTGGCTCCATGCTGTAATAGCACCATAGATTGCTCCAGAAGTATAATGGCCCCATAGATTGCTCCATGCTGTAATGGCCCTATACATTGCTCCATGTCGTAATGGCCCTATAGATTGCTCCATGCTGTATAATGGCCCCATAGATTGCTCCATGCTGTAATGGCCCTATAGATTGCTCTATGCTGTATAATGGCTCCATAGATTGCTCCCTACTGTATAATGGCCCCATAGATTGCTCCCTACTGTATAATGGCCCCATAGATTGCTCCCTACTGTATAATGGCCCCATAGATTGCTCCATGCTGTATAATGGCTCCATAGATTGTTCCATGCTGTAATGGCCCTATAAATTGCTCCATGCTGCATAATGGCCCCATAGATTGCTCCATACTGTATAATGGCTCCATAGATTGCTTCATACTGTATAATGGCCCCATAGATTGCTCCATAAGTATAATGGCCCTATAGATTGCTCCATAAGTATAATGGCCTCATAGATTGCTCCATGCGGTAATGGCCCCATAGATTGCTCCATAAGTATAATGGCCCTACAGATTGCTCCATAAGTATAATGGCCCCATAGATTGCTCCATAAGTATAATGACCCCATAGATTGCTCCATGGTGTATAATGGCCCCATAGATTGCTCCATGCTGTAATGGCCCTATAGATTGCTCCATAAGTATAATGGCCCCATAGATTGCTCCATGCTGTAATGGCCCTATAGATTGCTCCATAAGTATAATGGCCCCATAGATTGCTCCATGCTGTAATGGCCCTATAGATTGCTCCATGCTGCTTAATGGCCCCATAGATTGCTCCATGCTGTATAATGGCCCTATAGATTGCTCCATGCTGCATAATGGCTCCATAGATTGCTCCATGTTGTAATGGCCCCATAGATTGTTCCATGCTGTATAATGGCCCCATAGATTGCTCCATAAGTATAATGGCCCCATAGATTGCTCCATGCTGTAATGGCCCTATAAATTGCTCCATGCTGCATAATGGCTCCATAGATTGCTCCATACTGTATAATGGCCCCATAGATTGCTCCATAAGTATAATGACCCTATAGATTGCTCCATGCTGTATAATGGCCCCATAGATTGCTCCATGCTGTATAATGGCCCCATAGATTGCTCCATGCTGTATAATGGCCCCATAGATTGCTCCATGCTGTATAATGGCCCCATAGATTGCTCCATAAGTATAATGGCCCCATAGATTGCTCCATGCTGCATTGGCCCCATAGATTTCTCCATAAGTATAATGGCCCCATAGATTGCTCCATGCTGTATAATGGCCCCATAGATTGCTCCATGCTGTATAATGGCCCCATAGATTGCTCCATGCTGTATAATGGCCCCATAGATTGCTCCATGCTGTAATGGCCCCATAGATTGCTCCATAAGTATAATGGCCCTATAGATTGCTCCATGCTCCATAATGGCCCCATAGATTGCTCCATACTGCATAATGGCTCCATAGATTGCTCCATACTGTATAATGTCCCTGTAGATTGCTCCATAAGTATAATGGCCCCATAGATTGCTCCATGCTGTATAATGGCCCCATAGATTGGCTCCATGCTGTAATGGTCCTATAGATTGCTCCATGCTGTATAATGGCCCCATAGATTGCTCCATGCTGTATAATGGCCCCATAGATTGCTCCATGCTGTATCATGGCCCCATAGATTGCTCCATACTGTATAATGGCCCCATAGATTGCTTCATGCTGTAATGGTCCTATAGATTGCTCCCTACTGTATAATGGCCCCATAGATTGCTCCCTACTGTATAATGGCCCCATAGATTGCTCCATGCTGTATTATGGCCCCATAGATTGCTCCATGTTGTAATGGCTCCATAGATTGCTCCATAAGTATAATGGCCCCATAGATTGCTCCATGCTGTAATGGCCCTATAGATTGCTCCATAAGGATAATGGCCCCATAGATTGCTCCATGCTGTATAAAGGTCCCATAGATTGCTCCATGCTGTATAAAGGTCCCATAGATTGCTCCATGCTGTATAATGGCCCCATAGATTGCTCCCTACTGTATAATGGCCCCATAGATTGCTCCATAAGTATAATGGCCCTATAGATTGCTCCATAAGTATAATGGCCCCATAGATTGCTCCATAAGTATAATGGCCCCATAGATTGCTCCATAAGTATAATGGCCCCATAGATTGCTCCATGCGGTAATGGCCCCATAGATTGCTCCATGCGGTAATGGCCCCATAGATTGCTCCATGCGGTAATGGCCCCATAGATTGCTCCATGCGGTAATGGCCCCATAGATTGCTCCATGCGGTAATGGCCCCATAGATTGCTCCATGCGGTAATGGCCCCATAGATTGCTCCATGCGGTAATGGCCCCATAGATTGCTCCATGCTGTATAATGGCCCCATAGATTGCTCCATGCTGTATAATGGCCCCATAGATTGCCCCATGCTGTATAATGGCCCCATAGACTGCTCCATACTGTATAATGGCCCCATATATTGCTCCATGCTGTAATGGCCCTATAGATTGCTCCATAAGTATAATGGCCCCATAGATTGCTCCATGCTGTATAATGGCCCCATAGATTGCTTCATAAGTATAATGGCCCTATAGATTGCTCCTTGCTGTAATGGCCCTCTAGATTCCTCCATGCTGTATAATGGCCCCATAGATTGCTCCATGCTGTATAATGGCCCCATAGATTGCTCCATGCTGTATAATGGCCGCATAGATTGCTCTATGCTGTAATGGCCCTATAGATTGCTCCATGCTGTATAATGGCCCCATAGATTGCTCCATGCTGTAATGGCCCCACAGATTGCTCCATGCTGTAATGGCCCTATAGATTGCTCCATGCTGCTTAATGGCCCCATAGATTGCTCCATACTGTATAATGGCCCTATAGATTGCTCCATGCTGCATAATGGCTCCATAGATTGCTCCATGCTGTAATGGCCCCATAGGTTGCTCCATACTGTATAATGACCCTATAGATTGCCCAATAAGTATAATGGCCCCATAGATTGCTCCATGCTGTATAATGGCCCCATAGATTGCTCCATGCTGTATAATGGCCCCATAGATTGCTCCATGCTGTATAATGGCCCCATAGATTGCTCCATGCTGTATAATGGCCCCATAGATTGCTCCATGCTGTAATGGCCCTATAGATTGCTCCAGAAGTATAATGGCCCCATAGATTGCTCCAGAAGTATAATGGCCCCATAGATTGCTCCTTGCTGTAATGGCCCTATAGATTCCTCCATGCTGCATAATGGCCCCATAGATTGCTTCATACTGCATAATGGTTCCATAGATTGCTCCATAAGTATAATGGCCCTATAGATTGGTCCATAAGTATAATGGCCCCATAGATTGCTCCATAAGTATAATGGCCCCATAGATTGCTCCATGGTGTATAATGGCCCCCATAGATTGCTCCATGCTGTAATGGCCCTATAGATTGCTCCATAAGTATAATGGCCCCATAGATTGCTCCATGCTGCAATGGCCCTATAGATTGCTCCATAAGTATAATGGCCCCATAGATTGCTCCATGCTGTATAATGGCCCCATAGATTGCTCCATACTGTATAATGGCTCCATAGATTGCTCCATGCTGTATAATGGCCCTATAGATTGCTGCATGCTGCATAATGGCTCCATAGATTGCTCCATGCTGTAATGGCCCCATAGATTGTTCCATGCTGTATAATGGCCCCATAGATTGCTCCATAAGTATAATGGCCCCATAGATTGCTCCATGCTGTAATGGCCCTATAAATTGCTCCATGCTGCATAATGGCTCCATAGATTGCTCCATACTGTATAATGGCCCCATAGATTGCTCCATAAGTATAATGACCCTATAGATTGCTCCATAAGTATAATGGCCCCATAGATTGCTCCATGCTGTATAATAGCCCCATAGATTGCTCCATGCTGTATAATGGCCCCATAGATTGCTCCATGCTGTATAATGGCCCCATAGATTGCTCCATAAAGTATAATGGCCCCATAGATTGCTCCATGCTGTATAATGGCCGCATAGATTGCTCTATGCTGTAATGGCCCTATAGATTGCTCCATGCTGTATAATGGCCCCATAGATTGCTCCATGCTGTAATGGTCCCATAGATTGCTCCATAAGTATAATGGCCCTATAGATTGCTCCATGCTCCATAATGGCCCCATAGATTGCTCCATACTGCATAATGGCTCCATAGATTGCTCCATACTGTATAATGTCCCTGTAGATTGCTCCATAAGTATAATGGCCCTATAGATTGCTCTATAAGTATAATGGCCCCATAGATTGCTCCATGCTGTATAATGGCCCCATAGATTGGCTCCATGCTGTAATGGTCCTATAGATTGCTCCATAAGTATAATGGCCCCATAGATTGCTCCATGCTGTATAATGGCCCCATAGATTGCTTCATGCTGTATAATGGCCCCATAGATTGCTCCATACTGTATAATGGCCCCATAGATTGCTGCATGCTGTAATGGCCCTATAGATTGCTCCATAAGTATAATGGCCCCATAGATTGCTCCCTACTGTATAATGGCCCCATAGATTGCTCCATGCTGTATTATGGCCCCATAGATTGCTCCATGTTGTAATGGCTCCATAGATTGCTCCATAAGTATAATGGCCCCATAGATTGCTCCATGCTGTAATGGCCCTATAGATTGCTCCATAAGGATAATGGCCCCATAGATTGCTCCATGCTGTATAAAGGTCCCATAGATTGCTCCATGCTGTATGAAGGTCCCATAGATTGCTCCATGCTGTATAATGGCCCCATAGATTGCTCCCTACTGTATAATGGCCCCATAGATTGCTCCATAAGTATAATGGCCCCATAGATTGCTCCATGCGGTAATGGCCCCATAGATTGCTCCATGCGGTAATGGCCCCATAGATTGCTCCATGCGGTAATGGCCCCATAGATTGCTCCATGCGGTAATGGCCCCATAGATTGCTCCATGCGGTAATGGCCCCATAGATTGCTCCATGCGGTAATGGCCCCATAGATTGCTCCATGCGGTAATGGCCCCATAGATTGCTCCATGCGGTAATGGCCCCATAGATTGCTCCATGCGGTAATGGCCCTATAGATTGCTCCATGCGGTAATGGCCCCATAGATTGCTCCATGCTGCAATGGCCCCATAGATTGCTCCATGCTGCAATGGCCCCATAGATTGCTCCATAAGTATAATGGCCCCATAGATTGCTCCATAAGTATAATGGCCCCATAGATTGCTCCATGCTGTAAAGGCCCTATAGATTGCTCCATAAGTATAATGGGCCCATAGATTGCTCCATGCTGTATAATGGCATCATAGATTGCTCCATGCTGTTTAATGGCCCCATAGATTGCTCCATGCTGTAATAGCACCATAGATTGCTCCATAAGTATAATGGCCCCATAGATTGCTCCATGCTGTAATGGCCCTATACATTGCTCCATGTCGTAATGGCCCTATAGATTGCTCCATGCTGTATAATGGCCCCATAGATTGCTCCATGCTGTAATGGCCCTATAGATTGCTCCATTAGTCTAATGGCCCCATAGATTGCTCTATGCTGTATAATGGCCCCATAGATTGCTCCCTACTGTATAATGGCCCCATAGATTGCTCCCTACTGTATAATGGCCCCATAGATTGCTCCCTACTGTATAATGGCCCCATAGATTGCTCCCTGCTGTATAATGGCCCCATAGATTGCTCCATGCTGTAATGGTCCCATAGATTGCTCCATAAGTATAATGGCCCCATAGATTGTTCCATGCTGTAATGGCCCTATAAATTGCTCCATGCTGCATAATGGCCCCATAGATTGCTCCATACTGCATAATGGCTCCATAGATTGCTTCATACTGTATAATGGCCCCATAGATTGCTCCATAAGTATAATGGCCCCATAGATTGCTCCATAAGTATAATGGCCCTATAGATTGCTCAATAAGTATAATGGCCTCATAGATTGCTCCATAAGTATAATGGCCCTACAGATTGCTCCATAAGTATAATGGCCCCATAGATTGCTCCATAAGTATAATGGCCCCATAGATTGCTCCATGATGTAATGGCCCCATAGATTGCTCCATGCTGTATAATGGCCCCATAGATTGCTCCATGCTGTATAATGGCCCCATAGATTGCTCCATGCTGTAATGGCCCTATAGATTGCTCCACAAGTATAATGGCCCCATAGATTGCTCCATGCTGTAATGGCCCCATAGATTGCCCCATGCTGTATAATGGCCCCATAGATTGCCCCATGCTGTATAATGGCCCCATAGATTTCTCCCTACTGTATAATGGCCCCATATATTGCTCCATGCTGTAATGGCCCTATAGATTGCTCCATAAGTATAATGGCCCCATAGATTGCTCCATGCTGTATAATGGCCCCATAGATTGCTTCATAAGTATAATGGCCCCATAGATTGCTCCATGCTGTATAATGGCCCCATAGATTGCTCCATGCTGTATAATGGCCCCATAGATTGCTCCATGGTGTATAATGGCCCCATAGATTGCTCCATGCTGTAATGGCCCTATAGATTGCTCCAGAAGTATAATGGCCCCATAGATTGCTCCAGAAGTATAATGGCCCCATAGATTGCTCCTTGCTGTAATGGCCCTATAGATTCCTCCATGCTGCATAATGGCCCCATAGATTGCTCCATACTGCATAATGGTTCCATAGATTGCTCCATACTGTATAATGGTCCCATAGATTGCTCCATAAGTATAATGGCCCTATAGATTGGTCCATAAGTATAATGTCCCCATAGATTGCTCCATAAGTATAATGGCCCCATAGATTGCTCCATGGTGTATAATGGCCCTATAGATTGCTCCATGCTGTAATGGCCCTATAGATTGCTTCATAAGTATAATGGCCCCATAGATTGCTCCATGCTGTAATTGCCCTATAGATTGCTCCATAAGTATAATGGCCCCATAGATTGCTCCATGCTGTAATGGCCCTATAGATTGCTCCATAAGTATAATGGCCCCATAGATTGCTCTATGCTGTAATGGCCCCATAGATTGCTCCATGCTGTATAATGGCCCCATAGATTGCTCCATGCTGTAATGGCCCCACAGATTGCTCCATAAGTATAATGGCCCCATAGATTGCTCCATGCTGTAATGGCCTCATAGATTGCTCCATGCTGTATAATGGCCCCATAGATTGCTCCATAAGTATAATGGCCCCATAGATTGCTCCATGCTGTATAATGGCTCCATAGATTGCTCCATGCTGTATAATGGCCCTATAGATTGCTCCATGCTGCATAATGGCTCCATAGATTGCTCCATGCTGTAATGGCCCCATAGGTTGCTCCATACTGTATAATGACCCTATAGATTGCTCCATAAGTATAATGGCCCTATAGATTGCTTCATAAGTATAATGGCCCCATAGATTGCTCCATGCTGTATAATGGCCCCATAGATTGCTCCATGCTGTATAATGGCCCCATAGATTGCTCCCTACTGTATAATGGCCCCATAGATTGCTCCATGCTGTATAATGGCCCCATAGATTGCTCCATGCTGTATAATGGCCCCATAGATTGCTCCATGCTGTAATGGCCCCATAGATTGCTCCATGCTGTAATGGCCCCATGGATTGCTCCATGCTGTATAATGGCCCCATAGATTGCTCCATGCTGTATAATGGCCCCATAGATTGCTCCATGCTGTATAATGGCCCCATAGATTGCTCCATGCTGTATAATGGCCCCATAGATTGCTCCATGGTGTATAATGGCCCCATAGATTGCTCCATGGTGTATAATGGCCCCATAGATTGCTCCATGCTGTATAATGGCCCCATAGATTGCTCCATGCTGTATAATGGCCCCATAGATTGCTCCATGCTGTATAATGGCCCCATAGATTGCTCCATGCTGTATAATGGCCCCATAGATTGCTCCATGCTGTATAATGGCCCCATAGATTGCTCCATGCTGTATAATGGCCCCATAGATTGCTCCATGCTGTATAATGGCCCCATAGATTGCTCCATGCTGTATAATGGCCCCATAGATTGCTCCATGCTGTATAATGGCCCCATAGATTGCTCCATGCTGTATAATGGCCCCATAGATTGCTCCATGCTGTAATGGCCCCATAGATTGCTCCATAAGTAGAATGGACCCATAGATTGCTCCCTGCTGTAATGGCCCCATAGATTGCTCCCTGCTGTAATGGCCCCATAGATTGCTCCATGCTGTATAATGGCCCCATAGATTGCTCCATGCTGTATAATGGCCCCATAGATTGCTCCATGCTGTAATGGCCCCACAGATTGCTCCATAAGTATAATGGCCCCATAGATTGCTCCATGCTGTAATGGCCTCATAGATTGCTCCATGCTGTATAATGGCCCCATAGATTGCTCCATAAGTATAATGGCCCCATAGATTGCTCCATGCTGTATAATGGCTCCATAGATTGCTCCATGCTGTATAATGGCCCTATAGATTGCTCCATGCTGCATAATGGCTCCATAGATTGCTCCATGCTGTAATGGCCCCATAGGTTGCTCCATACTGTATAATGACCCTATAGATTGCTCCATAAGTATAATGGCCCCATAGATTGCTCCCTACTGTATAATGGCCCCATAGATTGCTCCATGCTGTATAATGGCCCCATAGATTGCTCCCTACTGTATAATGGCCCCATAGATTGCTCCATGCTGTATAATGGCCCCATAGATTGCTCCATGCTGTATAATGGCCCCATAGATTGCTCCATGCTGTAATGGCCCCATAGATTGCTCCATGCTGTAATGGCCCCATGGATTGCTCCATGCTGTATAATGGCCCCATAGATTGCTCCATGCTGTATAATGGCCCCATAGATTGCTCCATGCTGTATAATGGCCCCATAGATTGCTCCATGCTGTAATGGCCCCATAGATTGCTCCATGCTGTAATGGCCCCATGGATTGCTCCATGCTGTATAATGGCCCCATAGATTGCTCCATGCTGTATAATGGCCCCATAGATTGCTCCATGCTGTATAATGGCCCCATAGATTGCTCCATGCTGTATAATGGCCCCATAGATTGCTCCATGGTGTATAATGGCCCCATAGATTGCTCCATGGTGTATAATGGCCCCATAGATTGCTCCATGCTGTATAATGGCCCCATAGATTGCTCCATGCTGTATAATGGCCCCATAGATTGCTCCATGCTGTATAATGGCCCCATAGATTGCTCCATGCTGTATAATGGCCCCATAGATTGCTCCATGCTGTATAATGGCCCCATAGATTGCTCCATGCTGTATAATGGCCCCATAGATTGCTCCATGCTGTATAATGGCCCCATAGATTGCTCCATGCTGTATAATGGCCCCATAGATTGCTCCATGCTGTATAATGGCCCCATAGATTGCTCCATGCTGTATAATGGCCCCATAGATTGCTCCATGCTGTATAATGGCCCCATAGATTGCTCCATAAGTAGAATGGACCCATAGATTGCTCCCTGCTGTAATGGCCCCATAGATTGCTCCCTGCTGTAATGGCCCCATAGATTGCTCCATGCTGTATAATGGCCCCATAGATTGCTCCATGCTGTATAATGGCCCCATAGATTGCTCCATGCTGTAATGGCCCCACAGATTGCTCCATAAGTATAATGGCCCCATAGATTGCTCCATGCTGTAATGGCCTCATAGATTGCTCCATGCTGTATAATGGCCCCATAGATTGCTCCATAAGTATAATGGCCCCATAGATTGCTCCATGCTGTATAATGGCTCCATAGATTGCTCCATGCTGTATAATGGCCCTATAGATTGCTCCATGCTGCATAATGGCTCCATAGATTGCTCCATGCTGTAATGGCCCCATAGGTTGCTCCATACTGTATAATGACCCTATAGATTGCTCCATAAGTATAATGGCCCCATAGATTGCTCCCTACTGTATAATGGCCCCATAGATTGCTCCATGCTGTATAATGGCCCCATAGATTGCTCCCTACTGTATAATGGCCCCATAGATTGCTCCATGCTGTATAATGGCCCCATAGATTGCTCCATGCTGTATAATGGCCCCATAGATTGCTCCATGCTGTAATGGCCCCATAGATTGCTCCATGCTGTAATGGCCCCATGGATTGCTCCATGCTGTATAATGGCCCCATAGATTGCTCCATGCTGTATAATGGCCCCATAGATTGCTCCATGCTGTATAATGGCCCCATAGATTGCTCCATGGTGTATAATGGCCCCATAGATTGCTCCATGCTGTATAATGGCCCCATAGATTGCTCCATGCTGTATAATGGCCCCATAGATTGCTCCATGCTGTATAATGGCCCCATAGATTGCTCCATGCTGTATAATGGCCCCATAGATTGCTCCATGCTGTATAATGGCCCCATAGATTGCTCCATGCTGTATAATGGCCCCATAGATTGCTCCATGCTGTATAATGGCCCCATAGATTGCTCCATGCTGTATAATGGCCCCATAGATTGCTCCATGCTGTATAATGGCCCCATAGATTGCTCCATGCTGTATAATGGCCCCATAGATTGCTCCATGCTGTAATGGCCCCATAGATTGCTCCATAAGTAGAATGGACCCATAGATTGCTCCCTGCTGTAATGGCCCCATAGATTGCTCCCTGCTGTAATGGCCCCATAGATTGCTCCATGCTGTATAATGGCCCCATAGATTGCTCCATGCTGTATAATGGCCCCATAGATTGCTCCATGCTGTAATGGCCCCACAGATTGCTCCATAAGTATAATGGCCCCATAGATTGCTCCATGCTGTAATGGCCTCATAGATTGCTCCATGCTGTATAATGGCCCCATAGATTGCTCCATAAGTATAATGGCCCCATAGATTGCTCTCTGCTGTATAATGGCTCCATAGATTGCTCCATGCTGTATAATGGCCCTATAGATTGCTCCATGCTGCATAATGGCTCCATAGATTGCTCCATGCTGTAATGGCCCCATAGGTTGCTCCATACTGTATAATGACCCTATAGATTGCTCCATAAGTATAATGGCCCCATAGATTGCTCCCTACTGTATAATGGCCCCATAGATTGCTCCATGCTGTATAATGGCCCCATAGATTGCTCCATGCTGTATAATGGCCCCATAGATTGCTCCATGCTGTATAATGGCCCCATAGATTGCTCCATGCTGTATAATGGCCCCATAGATTGCTCCATGCTGTATAATGGCCCCATAGATTGCTCCATGCTGTATAATGGCCCCATAGATTGCTCCATGCTGTATAATGGCCCCATAGATTGCTCCATGCTGTATAATGGCCCCATAGATTGCTCCATGCTGTATAATGGCCCCATAGATTGCTCCATGCTGTATAATGGCCCCATAGATTGCTCCATGCTGTATAATGGCCCCATAGATTGCTCCATGCTGTAATGGCCCCATAGATTGCTCCATAAGTAGAATGGCCCCATAGATTGCTCCCTGCTGTAATGGCCCCATAGATTGCTCCCTGCTGTAATGGCGCCATAGATTGCTCCATGCTGTAATGGCCCCATAGATTGCTCCATGCTGTAATGGCCCCATAGATTGCTCCATGCTGTAATGGCCCCATAGATTGCTCCATGCCGTAATGGCCCCATAGATTGCTCCATGCCGTAATGGCCCCATAGATTGCTCCATGCCGTAATGGCCCCATAGATTGCTCCATGCCGTAATGGCCCCATAGATTGCTCCATGCCGTAATGGCCCCATAGATTGCTCCATGCTGTAATGGCCCCATAGATTGCTCCATAAGTGTAATGGCACCATAGATTGCTCTATGCTGTGTAATGGCCCCATAGATTGCTCCATGCTGTATAATGGCCCCATAGATTGCTCCATGCTGTATAGTGGCCCCATAGATTGCTCCATAAGTGTAATGGCCCCATAGATTGCTTCATAAGTGTAATGGCCCCATAGATTGCTCCATAAGTGTAATGGCCCCATAGATTGCTCCATAAGTGTAATGGCCCCATAGATTGCTCCATAAGTGTAATGGCCCCATAGATTGCTCCATGCTGTATAATGGCCCCATAGATTGCTCCATGCTGTATAATGGCCCCATAGATTGCTCCATGCTGTATAATGGCCCCATAGATTGCTCCATGCTGTATAATGGCCCCATAGATTGCTCCATGCTGTATAATGGCCCCATAGATTGCTCCATGCTGTATAATGGCCCCATAGATTGCTTCATAAGTAGAATGGACCCATAGATTGCTCCATAAGTAGAATGGACCCATAGATTGCTCCATAAGTAGAATGGACCCATAGATTGCTCCCTGCTGTAATGGCCCCATAGATTGCTCCATGCTGTAATGGCCCCATAGATTGCTCCATAAGTATAATGGCCCCATAGATTGCTCCATGCTGTATAATGGCCCCATAGATTGCTCCATGCTGTAATGGCCCCATAGATTGCTCCATGCTGTGTAATGGCCCCATAGATTGCTCCATGCTGTGTAATGGCCCCATAGATTGCTCCATGCTGTGTAATGGCCCCATAGATTGCTCCATGCTGTGTAATGGCCCCATAGATTGCTCCATGCTGTGTAATGGCCCCATAGATTGCTCCATGCTGTGTAATGGCCCCATAGATTGCTCCATGCTGTGTAATGGCCCCATAGATTGCTCCATGCTGTGTAATGGCCCCATAGATTGCTCCATGCTGTGTAATGGCCCCATAGATTGCTCCATGCTGTGTAATGGCCCCATAGATTGCTCCATGCTGTGTAATGGCCCCATAGTTTGCATTATACTTATGGATTGCTAGATAAGACAGAGGGCGCACGGTAGTGACGACAGACTCCGAAGACGCTGAAGACACAGGAGTTGCTGGGAACGGGAGAGGTAAGTATTTGAGGAGGGGGCCCCGATGCCAGCGCGCAGGGTAGGACTGGCCTTGTGTGATAGCTGGAAAAATTCCCGGTGGGCCCCGATGAGATAGTGAGAGAATTGGTAGCGGGGGCTCTTAAAAAGTGCGGGCCCTTTAAAAGCGCAGCCGAAGGAAATGTAGCGTCGCGTGCGGCGCTCATACTATTCAGTGGTGACAGCGGGTGACGCGCATAGTCACATGACTGAGGACGTGTTCTTGGTGGGCGGTGACACGCACCGCGCTCTGCTTTGCCGCTGGTGGCTGGCAGTGGTGTGTTGTCAGATGACACGCTGACGTCGCGCTCTCCTCTCGCTGCTCCCCTGCCGGCTTTTGATACGCCGACGCCGCGCTCTGCTCTCCAGTCCCGGCTCCTGCTCCCTTGGAATTGGCCTTGTAACACCGGCTCCCGTCCGGGTATGGAACACCGCACCAGCACCGCGCACCGCCCTCTTCTCTCCTGCTCTCTTGCCTTTTAAGCCGGCTCCTGGGCTGAGTATGCGGTGACCTGCACTCTGCTCTCTCACCATCACCCTGGAAACAAGGCTGCAGGTCTGGCTACAGCTCTCCCTGCTTCAACTTCAAGTCAAGTGCAATATCTACGTTTTTCTGGGTGAGTGTTCCCAGCATTGGTCATCATCCATATATGGAGGGGTCGCAGGCTGGTCACATGGGGACATGGATGGGGACATGGGTCTGAAGGGGGGGCTGGTTGGACCCATGGGGACATGGATGGGGACATGGGTCTGAAGGGGGGGCTGGATGGACCCATGAGGACATGGATGGGGACATGGGGCTGAAGGGGGGGCTGGCTGGACCCATGGGGACATGGGGCTGAAGGGGAGGGGGCTGGCTGGGCCCATGGGAACATGGATGGGGACATGGGGCTGAAGGGGGGCTGGCTAGACCCATGGGGACATGGGGCTGAAGGGGGGGGGCTGGCTGGACCCATGGGGACATGGGGCTGGCTGGCTGGATCCATGGGGACATGGATGGGGATATGGGGCTGAAGGGGGGGCTGGCTGGACCCATGGGGATATGGATGGGGACATGGGGCTGAAGGGGGGGCTGGCTGGACCCATGGGGACATGGGGCTGAAGGGGGGCTGGCTGGACGCATGGGGGACATATGGATGGAGGCACGGGTTGAAGGGGGGGCTGGCTGGACCCATGGGGAGACATATGGATGGAGGCATGGGGCTGAAAGGGGGGGGCTGGTTGGACGCATAAGGGGACACATGGTGGTGAAGGGGGCCAAGTTGGGGACCTGGATGGACATATGGAGGTGAAGGGGGGCAAGCTGGACACATTGGTACCTGGATGGACACATGGAGGTGAAGGGCAGCAAGCTGGACACATGGGGACCTGGATGGACACATGGAGGTGAAGGGCGGCAAGCTGGACACATGGGGTCCTGGATAGATATATGGGGTGGGGTGGGATGCATATATGAGTGGGACAGGATGGATATATGAAGGGGGGCAGGCTGGACACATGGAGGCCCGGATGGATATATGGGAGGGGCAGGCTGGACACATGGAGACCAGAATGAATACATGGGGGGGGGGGTCAGGATGGATAGATGGGGGGCCACGCTGGACAAGGGACTTTATTACTGTTTAGGGGCCAGATTGAGGAACTTTATTAGTTTATGATGGCGAGTGGGGAACATTATTACTTTAGAGTCCAATTAGGGACATTATTACTTCTGTAATATAATTTTATTTTTAGGAAACTGTTTTCTGTAAGAGGGGACAAAAGGGGGGTCCTGTTACTGTGCAGGGCGCCACTATGTCGCTTTATTTCTTCAACTGGTGTAGTGTAGAAGCCTGGGGAAAAGTGGGAATGTGCTCTAAAAGAGATCAGTTATTGATAACTGTGTGTTATTTTCTGCAGAGATGATTCCTGGCTGGAAGAAGTGATGGTGGACTGTGCCAGATGAGGAAAAGCGAAGATGAAGAACTTCACCTAGAGACATCACTGGTGAGTCAGTGTATTACTGTACACTTACACTATATAGTATATACAGAGCTCCTGTGTATGTCACTGGTGACCAGTGTATTACCTATACACTATATACAGAGCTCCTGTGTATAATGTCACTCGTGATAACTGTATTACCTGTACACTACATACAGAGCTCCTGTGTATAATGTCACCGGTGATCACTGTATTACATGTACACTGACACTATATACAGAGATCCTGTTTATATTGTCACTGGGGATCACTGTATTACCTGTACACTGACACTATATACAGAGCTCATATGTATAGTGACAGTGTTGTTAGTATTGTGGTTTGTATTCCTGATCAGTAGTGTATTATTTGGTCACTATATGGTGGTAATATGTGGTCTGGTCATGGTGTGGTGATATTTGTCCCTTTTGTATGTGATATTATTGGTGGTGTTATAGTGGATTATGTTGTGTATGGCGGTCATTTGTTCTCGCTGAGATTACCTAGGAAAAGATTTTTTTCCATGAGGCCACGGCTTCACTATCCGTATTTGGTCAGTATTTTTTCTCAGTAGTGAGAGCCAAAAGCAGGAGTGGGTGATAAATCCAGAATTGGTGACTTGTTTCTATTCTACCTTTTCTCTGATTGTTCCTCACCTGGTTTTGGCTCCCACTCCTGAGAAAAAATCCTGACTGAATACTGATAGTGGGGCTGTGGCCTTAGAGATGAAATACTTGGAGCAGAGCGTCAGAGATGCACTCACAGGGGTTCTCCGGGGAGAACAAGTAATCCCCTCTCCACAGGATAAGTGATAACTTATTGATTGGTGGGGGTCTGACTACTGGGACCTGCAGCGATCGGCAGACTGTGGAGCTTTTCTCCCCATTACACTGGAGCTCATGTGCGACTCGACCACTGATCCATTCATTCCCTCAGGGGCTGTGAGCGCTGCTCTTTTTTGGAAGCCCCCAAGAGAAAGAATGAGGCTGTGGTCAGACGTCCCACCTGTCGCTGCATTTTAAAATGGGGAGAAGTGTCCTGTCAGGGATAAAACTTCCCCATTCTTCCAATCAATAAGTGATCACCTATCCTGTGTAGCCCATGAATCTGTGATGACTTGTTTTAACCAAAGAAGCCCTTTCATGTAAACTACAGAAATTGTCCATCCCTGTTGTAGTCTGTGCAGAGTAGATGTGAGGAGCCGCCGGTCACTGCTCCACTATAACAGGGAGAGCAGAGAAGAGCGATCTGCATATTGCTGGAGGTGGGCCCCTAGAGTCAGTGTCCCCTGTGGGCCCCAGACACCCCAGTCCGACCCTGCTGACATCTGATTAAGGCCTAAGGCCCCGTTCACATGTCAGGTTTTAATCAGTGTTTTTTTTTCTAATTTTCATCTGATTTTGGTCAGTGTCAGTTTTTCTCCTCAGTGGGGCATATTTTTTTATATGTAAAGTAAAAAGCTAAAGGTTTCCTCGCCTCGCTTGCCCGGCCTATAGACACTGGAAAACAAGCAGTACAGGCAACATGGTTGGTTCTGGCCATTTTTCTGACAGACTCGTTGACTTCAATAGATGATCTTTATCTACAAATCGGATGAAAATCGGACCGGTCTCAGTTCTGATTTGCAGATCAATCGTCCACAATAAATAGAGCTGTAAACCTGTCCACGGTCTATAACGGAGCATATTCTACCTGTTAGAGAAATAACCAGACTCCTGCCTCTAGCTGTGACCTGGGCACGCCCCCTTGGCTGTTCAGGTCGCAGCCGTGGGAGGAGATTGCAGCCATCTTTGTGGAGCCTGCAGTGTAAGCTGTACATTCCCCCTGTCGTCGCACGCACTGCTCAGTCAGAGCATGCCATGACAGGAACTGCCGGGGAGGAAATGCCTAGGAGTGGACGTCCCGAGTGAGTATCTGCAGCGGCGCCGTGCGGTGATCTCAGCCTCTCAGCTGTTATCACCGCCGACATCTTCAGGCAACACAGACACAGCGCTGCGTGGGAACGTGGAAGGTGAGTAGAAGCGTTTGTTTTGGTTTTTTTCCCTTCGCATTGAATATATGGGGGCATATACCCACCAGGATGGAGGAGGAGGCATATACCCACCAGGATGGATGGAGGGGGGGGCATATACCCACCAGGATGGATGGAGGGGGGGGGGCATATACCCACCAGGATGGATGGAGGGGGGGGGGCATATACCCACCAGGATGGATGGAGGGGGGGGGCATATACCCACCAGGATGGATGGAGGGGGGGGGGCATATACCCACCAGGATGGATGGAGGGGGGGGCATATACCCACCAGGGTGGATGGAGGGGGGGGCATATACCCACCAGGGTGGATGGAGGGGGGGGCATATACCCACCAGGATGGATGGGGGGGGGCATATACCCACCAGGGTGGATGGAGGGGGGGGGCATATACCCACCAGGATGGAGGGGGGGGGCATATACCCACCAGGATGGATGGAGGGGGGGGGGCATATACCCACCAGGATGGATGGAGGGGGGGGGCATATACCCACCAGGATGGATGGAGGGGGGGGGCATATACCCACCAGGATGGATGGAGGGGGGGGGGCATATACCCACCAGGATGGATGGAGGGGGGGGGGGCATATACCCACCAGGATGGATGGAGGGGGGGGGGCATATACCCACCAGGATGGATGGAGGGGGGGGGGCATATACCCACCAGGATGGATGGAGGGGGGGGCATATACCCACCAGGATGGATGGAGGGGGGGGCATATACCCACCAGGATGGATGGAGGGGGGGGCATATACCCACCAGTATGAAGGGGAGGATATATCCACCAGGATGGATGGATGGAGGGGGGCATATACTGACCGGGATGGATGGAGGGGCATTTAAACCTAACCAGGATGGATGGATGGATGGATGAAGGGGCATATGCATTTACCCAGAATGGATGGATGGAGGGGCATATACATCTACCCAGGATGGATGGGGGTGTGTGACGCCTAGCTGCGCTTGGTATCACAGATCCTAGCCGGGTGTATTGATGGATTCCTCCACAAGAGGCCCCCATAACCATTCACACATCTCCACCTTCCACCTCAGACCATCAGAGGGAGCCCGTTAGGGATAGATATATAAGGGAAGGTGGAGCCAGGCAGCAGTTAGTCTAGACTGGAGTCGACAGAAAGCAAACCTGTTGAGAGAGTTCCTGCAGTGCAAAAGCCTGAGAGAGGTCAGTCTGCAGTGGAGCACGTTCTAGACTCAGTTGTAGCTCAGAGAGGTGAGCTTTAGGTGTGCCGGCGCCATAAGATCGGTGAAGCGCGGCAAGCTGCCGTTAGTGTGTATAGCCTAGTGAGGGCCCGAGTAGGCCGAAGGCGAGTGGAGAGTTAATACATAGGGGGCAGAGGAGCTTAACTAGCTCAGTCCGAAGAAGCAGTTACCGGACATAGGGTCCGAAGCTTACCGGGATCTCCACGACCCAGTAAGATATAACCAGAATCCCTGGAGAACTAAAAGTCCCAGTATCGCAAAAGTACTGATACGTAATAGAGCCAGGAGACACATAGGCCCCTTAAGTCGGGAGCGTGTAATCCAAGAAAAGCCCCTACCACAAGGTCAGCCAGCGCAGCACAGAGACAAAGTTAGGCCTTGCTCCAGGAAGGTCAGAAACTTACTACGCAGAGGCAAGAAACAGGAGGCCCAAAACCCGCTCATTGGGGAGGATCCTGACGTGCACCCTTCACCCTACAGTGCTCTGGGACGTGCCTGAATTTCCATCAGTAAAAGGTACTGAAGTGACAATCGTGTCTGTCCCTGTTCTTGCTCTGACCCGGCTGGGTCTCTCCGTCCTGCTTTCCCCGTCCATACGCTGCCCTGAGGCCTAGCTCCACCTGTGGGAAGCTATACCATCGAGCTGCCTTATCACCGGCCTCAGTGGACTGCGCAGCGCTGGTGATCCTCACCAGAAACCACAGGTGGCGTCACAAACTCTTTTATAAACTTCACAAATCACCAACCCTTTTAAAGGAGCGACCCCAGTGTACGGGCCCGGGAGCCGACCACCGCGACATCCCTAAAGGCCCGGGTAC
This sequence comes from Phyllobates terribilis, assembly GCF_046119375.1. Taxonomy (NCBI): domain Eukaryota; kingdom Metazoa; phylum Chordata; class Amphibia; order Anura; family Dendrobatidae; genus Phyllobates; species Phyllobates terribilis. Next base: position 2,963,604 of record NW_027362963.1, read on the forward strand.
CGAGTCATACCCATTCCCCTGGGCTAGTCAGGGGCATATAAACCTACCCAGCATGGATGGATGGAGGGGCATTTACACCTACCCAGGATGGATGGATGGAGGGGCATTTACACCTACCCAGGATGGATGGATGGAGGGGCATCTACACTTAACCAGGTTGGATGGAGGGGCATCTACACCTACCCAGAATGGATGAAGATTGCTCCATAAGTATAATGGCCCTATAGATTGCTCCATGCTGTAATGGCCCTATAGATTGCTCCATAATGGCCCTATAGATTGCTCCATAATGGCCCTATAGATTGCTCCATAATGGCCCCATAGATTGCTCCATAAGTATAATGGCTCCACAGATTGCTCCATGCTGTATAATGGCCCCATAGATTGCTGCATGCTGTAATGGCCCCATAGATTGCTCCATGCTGTATAATGGCCCCATAGATTGCTCCCTACTGTATAATGGCCCCATAGATTCCTCCCTACTGTATAATGGCCCTATAGATTGCTCCATAAGTATAATGGCCCTATAGATTGCTCCATAAGTATAATGGCCCCATAGATTGCTCCACGCGGTAATGGCCCCATAAATTGCTCCATGCTGTAATGCCCCTATAGATTGCTCCATGCTGTATAATGGCCCCATAGATTGCTCCATGCTGTATAATGGCCCCATAGATTGCTCCATGCTGTATAATGGCCCCATAGATTGCTCCATGCTGTATAATGGCCCCATAGATTGCTCCATGCTGTATAATGGCCCCATAGATTGCTCCATGCTGTATAATGGCCCCATAGATTGCTCCATGCTGTATAATGGCCCCATAGATTGCTCCATGCTGTATAATGGCCCCATGGATTGCTCCATAAGTATAATGGCCCCATAGATTGCTCCATGCTGTAATGGCCCTATTGATTGCTCAATGCTGCATAATGGCCAAATAGATTGCTCCATACTGCATAATGGCTCCATACTGTATAATGGCCCCATATATTTCTCCATGCTGTAATGGCCCTATAGATTGCTCCATAAGTGTAATGGCCCTATAGATTGCCCCATGCTGTATAATGGCCCTATAGATTGCCCCATGCTGTATAATGGCCCCATAGATTGCCCCATGCTGTATAATGGCCCCATAGATTGCCCCATGCTGTATAATGGCCCCATAGATTGCTCCATGCTGTAATGGTCCCATAGATTGCTCCATAAGTATAATGGCCCCATAGATTGCTCCATGCTGTAATGGCCCTATAGATTGCTCCATGCTGCATAATGGCCCCATAGATTGCTCCATACTGCATAATGGCCCCATAGATTGCTCCATACTGCATAATGGCTCCATAGATTGCTCCATACTGTATGATGGCCCCATAGATGTCTCCATAAGTATAATGGCCCCATAGATGTCTCCATAAGTATAATGGCCCCATAGATTGCTCCATAAGTATAATGGCCCTATAGATTGCTCCATTAGTATAATGGCCGCATAGATTGCTCCATGCTGTAATGGCCCCATATATTGCTCCATGCTGTAATGGCCCTATAGATTGCTCCATAAGTATAATGGCCCCATAGATTGCTCCATTATGTAATGGCCCTATAGATTGCTCCATAAGTATAATGGCCCCATAGATTGCCCCAATGCTGTATAATGGCCCCATAGATTGCCCCATGCTGTATAATGGCCCCATAGATTGAACCCTGCTGTATAATGGCCCCATAGATTGTTCCATGCTGTATAATGGCCCCATAGATTGCTCCATAAGTATAATGGCCCCATAGATTGATCCATGCTGTAATGGCCCCATATATTGCTCCATGCTGTAATGGCCCTATAGATTGCTCCATAAGTATAATGGCCCCATAGATTGCTCCATTATGTAATGGCCCCATAGATTGCTCCATAAGTATAATGGCCCCATAGATTGCTCCATGCTGTATAATGGCCCCATAGATTGCTCTATGCTGTAATGGCCCCATTGATTGCTCTATGCTGTAATGGCCCCATAGATTGCTCCATAAGTATAATCACCCCATAGGTTGCTCCATGCTGTATAATGGCCCCATAGATTGCTCCATGCTGTATAATGGCCCCATAGATTGCTCCATGCTGTAATGGCCCCATAGAGTGCTCCATAAGTATAATGGCCCTATAGATTGCTCCATGCTCCATAATGGCCCCATAGATTGCTCCATACTGCATAATGGCTCCATAGATTGCTCCATACTGTATAATGTCCCTATAGATTGCTCCATAAGTATAATGGCCCTATAGATTGCTCCATAAGTATAATGGCCCCATAGATTGCTCCATGCTGTATAATGGCCCCATAGATTGGCTCCATGCTGTAATGGTCCTATAGATTGCTCCATAAGTATAATGGCCCCATAGATTGCTCCATGCTGTATAATGGCCCCATAGATTGCTCCATGCTGTATAATGGCCCCATAGATTGCTCCATGCTGTATAATGGCCCCATAGATTGCTCCATGCTGTATAATGGCCCCATAGATTGCTCCATGCTGTATAATGGCCCCATAGATTGCTCCATGCTGTATAATGGCCCCATAGATTGCTCCATGCTGTATAATGGCCCCATAGATTGCTCCATGCTGTATAATGGCCCCATAGATTGCTCCATGCTGTATAATGGCCCCATAGATTGCTCCATACTGTATAATGGCCCCATGGATTGCTCCATAAGGATAATGGCCCCATAGATTGCTCCATGCTGTATAATGGACCCATAGATTGCTCCATGCTGTATAATGGACCCATAGATTGCTCCATGCTGTAATGGCCCCATAGATTGCTCCCTACTGTATAATGGCCCCATAGATTGCTCCATAAGTATAATGGCCCCATAGATTTCTCCATGCTGTAATGGCCCTATAGATTGCTCCATAAGTGTAATGGCCCTATAGATTGCTCCATGCTGTATAATGGCCCTATAGATTGCCCCATGCTGTATAATGGCCCCATAGATTGCCCCATGCTGTATAATGGCCCCATAGATTGCCCCATGCTGTATAATGGCCCCATAGATTGCTCCATGCTGTATAATGGCCCCATAGATTGCTCCATGCTGCATAATGGCCCCATAGATTGCCCCATAGATTGCTCCATACTGCATAATGGCTCCATAGATTGCTCCATACTGTATGATGGCCCCATAGATTGCTCCATAAGTATAATGGCCCCATAGATTGCTCCATAAGTATAATGGCCCCATAGATTGCTCCATAAGTATAATGGCCGCATGGATTGCTACATGCTGTAATGGCCTCATAGATTGCTACATGCTGTAATGGCCCCATAGATTGCTCCATGCTGTAATGGCCCCATAGATTGCTCCATAAGTATAATGGCCCCATAGATTGCTCCATAAGTATAATGGCCCCATAGATTGCTCCATGCTGTATAATGGCCCCATAGATTGCCCCATGCTGTATAATGGCCCCATAGATTGACCCCTGCTGTATAATGGCCCCATAGATTGTTCCATGCTGTATAATGGCCCCATAGATTGCTCCATAAGTATAATGGCCCCATAGATTGCTCCATGCTGCATAATGGCCCCATAGATTGCTCCATGCTGCATAATGGCCCCATAGATTGCCCCATGCTGTATAATGGCCCCATAGATTGCCCCATGCTGTATAATGGCCCCATAGATTGCCCCATGCTGTATAATGGCCCCATAGATTGCCCCATGCTGTATAATGGCCCCATAGATTGCTCCATGCTGTATAATGGCCCCATAGATTGCTCCATGCTGTAATGGCCCCATAGATTGCTCCATACTGTATAATGGCCCCATAGATTGCTCCATACTGTATAATGTCCCTATAGATTGCTCCATAAGTATAATGGCCCTATAGATTGCTCCATAAGTATAATGGCCCCATAGATTGCCCCATAGATTGGCTCCATGCTGTAATGGTCCTATAGATTGCTCCATAAGTATAATGGCCCCATAGATTGCTCCATGCTGTATAATGGCCCCATAGATTGCTCCATGCTGTATAATGGCCCCATAGATTGCTCCATGCTGTATAATGGCCCCATAGATTGCTCCATGCTGTATAATGGCCCCATAGATTGCTCCATAAGTATAATGGCTCCATAGATTGCTCCATGCTGTATAATGGACCCATATATTGCTCCATGCTGTATAATGGCCCCATAGATTGATCCCTGCTGTAATGGCCCCATAGATTGCTCCATAAGTATAATGGCCCCATAGATTGCTCTATGCTGTATAATGGCCCCATAGATTGCTCTATGCTGTATAATGGCCCCATTGATTGCTCTATGCTGTAATGGCCCTATAGATTGCTCCATGCTGTATAATGGCCCCATAGATTGCTCCATGCTGTATAATGGCCCCATAGATTGCTCCATGCTGTATAATGGCCCCATAGATTGCTCCATGCTGTAATGGCCCCATAGAGTGCTCCATAAGTATAATGGCCCTATAGATTGCTCCATGCTCCATAATGGCCCCATAGATTGCTCCATACTGCATAATGGCTCCATAGATTGCTCCATACTGTATAATGTCCCTATAAATTGCTCCATAAGTATAATGGCCCTATAGATTGCTCCATAAGTATAATGGCCCCATAGATTGCTCCATGCTGTATAATGGCCCCATAGATTGGCTCCATGCTGTAATGGTCCTATAGATTGCTCCATAAGTATAATGGCCCCATAGATTGCTCCATGCTGTAATGGCCCCATAGATTGCTCCATGCTGTATAATGGCCCCATAGATTGCTCCATGCTGTATAATGGCCCCATAGATTGCTCCATGCTGTATAATGGCCCCATAGATTGCCCCATGCTGTATAATGGCCCCATAGATTGCCCCATGCTGTATAATGGCCCCATAGATTGCCCCATGCTGTATAATGGCCCCATAGATTGCTCCATGCTGTATAATGGCCCCATAGATTGCTCCATGCTGTATAATGGCCCCATAGATTGCTCCATGCTGTATAATGGCCCCATAGATTGCTCCATGCTGTATAATGGCCCCATAGATTGCTCCATGCTGTATAATGGCCCCATAGATTGCTCCATGCTGTATAATGGCCCCATAGATTGCTCCATGCTGTATAATGGCCCCATAGATTGCTCCATGCTGTATAATGGCCCCATAGATTGCTCCATGCTGTATAATGGCCCCATAGATTGCTCCATGCTGTATAATGGCCCCATAGATTGCTCCATGCTGTATAATGGCCCCATAGATTGCTCCATGCTGTATAATGGCCCCATAGATTGCTCCATGCTGTATAATGGCCCCATAGATTGCTCCATGCTGTATAATGGCCCCATAGATTGCTCCATGCTGTATAATGGCCCCATAGATTGCTCCATACTGTATAATGGCCCCATAGATTGCTGCATGCTGTAATGGCCCTATAGATTGCTCCATAAGGATAATGGCCCCATAGATTGCTCCATGCTATATAATGGACCCATAGATTGCTCCATGCTGTATAATGGACCCATAGATTGCTCCATGCTGTAATGGCCCCATAGATTGCTCCATAAGTATAAAGGTCCCATAGATTGCTCCATGCTGTATAATGGCCCCATTGATTGCCCCATGCTGTATAATGGTCCCATAGATTGCTCCCTACTGTTTAATGGCCCCATAGATTGCTCCATAAGTATAATGGCCCCATAGATTTCTCCATGCTGTAATGGCCCTATAGATTGCTCCATGCTGTATAATGGCCCCATAGATTGCCCCATGCTGTATAATGGCCCCATAGATTGCCCCATGCTGTATAATGGCCCCATAGATTGCCCAATGCTGTATAATGGCCCCATAGATTGCCCCATGCTGTATAATGGCCCCATAGATTGCCCCATGCTGTATAATGGCCCCATAGATTGCCCCATGCTGTATAATGGCCCCATAGATTGCCCCATGCTGTATAATGGCCCCATAGATTGCCCCATGCTGTATAATGGCCCCATAGATTGCTCCATGCTGTAATGGCCCTATAGATTGCTCCATAAGGATAATGGCCCCATAGATTGCTCCATGCTATATAATGGACCCATAGATTGCTCCATGCTGTATAATGGACCCATAGATTGCTCCATGCTGTAATGGCCCCATAGATTGCTCCATAAGTATAAAGGTCCCATAGATTGCTCCATGCTGTATAATGGCCCCATTGATTGCCCCATGCTGTATAATGGTCCCATAGATTGCTCCCTACTGTTTAATGGCCCCATAGATTGCTCCATAAGTATAATGGCCCCATAGATTTCTCCATGCTGTAATGGCCCTATAGATTGCTCCATGCTGTATAATGGCCCCATAGATTGCCCCATGCTGTATAATGGCCCCATAGATTGCCCAATGCTGTATAATGGCCCCATAGATTGCCCCATGCTGTATAATGGCCCCATAGATTGCCCCATGCTGTATAATGGCCCCATAGATTGCCCCATGCTGTATAATGGCCCCATAGATTGCCCCATGCTGTATAATGGCCCCATAGATTGCCCCATGCTGTATAATGGCCCCATAGATTGCTCCATGCTGTAATGGCCCTATAGATTGCTCCATGCTGCATAATGGCCCCATAGATTGCTCCATACTGCATAATGGCTCCATAGATTGCTCCATACTGTATGATGGCCCCATCGATGTCTCCATAAGTATAATGGCCCCATAGATTGCTCCATAAGTATAATGGCCCCATAGATTGCTCCATAAGTATAATGGCCCCATAGATTGCTCCATGCTGTATAATGGCCCTATAGATTGCTCCATGCTGTATAATGGCCCCATAGATTGCCCCATGCTGTATAATGGCCCCATAGATTGACCCCTGCTGTATAATGGCCCCATAGATTGTTCCATGCTGTATAATGGCCCCATAGATTGCTCCATAAGTATAATGGCCCCATAGATTGCTCCATGCTGCATAATGGCCCCATAGATTGCTCCATGCTGCATAATGGCCCCATAGATTGCTCCATGCTGCATAATGGCCCCATAGATTGCTCCATACTGTATAATGGCCCCATAGATTGCTCCATAAGTATAATGGCCCCATAGATTGCTCCATAAGTATAATGGCCCTATAGATTGCTCCATAAGTATAATGGCCCTATAGATTGCTCCATAAGTATAATGGCCCCATAGATTGCTCCATAAGTATAATGGCCCCATAGATTGCTCCATAAGTATAATGGCCCCATAGATTGCTCCATGCTGTATAATGGCCCCATAGATTGCTCCATGCTGTATAATGGCCCCATAGATTGCTCCATGCTGTATAATGGCCCCATAGATTGCTCCATGCTGTAATGGCCCCATAGATTGCTCCATAAGTATAATGGCCCTATAGATTGCTCCATGCTCCATAATGGCCCCATAGATTGCTCCATACTGCATAATGGCTCCATAGATTGCTCCATACTGTATAATGTCCCTATAGATTGCTCCATAAGTATAATGGCCCTATAGATTGCTCCATAAGTATAATGGCCCCATAGATTGCCCCATAGATTGGCTCCATGCTGTAATGGTCCTATAGATTGCTCCATAAGTATAATGGCCCCATAGATTGCTCCATGCTGTATAACGGCCCCATAGATTGCTCCATGCTGTATAACGGCCCCATAGATTGCTCCATGCTGTATAATGGCCCCATAGATTGCTCCATGCTGTATAATGGCCCCATAGATTGCTCCATGCTGTATAATGGCCCCATAGATTGCTCCATGCTGTATAATGGCCCCATAGATTAATCCATGCTGTATAATGGCCCCATAGATTGCTCCATGCTGTATAATGGCCCCATAGATTGCTCCATAGTGTATAATGGCCCCATAGATTGCTCCATAGTGTATAATGGCCCCATAGATTGCTGCATGCTGTAATGGCCCTATAGATTGCTCCATAAGGATAATGGCCCCATAGATTGCTCCATGCTGTATAATGGCCCCATTGATTGCCCCATGCTGTATAATGGCCCCATTGATTGCTCCCTACTGTATAATGGCCCCATAGATTGCTCCCTACTGTATAATGGCCCCATAGATTGCTCCCTACTGTATAATGGCCCCATAGATTGCTCCCTACTGTATAATGGCCCCATAGATTGCTCCCTACTGTATAATGGCCCCATAGATTGCTCCCTACTGTATAATGGCCCCATAGATTGCTCCCTACTGTATAATGGCCCCATAGATTGTTCCATGCTGTAATGGCCCTATAAATTGCTCCATGCTGTATAATGGCCCCATAGATTGCTCCATGCTGTATAATGGCCCCATAGATTGCTCCATACTGTATAATGGCCCCATAGATTGCTCCATAAGTATAATGGCCCCATAGATTGCTCCATAAGTATAATGGCCTCATAGATTGCTCCATGCGGTAATGGCCCCACAGATTGCTCCATAAGTATAATGGCCCCACAGATTGCTCCATAAGTATAATGGCCCTACAGATTGCTCCATAAGTATAATGGCCCTACAGATTGCTCCATAAGTATAATGGCCCTACAGATTGCTCCATGATGTAATGGCCCCATAGATTGCTCCATAAGTATAATGGCCCCATAGATTGCTCCATGCTGTATAATGTCCCCATAGATTGCTCCATGCTGTATAATGGCCCCATAGATTGCACCATGCTGTAATGGCCCTATAGATTGCTCCACAAGTATAATGGCCCCATAGATTGCTCCATGCTGTAATGGCCCCATAGATTGCTCCCTACTGTATAATGGCCCCATAGACTGCTCCATACTGTATAATGGCCCCATAGACTGCTCCATACTGTATAATGGCCTCATATATTGCTCCATGCTGTAATGGCCCTATAGATTGCTCCATAAGTATAATGGCCCCATAGATTGCCCCATCCTGTAATGGCCCCATAGATTGCTCCCTACTGTATAATGGCCCCATAGACTGCTCCATACTGTATAATGGCCCCATATATTGCTGCATGCTGTAATGGCCCTATAGATTGCTCCATGCTGTAATGGCCCTATAGATTGCTCCATGCTGCAAAATGGCCTCATAGATTGCTCCATGCTGTAATGGCCCCATAGATTGCTCCATGCTGTAATGGCCCCATAGATTGCTCCATGCTGTAATGGCCCCATAGATTGCTCCATGCTGTAATGGCCCCATAGATTGCTCCATACTGTATAATGGCCCCATAGATTGCTCCATACTGTATAATGGCCCCATAGATTGCTCCATACTGTATAATGGCCCCATAGATTGCTCCATACTGTATAATGGCCCCATAGATTGCTCCATACTGTATAATGACCCTATAGATTGCTCCATAAGTATAATGGCCCTATAGATTGCTTCATAAGTATAATGGCCCCATAGATTGCTCCCTACTGTATAATGGCCCCATAAATTGCTCCATGCTGTATAATGGCCCCATAGATTGCTCCATGCTGTATAATGGCCCCATAGATTGCTCCATGCTGTATAATGGCCCCATAGATTGCTCCATGCTGTATAATGGCCCCACAGATTGCTCCATGCTGTATAATGGCCCCACAGATTGCTCCATGCTGTATAATGGCCCCATAGATTGCTCCATAAGTAGAATGGCCCCATAGATTGCTCCATGCTGTAATGGCCCCATAGATTGCTCCATGCTGTAATGGCCCCATAGATTGCTCCATGCTGTAATGGCCCCATAGATTGCTCCATGCTGTATAATGGCCCTATGGATTGCTCCATGCTGTATAATGGCCCTATGGATTGCTCCATGCTGTATAATGGCCCTATGGATTGTTCCATGCTGTATAATGGCCCCATAGATTGCTCCATAAGTAGAATGGACCCATAGATTGCTCCCTGCTGTAATGGCCCCATAGATTGCTCCATGCTGTAATGGCCCCATAGATTGATCCATGCTGTATAATGGCCCCATAGATTGCTCCATGCTGTATAATGGCCCCATAGATTGCTCCATGCTGTATAATGGCCCCATAGATTGCTCCATAAGGATAATGGCCCCATAGATTGCTAGATGCTGTATAATGGCCCTATAGATTGCTCCATAAGTATAAAGGTCCCATTGATTGCCCCATGCTGTATAATGGTCCCATAGATTGCTCCCTACTGTATAATGGCCCCATAGATTGCTCCATAAGTATAATGGCCCTATAGATTGCTCCATGCGGTAATGGCCCTATAGATTGCTCCATGCGGTAATGGCCCCATAGATTGCTCCATGCGGTAATGGCCCCATAGATTGCTCCATGCGGTAATGGCCCCATAGATTGCTCCATGCGGTAATGGCCCCATAGATTGCTCCATGCGGTAATGGCCCCATAGATTGCTCCATGCGGTAATGGCCCCATAGATTGCTCCATGCGGTAATGGCCCCATAGATTGCTCCATGCGGTAATGGCCCCATAGATTGCTCCATGCGGTAATGGCCCCATAGATTGCTCCATGCGGTAATGGCCCCATAGATTGCTCCATGCGGTAATGGCCCCATAGATTGCTCCATGCGGTAATGGCCCCATAGATTGCTCCATGCGGTAATGGCCCCATAGATTGCTCCATGCGGTAATGGCCCCATAGATTGCTCCATGCGGTAATGGCCCCATAGATTGCTCCATGCGGTAATGGCCCCATAGATTGCTCCATGCGGTAATGGCCCCATAGATTGCTCCATGCGGTAATGGCCCCATAGATTGCTCCATGCGGTAATGGCCCCATAGATTGCTCCATGCGGTAATGGCCCCATAGATTGCTCCATGCGGTAATGGCCCCATAGATTGCTCCATGCGGTAATGGCCCCATAGATTGCTCCATGCGGTAATGGCCCCATAGATTGCTCCATGCTGTAATGGCCCCATAGATTGCTCCATGCTGTAATGGCCCCATAGATTGCTCCATGCTGTAATGGCCCCATAGATTGCTCCATAAGTATAATGGCCCTATAGATTGCTTCCTAAGTATAATGGCCTCATACATTGCTCCATGCGGTAATGGCCCCATAGATTGCTCCATAAGTATAATGGCCCTACAGATTGCTCCATAAGTATAATGGCCCTACAGATTGCTCCATGATGTAATGGCCCCATAGATTGCTCCATAAGTATAATGGCTCCATAGATTGCTCCATGATGTAATGGCCCCATAGATTGCTCCATGCTGTAATGGCCCTATGGATTGCTCCATGCTGTATAATGGCCCCATAAATTGCTCCATGCTGTATAATGGCCCCATAGATTGCTCCATGCTGTAATGGCCCCATAGATTGCTCCATAAGTAGAATGGCCCCATAGATTGCTCCATAAGTAGAATGGCCCCATAGATTGCTCCATAAGTAGAATGGCCCCATAGATTGCTCCATAAGTAGAATGGCCCCATAGATTGCTCCCTGCTGTAATGGCCCCATAGATTGCTCCATGCTGTAATGGCCCCATAGATTGCTCCATGCTATAATGGCCCCATAGATTGCTCCATGCTGTATAATGGCCCCATAGATTGCTCCATGCTGTATAATGGCCCCATAGATTGCTCCATGCTGTATAATGGCCCCATAGATTGCTCCATGCTGTATAATGGCCCCATAGATTGCTCCATGCTGTATAATGGCCCCATAGATTGCTCCATGCTGTATAATGGCCCCATAGATTGCTCCATGCTGTATAATGGCCCCATAGATTGCTCCATGCTGTATAATGGCCCCATAGATTGCTCCATGCTGTATAATGGCCCCATAGATTGCTCCATGCTGTAATGGCCCCATAGGTTGCATTATACTTATGGATTGCTAGATAAGACAGAGGGCGCACGGTAGTGACGACAGACTCCGAAGACGCTGAAGACACAGGAGTTGCTGGGAACGGGAGAGGTAAGTATTTGAGGAGGGGGCCCCGATGCCAGCGCGCAGGGTAGGACTGGCCTGGTGTGATAGCTGGAAAAATTCCCGGTGGGCCCCGATGAGAGAGTGAGAGAATTGGTAGCGGAGGCTCTTAAAAAGTGCGGGCCCTTTAAAAGCGCAGCCGAAGGAAATGTAGCGTCGCGTGCGGCGCTCATACTATTCAGTGGTGACAGCGGGTGACGCGCATAGTCACATGACTGAGGACGTGTTCTTGGTGGGCGGTGACACGCACCGCGCTCTGCTTTGCCGCTGGTGGCTGGCAGTGGTGTGTTGTCAGGTGACACGCTGACGTCGCGCTCTCCTCTCCCTGCTCCCCTGCCGGCTTTTGATACGCCGACGCCGCGCTCTGCTCTCCAGTCCCGGCTCCTGCTCCCTTGGAATTGGCCTTGTAACACCGGCTCCCGTCCGGGTATGGAACACCGCACCAGCACCGCGCACCGCCCTCTTCTCTCCTGCTCTCTTGCCTTTTAAGCCGGCTCCTGGGCTGAGTATGCGGTGACCAGCACTCTGCTCTCTCACCATAACCCTGGAAACAAGGCTGCAGGTCTGGCTACAGCTCTCCCTGCTTCAACTTCAAGTCAAGTTCAATATCCACGTTTTTCTGGGTGAGTGTTCCCAGCATTGGTCATCATCCATATATGGAGGGGTCGCAGGCTGGTCACATGGGGACATGGATGGGGACATGGGGCTGAAGGGGGGGCTGGTTGGACCCATGGGGACATGGGTCTGAAGGGGGAGCTGGATGGACCCATGAGGACATGGATGGGGACATGGGGCTGAAGGGGGGCTGGCTGGACCCATGGGGACATGGGGCTGAAGGGGGGGCTGGCTGGACCCATGGGGACATGGGGCTGTTGGGAGGGGGCTGGCTGGGCCCATGGGAACATGGATGGGGACATGGGGCTGAAGGGGGGGCTGGCTAGACCCATGGGGACATGGGGCTGAAGGGGGGGGGCTGGCTGGACCCCTGGGGACATGGGGCTGGCTGGCTGGACCCATGGGGACATAGATGGGGACATGGGGCTGAAGGGGGGGCTGGCTGGACCCATGGGGATATGGATGGGGATATGGGACTGAAGGGGGGCTGGCTGGACGCATGGGGGACATATGGATGGAGGCACGGGGCTGAAGGGGGGGCTGGCTGGACCCATGGAGACATGGATGGGGACATGGGGCTGAAGGGGGGGCTGGATGGACCCATGGGGAGACATATGGATGGAGGCATGGGGCTGAAAGGGGGGGGCTGGTTGGACGCATGGGGAGACATATGGATGGAGGCACGGGGCTGAAGGGGGGGGGCTGGATGGACGCGTAAGGGGACACATGGTGGTGAAGGGGGCCAAGTTGGGGACCTGGATGGACACATGGAGGTGAAGCGGGGCAAGCTGGACACATGGGGACTTGGATGGACACATGGAGGTGAAGGGCGGCAAGCTGGACACATGGGGTCCTGGATAGATATATGGGGTGGGGTGGGATGCATATGAGTGGGACAGGATGGATATATGAAGGGGGGCAGGCTGGACACATGGAGGCCCGGATGGATATATGGGAGGGGCAGGCTGGACACATGGAGACCAGAATGGATATATGGGGGGGGGGGTCAGGATGGATAGATGGGGGGCCACGCTGGACAAGGGACTTTATTACTGTTTAGGGGCCAGATTGAGGAACTTTATTAGTTTATGATGGCGAGTGGGGAACATTATTACTTTAGAGTCCAATTAGGGACATTATTACTTCTGTAATATAATTTTATTTTTAGGAAACTGTTTTCCGTAAGAGGGGACAAAAGGGGGTCCTGTTACTGTGCAGGGCGCCACTATGTCGCTTTATTTCTTCAACTGGTGTAGTGTAGAAGCCTGGGGAAAAGTGGGAATGTGCTCTAAAAGAGATCAGTTATTGATAACTGTGTGTTATTTTCTGCAGAGATGATTCCTGGCTGGAAGAAGTGATGGTGGACTGTGCCAGATGAGGAAAAGCGAAGATGAAGAACTTCACCTAGAGACATCACTGGTGAGTCAGTGTATTACTGTACACTTACACTATATAGTATATACAGAGCTCCTGTGTATGTCACTGGTGACCAGTGTATTACCTATACACTATATACAGAGCTCCTGTGTATAATGTCACTCGTGATAACTGTATTACCTGTACACTACATACAGAGCTCCTGTGTATAATGTCACCGGTGATCACTGTATTACATGTACACTGACACTATATACAGAGATCCTGTTTATAATGTCACTGGGGATCACTGTATTACCTGTACACTGACACTATATACAGAGCTCATATGTATAGTGACAGTGTTGTTAGTATTGTGGTTTGTATTCCTGATCAGTATTGTATTATTTGGTCACTATGTGGTGGTAATATGTGGTCTGGTCATGGTGTGGTGATATTTGTCCCTTTTGTATGTGATATTATTGGTGTTATAGTGGATTATGTTGTGTATGGCGGTCATTTGTTCTCGCTGAGATTAACTAGGAAAAGATTTTTTTCCATGAGGCCACGGCTTCACTATCAGTATTTGGTCAGTATTTTTTCTCAGTAGTGAGAGCCAAAAGCAGGAGTGGGTGATAAATACAGAATTGGTGACTTGTTTCTATTCTACCTTTTCTCTGATTGTTCCTCACCTGGTTTTGGCTCCCACTCCTGAGGAAAAATCCTGACTGAATACTGATAGTGGGGCTGTGGCCTTAGAGATGAAATACTTGGAGCAGAGCGTCAGAGATGCACTCACAGGGGTTCTCCGGGGAGAACAAGTAATCACCTCTCCACAGGATAAGTGATAACTTATTGATTGGTGGGGGTCTGACTACTGGGACCTGCAGCGATCGGCAGACTGTGGAGCTTTTCTCCCCATTACACTGGAGCTCATGTGCGACTCGACCACTGATCCATTCATTCCCTCAGGGGCTGTGAGCGCTGCTCTTTTTTGGAAGCCCCCAAGAGAAAGAATGAGGCTGTGGTCAGACGTCCCACCTGTCGCTGCATTTTAAAATGGGGATAAGTGTCCTCTCAGGGATAAAACTTCCCCATTCTTCCAATCAATAAGTGATCACCTATCCTGTGTAGCCCATGAATCTGTGATGACTTGTTTTAACCAAAGAAACCCTTTCATGTAAACTACAGAAATTGTCCATCCCTGTTGTAGTCTGTGCAGAGTAGATGTGAGGAGCCGCCGGTCACTGCTCCACTATAACAGGGAGAGCAGAGAAGAGCGATCTGCATATTGCTGGAGGTGGCCCCTAGAGTCAGTGTCCCCTGTGGGCCCCAGACACCCCAGTCCGACCCTGCTGACATCTGATTAAGGCCCCGTTCACATGTCAGGTTTTAATCAGTGTTTTTTTTCTAATTTTCATCTGATTTTGGTCAGTGTCAGTTTTTCTCCTCAGTGGGGCATATTTTTTTATATGTAAAGTAAAAAGCTAAAGGTTTCCTCGCCTCGCTTGCCCGGCCTATAGACACTGGAAAACAAGCAGTACAGGCAACATGGTTGGTTCTGGGCATTTTTTCTGACAGACTCGTTGACTTCAATAGATGATCTTTATCTACAAATCGGATGAAAATCGGACCGGTCTCAGTTCTGATTTGCAGATCAATCGTCCACAATAAATAGAGCTGTAAACCTGTCCCCGGTCTATAACGGAGCATATTCTACCTGCTAGAAGAATAACCAGACGTGAAAAGAGCCATGTGCTATTCTTACAGGGAAGGGGCCACGATTTTATGTTTTGTATTAATAATTATGTAATCAATTATTTTTAATACAAAATTAAATGTACCACTTTATTAGTTTTTTATTTATTTTTACATTGGCCACTAGGGGCTGCCATTTTTATTTGGGGGGTGTGTAAGAAGCTCTCTTACACACCTCATTTACGGCAGCCCTGGCCATAAGAGACAGTAGTCTGTCACCGACCCTTTCTCTAACATTACAGGCCGCTCCTCCTGCCTCTAGCTGTGACCTGGGCACGCCCCCTTGGCTGTTCAGGTCGCAGCCGTGGGAGGAGATTGCAGCCATCTTTGTGGAGCCTGCAGTGTAAGCTGTATATTCCCCCTGTCGTCGCACGCACTGCTCAGTCAGAGCATGCCATGACAGGAACTGCCGGGGAGGAAATGCCTAGGAGTGGACGTCCCGAGTGAGTATCTGCAGCGGCGCCGTGCGGTGATCTCAGCCTCTCAGCTGTGATCACCGCCGACATCTTCAGGCAACACAGACACAGCGCTGCGTGGGAACGTGGAAGGTGAGTAGAAGCGTTTGTTTTGGTTTTTTTCCCTTCGCATTGAATATATGGGGGCATATACCCACCAGGATGGATGGAGGGGGGGGGGCATATACCCACCAGGATGGATGGAGGGGGGGGGGCATATACTCACCAGGATGGATGGAGGGGGGGGGCATATACTCACCAGGATGGATGGAGGGGGGGGGGCATATACTCACCAGGATGGATGGAGGGGGGGGGCATATACCCACCAGGATGGATGGAGGGGGGGCATATACCCACCAGGATGGATGGAGGGGGGGCATATACCCACCAGGATGGATGGGGGGGGCATATACCCACCAGGATGGATGGAGGGGGGGGGCATATACCCACCAGGATGGATGGAGGGGGGGGGCATATACCCACCAGGATGGATGGAGGGGGGGCATATACCCACCAGGATGGATGGAGGGGGGGCATATACCCACCAGGATGGATGGAGGGGGGGCATATACCCACCAGGATGGATGGAGGGGGGGATATATCCACCAGGATGGATGGATGGAGGGGGGCATATACTGACCGGGATGGATGGAGGGGCATATACATCTACCCAGGATGGATGGGGGTGTGTGACGCCTAGCTGCGCTTGGTATCACAGATCTTAGCAGGGTGTATTGATGGATTCCTCCACAAGAGGCCCCCATAACCATTCACACATCTCCACCTTCCACCTCAGACCATCAGAGGGAGCCCGTTAGGGATAGATATATAAGGGAAGGTGGAGCCAGGCAGCAGTTAGTCTAGACTGGAGTCGACAGAAAGCAAACCTGTTGAGAGAGTTCCTGCAGTGCAAAAGCCTGAGAGAGGTCAGTCTGCAGTGGAGCACGTTCTAGACTCAGTTGTAGCTCAGAGAGGTGAGCTTTAGGTGTGCCGGCGCCATAAGATCGGTGAAGCGCGGCAAGCTGCCGTTAGTGTGTATAGCCTAGTGAGGGCCCGAGTAGGCCGAAGGCGAGTGGAGAGTTAATACATAGGGGGCAGAGGAGCTTAACTAGCTCACCCCGAAGAAGCAGTTACCGGACATCGGGTCCAAAGCTTACCGGGATCTCCACGACCCAGTAAGATATAACCAGAATCCCTGGAGAACTACAAGTCCCAGTATCGCAAAAGTGCTGATACGTAATAGAGCCAGGAGACACATAGGCCCCTTAAGTCGGGAGCGTGTAATCCAAGAAAAGGCCCTACCACAAGGTCAGCCAGCGCAGGACAGAGACAAAGTTAGGCCTTGCTCCAGGAAGGTCAGAAACTTACTACGCAGAGGCAAGAAACAGGAGGCCCAAAACCCGCTCATTGGGGAGGATCCTGACGTGCACCTTTCACCCTACAGTGCTCTGGGACGTGCCTGAATTTCCATCAGTAAAAGGTACTGAAGTGACAATCGTGTCTGTCCCTGTTCTTGCTCTGACCCGGCTGGGTCTCTCCGTCCTGCTTTCCCCGTCCATACGCTGCCCTAAGGCCTAGCTCCACCTGTGGGAAGCTATACCATCGAGCTGCCTTATCACCGGCCTCAGTGGACTGCGCAGCGCTGGTGATCCTCACCAGAAACCACAGGTGGCGTCACAAACTCTTTTATAAACTTCACAAATCACCAACCCTTTTAAAGGAGCGACCCCAGGGTACGGGCCCGGGAGCCGACCACCGCGACATCCCTAAAGGCCCGGGTACCGAGTCATACCCATTCCCCTGGGCTAGTCAGGGGAATATAAACCTAGCCAGCATGGATGGATGGAGGGGCATTTACACCTACCCAGGATGGATGGATGGAGGGGCATTTACACCTACCCAGGATGGATGGATGAAGGGGCATATACACCTACCCAGGATGGATGGATGGAGGGGCATCTACACTTAACCAGGATGGATGAATGGAGGGGGCATCTACACCTAACCAGGTTGGATGGAGGGGCATATACACCTACCAGAATAGACTACCCAGGATGGATGGAGGAGCATCTACACCTACCCAGAATGGATGAAGGGGCATATACACCTACCCAGGATGGCTGGAGGGGCATATACAGCTACCCAGGATGGATGGATGGAGGGGCCGATACACCTACCCAGGATGGATGGAGGGGCATATACACCTACCCAGGATGGATGGAGGGTAATATACACCTACCCAGGATGGAAGGGCATATACACCTACCCAGGATGGATGGATGGAGGGGCATATACACCTACCCAGGATGGATGGAGGGGCAAATACTCCTACACTGGATGGATGGAGGGGGCATATACACCTACCCAGGATGGATGCCTGGAGGGGCCGATACACCTACCCAGGATGGATGGATGGAGGGGAATATACACCTACCGAGGATGGATGGATGGAGGGGAATATACACCTACCCAGGATGGAAGGGCATATACACCTACCCAGGATGGATGGATGGATGGAGGGGCATATACACCTACCCAGGATGGATGGAGGGGCAAATACTCCTACACTGGATGGACGGAGGGGCATATACACCTACCCAGGATGGATGGAGGGGCATATACACCTACCCAGGATGGATGGATGGAAGAATGGATGGGAGGGGTATTCGCATCTACCATGGATGGATGGAGGGGCATCTACACCTACCCAGAGTGGATGGATGGAGGGGCATTTACACCTACCCAGGATGGATGGATGGATGAAGGGGCATATACACCTACCCAGGATGGATGGATGGAGGGGCATCTACACTTAACCAGGATGGATGGATGGAGGGGCATCTACACCTAACCAGGATGGATGGAGGGGCATATACACCTAGCAGAATAGACTACCCAGGATGTATGGATGGATGGAGGGGCATCTACACCTAACCAGGATGGATGAATGGAGGGGGCATCTACACCTAACCAGGTTGGATGGAGGGGCATATACACCTACCAGAATAGACTACCCAGGATGGATGGAGGGGCATATACACCTACCCAGAATGGATGAAGGGGCATATACACCTACCCAGGATGGCTGGAGGGGCATATACAGCTACTCAGGATGGATGGATGGATGGAGGGGCCGATACACCTACCCAGGATGGATGGAGGGGCATATACACCTACCCAGGATGGATGGAGGGGCATATACACCTACCCAGGATGGATGGATGGATGGGCATATACACCTACCCAGGATGGATGGGTAGAGGGGCATATACACCTACCAGAATAGACTGCGCAGGATGGAGGGGCATCTACGCCTACCCAGAATGGATGGATGGATGGATGGATGGATGGATGGATGGATGAAGGGTCATATACACTCACCCAGGATGGATGGATGGAGGGGGAAATACACCTACTCAGGATGGATGGAGGGGCATTTACACCTACCCAGGATGGATGGATGGATGAAGGGGCATATACACCTACCCAGGATGGATGGAGGGGCATCTACACTTGCCCCTCCATCCATCCATCCTGGTTAAGTGTAGATGCCCCTCCATCCATCCATCCTGGTTATCTACACCTAACCAGGATGGATGGAGGGGCATATACACCTAACCAGGATGGATGAATGGAGGGGGCATCTACACCTAACCAGGTTGGATGGAGGGGCATATACACCTACCCAGGATGGATGAAGGGGCATATACACCTACCCAGAATGGATGAAGGGGCATATACACCTACCCAGGATGGCTGGAGGGGCATATACAGCTACTCAGGATGGATGGATGGATGGAGGGGCCGATACACCTACCCAGGATGGATGGAGGGGCATATACACCTACCCAGTATGGATGGATGGGCATATACACCTACCCAGGATGGATGGATGGAGGGGCATATACACCTACCCAGGATGGATGGAGGGGCAAATACTCCTACACTGGATGGATGGAGGGGCATATACACCTACCCAGGATGAATGGAGGGGCATATACACCTACCCAGGATGGATGGATGGAAGAATGGATGGAAGGGTATTCGCATCTACCATGGATGGATGGAGGGGCATCTACACCTACCCAGGATGGATTGATGGATGGAGGGGCATCTACACCTACCCAGAGTGGATGGATGGAGGGGCATATACACCTACCAGAATAGACTGCTCAGGATGGATGGAGGGGCATCTATGCTTACCCAGATTGGATGGATTGAGGTGCATATACACCTACCCAGGATGGATGGATGGAGAGGTATCTACGCCTACCCAGGATGGATGGAATGAGGGGCATATACACCTACCCACAATGGATGGATGGAGGGGCATCTACCCCTACCCACGATGGATGGATGGAGGGGCATCTACACTTACTCGGGATGGATGGATGGAAGGGCATCTACACCTACCCAGGATGGGTGGATGGATGGAGGGGCATCTACACCTACCCAGCATGGATGGATGGATGAAGGGGCAAATACTCCTACCCAGGATGGATGGATGGATGGAGGGGCATATACACCTACCAGAATAGACTACCCAGGATGGATGGTGGTGCATCTACGCAAACCCAGAATGGATGGATGAAGGGGCATATACACCTACCCAGATTGGATGGATGGATGGATGGAGGTGCATATACACCTACCCAGGATGGATGGATGGAAAGGTATCTACGCCTACCCAGGATGGATGGATGGAGGGGCATATACACCTACCCAGAATGGATGGATGGAGGGGCATATACACCTACCCAGAATGGATGGATGGAGGGGCATCTACCCCTACCCAGGATGGATGGATGGAGGGGCATCTACACTTACCCAGGATGAATGGATGGATGGAGGGGCATCTACACCTACCCAGGATGGATGGATGGAGGGGCATCTACACCTACCCAGAATGGATGGATGGAGGGGCATCTACGCCTACCCAGAATGGATGGATGGAGGGGCATCTACGCCTACCCAGAATGGATGGATGGAGGGGCATCTACGCCTACCCAGAATGGATGGATGGAGGGGCATATACACCTACCCAGGATGGATTAATGGATGGAGAGGCATCTACACCTACCCAGAGTGGATGGATGGAGGGGCATATACACCTACCCAGGATGGATGGATGGGCATATACACCTACTCAGGATGGATGGATGGAGGGGCATATACACCTACTCTGGATGGATGGATGGATGGAGGGGCATATACAGCTACCCAGGATGGATGGAGAGGCCGATACACCTACCCAGGATGGATGGAAGGGCATATTCACCTACCCAGGATGGATGGATGGAGGGGCATATACACCTACCCACTATGGATGGAGGGGCAAATACTCCTACCCAGGATGAATGGAGGGGCATATACACCTACCCAGGATGGATGGAGGGGCATATACACCTACCCAGGATGGATGGATGGAGTGGTATCTACACCTACTATGGATGGATGGAGGGGCATCTACACCTACCCAGGATGGATTGATGGATGGAGGGGCATCTACACCTACCGAGAATGGATGGATGGAGGGGCATCTACACCTACCCAGGATGGATGGATAGAGGGGCATATACACCTACCAGAATAGACTGCGCAGGATGGATGGATGGATGGAGGGGCATCTATGCCTACCCAGAATGGATGGATGGATGAAGGGTCATATACACCTACCCAGGATGGATGGAGGGGCATATACACCTACCCAGGATGGATGGAGGTGCAAATACTCCTACCCAGAATGGATGGATGGATGGAGGGGCATATACACCTACCCAGGATGGATGGAGGTGCATCTACGCAAACCCAGAATGGATGGATGGAGGTGCATATACACCTACCCAGGATAGATGGATGGAAAGGTATCTACGCCTACCCAGGATGGATGGATGGAGGGGCATATACACCTACCCAGAATGGATGGATGGAGGGGCATATACACCTACCCAGGATGGATGGATGGAGGGGCATCTACCCCTACCCAGGATGGATGGATGGAGGGGCATCTACACTTGCCCCTCCATCCATCCATTCATCCTGGGTAAGTGTAGATGCCTGTCCATCCATCCATCCTGGGTAGGTGTAGATGCCCCTCCATCCATCCATTCATCCTGGGTATCTACACCTACATCCTGGGTATCTACACCTACCCAGGATGGGTGGATGGATGGAGGGGCATCTACACCTACCCAGGATGTATGGATGGATGGAGGGGCATCTACACCTACCCAGGATGGATGGATGGAGGGGCATCTACACCTTACCCAGGATGGATGGATGGAGGGGCATCTACACCTACCCAGGATGAATGGATGGAGGGTCATCTACGCCTACCCAGAATGGATGGATGGAGGGGCATATACCCCTACCCAGGATGGATTGATGGATGGAGGGGCATCTACACCTACCCAGAATGGATGAATGGAGGGGCATCTACACCTACCCAGAATGGATGGATGGATGGAGGGGCATATACACCTACCCAGAATGGATGGATGGAGGGGCATCTATGCCTACCCAGAATGGATGGATGGATGGATGGAGGGGCATATACACCTACCCAGAATGGATGAATGGAGGGGCATATACACCTACCCAGAATGGATGAATGGAGGGGCATATACACCTACCCAGAATGGATGAATGGAGGGGCATATACACCTACCCAGAATGGATGAATGGAGGGGCATATACACCTACCCAGAATGGATGGATGGAGGACCATATACACCTACCCAGGATGGATGGATGGAGGGGCATCTACTCCTACCCAAGATGGATGGATGGCGGGGCATCTACTCCTACCCAAGATGGATGGATGGCGGGGCATGTACACCTACCCAGGATGGATGGAGGGGCATGTACACCTACCCAGGATGGATGGATGGAGAGGCATCTACACCTACCCAGGATGGATGGATGGCGGGGCATATACACCTACCCAGGATGGATGGATGGGGACGCATGGATTCCACTCAGTATCAGCAGATTCTTGACAATAATGTTCAAGAATCAGTGATAAAGTTGAAGTTACGCAGGGGATGGATCTTTCAGCAAGACAATGATCCAAAACACGGCTCCAAATCTACTCAGGCATTAATGCAGAGGAACAATTACAATGTTCTGGAATGGCCATCCCAGTCCCCAGACCTGAATATCATTGAACATCTGTGGGATCATTTGAAGAGGGCTGTCCATGCTCGGCGACCATCAAACTTAACTGAACTGGAATTGTTTTGTAAAGAGGAATGGTCAAAAATACCTTCATCCAGGAACTCATTAAAAGCTACAGGAAGCAACTAGAGGCTGTTATTTTTGCAAAAGGAGGATCTACTAAATATTAATGTCACTTTTCTGGTGAGGTGCCCATACTTATGCACCTGTCAAATTTTGTTTGAATGCAGATTGCACATTTTCTGTTAGTACAATAAACCTCATTTCAAGGCAGAAACATTACTGTGTCCAACAGTTATTACATATATCAAACTGAAATAGCTGTTGCAAAAACACCAATTTTTATAAAACAATAAGCTTAAGATTAATAGGGGTGCCCAAACTTTTTCATATAACTGTATGTTGTAATTATTTTTTTAATATGAACTATTGGCACAATAGTCAATGAATGTGACCTTTTTTCAGTCTCTATAACTATATAATGGAATCTTACTTATGGGCTATCTACTTTGTTTTAGGTTTTAAGCGCCACTTCTCTGACCGGACTTCTGGAAAAACTTCAGGACAGCAATGTGCTTCTGGATAAAATCATGAAAGGGCTGAATGCCTATCTGGAGAAGAAGAGGCTTTTTTCCCACGGTATAGTCCTTTCACTTGTTGCAATGATTCTATATACTCTTTAAATAATTATTTTTTTTCTTATTTAAACGCATTGAAATCATTTTTGTATTTGGATTTCATTAATAATTTTGCTCTGTTTGCCTTCTATTGGCTCTGTGTTGCGCTGGCTATTGGACTTATTTTTAATCTGTCTTTTTTCAGCTCCTCTTAGCCGATTTATGACCACAGATCACATCAAAGCTGAATGTGCAGGAAACAAAAAGCCTAACGGTGCAACATTTTTAATGAAACTGAATTGTCGCAAATACTCGCAATTAAATGGGTATTCCCATCTCCAAGATCCTATCCCAATATGTAGTAGGCGTAGTAATAATATTAGCAAATACCTCCAATTAGAAGTGTAGTATAGTTCTTCTGATTCGCTTTGTCGCTTTCCCCATGTGCAAGGCATTGCAGTAGCTTCGGTATCCATGGTTACGACCACTCATATAGTGACAGTTATTTGCTAGTGGTCGTAACCTAAGCTACTGCAATGCCCTGCACATGGGATAAGCGACAAAGCAAATCAGAAGAACTATACTACACTTCTAATTGGAGGTATTTGCTAATATTATTATGACGCCTACTACATATTGGGGTAGAATCCTGGAGATGGGAATACACATTTCAGTTAAATAAAAAAAGTTCCCAAAACTGGATAGCCCCTTTAAGCTAGCCATACGCATGAGATATGAGATACCCGTGGTCTGAATGGTTATTTGGCTACTTCTCCTGACTCCCACATATTCTGCTGAACAGTCATGTGTTTTTAATGGGGAGAGAGGAGAAAGTCTGTACTGGACACCTCCGGCAGCGGGTTATCTCCCCTGAGAACCAAAAGACCGGGTATTGAAATCCCATCTGCCCGATCCTTCTGGCCCTGACATCCTCTATCGGGGGAGAGTCAGGAGACCCCCATACACATCAGTGGGTAGGCCGGTCCTGCTGCAATCGTCAGGTTTAAACTATTTTAATCCAATGTGTATGGGGACTGAATCTTTACTTTAAAGCTTTGCTTTTCTATTTTCTCACAGACACTAATACAAATGGCGCCTGACCCAATACTTTAATGACATTTTTATCATATTGTGCATTTTCGCTTTAGCTTTTTCTTCCTGTCCAACGACGAAATGCTAGAAATTCTCTCTGAGACTAAAGATCCTCTGCGGGTCCAACCACATCTAAAGAAGGGCTTTGAAGGCATCGCAAAGCTGGAGTTCCTTCCTAACCTGGACATCAAAGCCATGTACAGCACCGAGGGGGAACGCGTAGAGCTCATCCAGACCATCTCCACCTCCGAGGCTCGGGGGGCCGTGGAGAAGTGGCTCATCCAAGGGGAAGATGTCATGTTAAGGAGCGTGCATGATGTTATTGCTCGGTCACGAATGGTACGGATCTACCTACAGACCAAAAGCATTAATTGGAACTAATCTAGTACTTTTATATTTGTATAAGATTATTTGGCGGCAGTGAATGATTTGTGGATGATGTATCTCTTGCAATAGAGCCAGGTAGCAGATCTTCTACCTGCAATCGGTAGAAATGAATTTGCTAGATAATACTAGTAAGGTTGTCCCTCTCTTAAATGCTTCTGTCAACGTAATTTAACTTTGTTTTCTAAAAGGCATACCCTGAGACTGCAAGAAAAGACTGGGTGAGGGAATGGCCGGGACAGGTCGTGCTCTGTGTGTCTCAGATGTTCTGGACAAGTGAAGGGCATGAAGCTATCGGCAGTGGCCCAGAGGTACGGCATAAGCTCCTTTACTGATCAAGGTTGCTTCACTAGAAACAGTCATGGCCGGAAGTGTTGGCACCCTTGAAGTATTTTCCATAAAATTATTGCAATTGCATGTGTATTTTTTGTTATACACATGTTTATTTCCTTTGTGTGTATTGGAACAACACAAAAAAAACAGAGAAAAAAAGGCAAATTGGATATAATTTCACACACAACCCCAAAAATGGGCCGGACAAAATTGTTGGCATCTTTCCAAAATTGTGGGTAAACAATTTTGTTTCAAGCTTGTGATGCTCATTCAAACTCACCTGTGGCAAGTAACAGGTGTGGGCAATATGAAAATCACACCTGAAACCCGATACAAAGGGGAAAAGTTGACTCAATCTTTGCGTTGTTACGTGCCACACTAAGTAGGGAGAACAGAAAGAGGAAAAGAGAACTGTCTGAGGACTTGAGAACCAAAATTGTTGACCAATATCTTCTTTTTGTGTTGTTCCAATACACACAAATTAAATAAACATGTGAACAACAAAACATGTGTAATTGTAATAATTTTCTGGGAGAAATACATATATATACATTCATAGACAGACTTCATGTGTTCTCCTGCTAATAGACTGTCATATCCAGGGACGCAGCTTATAGGAGTTTCCAGGGACGGATATACCATTGGTGCAACAGAGGTAAGGGGACCCACCTTCACATCAAAAGATGCAAGTAGCTTATTTCACAGTACGTTATTAGACTGCAAAGAGCCCATGTACTGTTCTTGCCCAGGGGTCTTCTCCTGGGGGTTGCAGTTGTACAGCGGCTCAATATCTTGAAGGTACCCGAAAGGCTCCATAGTATTGTTGGGATTTTGCATTGATTCATGCATCTTGTCTAGAGATGAGCAACTAAATTTGCAGGACCTTGGTCTAAGAGAGCAGGTTAGTAGTCTGTGGCTGTTGGATGAGAGCCTTGCTAAACGCCTCTTACATGCTGGCATCCCTGGCTCCTCTTTTGATTAGCCGGCCAGGCGTGATGTCATTTGTGCCTCACACCACAACTATGACATCGACATCAAAAGAGGAGCCGGAGATGCCGGTTCATGGAGCTCCGGTCCTGCGGCCGTGGAATACTGACCCGACTGTTGGACCAGAGTCCTGCAAATCCATTCGCTCATCTCTACTCTCGTCATATCTACCAATAAGGGAAGACATTGTATGGGATTTCCCATAATACCAGCATAAAATGAATCCATCTGCATTGAGTTTTCCATGCTGTTTGTGGCAGGGTTTTATAGAGGTACATCTGGGTATTTGGAGCTCTGGGTTCAATCCAGATCTCCAACTTCTATAAAGATATGTTGTAAAATTGTTGTGTACATTATAAAGTGCCTGCATATTGTGGAGTTCTCAATCTAGTCTGCAGCTTATAATCTGTATAGATTTTAGCCCCCTTGCAATATGTATGTTCTATGAATGTTTCTGCAGATGATTTCACCGTTACATCCTTCTTGTAGGGCCTGAAAAACTCCTATGATAATCTGCAGCTCCAGCTAAATGATATTGTGGAGCTTGTGCGAGGAGGCAAATTGTCCCAGCAGACTCGCAGCACATTGGGGGCTCTCGTCACCATAGAGGGGCACGCTCGTGACGTGGGCATGGGAATGATCCAAACAGGTTTGTGCAAACATCATGGCTGGCACCAAACTTTCCAATACCATGTTCTATTTATTATACACTACATGGAGAAAGGTATTGTGCCCCCTCCACATTACACCTACAGGGGCTTTTATGGCCTCCTATTCTAAATCCATATACAGGATGTTAATATGGAGTCCGTCCCTCTACAGATATCACAGCTCAATATGCAGAGCACCTTCATACATTTCACCCCATTCCTATGTTCTTTCCATATCTATGTTATATTCCCCCCTCTTTTCTTTGAGTTTTCATAGGACACAATTGATCTTGTCACAGTAAAGCAATCTTGGGGTGTACTTACAATGACGTCTATGGGGCAGTAGTCATTTCTGCATATTGAGATGGTGGTCACTATACAGTTATATGAAAAAGTTTGGGCACCCCTATTAATCTTAAGCTTAATGTTTTATAAAAATTGGTGTTTTTGCAACAGCTATTTCAGTTTGATATATGTAATAACTGTTGGACACAGTAATGTTTCTGCCTTGAAATGAGGTTTATTGTACTAACAGAAAATGTGCAATCTGCATTCAAACAAAATTTGACAGGTGCATAAGTATGGGCACCTCACCAGAAAAGTGACATTAATACTTAGTAGATCCTCCTTTTGCAAAAATAACAGCCTCTAGTCGCTTCCTGTAGCTTTTAATGAGTTCCTGGATCCTGGATGAAGGTATTTTTGACCATTCCTCTTTACAAAACAATTCCAGTTCAGTTAAGTTTGATGGTCGCTGAGCATGGACAGCCCTCTTCAAATGATCCCACAGATGTTCAATGATATTCAGGTCTGGGGACTGGGATGGCCATTCCAGAACATTGTAATTGTTCCTCTGCATGAATGCCTGAGTAGATTTGGAGCGGTGTTTTGGATCATTGTCTTGCTGAAAGATCCATCCCCTGCGTAACTTCAACTTTGTCACTGATTCTTGAACATTATTGTCAAGAATCTGCTGATACGGAGTGGAATCCATGCGTCCTTCGACTTTAACAAGATTCCCGGTGCCAGCATTGGCCACACAGCCCCAAAGCACGATGGAACCTCCACCAAATTTTACTGTGGGTAGCAAGTGTTTTTCTTGGAATGCTGTGTTTTTTTGCCGCCATGCATAACGCCTTTTTGTATGACCAAACAACTCAATCTTGGTTTCATCAGTCCACAGGACCTTCTTCCAAAAGGAAATTGGCTTCTCCAAATGTGCTTTTGCATACCTCAGCCGACTCTGTTTGTGGCGTGCTTGCAGAAACGACTTCTTTCGCATCACTCTCCCATACAGCTTCTCCTTGTGCAAAGTGCGTTGTATAGTTGACCGATGCACAGTGACACCATCTGCAGCAAGTTGATGCTGCAGCTCTCTGGAGGTGGTCTGAGGATTGTCCTTGACTGATCTCACCATTCTTCTTCTCTGCCTTTCTGATGTTTTTCTTGGCCTGCCACTTCTGGCCTTAACAAGAACTGTCCCTGTGTTCTTCCATTTCCTTACTATGTTCCTCACAGTGGAAACTGACAGGTTAAATCTCTGAGACAGCTTTTTGTATCCTTCCCCTGAACAGCTATGTTGAATAATCTTTGTTTTCAGATCATTTGACAGTTGTTTTGAGGAGCCCATGATGCCACTCTTCAGAGGAGATTCAAACAGGAGAACAACTTGCAAGTGGCCACTTTAAGTAGCTTTTCTCATGATTGCATACACCTGGCTATAAACCTCAAAGCTCAATGAGGTTACAAAACCAAAAAAAGTGCTTTAGTAAGTCAGTAAAAAGTAGGTAGGAGGATTTAAAACAAGAAAATGATAAGGGTGCCCATACTTATGCACCTGTCAAATTTTGTTTGAATGCAGATTGCACATTTTCTGTTAGTACAATAAACCTCATTTCAAGGCAGAAACATTACTGTGTCCAACAGTTATTACATATATCAAACTGAAATAGCTGTTGCAAAAACACCAATTTTTATAAAACAATAAGCTTAAGATTAATAGGGGTGCCCAAACTTTTTCATATAACTGTATAGGAATGTTTTTGCATCTGTATGTGTCGGCATCCCCTGTATATGACTCATTGCCACAATTGATATTCTTTATAGTCAATGTTTTGGATGGCCTAGGTGCGGTGTGTAATATTTTCTATCAATGGTGTGTGTGCCCTCCTCTGTGCGGTGTCCTTCCATAACCATGGATGTACTAATAAAGGGTTTTATGTCAATTCCTTTAATGACCTTTTGTTCGGTTTCTTTGTAGGTATTATGTAATTCTCTGAATGGTCAGCCATTCTAAGCCTGAGCAGACATATGGCAATGTAATTGATGTGTGACTGACATTGTTCTTCCCTATGTTGCGGTGACATATTTATGCTGCCATTGTGCAGTATTTGTTCTAATTAATCATCCTAAAGGAGTTTAGTGGGGTTGAGGTTGAGAACGTGTGTGAAACAGTTCTGCTCTTCTATTCCCTTAGGGTTGGAAGCTACAATTGTTTAAAATGTCTTGTGCTGAAGCATTAAGATATCTTTTCACTGGAACTAAGGGGCCTAGACCAACCCCTAAATACAAGGCCATACCTCCACCAGCAAACTGTACAGCGGGCACAATGCAGTTAATAGGGTAACGTTCTCCTGGCATTCACCAAATCCAGACTCGTCCATCAGATGCCAGATAGAGAAGTGTGATCCGTCACTGCACAGAACAGGTCTCCTCCAGAGTCCTGTGGTGGCGGCTTCACACCACTCCATCCGACGCTCGGCATCGTGCTTGGTGATGTAAGGCTGCATGCAGCTGCTCGGCCATAAAGCTCCTGGCGGGGGCGCAGTGTTTGTGGTGATGTTGTTACCAATGGAGTCAGGAAAGCGTCCTGCCCTCTGCTCCTCAGCACTCAGTGACCCCGCTCTGTAATGTTCCGGGGTCTCCTGAGTTGCTGCAGTTCCTTCTACTCCTTAATCATATCACTCACATGTGATGGGGGAAGATTTAGGAGGGAAGAAATGTAATATCCAGACTTGTTACCCCGGTGGCTCCTATTACAGGACCGCGCTGGTATCAGAGAGCTCTGCACCACCAGCCGTTCTGTCATATGTTAGTAACAGCACACAGCATGGGAGGGCGGATGTTATACACCGGGGTGAGGGGACGGATATTATACACCAGGGGCGAGGGGACGGATATTATACACCGGGGCGAGGGGACGGATATTATACACCGGGGCGAGGGGACGGATATTATACACCGGGGCGAGGGGACGGATATTATACACCAGGGGCGAGGGGACGGATATTATACACCAGGGGCGAGGGGACGGATATTATACACCAGGGGCGAGGGGACGGATATTATACACCAGGGGCGAGGGGACGGATATTATACACCAGGGGCGAGGGGACGGATATTATACACCAGGGGCGAGGGGACGGATATTATACACCAGGGGCGAGGGGACGGATATTATACACCAGGGGCGAGGGGACGGATATTATACACCGGGGGCGAGGGGACGGATATTATACACCGGGGGCGAGGGGGCGGATATTATACACCGGGGGCGAGGGGACGGATATTATACACCGGGGGCGAGGGGACGGATATTATACACTGGGGGGCGAGAGGCCGGATGTTATACACCAGGGGGCGAGAGGCCGGATGTTATACACCAGGGGGAGGGAGCGAGGGGACAGATGTTTTACTCCGGGGCTGGGGGCCGGATATTATACCCTGGGGGCCGGATGTTATGCAGTGGGGTTGAGGGGATGGATTTTATACACTGGCGGGGGGGGCGAGGGGACGGATGTTATACTAAACTAGGGGCGAGGGGCGGATGTTATACACCGGGGGAGGCGAGAGGCCGGATTTTATAAACTGGGGGCTGAGAGTCCGGATGTTATACACCGTGGGCAATGGGACTAAATGAAAAAAGCAGAATTCGGTGACTAGGAGTTTTGTCCTATAATGTATGTGCATTTGCCTTCCCTTTAGAAACTCTCCCTTGTGATTCTGCAGTGTCTTAGAGGTTGACTATCTTTTCCTACATTGCTCAGGAGTTTCTCATGAACAGACTTCCAGTGGCTTGCCCAACTCCGCTATTACTGGGAGAATGAGAATGCGAGAGTGCGAATCATCAACTGCAATGTGAAGTCCGCCTATGAGTACCTGGGCGACTCCCCACGCCTGGTCATCACTCCGCTCACTGACAGATGCTAGCGGACTCTGCTATGATGTGATGGGTTATGCTCAGAAATCTTTTTGACTTTTGTATGATGCATGAAACTTCTTAGAAAGTTTATTGATATTTCATACCATTTCTTTCATGTTTCATTGGTAGATCGGTGCTTTTTATCTAAATCTTGGTGGAGCTCCAGAAGGTCCGGCCGGCACAGGAAAAACTGAGACCACCAAAGATTTGGCCAAGGAGCTGGCCGTGCAGTGTGTGGTCTTTAACTGCTCTGATGGTTTGGACTACATAGCAATGTGAAAGGTACATACAATGTTAAGCTGCTCCATTGCAGATAATAAACTGACTCCAACCGATGTTCTGCTGACATCTTTTGATTGTATAGTACAGACCAAAAGTTGGACACACCTTCTCATTTAAAGATTTTTCCGTATTTTCATGACTATGAAAATTGTACATTCGCACTGAAGGCATCAAAACTATGAATTAACACATGTGGAATTATATACTTAACAAAAAAGTGTGAAACAACTGAAAATATGTCTTATATTCTTGGTTCTTAAAAGTCGCAGGTTAACAGCAGCTCAGATTAGAGACCAGGTCAATGCCACACAGAGTTCTAGCAGCAGACACATCTCTACAACAACTGTTAAGAGGAGACTTTGTGCAGCAGGCCTTCATGGTAAAATAGCTGCTAGGAAACCACTGCTAAGGACAGGCAACAAGCAGAAGAGACTTGTTGGTCTAAAGAACACAAGGAATGGACATTAGATCAGTGGAAATCTGTGCTTTGGTCTGATGAGTCCAAATTTGAGATCTTTGGTTCCAACCACCGTGTCTTTGTGCGACGCAGAAAAGGTGAACGGATGGACTCTACATGCCTGGTTCCCACCGTGAAGCATGGAGGAGGAGGTGTGATGGTGTGGGGGTGCTTTGCTGGTGACACTGTTTGGGATTTATTCAAAATTGAAGGCATACTGAACCAGCATGGCTGCCACAGCATCTTGCAGCGGCATGCTATTCCATCCGGTCTGCGTTTAGTTGGACCATCATTTATTTTTCAAAAGGACAATGACCCCAACACACCTCCATGCTGTGTAAGGGCTATTTGACCAAGAAGGAGAGTGATGGGGGGCTACGCCAGATGACCTGGCCTCCACAGTCACCAGACCTGAACCCAATCGAGATGGTTTGGGGTGAGCTGGACCGCAGAGTGAAGGCAAAAGGGCCAACAAGTGCTAAGCATCTCTGGGAACTCCTTCAAGATTGTTGGAAGACCATTTCCGGTGACTACCCCTTGAAGCTCATCAAGAGAATGCCAAGAGTGTGCAAAGCAGTCATCAAAGCAAAAGGTGGCTACTTTGAAGAACCTAGAATATAAAACATATTTTCAGTTGTTTCACACTTTTTTGTTAAGTATATAATTCCACGTGTGTTAATTCATAGTTTTGATGCCTTCAGTGTGAATGTACAATTTTCATAGTCATGAAAATACAGAAAATCTTTAAATGAGAAGGTGTGTCCAAACTTTTGGTCTGTACTGTATATACTTTTTTTTTAGTTTTTCCAAGGGCTGGCATCATCGGGAGCATGGGCGTGTTTTGATGAGTTTAACCGTATTGAGCTGGAGGTGTTGTCCGTGGTGGCCCAACAGATTCTCCGCATCCAGAGAGCCATCCAGATGAAGATGGACATGTTCAACTTCGAAGGAACAGAACTGAAGCTTAACCCAAATTACTTCGTAGCCATTACCATGAATCCTGGCTCCGCGGGATGTTCTGAGCTGCCGGATAACCTCAAGGTAAAGAGTCCAGTGCCTTGCATCGGGCCCCTCCACAACATTTCTATAGGATTAAGCTCAGGACTATGACTCGGCCATTCCAAAACTTTGTTTATTCAACCATTCTTTTGTAGAACGACTTGTGTCTTTGGGCCATAGTCTTGCTCCATGACCCACGTTTTCTTGAGATTCAGTACATGAACTGATATCCTGATATTTTCCTTTAGCATTTGCTGATCGATTTTAGAATTCATTGTTCCATCAATGATGGCAGCCGTCCTTGGCCAAGTGCAGCAAAACAGGCCCAAAGCATGTTACGATTACCATCTTTGTGTTTCATAGATGATAGGAGGTTCTTATGCTGTAATGCAGTATTTTCTTTCTGCAAACATATAGCTTCTCACTTAAAATCTCTATCTTGGCCTCATCCTTCCACAAAGCATTATTCCAGTTACCTATTGATGTGCCCAGGTGAGTTTTAGCAGTGACATTTTAAATCGCATTGCCTTTCTCCTTGCAATCCTGCCATGCTCGCCATTGTTGTTCATTGTCCTTCTGATGGTGGACTCATGAACAATTACATTAGCTAATCTGAGGAGAGGCCTTTAGTTGCTTAGAGGTTACCTTGAGTTCCTTTGTGACCTCACAGACTGATGTAGCTTTAAGTCAAATTTATGCAGTAATACAGAAATTTTTGAGGGGTTCACAAACTTTCAAGTAAATACTAGGTTTACAAAAGAAACATAAGATTTCATCAAAGGGATTATTCTCCACCAAACCTATATGAGATTGTACATTTCCTATGTATAATCACAACACCGGATGCCCTCATTTCTGCAAGCTCCTTAATATTGATGTCCCGTTCTATTATTTTCCAAAATGGACACAGTAGAGGTGTGGAGAGAGATTTGGAAAGTGTTAAAGGAGTATTCCCATCTCCAAGATTCTATCCCAATATGTAATAGGTGTAATAATAATATTAATAGCAAATACCTCCAATTGGAAATGTAGTATAGTTCTTCTGATTAGCTATGTCGCTTAACCCATGTGCAGGGCATAGCAGTAGCTTAGGTATCCATGGTTACGACCACTAGCAAGTAACTAACTGTTACTATGAGTGGTCGTAACCATGGATACCTAAGCTACTGCAATGTCCTGCACATGGGTTTAAGCAACATAGCTAATCAGAAGAACTATACTACATTTCTAATTGGAGATATTTGCAAACATTATTATTATTACACCTATTACATATTGGGACAGGATCTTGGAGATGGGAATACCCCTTTAACCACACTTTGACTGACTTTCCTCTGATGTGGAATAGACACATCACTTTTAGGTCTGGGGTGGAGGATAGTGTAAATGGACATAATGGGTTCCCCGGCTCTATGCCTAGTTTACAGTAATTTAGTTTCATTTGTTGACTGACCCATCTGGTTTGCGCATTTCAGGTTCTTTTCCGGACTGTAGCAATGATGGTCCCCAACTATGCTCTGATTGCGGAGATCTGCCTTTATTCTTACGGTTTTCTGCACGCTAAACCTCTCTCGGTGAAGATGGTAATGACTTACCGGCTGTGCTCGGAGCCGCTCTCGTCCCAGTTCCATTATGATTATGGGATGCGTGCAGTAAAGGCTGTGCTGACCGCTGCTGGCAATCTGAAGCTGAAATTCCCCCATGAAAATGAAGATATTCTTGTAAGTTCTGAACTGTTGGTCGCTTTACATCTCGTATAGGATAGCATTACCATCTTACCGAGAAGCATTTGGATCACAAAAATTAGAGCTGTATGATTTTATAGTAGCAGACAGAGACTTGCAAATAATTTCTGTACATTGCTGTTCCTGGCTTGTTAGATCTCATCTGTGCAAAAGTGTCAAAACTATAGTTGTTAAACACGTAGCTTGTTCATCTTATGGGACAGTTTTGATTTTTAACTTAAACACATGTATTTTAGGCTAAAAATCATTTTAACAATTGGGTTTTATTAAAAACGTTGCATCGCTTGGCTTTCACCGGCTTTTTGATTCCCTGCACATTCAATTTTGATGAGGTCTGTGGTCATAAATAAACTGAGAGGAGCTCAGAAAAAGACAGATAAAACATTTACAAACTCCCCGTCAGCCAGCAAAAACGAGTTCACTGACAGTATCTCACTTAACTCATTCTGCAGCCGGCAATTAACAGTGCAACACAGAGGCCACATGTATTCCCTATGGAAAAACAATTCTGCAGCATATTTTAGTGCAACTCAGCAGCGTTCCATTCCTCTTTTATCATTCCTGGAAATGTAGGAATTAATTGAAATCTGTCAATAACGAGTACCCTACACCAGAGGTCCCCAACCGCCGGTCCGCGGACCAGGACCGGGCCGTTGGGGTTTTTCAGCCGGTCCGCGGCGCCGCTGACCAGGGCCGGCGTCAGCACCCGGGCAAATGCCGGGGCTCTGAGCAGGCAGAGGGGCCCACTGGCGGTCGCGCACCCCGCTGGGCTATGGGCGGAGGAGAGCGGTGTCAGCGCCCGCCCTTCTCCGCCGCTTGCTCAGGGCCCCGGCAGCCCGATACTTACCTCTCCCCGTGCCTCCGCAGATCAGCTGTCTTCCTGCTCTGCGCTCCCTGTGACGTCTCAGGTCAGAGGGCGCGGTGACGTCTTTACACCGCGCCCTCCCCTGAGCCGTCACAGGGAGCGCTGAGCGGGAAGAAACGACAACGCTGGAGTTCGGAGCCGAGCAGCGAGCGGCGGGCAGCAGGTAGCAGGTGAGGAGAAGGGAGGTGAGTATTTGATTTTTTTTTTTTTTTTAATGTATGGAGGCATGGGGCATTATAAAGAGGGGAGGGGTGACAGCCTGCATGGGGCATTATAAAGAGGGGAGGGGGGGCATCCTGCATGGGGCATTATAAAGAGGAGGGGTGACAGCCTGCATGGGGCATTATAAAGAGGGGGGGATTCCTGCTTGGGGCATTATAATGAGGAGGGGTGACAGCCTGCATGGGGCATTATAAGGTGGGGAACAGCCTGCATGGGGCATTATAAGGTGGGGAACAGCCTGCACGGGGCATTATAAAGAGAGGGGGGGACATCCTGCATGGGGCATTATAAAGAGGAGGGGTGAC